>NW_024525712.1:5502963-6170886 GCF_017590135.1 Pyrgilauda ruficollis
GGTGCGGGGTGGGAAGGGAAGTCCCTTCAAAGTCAATTCAACCCCTTTAAAACCTCTGTGTCCAAAAGCAGAGATTGCCCTTAAGCCAACAGAAGTATAATTACTTTTGTCTTACTCTCTTGGACATAAATGACATACAGATGTAATCAATACTAGAGAAAGTTAACACGAAAGCCATTTCATTTGTGGTCTGGGAGTAATAGAACAAGAATCATTCCATGTTATTATTCATTAGATCAAAGCTGCATTAGGCAGGAATGTTGTATTTATGTTCTAAACTTGGATTTCCCTCAGCAAAGGGCTTTAGGCCCAAGCTTTGGTGATTAAGTTAAATAGTGAAAGTCTGATTAAACACTTCAATGAAAAAAAAAATTAAAAATCCTTGACCCATGGTTCACATTTATTTCTGCCTTATTTTACTGAAAAAAAAAAGTATTTTTTTTTTTTAAGAAGTAGCCTGGTGGAATATTGTCCTGTTTATTTTTTCAGTGCATCTAATCACACACCAAATGATTTTGGATGTTTTGGTGCTAGAGCAGAGATGCAAGGTGCTTGAAACTGTCTTCTGCTTGGCCTGCAAAATTTCAGGTATCTAAAACCACTCAGCAGTTTAGAGATCTTTGCCCTATCTTTGAAACAATGTCCTCTTTAAGTGGAACCTCATTGTAAAATTGTTCTGTGGCTGAACTAGTAAATCCTCTGTCCCTAACACTGGGATATTTTCTTAAGTGTTTTCCTTACATTTGCTGGATTTTGGCATTGTAAGAAATGGTATCCTTACTCTTTTTGGAAATAAAGGGAAATTGAAAAAGCTCTGGAAAATTCCAGTTCAAATTTGCCCCTTTATCTTACATGAATAACTATGTCACAAACATTCTCAAAAGCTGACCTTCCTGGGTTTTCTTTGAAAAGCTGACCCTTTTTTACTTCTACTGTGAAGGCCCTTAAAGGCTGCTTATCAGATGGTTGGCCAAGAGAGAAGAAATAAGGCTTCGTTTCTGGGCATGGGTCAGAAAACTACAGTAGACCCGTCAGAAATCTCCTATTCACAGAAAATTTCCCCAAAGAAAGAAATGTTTTCTTAGAGCCAATTACAAAAGACATATGGCTGTCTAAAATGCACTGAACATCCAGCTTTCCCCATGACATCTCCAAGTTAATGAATTTCAGCTCTGTCCTGCACAATTATGCTATTCCACAGCTACTACATCCTTTCCTGCTTCTCCCCTCCATTTTAATCTCATAGTACCATTTGCCCCGGATTGGAATATGCAGCAAGTGTTTGTGTGAAAAACACTCAGCAGGAACCAAGTTGTGTGTTTGATCTGATAAAACCTCACATCCCTGATTCCCTGAGCTGTTCATGCTATGAGGTTACGTGAGAATTCATGCATACTTGGATATGATGGGCTTCTAAAAATAACAGACTCCATGTACATGCACACTGACAGCAGAAATGCCAGACATTCCTCACTGCTTCAGGCTTTTCTACTGAATGTGTGTGCATATGAAAAAGAAACCAATCTGAGGAATGAAACTACCTCCCATTAAGGCAGAACTCTAAGAATTGATTTAGCAATTTCTTTGCTAATTGTCCATAGATTCTTTGTTTCAAATAATCGGCAGCGGTAGCCCAAAGTACTGTAGGTCTCCTTCTGCCCTTGGCTATTCTGTCAATTTGACTAACTGAAAAAAATCAAAGGGAGGGCTGCAGTCAAAGGAAATTTGTTATTGAAACAAAAGTGGATCTGCTTCCCTGCCAGACTCTCCATGGACAAAAGGGTATTTGTTTTCCCCTTGGTACCCACTGTGGCATGGCTTTCATTAGAAAGTTAGTGGGCCAAGGTTACAGCTGTACAGGATTGCCAGCCAACTTTTGCAGCCAAATGGTCTAAAGCAATCCATGAGAGCACAGCTGCCTCATAGTACAATGAGGTGAGGAGCACATGATGAATAACTAAGTCTGTGTCTGTGGGGGAAGTGGGGAAGGGGAACAGATCACCAAGGATATTGCAGAATGCAAGTAATACAAATTATTCAGAGCATTTTCTGTCAGTGAAATGAGCTATGTATCTGATAGTGCCTGAAAGAACAGATGGATTGAAACTAGTATGTCACATCCAGCTCATCTAATCTCTGGCCAAGAAGGGTGGGGAAACATTTGAATTCCCAGCTTCAACATAATTTATTTGCTTATGGTTTCCAGTAAAATCCCAAAGCTGGGAAAGCCTGTTTCCCATTTCGGACGCAGCCAAGATTTTCAAAAACCAACAATTCTCAGGAGATTTCATGAAATTTTTTCCAAAACCACATAACTATTTGAGAAGATTTTGGCATGGTTGGTTCTGCCATCAACACAAGATGTAATTTTGGTAAACTCCAAGCATAAGCAAAAACCAAAAATCTCTCTTTCAGCCCATATTTACTATGAAATATCTATATTTTATTTACTATAGAAATGTCTATATTTGAATTCCATAGTAGTGAACAAATTGTATTTATTGAATTTTATCCATCTTCCTTTGGACTTTAAAACGCTGTGTAGCATCAATTGTTTCTAAGAACAGCTACCCTTAAAATCAGTAAGATGTGTGTTAAATCAAGAATAAGTAATTTTTTGTTCCTTTGAAACTTTCTAGAGCCATGGGAGAACTGATACACCTTGCTAATCCTGCTGGTCTTCCACACCCCACCCTGTAGGCCAGGACACCATTTAAGCTTGGCCACAGCCTCTCTGTCCCTGTCCAAACTGTTTTTTGTCAGTTTGCAGCTATTTCCATCTTCTTTTGCCCCGACTGGATCCTTGGCATCAGTTGTGCACCTGGATCTGTGGCTGTTAACAGACCCTCCTACCAGCCCATGCTCCTGCCCAATTTGCTCAGCCCTGTAGGACTGCACCCACCTGGTGAGAGCATGACTTGCTCTGGATCACCTTCCCTGTCATTGCCCTTAGGCAGCAGCTGGCTCTTGCTGTGCCCTGGCATTAAATTTTATCAATGGATTTATTTTTTCTTCTTTTCTTCTTTTAAACAGAAGTACATTTTTTGTGCACAACTCCACAGCACTATTTAACTCTGAGCTGATAGTTACACTTGGATTCTGTCTTTAAAGAAACAGAAATATGGTCAAATTTTGTAATGAAATTATTTGTGTAGCTTGCCTCTGTTTCTGACTCAGCTCTTTATGTGGTGTAAACACTCTTTGTACAAATACAAGCTGATGCATAGTATGGGGAAAAAAAGATTACAAGATTGGACAGTCCTCAGTGTTTGGCAGTAGCTTCATATTTTCTGAGAGCCTTCTGTTGCCAAAGCCTAGCTCATGAGGGTGACCTAAGCAGTAGTGATGGATGAACTGCCTGCATGGACCCTGCTCCTGATACACTCTCATGGGAGAAATAAATCATAGTGGCCAAACATCTTTAGTACCAATCAGCACCAGAAATGGCCTTGAGTCTTTATGTCTTCCTTGTTCTTTTTGTCACTTTTAAAGTCAGAAAAGATTAAGTCATGCCATGTTTTCTTTCCTCAGCCCTATCCGGATTACCCAGTCCTAATTCCTTCAACATTTATGGGCCATGTTTTTAAGACCTTCAGTCATTTCTGTTGCTTGTCTGGACTGATCCACATTCTTCTTGATCTGCACTGCCCAAAAATGGACATGGTGCACCCCTTGAGGTCATGCTACTGACAAGTTACTTCATGTGTTTTGCAAACAAAACTATTGTTTATCTATCCCAATGTGGTATGCTCTGGTTTTTTGTAGCAGCCTAACACTGAATAACTTTCAACTCATGGCTCACCATACTTTAGAGACCCTTTTCTATAGCAGCAGAGATCATAATTATTCAGCCTGTCATTACACAGCTGATCACTCTTATGAACAGAACTTGACATTCATTCCTGATGAATATTCTTCCCCAGACAATATCTCTAATATTGCTCAGTGATTCTGTTGAAATCCTATTTTTAGAACCAATTTTCTTAGCAGAAGGTGGCTAAAGCCACTGTCACTGATGCCAGATTATCACAGGTAATATTTGCAGTGCCAGTTCTGTCCCTCCGCTTTAAAGTTGCTCAGACACTGACAGCAGGAAAGACACCTCTGCTTTGATGCTTGGGGTTAAGCATCTACAGGCATTTTAAGCATTTAAACTTCCACTGCAGGCAATGAAAATATGGTTCAGTGTAACTCATGAATATTTGAGGATTATTTACTTAATCAGCCATCAGTACAATGATTCCTGAGTGTCATTTGAGATGCCCAAACCTGGCAGCAGAATGACAGAACTCATGGAACCTGGGGACATCTGGGTCCTACTGGATGACAGCAGGGTGTCAAAAAGGAGATCCTTTCAAAAGGGTCTTTTAAATGGTACTGGATGCCTCTGATAGATGGAACCAACCCCTACACAATTAATATACATTTAATCTCCAGAGGTCACTTCCAACTCTAAGTATTCTGTGATTTTTTGATAGTGAAAGGAAGCAACACCCACAAGTTGTAGCAAGAGCAATTCCAGCTGGATATGGGGATAAATATTCCATTGTGACATTGGTTAAGCACTGGAGAACAAAGGCTATGGGATCTTCATCCTTGAAACAGTAGAAACTCAGCTTGACAAGGCCCTGAACAGCCTGACCTGGTTGATAGATGGCTCTGAGACAGGGATTGGACTAGAGCCTCCAGAGATACCTACCAACCAAACTTTCTTCATTCTAAACAGCATGCAATGTTACTGTAATTTCTTTAGTATTGCATTCACATCACATTTAATTAGGCAATAAAGAGACAGAAGAAAAAAAGAGAAGTGTAGGAAGTAATTGAAGCTATTTGGTTTCTTTAATTGAGAAAAAACCAAAAGTCCATGGCAACAACTCCCATTTAGTTAGCTCAGCACCCTTAATTAAAATAAATAGCATTTCTTTATCAAGCCTCTTTATCAAGTTTATGGTGTATTTATTCCTTACATGACACTTCATTACTGTCAGCCATGACCTGAGAAACTTGACAGATGGAGAAAGAACAGCAGCTCACTGGCAGAACTGGAAACAGAATGTGCTCTTCCAGTGTTCAAAGCTTTAGACAATTTTGCCTGTTTCCTGTTGGGAGAGCTCTTTTTTATACTGCTGTTTTAATGGATAGTCAAAACTAAATGAATGCTGTGCTTGTTCACACTTGGACAAAATATGGCCAGCTTGCTAGGTCATGTTAGAGAGCACTTCACCAGCAAGGCTCTCTTCTGATGTAACTTCTAATTTATTTGTCTTAAATGACATTAATGTAATCTGAGTCTCCATGTTCCAGTGAATTCCTGAACAGAGTGAAGGGAAGTCATACATGGACTCTGTTTTTTCTCTCAAGATCCCAGCACAAAACAGAAATGGGAAGAAATACTCACCATAGGAAAAAGCTCTTCTGTTCCAGCTGTTCTATTATGACAGCTTGAGCCCCTGAACGTTTCGTCTCCCGTTGAGCTACTCCTTTTCCTGTCTTGTTTTCTCCAGCCTGACAGCTAATTTACTGGCTCCCTATTCAATTCTGCCTTCCTTCAGACTTTTTTTACACTGCCTGTTTTATAACATTGCTATCCTTTCTGCATTCATTTTTGGGTCATGGTGGTGTGGACTCCTGGCAGGTCATTGTAATTAATCACATGCATGAGTCCAATCTGCTTTGCCTCTCTGAGGAAAACATACAGCGGGATTCCAGCTTTCCTGGAAAGTTTTACTGTTTGAGCTTTGTTGTATTCTCCATAAGTTTTGACAGGATGGGATATCTTACTATTTGACTCTGTTTTTTCCTTTGGCAGTCAGACAAAGAAACCCAAAAGTCAGGCACTATTGCTTTACTTACAAGGTTTGTACAATTTATCTGGATTTACTTTTTCCCCTGTTGGCTGAACAGACTTCTTGCAGTTAAGTTTCTGTCTTGGATGCATAAACCAATTTGTTTCCCACCTTTTTTCTATCTGCATTTATTTGTACAGTCATACCTGACAAAAGGTGATAATAAACAATGGGCATGACACCGGCAAATTCCCTATATTTGGACTGTAAGTAATTGTAGGAAACGTTTGCAAAGAATGCTACTAATGGTGAAAGCAATAAAATATGTTAATTATTGTCAGAGAACTATGTTTGCATTTCTATCCAGCAGTGGTTGGAAGCAGATGTTTCAGCTTGGTGTTACAGGCTGCTGTGGCAGATACCTACCTATTGGAAGTTCTTTGTCCTTGAGCATTTGGAATCTGGTTCATACCTAAAACCTGAGTACTTACGTATCAAAGAAAAATTCTGTGAGTGTTTTCTATCCTCAGGATAATTTTACTATTCATACAAAGGTCCAATACATTGGAAAACAGCTAAGCTATTTGGCTTCTGTAATGTCATGTTTGAATCTTGTACAATGTGTTCACTCTTCACAACTCCTAAAACATACAGGAATATTTCTTAACTAAATTCCTGCAGAAATGAAACAGAACAAAATACAGTGTTTAGAACAGATAGAAGTTCTGGTGAAATTATGAGCTTATGGAAAGGAAGGAAGATGTGGTTTTTTCAGTTTAGCAGACAATAAATGAATAACATTGGAGCAAATATAATGTTGTTAAACAGAAGTAGTAACATTGTTCTCCAAAGGAAACAACTTGTTTTAATCCCCATATCCAACTCCCTCTTACAGCAATAATAGCTGCAAATGACAATCCACGGTAATAGAAGTCTGTAGGTGTGTTAAGATGACTGCTTCTTGGAAAACTGGAAAAAATATGCACTGTGGATAATGCAAATCTTCGTTGTTCTAACAACACTGATCATAGAACCAGTTATTGAGTGCAGATGCCACTAATCACACATAGAAAAATCTAGGCATTTGGGGAGGAAAACAGAAAAGAAAAACAGCTGATAAAATGTAGTACTTTGCTGAAGACTTTCAGATATGGAACTGTGCTAATTTTGGGTGAGATCCATTTCATCTAAAACCTCTATAGCAATAAATTAAATAGTGTTATAAAAGATCCAGTTTACAATTTGGATGAAGCCATCCTGCTTTAGTGGGATAAAACCATTTATTATTAATGACACAAACAGTTTCATGCCTGTTGCCTCAGTGCCAGAAGTGGTTCCTGGGTATTTCTAACTTAGTAGTATAGCTGTAGACCTAAGGTCCCTTCCTTCCCAAGTAATAATTTGAATGCCTAAAATTCTTCTGTGCTTCAGACAGGAATCTTAACAGTTTTAACTTCAAAAGATGTCCTGAAATTATGGGCATCAATACTTACTAGGCACATCCTAACATAGCTTGAGAGTTTCCAAGACTCTTTGACAGATATTTTTCATTCCATTCATCTCCAGAGGGGCTGTTCTTACTTCTGGCTTACTTCTGTGCTCAGCATTTTGCCTTCGAAAGAGAATGAAGGCAAGGAGCTTCCATGCAGCTACTCCATATTTGTGTGCCTAAAGATTTCTCTTTTGAAAAAAATTGTAAGAAGAATTACATTTTCTTCTTTGTTGCTGCAATTTTCCAATCATTATTCTGTTAGGCCAAAGAAAAATACCACTACACACCTGGTTTTATCCACGTGTACCACTGTACACATGGTTTTAGTAAGGAAAAGCCAGGAATACGCTGCATCCTTGTTCTGTGTACTTTTAAAGACAAATGCAGACTTCCAAATTGCCCAGAGACTATAAAGTGGAAGGTGGATTTTATTTATGATACTGGAGATGCAGAAGGTGCTTCTGCTGGGCAGAATGGCTGTCCCTTTCCTGGTTTATGGTGGTGTTTCCATCCTCTAAACAGGCAAATCAGGCACTGATTTTAGACCGTCATAGTTCATGTTCACAAAGTCTATACTTTAAATATTATTCAAGTAATCTGCCTTGAGTTTATTAAATGCTTATTTCATACCTATGAAATGTGAGACTTCATCTGGCAGAAGTGCTGCCTAGACCATTCTAAGCTTAAAGACAATATAGAAAATTACAGGTTTCAAGTTTTTTCATGCTGTCCTTTAGAAAACTGCTAGATTTGTTTTGCAGTGCTGGGCACTTACAAAGCCAGGTGAAAAAAACCCAGCAGATATTAAAAAGACTGAGAAAGATTCAAGACCTACTCTGAACTAAACCTATTTATTTTTACAAGGGGCATGTTATACCTAATAAAACTGTCTACAGGAAACTTATATTGTCAGGATCACAATAAGAAAATTGGACAGAAAACTGGGGTTTATACTACAAGGGTAGTTAAGACCAAAATGCAGCTTGAAAATAGTCATATAGAGTGACTTTGCTCTGAGAATACTTAAAACTTATGGTCAAAAATGTGAAAGGACATTCATTGGCTCAGAATCTGAGACATTAATTTTGAATCTGTCTTTATTTGGTCTGTCACAAAAGGCTACATATTTACAAGGCAACTGTGCACCTGGGGCTACTCTGTGGCGCTGAGGCCAAGGGGCAGGGAACAGAATCCATTCTCATCTTAGACACCAGAGCAGGTCGTACATCCCTTGAGATCAGTTCCTAGACTGCTTTAACATTCAGGCCATACCTGGAAATTGTTTGACAGAGTACTTGCTGGCCCAGGAAAAATTATGCCAGGGAATGTTCTAAGAGTTTAACATATTCAAGTTCCAGTGCCCAGGAATGTTCTCTGGCAGTGCTTGATTTGTTAACACAGAAGCAGCCAAAAGACTTTTGTTTTAGACACTTAAAATGACAATTGAGACACCACTAGCAAAAGATGATCTCTACAGAAAATTAAAGTACACACTGCAAAAAAAAATATGGAAAGGAATTGTGAAGATGACGAATGAAGAGATATGAAAGGTGCAAATAAAAATACAATTTTTTATTGAATAAATCACTGAAAAAATCAATACCTATTAATCTTACTTGATTTTAAAATTTCAAGACAAACAATGGCACTACCTTTTTAAAACTATCATTCTGATGGCATTATGCCTTTTCATTCTGAAGCATTACTGTGATTCCTTCCACATTCAATCAGTATTGACCACCTTTTCTATCATCTTCTCTATCATTCTATGGATGTACCATTTCAATAGAACAATAGACCTATGCAACTTTAATCCTTATGTATTATTCTTTCTCATTTTCATTATTCTTTTTGTGGTTTAATGTTTTATATTCTTTTCCTTCCAATTTTCCAACTTCTAATTTATATATTTTTAGCATTAGTTTTCTGAATTTTCAAGATATCACTCTAGCTTTATAACTGACTTCTTATTTTTACTGGTTTGTTTGTTTGTTTGTTTGTAGACTTATTGCCTTTTGGACATGAAGCAAAATACTCATAATTGATTTCTAACTGACATGATTTATCTGCCTGAATTCTTTCTGTTAGCTGACTTGGCTCATAATTCATAACTCTTTTCAGTTCTGGGAAATGTCTCCTTTCAAAGCACTAATTATGTATATTACTGCTTTGGACTTTATTGTGCTTAATGTAGCAAGACTGATAAACTGAGTTTTTGTACTTATACTGTCATTAATTTTTGCTTACACAACAAATTCGACTTCGTCTCTCACAATGGGATTTCAATTTCTTGCATATACATTCATACAGAATAAGAGAACTGTGTAACACATGCTGAAATTTCAAGGATGTTTAAGTATTGTCAGAATCACATTCTTGTATTTTATTCATATTGCTTTCACTGTATAAGAGATTTATGTCCCTTAGTTGTTGGACTGATGTTTACACTGCTGCTCATTCTGTTCCATAGAATGAATCAAAGATTTTCAAAAACACAGCAAGTAATATTTCCATCTTGTAATCTATTTTCTACAGCTTTGATTCCTGAAATTTTAAGATAATTTTTGGTCTAAAAAATAATTTCACAGACATTTGTTTCCATATCAATTATATAATATTGATCTTAAGATCCTAATAATTAATTAAATTTATTTCATCGAATTAATTATTTAATTTCATATCAAAGATATTTATTCCAACTCCAGGTAAGGAAGAAAAGAGGATCTAGATCACAGTTCATGTTCTACTAGCCATAAGAATGAGTTTGGGAAGATAATTTTTTATTTTAAGGTTATATATTTAGAGAAGTTGCATAAGTCTGTTGAATTATTTTGGCTTCCTTATTATATGGTGTAGAGTTCAGCTATGCTTCTATAACTTTGCATTTGCCTTTTTAATTTTCCTAATTCCCAACCTTTTATTTATAAGCGCTGTTGTTAAGTGCTATTGATGTGAAAATATCCTCATATATTTTTCTGTTCTGTTATTTATATTCTAAAAGATGTGTGAAAACAGTGATGGAGTTATTTTTTAACCTATATGTTATAGCTGACAACACAGAGTAATCTAAATTAAAGCTCACACACAATCTAATATTTACAAATTTTGGCAGCATGTTGCAGTAAGCAATAAAAGATTGAGTGTTACCTCATGCATTGTCCATCACCATAGTAATTATTACCTAAGTTCAGATGAAATGGACGTTCTTTAATCCAGGGTAGTGATCAGAGGTTATATGACATTTGAAACTACTTCTAAGGAAGAAATTAAAACCTTATCTGGAGAATTTCTCTGCCAAATGAGGGTAGGTAGAATAAATTTTCAGCAAGCTCTATCACTCAAGCTTAAAGAGAAAAAATTGCATGTCATTCCTTGGGTAAGGAAACAAGGGTTGTGTAGAAAAAAATAAATAGGTACTATTGTTTCTGTAAGCGCAGTGGAACAACTCTCAAGAATCTTTCTATTTAAATTGCATTTTTATCTTGATTAAAAATGCTACTATCCACAGTTATGGTTCCATTTTGTTATTCTTTTCCTAGGGGACCAGCAGAATTGCTGTTTGTACTGTGTAAATATCAGATCCTACTCTCTAAATACCAAGATGCTGAAAGAACTTAAAAATCACAGGTGTTTCTGATGAAATATAGCTTGCAGGAAGAGAATATCATAAGCAATCCAATTTGGAATTGTTCCATATAGAGGCACAGGAGTAGTGTGTGCTAGAAAACACCTGGAAGACTTTTGTTTAGATATTTAGAAAAATCAGGGAAACCACCCAAATGAAACTATAAACTAATTGTGATCTATATTCCTAGCCAAACCAGGAGAAATTAAGTTAATAGATTTGTTTTAGTATATAAAGCTGGCTGTGACCTGGAAAGCCTCAGACTGTGGTCTATAATTCTCTCCCCAATGGCTGCTGAATTGCTAGCTCCCATTCACATATTAATTCTTTGCAAATGTTTTTTGGTGCAAAGACTCAGGATGTTCAGTCTTGAAAAAGACTCAGTCTTCAAAGCACAGTTTGTCTTTCCTTCTCTCACATATTCCAAACAGATTTTTTTTTTTTACTAAACAATGGGAAATACCTTTCTCACAGTGAGATTTACTTCTCCTTACAAGTATCTGACAGTTAACCTTGGCAGTCATTTTATTGTAAGAGGATGCAAAAACATTTTCTGAAAGTTCTGGGGCTCTGATCATCTGGCAGCTAAAGGATTCCCGCAGAGCTTTGCTTGGCCTCAGTCTGAGAGTATGGAAGCTTTAATTGTCCATGTGAATACTTTAAACCAAAGGGAGCCTGAAGGTTGAGGGGCATTTCACAGACTATCTGCCTGAGAGGATATATATTGGAGAGTTTATCTGTTCCTATGACTATTTCACAATATTTTAGTTATAAAAAATCTATTGTACTCATTTGCATTCATTGAATAATTACACAATAAATATATTGAATAATAGCCATTCAGGCTATTCATGCATATCAGCAGTTTCCCCTATTCATTATCTTTCTCCAAATTCTAAATCACATAATGGAACAGTATGATTTCATGTTGATTCCTGGTATAATTTTGAATGATTTGCAAAACTTTACAAACTGATGCATGCTGATGTTATTTGGAATATTTCCACTCCATAATAGACTGTAAATCAGACACATTTTGGTAAGTATAACATTTTCAAGAAATATTTTTGAATTTTTTTTAAGAACATACAAACCAATCTCAAAGCTGGGAGAATTCTAATGTGTGGCAATGAGCTTTGTAATATCATAAATATGAAAAAACATATCACCCAATGATAATCCCACCGAAATAAATGTGAAATGACTTTTAACATTCTTTCTTATCAGGAATTTTAATGTCCTAACTTTTTTTCCTTTTCAATTAGTAAGTGTTATTTGGAATATTTCCACTCCATAATAGACTGTAAATCAGACACATTTTGGTAAGTATAACATTTTCAAGAAATATTTTTGAATTTTTTTTAAGAACATACAAACCAATCTCAAAGCTGGGAGAATTCTAATGTGTGGCAATGAGCTTTGTAATATCATAAATATGAAAAAACATATCACCCAATGATAATCCCACCGAAATAAATGTGAAATGACTTTTAACATTCTTTCTTATCAGGAATTTTAATGTCCTAACTTTTTTTCCTTTTCAATTAGTAAGTCACTTCTTTTTTCATCATTTGCTCAGGAACTTAATACAGGCAAGCTTACTGTCATGATGTTGCTATCATGATGTTTTCCAGCCATGGATGCTCTTATATTCACAAACATTTGTGACCATGGAAACAGCTCTCCAGGAACAGTCCATCCAAAGCCCAACCACCGAAATCAATGTGAAATGACTTTTAAAATTTTTTCTTATCAGGAATGTTAATGTCTTAACTTTTTTTCCTTTTCAATTAGTAAGTCACTTCTTTTTTCATCATTTGCTCAGGAACTTAATACAGGCAAGCTTACTGTCATGATGTTGCTATCATGATGTTTTCCAGCCATGGATGCTCTTATATTCACAAACATTTGTGACCATGTCTCCAGGAACAGTCCATCCAAAGCCCAGTAGAGGTGTCTGCACCTTGCATTGGTAAAATACTGTTCTGTGAAGGGTAGCAGCTGTGTCAGCTCTGTGCACAGTAGCAACCTAAATAGGAATAACACTTGGAGAATCCCCAGGTAAAGCTCCATAGTAGTTTTAAAGTTTCCCTAGTTCTCAGTTTGACTTTGTCTAATGTGAACCTTAGTGTAACCCTCACTGGATGCCATGTGGTTTTGCTTTTGCATACAGCTGCATTCAGGAATGTTACACTTGTGTGAAGTGATGGCTTTCCTATCCCTGTGATGTATCAGATCCATTGACAGGATAATAAGCTGAAAAATCCACTCTGTGTTCTTGGGCATGAGGACTGGAGAATTAAAGAACATTGTAACCAGGTTCTTACATCAATATTTGCAGTGAGGTGAAGTTAGTACCAGCTGGGGATCCAAAGCACGTATTTTAAATATTGGGTTTCTGCTACTTGTTGTGATTTTACAATTTAAAATGTATTCTCTATATGCAGGTCTAGGAAAGATAACATTAAGGAACTTTGAAGGACAAAGGGCTCTATTACTTGCAAGAATTGCTTCCCAAGACAGACTCTTTATCTCAGTAGAGAATCACAGGCTTGGTTCAGGACAAAAGCAGAAATCAGTCTGACAATTCTAACAGGACAATTTTGACTCTTCCTACCCTTGAGATTTTTGCACAGTTGCATTTCTGTTACATTAGCTGTAAATCAACATGTGAATACAGTAAATAGTTAATTAGAAAAAACCCTTGTAATCTGTGAAAACAGTAGTTTTATTTCTTTCCCCTCATACTGAAGAAAGAAAATTTAAGAATAGTTGTTACAAAAGCATAAAAAACTGTGAAACAAAGATATCTGCATATTTTCAGACTCTTGACCCTGTGCTATTTTTCTTCTTGCCTGCTTGGTTTCAGAAATGTTTAGTTGAATCACTACAATTGGGACTTAAAAATTCTAGAGAAGAAGGGGACACACTATTTACATTAAAAAAAATTACAGCCTTGTTATTTGCAATAAGAAGATGTTCCTTCTTAAATGGGAAGGTGCGAAATGTCTTTGAAATATCAGAAGAGAAAGTGTGTGAAGCATGTATTTCCTCTGGCATTATACAATATTTTTATAATGGATGAAAATCTAAAATATTTTGGAATAAGCTTTAGATGAATGAAATTCAAATCAGAAAGAATCTCACTGAAATGAGAACACATAGATATAATTAGTAGCAATCGCTTGAATTTATGGTTATGCTAGTCTGAAAAGTCTTTTTATGTGTAATTGCTAATTGCTAGAGTTTACACCTAATGAAATGGGCTTGCATTTCTTCTGGTCTACAGAGTAATAATTTCATGGACTTTTTTTTTTTTTTTTAAATAAAAGATTTCCATAGAGATTACTTTTCAAATCTAGTCTGAGTATTCACTGCCAGAATGGCTTCGTTCCAAAAATTTTGTGAATGTATGTTTTTAGGTGTTGCCAGAATTAATTCTGAAGTCTTTTGTCAGTAATACAGATTCAGTGCAGAGGAAACCATCAACAGTTTTAACACATTGCCTCTTGTATACCTAACTTTATTAGAGGATGATATATGATTAGATCCTCAGTCAGCATAAATCAGTCTAGTACAATCACGAGGATTTTTGCCAGCTCTGATCTAGTGTCTAGTCAATCCTTGGCCTGTTCACTAAAACAACAGATAAGTCTGCCAAGTTGGACATAGTAGCTTAATTTGAATTCTGCTTTGATATGAGAAAAGTTGGACAATAGTATCAATCAAAAAATGTTTTGTTTGATGTCACAGGTAAAATTAAATTCATTTAAATTAATTTCATAACCCCTTCTCTTATACTTGGTGAGGGTTTTTTCAGCAAGTTTGTACAGATTCAGGTAGCAGTCTGTCATTGTTTGTTCTGGATCTTGACCCAGCTTCTGAAGAAGTCAAGGGCAAACTCCCACCGGCTGCTGAGACAGATTAGTCATCAAAGGCAAAAAAATCCCTGGAGTACCAATTCTTCATAGGGATATGCAGAAGGAGATGATCACAAGCAACAGTAGTCATTACATAGAAGGGAAATTTTTTTTCTGGGGATGAAGTATTCAGGATGTTTATTAGAGATTTTGTCACGTTATGTTCTGGAATTAGCATGCTCTTCTATTGCAGAAAAATAGCTGGCTTTTTGCCAGGTAGGATTTTTTCCCATTTCCACTACATTTTGGATTTTTCTGGAAACATTTGTTACTCCAAACTGTGCATGAATATTTCCAATACATGTTAAAAATTTGTTTGTATTTACTAAAATGCAAAAAAAAAAAAAAAAAAGAAATCCAAGTAAGAGAAATGAAACAGAAAGCATTATGAGATTTGGATATGATGTTTCAAAGATTTTCCCCACAGCTTTGAAGGTATTCCTCAGAAGAATTAAGTATACTGAAATATAGGTCATCACTGGACTTGTCAGTTGAAAGGAAATTTGGGTAAGCCCCAGAATTTAGATGCTGCAAAAGAGGTGTCACAAAATCCATATGTCTTAAAGTATAAAATTATCTTTTCATTTTCAGAAGAAGCTAGCTGTTGGCTAGAAACTGGGTCAAGAAACTAAGGGAATTTCCAGAAGATTGCCCCAGACACCTTTTCAAAGACTGAAGACTGAGAGAGGGAATGTTTAAGGGGAAAAGAAGAGATGTTTCCACACTTCCTATTTAAGTAGAAGATCCTTGCTTCCCTTTTCCAACTTGTCTTTCATGATCTCATATTTACACCTCACTTTGCTCCTCTTTTATTTCTTCTCTGAGACTGCTGTGGACAGCATCACAGTTCGTGACAGTATGCTGGCACAAGATAATATTTGTATTAGCAGTGTTGCTAAAGGATTTGGAAAGATTTGTCCTGTGATACCAGTACTGGATACTCAGGCATCCAGACAGTGTAAACTGGTGGTCAGTCCCACCAGTGTAAAGATTTAATGTATTGTAACTGGTGAGTGAGTGTTGGCTGCCTTTACTCAGGTCGGAAGCTGTGCCACATAAGATGCTCTACTTTTATTCTAAGGTACATGAAACACTAAATTATGCCTGACACATGATGAAACAAAAAGATACCAGATATCTTATCATTAAGAATATACCCAAGATGGGCACTTTTTCTTGTTTATTATCCTAGCAACAACATTTGGTTTTCTGTTTTTCTCTTTCTTAGTTGTAGGACTTATTCAGCTTAGAGGAATGCATGGTTATTGTTGACATATTCTTACAGCCATGCATTTCTAGTCACTGTTGGGACCTCACATATTTATTACACAATGAATATTCCCTATTATTTGTGGACAGATACTTGTTTCTAGAGTAGAATTCTGCCACTTTGTCAAGTCTTTTTTTTTCTCCTTTTGCTCTGGGTACAGAGCAAATACAGGTAATCCTTGCATCTTGTGCTGTGGAACTACTCCCTGTTAGAGAGCTCTTTATTAAAAGATGTTTTTTTCTCATTCTCATGCAATCCTTCTCACAATACTACTCCATTTACTTCAGCAGATTCCTCTGGCTAAAATATGTTGCAGCAACATCTTTCTTCAAACTAGATCTAGCCTTTTCACAGCCAGTCAGAAACTGATAACAGATATACCATAAATCCTCATTTGGATTTTGCTGGTTTAGAATTACACTGTAGGTAATAATATTATTGAGTATTTTTATTTTTGCTGTTTTAATTTGTGCATTTATCCTTACAGTAATTTTAAGTGAGAACAGTTTCATTTTTTTTCAGCATTTATCCTAGAAACATGATACAACATTGCATTCTGAAGGAAAAAGTTGATTTCTGTCTGAGACATAAAAGATTTGCTTATCATTACTTTTCAATCATTCTGGACCATAAACCTAAAAAGGTAGGTAATCCATTGTTTCTATCAGGAATAATGAAGACAAAATAGGATATGCAGATTTATTATTTAGATACTGCTTTTCTGAAACCAGTAGTTCCCATGAACGTGGGAGACTTGCTGGGGCTGGATTCATGTGTATTTTTTCAGAAGCAGTCTCATGGTTTGAGGGATAATCTCATTTCACACGGTTCGGGAGGAGGGCAATTTTTAAGTGCAGTCAGTAAAATGACATTAACTACAGTGAGTACACATATGAAAACAAACACGAAGTCCTGTGTGAACTGATCCTCAGCTTCCTGTGGGAATGACATCTTCAATGGATTATATTTGAGCTCACTGAGAATCAGCTGGGATGACAGCTGAGCTGGAAGCTTTGCCAGAATACTCGCTGCCGTCTGGTTTTGTATATGTTTGTGATACCTATACAGAGCCTGTGCTGTCTGGGGTGGAGACAGTAAAATTGGTATGAAGGACAATTGTGAAAGGACCCTGATGTGTGATTCTTCTGAGCAATTGTAACATTATTTGAATAGAATAGAATCATTAAAGTTGGAAAAGACCTCCAAGATCATCAAGTCCAACTTCGCTTTAAGAGCTACCCTGCCATGTAAACTATAGAAGTGAGTGCCACGTCCAGTCATTTCTTGAGCTCTTCCAGGGACAGTGACTCCACAGCTTCTCTGGGCAGCCCTTCCCAATGCTTACCTATGCTTACCTTCATTTCAGTGAAGAAACTCTTCCTGATGTCCAACCTGAACCTCCCCTGACAGTGCACCTGTCCAAGCCATGGGCTGCCAGCTTCTCCCAGAGAATACTGTAAGGGACAGTCACAAAAGATTTACCGAAGCCCAGGCAGACAACATTCACAGCCTTTCCCTCATCCACTAGGTTGGTCACCCTCTCCTCAAAGGAGATCTGATGGGTCATGCCGGTCCTGCCTTTCCTAAATCCATCCTGGATGGGCCTGATCCCTTGGTTGTCATGTATGTGCCATGTGATTGCACTCGAGATAAACTGTTCCCTAACCATATGTCAAGATGTTTCCTGAAATGTGTTCTCTATTTATGAAGTGTTTTATGGCTCAAGGATTTTTTATTTCAGTTGGCAATACTGGTTAATTTCATGCCTTATGCTTAATTTATTTCTTGATAGCAAGGTAATTTCTGAAAAGTAAAAACTCATTAAGTATTGAAATTAGATACACAGAATGGAATTAGCAAATTATGTGTATGGGCAACATAATACAAAACTCTGAACAGAGATCTGGCTCCACCTTTATGGCCTTTCTGTTTTTGAATGTGCACTTAGAACTGCCTGACTTTTCTTCATCATAAAGATAGGGGCAGTATGTGAACAGATTAAAATACTAACATCCAAAAACCATGAGAGTGATGTGAACCCTTAGTTTCTTCAAAACTGCTGCCACTAAGTAATGCTATTAGAGTCTCATAGAAGTGATTTATTGAAGTGAAAATTATAGCAGGGTTATAAACTACATTTCAAGAAGCATTAAAAAAAACAAAAAAAACCCCAACCAGATAGGAATAAGAAGGCTTTTATGCTTCTCCTCTTCATGGCCCTTGGCTGAATTTGCTCCAATATGCCAATGTCTCTCTGGTTCTGAGTGGCTCAGAGCTGTACCCAACAGTCCAGATGGGTCCCATTGGTGCTGAAAAGACGGGAAGGATCACCTTCTTGATCCTGCTGGCAACGCTGCCTAGTACAGGAGGCAATTTCCTTTGCTGTGATGTCCCTTTGCTAGCTCATGGTCAGCTTCATATCACCAGGACTCCCAGAACCTTCTCTGCTTCCTGATGGTTGTCCCCATCTTGTGCTGTTCCAGTGAGAGAACACAGGAAGTAGTGTTGGTCTCAGTCCTCAGGAACTGGTTTCACACACAGTTCAAGGCATAATGGCTTTTCACCTCAGTCAGCCTCACTGCGTTTGTAGAACTGACTGTTGTGAATATCCTTCCCTTCAGCCTGTAGAGTATTTTAAACTATTCTGTGATACCCTTATAAAATGAACAGGGATTTATGAGTAGCAGTCTCTGTCTGAATAGAAGTTGATCTGTAAAGGAATCCAAAGAGCAGAGATGTGATAGAAGTACTAAAGTGGAGCAGCTTCATAGGAGCTGTGACGTACATCCTTACTCCCTTCCACTGAAGTTACATAGTTTTGAAATGATCATTATTGCTTTTTACTTGCCAAAGTGACACTTAATATGTAATTAAAGAGAACGTAAATGCTTGTTTTTAAACATAATATTTAGGAACTATCTTCTTTCAGTTTAATTCTAGCTGAGGCTCAATGGTGGAACAAATCTTTGCAGACTTAGAGTATTTTCTATCCTTGTTTGAATGTGCTAGTCCATCAATGCTAAGCCACTCCTTCAGGCCTGAACTGGAAGGAGTATTTTTCTTGACATTGTGAAACTGCCATAATTCCATGGCTTCTCTTCAATCCTAAGGTTGCTTGACTCCAGCATGTGATTTTTAGATATAGTGAAGAATATGTTCCCTGTATCCTGACTTTATAAAGAAATCATCAGAAGTCATTGCTAACGGATAGCTTGCCAATTGGGGAATAATTTAATATAATTCAATCTCAAACGAAGTTCATTAGAGTGGACTGAACAGTATGAATGCTAATAGCGATCAATTTTAAAACAATAATTTATGCCAAAATCTCCAGGGTACAAAAGAAAACAGAGTGACAGTATAAAATGTTGTGTGTGAAGAATGTACTCCCTCTAAATTATTTTTGGCTTTTTATGCTTTGTGCATTGAATCAGTGACACTTCATTTATATGTATTCTCTTTGAATAACTTGAGAAAGTGGGGGTCAAATAAAAAACTTTTTAAAGGTCTTGTTGATTTGGTTTAGGAATAAGTTTCGTGACATACTTCATAGGCTACTCAAAATCAAGTTGTCATAATTTAGCAACATTTTACAATGTGCATTTCATTCAATGCCCTTTTAATCTTGACTGAGTATGCATTTTATATATAGTACATATACAGCATAAAACTCTGGACATATGCAAGCTCAAGTAATCTCATATGTAGCAAAAAAATATCTAAGCTCTTCTTTTAATTAAATAAATTAATTGGTATTTTTTTAGGGCTTGAAGACATGGACTGTATCTACTGTCACAATACAAAAAATATTAAAAAACTGTTTTATAAACAGGGCTCGGCTAAATGCAGCAACACAATCTGTCTTTAGTTGGAACAATAACTTGGACTGGACTCAAGAGTCGCCCCTTTTCTTACCGTGAAAGGAAGAAGCTTTGAGATGAGCAGCACTGTAAAACTTCTGTGTGACACATTTGAAAAAAATGATTAAGGATGTTATGTAAACGCTGTGTCTTAGTGCTTTGCAGAGGGAGGAGCTCTCTGCTCCCATCTTTTGGTGACCAGCAGGAAATCTGCTGGTTTTATCTACACACTATGTGTAGATACCCAGAGCTACATCTGGGTGGGGAATCCAGGTTTTCTGACTGGACAGATCTTGCATATGAAAAGATCCAAGTAACCATGAGCTCTTTTCACTGATAGAAGAAGACCTGAATGCTGACTCCAAAATCTTTGCATTATGTACTTTTAAAAGTCACTGGTAAGTTGCACTGTAGGAATATAAGGAGAAATAAGGGTTCTTTCTTCAGGTACAGATTCTTTTTGAGGAGAAGAAGCTTTCATGTATACAGGTTATTTGTGCCAACTTTCATAATCATAAATTTCAGTAGTTTTGCCTACATGTGTGTAGATTTTAATTCATTATTAGAAGTGTAGACAAATCATTGATAACCATAGATCCATACATGCTCCAAACACTAATCCGTTCTCTTTCTGAGAGTTAATTTAGAACATTATTCACTCAGAAAGAAAATGTCTTAAATATGCTCCAGTACACCACAGATACAAAGCTTTGGGGGAGTTTGTATTGAAGTTACTCTAATTCACTTTATTTCTACCTACAATACATACAATATCTGGAACAAAATTCTTGTAAAGCAGTAAGCACTCTTTTTTACATGGTATTTCATCTGCAGCCAGTGCACTGGAAAAAAGTTCTGTATACAGAGGCTTTGGTCTTCAGGCATGGAAATGGACAAAATGTTTCTCCATAGTTTATCCTCTCTATAGTGTGAATAAATAGTCTTCATTCTGCTTTCACTTTCAGAGCATCTTTCCCAAACTCTATGCCACTCTCACAAGTTCTGTCTTCATGTCCCTATGTGTAATGTCACCATTACCTAAAGTAAAGAAATAAAACAAGATCTAACTCCATTAGTGAATTAGCAGTGAAAGTGGAGCAAGAGAAAGAGAAATCAGGCCCTGATTATTTAAAGTGCAGCTGTGATGGAAACGAGGCAGGAAGGAGAAGTGTGGGAGCATGAGTAACAAAACCAGAGAAGTGTATGGAAACTGAATTTTCTCAGGGGCGTTCTCCGCCCCATACCACAACAATTTTTCAAATCTCCAGCATAGTTATACAAAATCTTTTTCTCTCTCTCCCACTGTACCCAGTATGGATTTCATCTATTTACTACTGACCTCCTTGTAAGAATCTCAGTGTATCATTTGAGCTATCTGAAATGATGTAAATGTAGATATCTGAAATGCCTGCAAAAAACTTTAACCCAAATCTAAGATGTTCGGCAAGAAATTCAGTTCTTTTAGTTAGTTAACCCTGGGGCAAACTGCTATGTTTTCTGGGCTAAACTTTCTTTCAGGAAAGGAAACTTTGCAATTGGCCTAATCCTTTGAGCTCTGAAGTAGGGAACTTTTTTTGTTCTCACAGGATGTTTCTCAGCAAACAAATATATTTATAGTAAATAGGGTTAGATACAATATTAGATTTAATTTGCCTCATTGATAAGTGGGATAAAATACATAAACAATAAAAGGAATATCTTCAAAAGCTTCCCAACTGTAATAATACTCATTTTTAAAAGCAGAATAACTCCACTTTCTGAAAAGGAAACTCTAAATTTTTCAAGTCAAGTTGAAAATACTAAGAGGAAAAAAAAAAGAATTTCGGTATTTAGATCTGGAATATGGATGAATAATTTGAAAGGTTCTATCTGTAAGATCCAACAAAGTCACAAAAAAAAAAAAAAACCTCCTCAATTTTATCTATATTCAGTTTGCTTACTTATTTGTAGTCACACTTCAAAGGAATGTCAATGAAAAGTCTAACTTAGTACATGGTGACTGGTAAATAAAAAAAGACAGTGTAAGAGAAGTAAACAAACACAAAAGTTTCCATGGACATGAATCAGTTTTGTAAAGAAATCAATTTCCAGTTTATATTTAGTCACAAAACTTTTTCACAGGCTAACAGCTTGAGAGTAAATGTTTAGGCAGTGGCTCTAGGAACTTTGTTTGGGCAATATTGTGTCCATATGTGCTTTCTGCACATAAATGAAGTCCAGAAATTGAGATTTTGAATCCATTTAAGACCCCATTTAAGAGATTATGACCACATTTAAGATGAGACATAAAGTCTCAAAGCCTGATGCTCAAACTTCAATTCTTCAAATGAAGATTTGCTGAGGGCTGATAGCTGTGAAACCAGCCTTCCCTGTGCCAGTGTAAAATCACGTGTAGAAGCACTATGTGAACACAAATGAGCAGCATGGTGGCAGTAACACAATACAGGAACTGAGCAGGAGTGTCACTGTATGGTGACCGACGTTCTGCCTGTAAGGGCAAGGACAAATCCTGCAGGAACATGCCACAGATACCATCAGGTTGCAGTGGGGGTGTGGGCCTGTGTGTGAGGTGGCCACATGCCACTGCTAAGACGTTCCTTTATATCTTGGCATAACAGGGCATGAAATCTCATAGTGCACTGGTAATCAAAATCTACACAGGTATGTGCGCGTTTTGTAAACAGATGTGACCTGTGTTTGAAGAGACTGCAATTAACACAGCTAGTTCTTACATTTCCCCCTTGGCTATTAGAAAGCTCTTTAACACTATTGAAACTCTCCTCTTTTACCCCCTCAAACAGGAATTTAAAAATAAACCATGTTTATAAAAAATAACATTTTTCTTAGACTTTTAAAATGACAAAATAGGCATGTCAGGCAGAAATATGTTCTCCAGGGAGACCAACAGCAGCAAATATTATATTCTGCTTTTTAGTGGAAAATTATATGCCTTCCAAGGAAAGGGCTGGCTTATTTGCTTATCTGTGCTGTCTTTCCTTTAAGATCCCTGCTTGAAGTGAGCAGATCCTTAGAAAGAATGCAATATTCATAACATGAGTAGAGTGATAATGTCAGCAAAAGCAAAATTTCAATTACTTATCAAATACAGGAACCAATGGCTGTTCCACTTTTTTCTCCTTACATTCTTCTGGAGAAACAGGGAAATAACTAATCACCCTGCCTGGAAGTTACTGCATTACAGTCCTTTAGCCATGTGCATTCCTTGAGGAGTGAGCTCTGAACCACTGGAAGCTGCTCCTGTACAGGCTGTAATAAGATAATAGTCAGCTCATGTGTCTCAGCATGACTTGAGTTTTTTGTCATAAGAAAACACTAGGAAATGAAGAATAACGACTGATGAATTATTGGCCTGTTGAATGGTACATTTCTCTTGCACACCATATATTTAAATCTGGCTGGTTATAACCGATGTAGCATCCTTGCAAACATGGCACTGACACAGTCTTTATTAAGGTAATTATGTAAAGTATATGTCTGAATTTACTCAGTCATTGTATATTGTTTTGTGACAGAAATATTTGATTTAAATTGTGTGACTATGCCAGCATATGAATACATGTCAAGCTTTAATCTATTTGAATATTTAACTTCAATTCACTTAACGTGATATACACGGAAAATATGAAGTAGTCTTGGTACTGTTACATACCAGTAATGTTTGTGTTTGTGTTTTGGAAAGCTGCCATATCTAAACAGAATTCATACACATGAAAAAAAGAGGGTTCAAGATTTCAGTTCTAACAGAAAGAAAGGTCCACAGGGAGAAGGCCCTGCTCTGGGTACAGTTGCATGATGAAATAATTTAGATTACTTTAGGCTGTATGCTGGCTCATCAGCGCGCAGAAAGGCACCTAGAAAGTTTTGCATTTATGAATAGGAATAGACTCTGAGGAACAGACTATCAATTAGCAGTTAACAAATTAGACGTTGTTAGAACACTACCAAGACACCTCTAGGGCCAATTTATTTCAGGAATAAAGTTTGTTCCTCAGAGCAGTGAGAACACACATCACTGCCTACGAGAAGTAGATGAACTTTACTATAGAGCATTTCTTTGGAGAAGTTTAACAGAATCCTTATACATTGATATATTTCCCTGGAAAATGCAAAATTTTAGAATGAAATGAAAAAGACCAGAATATCTGGAAAAGAGAGGGAAATTATATAATCAGTCTTTGACAATGGGAATAGGAAAATTGAAGAAAAATGGATTTTAAGGGGAAAAAAAGGATTAATTGAAAAAGAATCACTACAGTAACATGCATTTTAGCATGTGAAATCTTTATTGTACCTAACTAAAAAGAAACATTGAAATTTCACACTGAGTATTTCCGATACATATAGTAACTACTGTTGGAAAGGAAATGCTGATTTTTTTCATTAGTGCAAATTTTGAAAAAATCACTGAGTGAGACTAGCTTGTAAAACAGATACATCTGCCCCAGACATATAGCTGCAGGAAAATTTATATCCCTAAAGATTTATTGAGCAAAAATAGGGACACAAATTCCTTTACATTTTGTGAGGTACAGGAATGCACCTGCACACAGATCACTCACTGTCAGCAGCCAAGAGGCAGATAGGAGGGAGTGTTCTGCTGAGATCTGGGAACTCTGAGGATGATGGACACAGGGCAGGGAAGTGTGGCAAAAGTGCTAGAATGCCATTTGTCAGCCAGAAATGCAATGTATAATATTGTATTTGCAGGGCTCCAAGACGGAGGAAGGAACGATGAATCTGACTCCATGTTTTCAGAAGGCTAAGTTATTATTTTATGATACTATATTAAAGAATACTATACTAAACTATACTAATGAATACAGAAAGGATACTTACAGAATGCTAAAAAGAGAATAATGAAAATGTGTAATTCTCTCCAGAGTCCCAACACAGCTTGGCACTGATTGGCCAAAATCTCCAAATACATTCCAAAGGAGCAAAACACAAGAGAAGCAAATTAGATAATTTTTTTTCTTTTCATTTTTCTCTGAGGCTACTCAGCTTCCAGGAGAAAAATCCTGGGTGAAGGGATTTTTCAGAAAAAATGAATGTGACCGTATAACATCTCTATATTACAGTTTGCAATGTGTCCTTCTTTCACTGCTCCTTTTCCCACCTGTTGCCCATTAAAGAGATTTCATCTTTGTGTGTGTTTTCCAAGAATATGCCATGTTTACAAAAATCTCCAGTGTAATCTGAATTTAAAACTCTAGAATCATGGCAAAACAAAATGACAGGTGAAGACATTTCAGATTCTTAAAGAGCACCAAAACCTGACTGGATTCCTTCTACTTCGCTTCAGAAAACGGTAAAGTGAACATCTTGTGCTCAGATTATTCAGACTCATTTCATCACCATAAAGTTTGGTAGAATTCACCCTATGAATGCCCATGCTGTGGTGAATCCTGTCATAGACAAGACTCATTCCCTTTATTTATGGCAGAAGGAACCAAGGGTGAGGAGCTTGGATGTAAACATGTGCCTTGCAGGTATCCAAAGGTACATGAAGCGACTCTTGCCCAGACTGTCCTCTGTGAGCAGAAAACTCATACATGTTTTGAGCCACTTTGTTTTGCAGTGTCCTAGTGAAGGGTTGGCAGCTAAGGGTGTTTAATAATGTCTGCTTCAAAATGCTTTTCATAGTAGCAATGGAGGACATGTGATAGGAGCCATAGTACCTACAGCGAGTGCCAAGTCTTCCTTTCCCATGAATGGTTATTTAAGTCAGCACAACATTTCTTCCAACTAACAAGAAGCTTATGAATATCCCTAGAAATCTCACAAGCTCAGCTTTTAGCAGGAATGACATTGTTAATTGAGTGCAGATGGTTTAGGTTGCTGATCAACTAAATAATCAGATAAGTAAGAGTGGCCTGATGCAGAGGAAATTACAACATCAGCATACAGAAAATTGTTGTTGTTCCTATGTAAGTTAATCTGCTGTAATTCACTCTGTTGGGTATGTGTATTTAGTCACAGCTGGCTAAGAGATACAGCCATTCCAGACCATTCAGCTCAGGTTCTATTTCTAACTGCTGCTCCTGTAGATGAGACCTGTAAAAACCGCTCCTTCCTTCCTTCCTTCCTTCCTTCCCTTCTCCTTCTCTTCTCCTTCTCTTCTCCTTCTCTTTTTTTTTTCCTTCTCTTTTCCTTCCTTCCTCTCTTCTTCTCTCTCTTTCTTCCTCTCTTTCTCTCCAGGGAGTGTCATCTGCAACCTACTTTATCTAACATTTTACTAATTTATTGAATATACCTCAAATGTGTTGCTTGAATATTCACAGCTAATAATAAATACTAAGGAGTAAACAGCGATTAATATGGTTGCTCTGTTTCAAGACAAGGAAATTCAGAGGAAAAATGTAGTAGCTCACTGACAGTAGTACCCACAAGAATAATTAAAATAATTCAATGGTGCCCAGGTCCTCGACACCAACAGTTACAGTGAATTATTTTATTACAGATCAAATATAAAAGACTCAAGAGTTAAACCCAAACATGACTTGAATGATGACAGCTTTATTTTCACTGTGCTGCTGGTCAGAGTGAATCCTACAGATTACGAGACAAAAGCCAAACTTAGAGGCAGACTTGCCAGTCTTCCTGAGTTCCTCTGAGCTCACATGCCATCCAGCAGGCTCCTCCACTAAAAAGGGTTTCATTTTCTCCAATATGGGCAGAAATGCTTCTGGCCTTTTTTTAGGATCTCACAAGTACCCTTCTATATGAGTATTACAAAGGCTGAGAAGAAATTATTTCTCACCTCATTTCACCTTTTAGTCTTCTTTAGACTTTTTTTACTGTGCCACATCAAGCAAAAAGAATGACTGGGCTTATTACTTGGCAGCTGGTTGCACTGATAGCCTGAAAGGGAAAATGCCTGCTTGCTTATGGGCAAGTGTCTGGCTGTAGATGCGGGGCTGTCTGGCCTTCTGAAGACGGACCTCAGCTGATCAATGAACCCCAGAATCCCTTCCCTCAGTTCCACTTTGCTTCTGAGAAAATGTAACTGTGGGTTGGATTCACTGTCCATAAGGAGGATGTCTACAAGGCAAATGTTCATACTAGTCATCGAGGTGCCTTTCATCTTGAGTGTAACTCAGCTCATCCTAAAGTAGATATCCCTAAGTCAGGAATGTGCCTTTATATGTTTCTCTCCATTGACAATCTTCAGCTCTTTGGGAGAGACTTGGGTGATATCTGTCTATATTTAATGACTAATGACATTAGTGTGGTTTTATAATACCCTTCATATTTTCCCTGACCAGAATCAAGAAGAATGTCTGTCCAAGGCTCCTCTCTGTGCCCAGTAGAAAGATTTGGAGATCTATTGTACCATGAAGGTTTTTAACTTAACATTTCTACTGCTAACTTCTGGTGGTTCCCAAAAATACCTGCAGTTTTAAAATTTCCTCTCACGTAGCAACAGACAACAATATAGAAATTACTTGTCATGAATGACAGACATAGAGTAAAAAAAAAAAAAAGAATTTCATAATTTCACATAAAAATGAATGTTGAGGACTGCCTAATAACATGAATACATGAGTTGTTATTTATTTTCCTCCTTCACACACCACATTATTTCCACTTATATGAAATAAGTATGTTCCAAGATTTTTATCTAATTTTTATCTTGAAGGCAGCTGAAATAGCTTCTCCAGATGTTATTAAATAACAAAAGCATGCTGTAATCAAATGGTCTAATTCCCTGGAAAGAAAACTAATTTCCTGTACCTTATTTACATCTCTAATTTCTTATGAAGCTTACAAAAGAGACTTATGACAATGGTAGTTTATGCTGTTTTCCCACTTAACAACAAATGGTTCAAATACACTGCTGGTATTAACCCCATTCACTCCCATCAGTTCTCCTCCAGGGAACCTTGTAGGAACAAATTTGAGTACATGTGGGTTTGTCACTCTGTAGTGTAAGGATTTAGTTATCCCACCAGAAGAGTATAGGATGCTGGGTGGAAAACTGGCATAACCCTTGCTTCTTTGAGTCTGAGAGCAGAGGGACAAATAAATGCATCTCTTCTAAGACAACTAGTTTTGTGTCTACACAAAACACTAGACAAACTAGTTGTGTGTTCACTTTCTTAAAAGCTAGCAGGATGCACAGGCCTTTAATTGGATAACATAAGTCTTGCATATCTCATTATAAGGGCAGCTTCCTTTATATATTCTGAAGCTGTAACCTGTATCAATAAAAAGCAATTTAACATTTGAAACTAGTGGTTTCAAAACATTTATAGACTTGGACAGTTCAAATCATATAGTCAATATTAAATTCAATTTCAGACAGGTAAAATTTAAAAGACCTATTTAATTTCTCTAGTCCTCCTCCACTGTAGGTACAGTCTTTGTCCCTATCACAGAATAAAATAAAGCTAAGAAGAACATAAACCAGACCACAAAATAAAAGCACATGTAAATCACGTCTAGCTGACAGACCAACTCAGACTGAAACGTATAATTTGAGGCTGGATGCTAGCTGGAAAAATGTAGTTTAGGGTGCAGTAGGTGCAGTGATATTAAAAGATTTTTATGCTTTACAGCTGTGAATGTACACAGCTTAAAGATTTCTTTCACTGTTCTGTGTGTGAACATGCAATCTCAAGCCTTGACCTCAAAAAAAAAAAAAAATAAGAAAAAGAAAACAAAACAAAACAAAACAAAAACCAGAAGAGATGAGAAGAAAACAAAGGAAAAAAAGAAATTCTAAAAAAGTCCTTGTTTATTTCTCAAGGGAGCACAGGGCACTTTTTGTAGCCTAACACTGGAATATGAAACAGGAGAAGTTCTCTCCTCTTTTTCCCTATGCATCATTAAAGGCCAAATCCAGTTAGCCTTTTCTCAACATTTATTCCCTTCAGCACATTAGAAATTAGTTCTGTGATATCCTATTTCAAGAATTTGCCATTTGTTCAAATGATGCCTCATTAATGTTAGATGAAGTCCTGCAATAACTTCATAATTCAGTAGACATGTCTTAGGACTTAATTTACCCTGTTTTGTTGCTGCAAAATAACATGCAGATAGTTTATCATGAGCAATCACTCCCAGTTCACTTCCCTGACCTATGTCCTGTGACAGTAACATTAGACATTATAAACCTCAAGTGCATTAACATTTAAGAGCTTTCATCTCAGCAGTCATGTAGTCTCAGGGAAAACCAGCTCATACTTACAATGAGTAAACTTTCTCATTAATATTCTTTAATGATCAGAAAGATGACGAAGGAAAAATTCTGTAGTAATAATTAATAGTAACAGTTTAAATTTATAAAGCACTTTTATTCTCAGTATTCCAAAGTGTATTAAAAACATGCTGATTAAAAGTGTTTCTATGTGGTGTTGCAGAAAAACATAAATATTGCTGAAAGAGAATTTTGAATAATTGCCAGATTGTGCACTGTATTATCCTTTTAATTCATTATTTTAAAATTTCCAGTAAAATATTATTATGACTGATTGTCCTAAACATGACCAAAAATGCCCAGGCATCAAATCAGGCCTCAGTTAATATAAATTACTGAAAACTGAGAATCAGAAATGTCATAAAATAGTGATTTTTTGACACAGGCATGGTGCAAATTATTATAAAGCCATTTTTCTTTTCTTTTTCTTACAAGTGTTTCCAGGAGTCTTCACTGAAAATGCTCCATTTTGCCCTGAATAATAAAGGAGTCTTCTCATTCACCTCTTAACCTTGACAGCTAATAAGCAAGGTTTTTAATGAAAAGCTGCCTTACACAATTTGCCATGTTCTTATGGGAAAACTGGATCTTTATAAAGACAATTTTCCACAAGAGACAGATCATACAGTTTTCATTCCTCTGCAAAGGCCAGAAACATAAATGCCACACCATAGAAAACGACAACCTTTGACAGGAACATCCAGCATCATGGTACAGAGCCAGATAGTGTGAAAACAGCCCAAGAACTAATGACCACACAAGCTAATCACCACAGACAGGTCTAACCAGAAAATCAATTATCCTGAGAATCCATTTCTTCTCAGGAAAAGATTTACACTTTACTCCTACCCTACAACTGAAAATTGCCATTCACTTCAGCAGCCACTGAAAAGGGTGTATTTCATATTAAACTATATGTTTATGCAAGTGACAAAACTGTATTCCTGATGTATGTTGTTCCTTTTGGCACTGCAGAGCCAACAAAGCTCGAGAGGGAATTAGATACGAGGCAGGCTTGTGCTTCATCAGCAGATCTGTCTCCTCCCTTCTGATTGCAGTTTCCTTATGGCTGATGATGATTATGAGCCAGGAAAAAATCGCAGCTGTTGTTCCAAAAAGTCCTTTTAGAACTGGGTAAATCCAATATCATATCACTGGCAAGTCAATTAACATGAAATGATCTGATGCTGATTTTTCAGGCTTATTTTTTAGTGGCTATAAAATATTCAAGAATAAGGATTTACACTATAGTGTCTACCTATAGATAGAATCCCATTTACGTCCTCTGCTTCAGAAACAGGAAGAAAATATTTCAGCTTCCCTTGTTTTAGTTTCTTCAGTTTTTAGAAATGTTGATAAGGATACAAAATAGTGCCTGACTGAGAGCATAGAAAGGGAGGGGTTGCTTGTCATATGCACAATCTCCATTCACAAGACCTCACATCTGCAAATTTTCTTTTTTATTTAACTTTACACAAAATTATTTATATTAAATATAATATATTGCTTTTCAATATAATTTTATATTTTAGGAATATAGGAATGGCAGAAGGAGTGAGCTTGAGCAGAAAAGCAGGACTGCCTAGGAAGGCAACAACAAAGAAGATAGGGAAGCAAAGGCTACTGCAATGCTGCCACTCACTGCCTGAAGAGGAAAGAGCTGAGCAATTATCATGCACTTTCTGTCTTCCAGTGTTTTATAATTGCTCAGAACAGAAGCATCAAGTTGTATTACTGGGAGCTGGGTGATCTCCAATGTTAGGAAAACAGTATTTTTTTGTCTCTTTTACCTGTTGAGAGCCTAAGATCTTCAGAGCAGGGACTGACTGACTGCTGAGGCTTCGTATAACATGATTGAGATTTCTGAATACCATCTTAATGCTAATAATAGAATAGTCAAAATTAATGAAGAAGCAGAAAGTCACAGTTACAGAGTTACACCTGGCTGTGCAGTCTTAAGCCATTTGTGGTAATTGGTGGTTGCATAATGGAGGTAGAATTAAACAGTAAAAAAGGAGTTGTGTGTAGAGGAGGTAAATGGCAGTTTTGAAGGTGACATGTCCTGTGGAATGACAGTGGGCTGCAAATATCAAGTTTTTTTCTTTAGGATCTTGAGATAATCACAGAGCTGATCTGTAAATAAAATTATGACAATTTTGCAGAATATAAACTACTGAATACCTATGTCTGTCTGTTCTGCAGACTTAGGTATGCTGTAGTTTATATAGTTCTGCAGACTTTTGGCTTTTTTACCTTGTGAAAATTTATTGTTGAAAATTACTGCTGTTGATGTTTGGAAATTTCCTCTACACAAACGAGAAATTGAAAAACAAGGAGCCCAAATCCTACACTGACAAAACACCCAGTTTTCACTGAAGTTGATTTAACTGAATTCCATGGCTAGGTACATTTGAAAATATGTAATGTAAAGGCATCTGACCAGATCTCAAGGGAAGAGTGTTACAGGAGAATGATCTGAAATTTAAGTTGTGGAGTTCAAGGTTGTTATCAAATTTGCTTGAAGGTTGAATCCAGAATATTTCTTTAAGTGTTGGCAGTCACTTTGTATTATCCAGTAATAGAATCCAACTATTTATTCTTGAACATGGACTATGAAATTGTAATATTTGGGGGCTTTTAAAAGAGTTTAGCTTAATTAAATAAATACTTCTATCATATAAGCCATGAAGACCAGATTTTATGAGCAGTTAAAGTCTTAGAGAAATAAGTAGACCTAATGATATGATAGACCTTAGGGTCTGTGTTTGCTATCAGCAAGGATTTGTTATCCCAATTGGCATTTACTGTAGCTCTACAGGCACAGAAAACTAGGAAAAAGCCACTTTCATTTTAACTGTGTCAGTAACAAAATATTTAAAACTCTTTCACAATGAGTATTTCATTATTAGAAAAAAAAGCTTTTCATACAAGCAACTTGTTAAATAGGATAAAATAACAATAATTACCCAGATTATGGCAGATATATGGAAAATGTACATTTGCACCTGATTTATTCTTGAGCTAAAGACCTAAATGTGTGTGTTTTCAGTTGCCATTTGTTTTATGAGTAGGTCTTTCTATTTATTGCTTTCCAATCATAATCAGGTGAAGAATATCTTATCTGACAGAGCAGTTTCCTGCATCATGTATTTAATTTAAATGTTGCATTTTTTCTGAACATGTGGATTTAATGATGTTTTTGAAAGACTCCTCTTTCCAGAGTCTCCATGGTGTGGCTCCAAAGAAGTAGGGAGAAGTGAAAAAATGGAAAAGATAGAGCATCTTCAGATAGATATCTTCTACAATTTCTCACTCACTACTCTGAAAAAAGCAGTGCTTTTGACTGGATCCATTCATGGGGTTTCATGCCATTTTAGGATCCACTGGTCTCTGGATGATGACTGATTGCTGTTCTGAGCTTCAGGAATGCCCAACTATTAATCCCATGTCCAACAGCTGGCAGTGGGACTCCCACAGTCAGTGCAACAACCTACCCAGGATTCTGATGTGTCACTTGGGCACATCCCCAGTCATGTATGACTGGGCCTGGAGACTGGGTTTCTAATTGCAGTCCAAGGACTGAATGACAGAACGTGTCTCTTTTGAGAGAAAACAGAGATCTTGTCTTCTGGATTCAAAATGCATGACTTCAGCATAAGAAGTAGAAGCTGCGCTTATGCCTATTTTAGCAATGTGACATGTTATGTTACATTTTAGGAGCAGCTTTGAAGGGAGTGAGTTGGTGCCAATCACTTAGTGTCCATGTTTCACGTATTTTGGGCAGACTTTAGACTGCCAGCATCCATTAAGCAGCAGATCCTGAGGAGGCAGGATAGCATTTCCACTGTGCCAGTCTCCTTCCTGTGCAGAAAGTCATCACTGCACAACCGAAACCCACAGACTTTCAGCCTATACACAGATCCTCTCTCTCAACCCCTCTTTTCCAAGGAAAGTTGACACACGCTCACCAGAACTCCTCCTGGAGGAGATACTGGGCTATCAATGAAGGAGGATCCTAGCGTGGTGAATAATGGGCTCTGACTCCATGATTCAGAAGGCTGAACAATTGTTTTATTAAGCTAGGTTATATTACACGAATACTATATTAAAACTATACTAAAGAGATACTATAGTAAAAAAATACTATACTAAAGAGATACTAAAGAAAAATCCGTGACTGGCTGGAGACAGTCAGGACACAGCTTTGACCCAATTGGCCAATCAATCCAAACAACCCTCAGCAGAATCCAATTAACAAATCACTCTTGGTAAACAATCTCCATAACACATTCCACATGTACCAAACAACAGGCACAGCAAATAGAGATAAAAATTGTTTTCTCTTCTCCTCTGGGCTTCTCACTACCTTCCCCAGGAAAAATCCTGGGAGAGAGAATTATGTCTCTCTCTGTTCAGAGAATGTGAATACCACTCTGGGTCATTTTTGAAAGAGGCCAAGGGCAAAAACCTCTTTTTTTTTTTTTTGCTGCATATGGGTGCCCTCACCCTGACAGACAGGAGCTGTGACTCACCACAAAAACTCATACACCAATGGAGGCAGAGCTGGTAATATCTCTCTGTCTTGTTTCTTATTTCTCTATCTCCTTTTCTGTCTATCTCCTTCTATCTCACCTCTCTTATGGTGATCCTAGCTCTAAGAATGCCTATAGACTGCTTTTTCCAGTTATGTTTTTTCCAGTTATGGTTTTTCTAGTACTATTCCAGAGCTGTTAAAAATAAAAGCTACTGTTCTTGTTATAAACAATTATTGAACATTTTTTTTGCTGTAATCTCCTCCAAGGGATCCTTTATTAAAGAATCCAGTTGTCCTGACTAAGAGATGGGTCACGACAAGGGTCAGCTGCCCAGTCTATCCCCTCCCAACTTCTTGTGCACTCCAGCCTCCTCACTGGTGGGGTGAGAAGCAGAAAATATGTTGACATTTCACAAGCACTGCCCAGCAACAGATAAAAAAAACCCCACAATACTTTTGTGCTGTGTTTACAGCACAAATACGAAACATAGCACCATGCAAACTACAAGGAAGAAAATTAACTCTATCCTAGCCAAAACCAATACAAATCTTTTCATCTACTTCTTTTCTCATTTCAACATATCCCCAAACTTTATATCATGTGTATTTTCAGACTGTCGTGCACTATCTGTGCATGTAATTGAAGCCTCCAGAATCACTATTTGAATATAAGTCAAATGTATTTACCTGCACTCCAGGAAGAACACAGTTTTCCTTCCTGAGCTGTACCTCACGCTCCCCCTCTCAACCCTGCTGCCAGTGTGCTGGTTGCCAGAGCCAGCAGAAGGAAGCAGCACCAGAATCTATCCCAGGCTGAGGATGCTGAGCTTAAGGACAGTGAAGCTCTAATTAATGCACTGACAATGTACAGTCTTCTACTTTTCTTTTTCCACTTGACTTTTTCCAGTAACCTCACTACCCTCACTCTTTTCCTTACCTCTGAACATCTGGCCAGGCACCACTTTCATTACTGCTTCTAAAGGCTCAAATGATAGATTTGTGACTCCCTCTACATGCTTCTCTTTGGCCAGTGTATAAAGACCCAGGTGATTGTTCCTTTACTTGTCAAAAACCTCATATGGGGAACTATTTTTATACATAGGAGAAGGCATGATGGAGGCCATGAGCACTTGGAAGAAGTTGCTGTAGTTTGCAGTATGGTATTATCTCAAAGACAGAGGTAATGAGCAGTAGCTCAGATGGTGATTGCCTCCTGAGGCTTGCACTTTGCAATTTGCTGTTACCCCAGAAATTGTCTCATATGGAAAAAAAAAAAAAAAAGAAGGGCTGAGACCTTTAGGTGAAAGTGATGCCTTAAGTTTTAGCTTTCATATTTTCCAGATTCTGTACTGCATTAGCGTGTAACTCTGAACTTCATATAAAGTTAGCAAGTTCTCCTCACAATTTAGTCAGACAAAACAGTCCTTTTCCAGCCCAAAAGCCAAGGACACTGCTGCAGCTTCAGGCCCAAAAAGTGTAGTGTTTTTTGCCCAAAAAACAGCAAACTGAGGAGAGCAAACTGGGAGGATAGGACTTCATAACCTGAATCTGTAATTAAACTAATATGTAAATGGACCAAAACTTAATAAAAGTGTGAAGACTTGTGACCCATGTCTTGGCTATAGCCTCAGCCAGGCTCTTGTACTGCCCAAGGTGCATCCTTTGAAGGCCTTTTTAATAAATATCTACTTTATTGCTTTAACACTCTCTAGCCTCTGTTCTCAATAGCCTCTCAAGACATCAAAAGAATGTGTGAGTATAAATATTTATTTAAGCATGTTAAGAGATTTTTTTCAGAGGCAACTAAGGTGAGGAAGGGGATGAAGACTGCTAGGAAGAAACTTTACTCATTAGATTCATAAGAGTGAGCTTTGAAGGCTTGGAGGAAGTGGTGCTGCACCAGAATCTGTAGCTTTGAAGTATGAAGCAAACAATTTATAAAACATGTGTATCTCAGCAGGCAATATTTGATTGCATTTGTGCAGGAGTGTAATTATGCATATCATGCAGGTATCATGGCAGATGACATATAATGAAGGGAATGGGGGAGTGAATAGAAAAATACCCACTGAAACACATGGAAAATGTAATTGAGAAAATGCATAATGCTTTTTTTGTGGCTCTTTTGCAGGTAAAATACTATGGAAACTCCAGAGTGCAAGTATGAGGGGTGTGTTGTAGACCTGCATTGAAATCTCATCCTATTTTGAATATCACAGAATTCACAGAATCACTGGGTTGGAAGACACCTTAAAGATCATCAAGTCCAACCCATGCCCAAACACCTCAACTAAATCATGGCACCAAGTGACACATCCAGTCTTTTTTTAAACACATCCAGGGATGGTGACTCCACCACCTCCCTGGGCAGGCCATTCCAGAACTTTATGACTCTTTCCATGGAAAACTTTTTCCTAATATCCAACCTATATTTCCCTTGGTGCAGCTTAAGACTGTGTCCTCTGGTTCTGTCAGCTGCTGCCTGTTGAAAGAGACCAACCCCCACCTGAGCACAGCCTCCTTTCAGGAAGTTAAAGAGAGTGATAAGGTCACCCCTGAGTCTCCTTTTCTCCAGGTTAAACACCCCCAGCTCATTCAGCTGTTTCTCACAGGGCTTGTGTTCCCAGCCCCTCACCAGCCTCGTTGCCTCCTCTGGATGTGCTCAAGCGTCTCAAGGTCCTTCCCAAACTGAGGGGTCAGAACTGGACACAGCACTCAAGGTGTGGCCTCACCAGTGCCGAGTACAGGAGAACAATGACCTCCAGCTCCTGCTGGCTACGCTATTCCTGATCCAGGCCAGGATGCCATTGGCCTTCTTGGCCACCAGGGCACACTGCTGGCTCACGTTCAGTCAGCTGTCACCAGCACCCCCAGGTCCCTTTCTGCCTGGGCACTGTCCAGCCTCACCATCCCCAGCCTACAAAGCTGCAGGGGGTTATTGTGGCCAAAATGCAGGACTCAGCACTTGGATTCATTAAACTTCATCCTGTTAGACTCTGCTGGCTTCAAATCATCTGGCTTCAAACTATGAACATCAGATTACATTAGTTATGTGTCTGTAGTTTTGTTCCATTAAAAACAGCAAAGAAACATCTCTCAGATCTTATGCAAATATGGAGCAATAGGAAATCCACCATGATTTCACTGAGTAATTTTCAGAAGATATTGGTATGATTGGGATGAACTAGAGGTAGCAACTTATCTTCCTAATAAAATAGTACATTAATTTCTTGAGCTAAAAATATCACAGTTGATTTAGTTAAGTATAACCAAAAAGAGAAAACCTGTAAAATACTTAGTGCAATAGAGTTGAAGCAGTAAATCACAATGAGCACCTGAATTGAACAAAATTGTATAGCCTTTCCTAAAGGAAATTGAAAAAGCACGACGAGGGATATCATAAGATCCAGTGTCTGAACTTTGTATCTTAGTTTATTTTAAAAAATCAGTGGTTAAAGACAACTCTTATACATAAATCCATGAGATTAAAATTCTGTCTTTCCTGAAATGTTAGCATATTGAAATACATTTTTATCACATTTTAGCGGAAAGGACACTGATTTATGCTTATGCCCACTAAAACTCTTTCTGAGATGTTGCTACAATAGCTCTTTTCAATTTTTGTCTGAAACAAGTTTTCAGAAAATAAATATCCTTAGAGGAAAATGAAAGATAATAAAAGAAAAATTCACTCCTTTCAGATACACAATGTGACAAACACATTTTTTCTCTTTTTTTTTGTCGTTATTTGCATGCATGCAACCTTACATGCTTAATAAGTCTGTTTATGTGATATATTATGAATGGACAGTTGTACTTAACCAAAAATAGTATTTATGATTGATATTTGTGATTTGGATTAGATAGGCTAAGACATTTGCAGTAAAATATCAATAAGTACTAAAGAGGTAAATTGAAAACACAATCAGTAAAGTATGTAATGAATATATTTTATATAGATGTATGATATGCATGTTAAAGTTATGTTTTAAAATACAGATCAATGTAATAAGTTGTTTTGTATTAGAGATGTTAATTACAATTTACTCCCACTTGTCTAAGTTTGACAAGATTGAATTCCCAGTTATCATACAACAAAAGTCCTGCTCAGCTATTAACATCATGGGAAATGTATTTATAGGCACTTTTTCAGGCTCTGTAGTTAGAAGAGTCAGCAAAGCTTACTCACTCATGTTCCTCATGAGCCTTCCCCTCTCTCCCCTCCCCTTCAACTGTCTCTAACAAAGAACTGGGGCTATGTTTGCAGTGTACTGTGAACTGTTTGATTCCTGGCAATTAAAAACAAACGAAATCAAACCTTTGTGGGAATTTTTGAAGTGGTAATGAATTCAGTCCATGCCATCCACTTTCTTTTCAAACATCTTCATATAACCTCTGTTTTTATGTTCTAGGATAAAGAACATGGAGTCTGCTAAATACAATTGCTTAAAAGAAGGAAAATAACTATGCCATGCAGTGTTCCCCCTCTTCTCCCAGTCTCCCCCAAATACCAACTTTATAATAGGAGACTGGGAGGTGGGATGGTAGTTCACCAGAATAACCTAAATGATATAAAAGCTGAAGACAATAGATGACAAAAAGCTGTATGTGTCAGACGTAACAACAAACTAAGGAAAGGCCCAATTAAAAGTAACCAAGACACAGTGCAATTGCACAGAAGGGTACAGAAGAATTGGAAATTTAGGCTGTTATGAATACAGAGTCATAGTGCTTACACTAATGTACCTTGAAGTGAAATAGGATCACTGTACGTGACTCTAATGTTTGGCCTAAAGTCTGACTTAATCAGAACAGAAGGCAAAGGAGCAAAATTTGCTGTTGGCTCTGCTAGTGAATTTATTGGAGAACATGAAGAACTCCATTCATGCTTCAGGACTCACCTTTGGCATTGCAGGGAGAGCTAAAACTGACTGTCTTACCAACTGAGGACTTCCAACTTACAGGGAGGTACAATCTGAATGTTTGGAGGACAACTTGGACTTGGCTAGGTGGAGAGGGAGGGAGTGTGCCCACCCTGAGCTGTTCTTTCACAGCTATCAGCTGGCACTTCCCAGTGCCAGGGGATGTTCTGCCACCTCCCACCGCTCAGGCTGGGGGTCTGAGGGCTCATACAGGCTCTGGAGACTAAGAAAGGAAAAAAACAAGTGTAGTTTTCTAGCTACTGATTTTGTATAATACTTGGTAAAGCATTTAGTAAACCGTCTTGTCTATCATGTGATCGGCATGCACAGTTCTGTCACAGAACTACTGTCATAACTACAGGGAATAGAGAGAATGCTGGCTAAAGGCATTAGCCCCTCCAAGCTGAACATTTTGATAGAAGACTCAAGTACTGAAGATGACTACTTTTCATGGAGAGTACAGCTGAGTTGAGAAGGCAGCAGCAAATAGTCTTTGTTTCAGTCCTCTAAACCAAGCACCAGGAAAAGGGAAGTATGGACTTCATGCCCTGACTGATAGGGTTGATAAAGCAGCATGGCACAGGGATTTGGTAACAACCTATGTGCGGAATAACACTATATATTTTCAGAAATTGTCCTTTCCCTGCATCGTCTTATTCATTTTAGGTCTTCTCTGTTCTGAAAGACATAAGGCAGAAGACTTCCTGATAGCAAAGCTGTGAAATTTGCTTTGTGAACTTTTTTTCAAAGGCTTGAAGTGTTTTTTCTGTTTTGTTTATTAATTTTGGAGTAAAGAAAAAAAAATGTAATCTTTTCAAAACAGCTCTTCTGGCTTGTGCATATTCATTCATTCATTCATTCATCAGTTCCATACAATTCCATGGCTTTCACACTGCTCTCATTTCCTCTTCAAGCCCCCCCTTCAGCTCAGAGATTAATTGATAGCAGTAATAAGTTGCCTTTGTCTCTACCATGGCTGTGAGAAGGAATTTAGACTGCTTGCCAATAGGATTCAGTAGTGCTATTTTGGAATATGTGAAGTGTCAGAAACTGATACTGGACGCCACAGAGAGCTGATGGGCAGAACCATTCCAATACATGTTATTTTTGATCATTTCAGCATAAAAATCACTCTGGCTTTCAGTGATGTGCTGCCACTGGGAATGTTGATGCTCAGAAATGAGGATCTATATTTTAGTTTTAAGGGAGATTGCTTTACTGGATACTGACATGTTAGGCCATCTCTTCCTGAGGGGAGAACTTTTCTGCTGATGTCTCCAGCACCATGTTTATGTCAAGCCTCTCTGCTCTCCCAGCTCCTCAGTCAGGTGTTCACAGTCATCCTGTTTTATACAATTTAATTTCTTCCCACTCCAGCTCTCACTTCCCTACCCACAGTGTCTCTTTGCTGACTGCCACCACATTCTCCTGGTCCATTCAACCTTCCTCGATGATTTGTCTTAAAAGAGGTCTTCAATTCCTTACCACAGTGCCCTGCTCAGTTTCCTTTCCAGATATGGATCTGTCTTGTGGGCATCTCCTAACTCACAAACATTATCCCATACACTTCTTTTTGGTCTTTCCTTTCCTGCTTTTCCACTTAGACTTTTCCAGAAGTCTTTATGCTTTGAGAGCTGCTTCTTCTGCCTTCCTTTGCAACTAGCTCAGACCAGCCCTAATTTTTCCAAATGCTTTTCCCTTGTTTTTCCAGCCCCAGCCTCTCCTCCCACCTCATTTCCTCTACTTGGATCCTCATCATCAGCCCCTACAACAGTGCTGCTCCAGGAACTAGAGTTGCTCATGACTAAGCCCCATTTCTGCAGTTCATGCAAAGTACTATTTAGAAAACTTCTTTGTGTGCATTCCCATTTTTGTTGCCAGTGAGAGCAATGTCTGGAAGTCTCAGCTGGAGTAAAAACAGAGGGGTGGTGCTGGGGAGCTTCGGAGATTTGGAATGGCTTCAAACTTCCTTCAATGAAGCATAGGGAGGCAATTAATGGGGGAACCTGGCCCAATGCCCAGCTGCAGAGTCTGCCTGTGCTATACAGCTGGCCTTACTCGTTTGAACATTTTCTTTGGTTCAATTCACCACATGGCTTTACTTCACTGGGATTAGCTCTTCAGTTGTTGTAAGCTTACACAGTCTTATTGAAAGTAGTCTAGAGATGCTGGTTTACAGCAAATAAGGATATGGTCGCCCCTTCCTTTTTTTTTTTTTTTTTTTTTTTTGACTTTGAATGGAACTAAAAATTGAAACAGAATTTCACTTGGTGTCATGTCAAAACCCCAAGTTAAACATAATTTTAGCATAAAACCTCAAAATGGTCTGGGTAAATACGAAAAGCTCATGAAGTTTAGGCAATCTTTAAACATGCAGAGCTATACAGAGTTGTGTACATTATCTGATCTGGTTCCCAGTGTCAGGTTTTACTGCAAAAATTTTGCATTGGCTTAATTGGTTTCCAGCTGGAAGAAAAAAAAAATTAAAATGTTTTCAGTGTATTCAGGCTTAAGAATTTTTCACCCTTATTCTGAGTGTTGCATTTTTAGCAATCTGAAATGCTCAGTTTCACAGACTTCCTAGACATTAAAGGATAGATCTTCAATGGGAAGTTATGTTAGAGCCAAAAGAGGATTTATGGATCTTGAAAACAGGCAGTGTAGAACCTATATTTTAAGCACTTTTCCCTGAAATACAATCCAGAATCAAGAGTTTCAGACCTCAGGCATGGGAAGGGTTATAGAATTCAAAGAGGTAGTCCCAAACTCCTGCATACTGAGAGGAGAAGACTAGCCAACAGAAACTGCCAAAGATGGGTTATGGCAGAAAATCTTCTGCTCCCTCGAGCTTAAGTACAGAGTTAAGACTCCAGGAACGCATATTGATATGATTTAGGGTTACATTAATTGCCTAAGAATAATTAAGACCTCTTTATAGGTCATGTTATGAACCAGATTCTCATAGTGCTCAAGCACTGATGTCAAAAATTGCAGCTGGTTCTATGAAAACTCCAGGCTTTAGTATGTTTAGGAATTTGTGCCAGACATAAGTGAATTAAATAGGTAAAATAAAATACCCATCTTTGGTATAATTACCTTTAAAACACTTACCTGGGAAAGTATAACACTAGGGCCACTTACATTTATTTACTGCTTCAGCTAAAGGAGGAATATAAGCCTTGAGTTCGAACTATTGCCAATGCTTCAGCTGAGGTAGCCTGATGTAGAAAATTGCAAGAAGGAGCAAGAAATGGGCAGTCTGTCTCAAAAACATAGGTGGTTTAAAATCCTCATGGAAGAGGAACTTGAGGTCCCACAGGTGAATTCCTGCACCATGATATCCAAAATTGTGTATATGGAATTAGAAATAAGTAACACGAGTGTGCAACACTTCTTAGGGCCAAAAAGGTATCAGAGAAAATCTTCAGACAGCTGACAGAAACAGTGAAGCTGAGATTTACATGTCATCATCTTAATGTGAAAGTACACTTGGCATGAGTATTTGGCAGGTTATGTGAGTAATCACCTTTCACACATTATTAAAAAATAAGAAAAAATAGGGAAAGAGGAATCAAAAGATTCACAGATTCAGAAGCCAAAGTAAGAAATACATCCAGCAGTCTATAATCTTCCAAACACAAAAGCAAAGACCATAAAAATAGCTGGTTTAGCTACCATTTAACCAAATTACTTTTCCTATTTACTTTTCTCCTACCTGTGAATATGATCACTCAGTGACTGCAGCAGAATGAAACAATATTCATTGATTTCTCATTCCTTCCCTGCCCCTCAATTTACAAAATTAAATGTCTTAACAAGACAGTTTGTTGGGAAAAAAAAGTCTGGAGAGAAAATTCCTTAAAAAGTAATTCTGTGGTGATCTCAGAGACCTTCAGTAAAACATACCATGGGCATGTAATTATTTTCTCATCTAATTTCTCCTTAATATGGTTCAAGGAAAAAGCAAAAAAAATTTCGTTTCTAAGGATTTTAATATAAAATAGCCAATTTAAAAAGCCAATTTATAAAGAATGTTTCCATTTGTCACTTCTTAGATTAAGGTATAGCCCTCAGTTTTTACAGGAATCTCAGCTGCCTGCAGTCAAATTATTGCAGAATTTTTTTGTCGATTTCCTACATTTATATGTTGTTTTCTGAAGCAATGCTATTCAGAGCAGGCCATTCCTCACACTAGATAATTTTGTCCTAGAAATGACTAGCATGATTATTCTGCTTCATAGCTTGGAGCAAAAATACCTCCTCTGAGTAGAGTTTAAATGTATTTCTGTCACATAAATGCAGATCCATCAGTAATGCTCCCAGATGACCAAGCTTCCTGAAGAAAGCACTCAGTGCCAAAGTCTGCTTCCATTTATGTGGATGTTAAATTCTACTATTTTATGTGCCAGTAGCCGAAGAAGCAGGTTGTAAGAGAGTAATTAAGAACATCGCCTCCCTAAAGGGAATTACGTGTGTGATTTCAAAGGCAGACAAAGGCTGGTTTACCATTGGCTTTTTAAAAATTTGTTTCCCATGAAGTTGCACTTATTTATTGTTTAGTAGAATGTCTTGGGCTACATTAAAGATTTTGAAAGAAATTTTACTATGGATAATATGTTTGTTCCCATATTTTCCCTAAAGTGAAAATCTTAAAATCTGATATATTGTCTTTAGATATTGCTCTGCTCAAAGAAGGAGTATGATGCTTCAGAACAGTGAAATATTTCAATGGATTTTTAGCATGCTTAGTGTTCTTATGTTTCAGGAAATAGGGATCTAAAGCTGTCAGTCTTTACATCTATATAACACCTTTCCCTTAGCAATGACTTGTTTATATTAGTGACAGTGTTTAGAGTGTTGGAATTTCCTCCCCAGGGATGTGGTAGAGACTCTACCACTGGAGACTTTCAAGCTAGGATTGAACAGGATGCTAGATAATTTCACCAAGGATCCCTTTCCCTTAAAGTTTGAACCAGGTGATATTTCTAATTCCCTTCAGCAAGGAAGAAACTGGAGATATCACTTTAAGACTTATTTAATTGTTAATTTATCTAGGTGTTTAGCAATTTTGACTCTTCCGTGATGAATGTGGGGTTTAAATCAATTATACAAAAGAAAGGGATTTGGCATTCTGCAGCCCAGTTTAATCAACCCTCTCTGCCACACAGCTTGGGATGCTGGTCAGCATCTCCCCAGAGACCCCTGAGATGTGAGCTGCTGGCCAGCCTCAGAGACATGTCTGTTTTCTGTCTGACTGAAGTGATCCCACACCTCTCATCAGTTATTGGGTTCTTATGACAGAATTGCTGTCTAGGCAAATGTAGGTAAGACATCTGTAAAAAAATATTTTAGTCTTAAAATTTGAGGTGGGTGGGGTTATTTAACCTTTTAAATAGATATATGTGAGCTTAAATGTTCTGCTCATGGCTCAAAATGGCATTTTATGCCTTTTGGAAATAAAACTGCTTCAGTTCATTGTAAAGAAAAGTATTATACAGCATAGTAATACCACCACCTTGTGGGGAAGAAATACGTCCCAACATGTCCAAATATCCTTATGTACTCCACAGGCAGAGCCAAAACCAATACATAGTTAATATTGCTGAAATGATAAATGAAACAATTATTCTCACTGAAGGTAATTTGTATAAAAAACAACAAAGCATTTTTACTTTGGATAGGTTTACCTTCTGAGTTGGGCTTAATGTGCCACCTCTGTAAACTTGGCACAACTTGCACAGCTAACTACAAACATATGATTTATGCCCTTGATTTATTAAGATATTTAAAATTTATAAATGTTTAATTTGTTTGTAAAGGTACTATAAAATAATGCATTTTTATATAAAAGACTTATGGATAAATATATTTAAGTGCCACTTTGCACAGCATTTCCTTCAATTCTGCTTTATCCAACTCTCATTTTCATAGAAAACATTGAAATTAGGCTCTTCTGACAAACTAGACATCTGGCAGAGGCTGAAATATACCCAGCCTGTACTCAATCACCTGGTGAAAAAGACTCTTCCTAAAGTCCCCGTTTTTTTAGGGGGGCAGAGGCGCTGTTTTTTTAATTTTTTGTTTTGTTTTGTTTTGTTTTCTATTTCAGTTCTCAACTCCATCAAACATAAGGCAGGGTTAGTACAGACAAGGGTTTCATTCATTACAGGCCTAACAGTCTGTCCCCTGCACTGAATGACGTAGTGTCCTGTGGAAAAAATATTATATGCTTACGTTGTTAAAGGCTGTAGTATAAAAATGATACTTAAGATTTAGCACAAGCACTGAAAACTTAACTCTAGATTTTCCTAATACTTCTGAATAATTTTCACTGTTAGTAACAGCCAATAGAAAAGTTTTCATGTTCATTTACAGCAGATACCATTTTAAAGAGAAGAGTTAAAATATATTCTCCTATCCATTACTATAACACAACTGAAGTAACTCTAGATCTTAAAAAAGTAAAGTCAGGTTTTCTTTATTGGAAAGTATTAAACACCTTCTAACATATATACTAATGAAGGAGGTTTGTACTGTTGAACAAGGAAATTCTGTTTTACTGTTAGAAGAGACTTTTTTTCTCCATCCTGGTATCCATGTAGGAGTAAAGAAGTCTGTGTATAGCAGAATGCTACCAGGATAAAATACATTCAAAACACACTCTAGCAAAACTAAATTTTGTCCTTGAAGAGGACATTAGGACTTTATGTGGGTGAAAACAATTATTTTTCTTGCCCTGCATTGGAACAAAACATTGCAGAAATCCAGCACTGCTCTAAGGTAAGCGAGATCTGTCATTCACACTGCCCACTTGACACACTCAACTTGGATCCTTCAGTGCTTAGAAAGCCGAATTCAGGCTCTCGTAAATTAATTCAGGCAATCTAACCTGGTCCTAGGCTTTCTACCTGACCATAAAGCTCTCTAGACTGTGATTTCAGAGATTCATAAATAGTCCCAGAAGGGTTAATGCTCTTTTGGGAGCAGGAACTTGATGTAGAAGCAGATACAAAGGAGAAGGCTTACTTCACACAGTGGAGCTGTTGCCAAGAAATCAGGGAAAGGCTTTAGGTTTACATTAGCTTGAGGATGTTTGCTCCAAAATTTCTACTACTCTGCAGCCAAAAAACTGGCAGAAAAGTCAGGGCTAATTCTCTTTTGAGCTTTTTCTGTTGAACTTCTTACATCACAAAGTGCAAACAAAGCAAGAAAATTAGCTAAACTCCTGTGAGAATGAGATTTTACTGAAAGAGGTTCCTAACTTTTCTGCTCCTGATTTTCGTTGTTGCTGACGGCTTTTAAATACTCAAGCATCCTCTGTATCCTATAGATAGATTTCCTCAAGAAAGTATGCTGTTTAGGCAACAGATTCCTTCTCCTTTTTTTTTTTTTTCCTTTTTTTTTCTTTTATGGCTACGTAGACTTTCTGAGAGCCTGAACATGATCACTAGATTTTTATATTTTTCCCCATTTAGTTAGCTAACTTTTGGACTTAAATTTCTTTAAAAAAATCCTATCAGCTTCAGATCCACAATCAAGAAGAGCAATTTGAAAAACCTAAACTCCAGAACATACTTGTAATTAGTGTCTACATTTGGCATTGCAAAGTTCCCCTGCAAATGTACACAGGAGCCTTTTTAGCTCATGCCCCACCAGTGTCATGAGCTTGTTAAAACCCTGGGGAAAGCAGGTTCTGTTAGGTGTGATCTTTGCACCACTTACCACAGATTAAGCATGGAGTTCAGCAGACAGCAAAGCAGCCACAGATGGTATCTATCATCTGAAAAAGGGAGTAGTGAACCACTTTGCTGAGCAGACTAAAAACTAGGGCACTCCCTCACAAGAGGTGACTGGAGTTACCTAAGCAGGGTGTTTTTTTCTCCAGATGGTTTCTGGTTTTTTTCATCTCAAAAGGAATGTTTACTCACTTTGAGACACCATGAAGAATGCATATTGATCTGATGGGGAAGGCATGCACAAGTCCGTTCTCACTTATCAAAATAAGTGTCCAAAGAGTAACTATTATACTTTGTATTTTATCAGAGTCTGGCTTCATGGCTCTGACATCCATGGCTTCCTAAGAATTTTCAACTGAGCTAAAGTTTACTTACTCTGTCAGTCACAGAGTAGTAAGGCTTTGACAAAGGAAGTGGGGAATATAGGTTTGAATGTCCATAGAGCAGAGAAAAACATGTCTGTGCTAGTTAGCAGGACACTGAAACTTGATGAGTTTCATGGTTAATTCTTTTCTGTGTATGCCTATAAACCAGGTTGTCTCAGACTTTTCCAAGTAATCCTGGGTTCAAACCAGCTGTTTGACCTGATCAGCTGATACTTTCCCTGTTATACCCTTTATTGCCCACATTCTACATCATTACACACAAATTTCACAACTGATTCTCAAGGCTGCACTTTGTGTGAATAAAGTGGTCTGAAGAATCACACCTTCTATATGGAACCAATACTTTATTATTAGCCTAAAGTTGGTGATATCATTATTAATCCAGTTGCTCCAAAATTAACTTTTACAATCAGGCTATCAAATTATTACAGCTCTTTCCCAATAGTGGTGCAGTTAGCACTGATATTCAGACACTTTCTAGTGTCTTACCCTGTCTTATGTCAATCTTACTTTCCTATATTTCTCAGGGCCCTGAAAACAATTGCATCTGTTTTGATGTTTAAGAGAATTTAAGAGACTTTATTTGTCCAGACTCTGCCAGCTTAGTGCTTATGCACTGAGAAGTTTACAACTTCAGATGCAGTGATCTTCATGAGGTCTTCAACTGCCCTACTAGACTGCAGACGTTCTCAGTAATCAGGTGTTTGTCCTTAGGAGAGCGCTAAGTATGTGAAAGTGGAAGTGCTGAACCACAGCACTGTTTAGGTTGGAAGAGATGACCAAAGGCAATCTGACATCCTTCTCTATGTAACATTTTTTTCTAGTTTACTTCTAGTTACTCATGGCCTTGTCCAGTCAATTTCTGAGTCTCCAATAATGGAGATATCCCAAATCCTCTAGCAATTTGCGCTTATCTATTTTCATGGGGATTTTCTGTAGGTAAATACAACCTTAATGAAATTTCCCTTAATGAAATTTAAAACTGTTGCTTCTTGTCCCTTTGTCGAGCACCTCTGAGAAGAATCTGCCTCTGTATTGCCTTGTATTAGGCAGCAATCAGCTATCCCTTCATCTGTCTTCCTGTTTAGGACATCCTTCATAACAGGTTTTAGTAATCAGGAATACAAAAATTAAGTGCCTAGTTTCAAATCCCTTTTCAAAATCTTGATTACTACTTCCAATCAATCCATTCAATCCATTCAATTGATCCAAACTGGTGAAGTCATTAATTGTGGCTGGGCATGATAAAAAAGTGACCCAAACCCAAACTTCCAAAAGCCAATCAGCCCAAGTACCTGAATAGACTGGTACTGGTGGGAGAAAGATGACCATCAGCCAGATTAACCAGCAACCAGGTATTTGTTAGGACATTTTTCAATCAAAAAAAGGGTCAGCTTGAAAAGAAGTATAAAAGACTCTTTGAATTTTTTTTACCTGGGAGACAGGGGTGTAAGAAAATCTTGTGAATCACAGTGTGGTGTGGCACTGTCAGAAGCTGCCTGGCAATGATTGCAACCTTCCCATGGGCCACCCCAAGGCATCCGTGTCCAGCCTGAGGAGAGGGACCCATGCATGGGGACTCACACCTTGGTGTGCCTGTGGGGTGTTTTGCACCAGTCCCAGCCCCAGCAAGATGTAGGGAGCTGCAGGGGCTCATGTATTGCTGGAGAGCACACATCTCCAGCAGGGGATGAAAATGCATATCTTGCAGAGGGGGAACAATCATTCTCAGGATACGAAGTGCACAGGTAACTTCAGAGGGCCACAAACAGGATGTACAAAGTGTTCACATCATTATGCATGAGTGTGTTGGGGTAGGATTAGAATGTTTTGGATTTTTTTTTAATAGAATAATTTCTATTTACACTTTGTATGTGTCTAGTGTAGTAAATTACCTGTTGTTCTGATGATAATGATCCCAAATTATTGATTCCCAGTAATTTCTGTAACATCAGCAAAACAAGAAACTGCTTTGACCTAGATTTGATTCAATCACAATACTGAAGCAGTTTTCCTTGTTCTACTCTATGAAGAAATGTCTTTCACCTTCCGTGGCTATAAACACAGTGAGTGTTCCAGATGCTGGTTCAGGATCAAGCTTCCCAGCACAGAGGCGCTGCTCTGGACATTGGTTTCCCCATGAGGAGAACATCTCACTAGAGCTGCACATTCCTTTGCAGAGTTTCAATATGAATGAATCACCATTTTCTAATGAAAAAGTTCAGCCAAAGGACTCATAATCTGCTTGACATTTTGTTTAGTTCAGCCATACATCAGTAATATCACTGCTTTTACAAAGTAACTTGAGATTGTTTTTAGCAAATCAGAATTATCTAAAATATTTTAGGCTGTGGGCCTTTTGTGTGTAGGTTGAATAAACGAGGCAATTACTTAGCTGCTTATAGTCAAAAATATGCTTATTTAAATAGCTGCTTATTTTTCCAAAAATATGCTTGATTTCTGCTCTGTGTGGCATGACTGAAGGTTCCCTAGTGATTTTTTCTCATTGCAGATCTCATGCTTATATCACAAGCTTGTTTCCCTCCCTATTTCTTGCATAAAGAGAATCAGAAGTGCAAAATATGGAACTTAAATGTATTTCAAAATAAGTAGAGAAGAAAAGAGTGGCCTTGACTTGAGAAGTTTATCAACTCTTTGTACTAATCAGAAATAACTGAGTTTACACCTGTGATGAGAGTGAGCACAAAGCCATGTGCTGTGACAGTGAGCAATGAGATGTCACCTTCTTGAAACATGATAAGCAGTAATTAAATGCTACATTCACCTGAGTTTTCGTGTACATTCTTTATAGAATTTCCCCAAATAACTCAATTTCAGAACTAATCTCCACAAGATTTTGCTAACAGCAGTATAAATGATTAGAAAAAAATATCTCACTTTATCAATAAAGCCATCCAGCTTTCTAATAGACATTGAATAAAATTAATGGAATAACTTTGACAGTTTGTCTGACAGGTGCCTTTAAAACACTGCAGCACTGCTTTGCTACATGGGCTTTAATGTTTTTATCTTCAGGGGACACAAATGTCTCACACATCTTAGCCAATATCAGCATTAATTAGTTACTTATTCAATATCAATAATCAAAAATATTTCTTTCCTCACCCAGAAATGCCATTTTTCTTTTCATTCTGTCATTACAGACCTCTGTTAATGTAACAGAGCAGGAACAAAATGTCTGGTTCATTACCCTCCAGGTGAGAGTGGGGTTCTGTCTTGCCTAGCTCCACCTCTCACCATTTTACACTCATGCATTTTTGGCTCCACTATAAAAAGAGTGAAAAAAACAGCAAAAGCTGGCAGTTGAGGTATTTCCTTGGAAGGAGCTGACATCCTGAAGGAAAAGAGATTCACACCCCGTGGTCCTGTGCTGACTTCTTTGCTATATCTTTTAAAAGACACCCTCAGTTCAGGTTGCCAGTGGATGTAGGCATTTTCAATAAAGAACAGAACATGTAAGTACTTAGTGTAATTTTACTTTACAGCTCTCCAGAAGCCTCCAGAGATGCAGCTATTTCTGTGCTGACTGCAGAAAGAATTTAAGCATGTTCTTTCAGAAGAGCAGATTATGCTTCCTCACTGGTGCTTTGCATCCAGTATTCAGATCCTGTTGTTTTGGGTTTTCCTTTCATCCAAGATGATCCTGAGGTGTGTTGAAAAGTCTCTTTTCCCCAACCCAGCTGTCGAAGAAGAAATCAGGAGTCTTCGGCTGTTGTTCTCAAGGTTGTTTATTATTTCTTATCTAAAACATTTTCTGTCTGGCCTGCCAAGGTCTGTTCTGCAGGTCAGTCTGAGGCACACTCCACCTGCCCATGGGGCTGGTGTTGTCTTTTATACTACAAACTACGTATCCAATATTTACAGTTATGCTCCAATACCTATCACCTATGTTAGACAGTGACTTTCTAACCTAAACCAATCCCAAAGTGCCACATTCACCAAGAAGATGGAGGCTAGGAAGAAGAAAGGAGAAGAACAGGACAACACTCAAATCCCTCCACCTTGCCCCTAGACCCCCATAGTAAAATTCTTCAAAATTCCACCTTTCACCCTGTGACAACTACTGTTATGCTACTTAAACTTTTGTGACTTGTAATTCTTCATATAAGGTTGGTAATTTGCTCCATGGGTTAAGATCGAATTCCTGAGTGTCTTTGGCTTCCTGCCAGGGCCTCTGAGCCCCTGCCAGGATTTTGAGCTATCCAGGGCATCCAGAGGGATGTCCTGGGTTCTGATGCCAAAACTAGGTGTCTCAGTTAGTCACATGAACTCCCTGGCCCACTTTCTACCTTTGTGCCAGTATTTCATTAGCATGTCTCTCCTGTGAAAACAGAAATGTGACCTTTCTGTTCAATGGGGATGAGATGCCTGGTAATTTGCTGATGGAAATTAAAGGCTTCAGGTCTTCTCTCTTGAATTGACAGGTCACAACTTCTGAGATCTTTTCTTTTGTTCAGGATCATTGTATTGCAACTGTCTCCTGGGAACTGGCAAGAAAATTCTTCTGGAAATGTTTTTATACTCCCTCCCCACAAAGAAATATTAAGACTATGTGGCTGACAGCAAGAACTCCAAAGTTCTGCTAAATTTTCCACCCAAAAGTAGTTGTGTGTTAGGTACTGTAAATCAAACAGTCAAATATGGCCAAAAAGCACTAGACATACTCTACATGTATTTACCAATTTTTTGTTTTGTTTTGTTTTGTTTTGTTTTGTTTTGTTTTGTTTTGTTTTGTTTTAGTTTGCAGTAGCTCCACTATGTCCAGACATTTTGGTGTGACACATGTTCAGTAGATCAAGATCAGATCTGTAAGAGTGGGCAATTTGATCCAGTGATAATGGTCTGAAGTTTCACAGTGAGCATATCTGATCTACAGACATTATGTTCTGAGCTCCTGCTGTGCTGAGATATGTCTAGCAATCCTGGACAAGTGCTGTGCAAATATTCTGCTCTGACAAGATTTCCAGGAATGAAAATGGATTCTGCTTGTGAAACTGAAATTCATGTTGACTTAGTCAGACCGGATAACACCCACTCTACATGGCCAGTCTCTGCTATTTCTCTAAACCGTAATCCTTCAACTCATGCCTGTTTACATTGTCTTTTAATGAAATTAGGCAGGTATAAAAGTATTGATTAAAACAGTTTCCAGACCTTAACACAGCCTCCACTTCTTATATTCTTTATCTATATTTGTGCAGTTCTCATGAAATTGTTGATGCATGATGCTTCAGAAAGCATTATACAAAAGTATTATACAATTTTAGGATTGTAGCCTTATTAATATAACTCAATAGTATTTTATAGGTAATAGATCATCCCAGCTGAAGCAAATCTTCATTGTATGATTACAGATTTGACTTACAAAGGGTTTGATACAATATGCTGAAATTAGTAGAAGTCAGTTGATGTAGCATTGCACAGTATTTTAATTAAAATTTGGACAGTATCATTTCAAGTGTACACTAAAATTATTACCTCATAGTTACTTAAAAGATAACTTAATGATTAATCATTATCCAGTTGGTACATTTCAAGTGGGATTATGAAGAATATGTAATTGACCTTTTACTGTCCTGAAGAAAACTATTGGAAATGCAAATCCATGCTGACATAGCTGGACATAATAGAAAAAAATATCAGAGTTAAAAATAATAGTAAAAGAAGTAAGTTTTTCCAGAAAACCCCCAAAATTTCTTTGAACAGCCACCTGAACTAATCTGTATAATTAGTATTTTAATGCAGCAAATTTGAGGCTATATTCTAGAGACTAATGCCAGCTACTGATGCTACTTCCAAATGGGGGAATATGTTCTGAATGTCACTGACTCAGAAAGGGAATTAGTCTGATTGTGGTAGATAACAAACTGGACATGAACTCAAAATGTACTGCAATGCTAAAACAGCTGATATCAATCTCTAATCTAAGTCAAGTATATAACTAAATCAATGTCTGTAAGTACCTACATGGGAAAGTGATTTAACAGAATATATGAACCATCAATCTTGCAAACAAAGGCATAAAAATGTCCATGGACTGTCAGCTAGACCTAAACAATTTCAGAATAAAATAAAATATAAACACTTTACTGGGAATGCCATAGATTTACACATCTTGCAAGGTAAAGTGAGCCCTCCTCTTCCTGACCTCAAGTCACACCAAGCTTAGCAGCCTATCCAACTCTGTCTCCCAGAAGAAGTTAGGGCCTGTGCAGGAAACACTGAGCTCTTTTTATGGGAATATGGGTTATTCAGATAAAATATTATGGCGCAAATGCCATACAAATGATACATCTTAAAATATACCAAAGCAATACTTTATTATGAAGATGAATTATTAAGAGTTAGGGCGAGACAGCTATTACATGTCTTGATAGACAATGATGATTTACTCTTTCTTCAATTCAATTGCATAGGTGCATTTTGAATCATCTTGGGTTGGAAATCATAGAATGGCTCGGGTTATAAAGGACTTTAAAGATCATCAAGTTCCAACCCCCCTGTCATGGGCATGGACATTTTCCACTAGACCGGGTTCCTCCAAGCTCCATCCTACCAGGCCTTGAATACTCCCAGGGATAAAGCATCCATTGATTCTCTGGGCAGCCTGTTCCAGTGACTCACCACTATCACAGTACAAAACTTCTTCCTAATATCTAATGTCTCCCCTCCTTCAGTTTGAGGTCATTCCTGTTTGTCTTATCACTATATGCCCTTGCCAAAGTCTCTTTACATCTTTCTTGTAAGCCCTCTTTACATACTACAAGATGTTGTAAGGTGTCCTCGGAGCCTTCTCTTCCTCCAGGCTGAACAACCCCAACTGTCAGTCATCTCTGGTTTCCTGGCTCATCACAACATTCAGCAAAATTTAGCAGGCAGCCCTTCTCTAGTTTTTCTACTGTAGCAAGACTGAGTCCCAAGTAGTACTACTCAGTCTGGTCTCTGCAGCTGTGATGTCAGTGTTCATTTCTTGACACTCACAGATCCCTTCCATCTCTTCTGCTCAAGTTGCTATCAGCAGCGTCCCTGCTTATTTTCCTTTGAAACTTCTTCTCTCCACCATATCAATCTATTTTGTCAATAATGAAGAAGCCACCAAGGACAAAGAAAACTTTAGGACACATGCAAAGACAATCAACATCATCAATAAATACCTGAATGTGCCTTTCTCTCCCGAGATAAGAATCAAAGGAGTCTTAGTGATTTCAGGTTCTCACAGTTTATTAGTTAGCATCTGAAAAAAGACTGCTGAAAATCTCAAAAGCTGTGTTTTGCATTATTTTTGTCTTTAAGTGCATGGTTATGAAATAACTTCAGCAATTCCTTTGTACAACCCCTGAACATAAACACACATGCAGTTAGCCCCATGCCCCAGCCCCAAAACATACTTGTTTAGGGAAGCCTGAATACTTTTTTTAGAACAACATTTTCATATATTTATTTTGGCACGTTCATTTTCAATGAAATGAATTATTTGGTGACAAAAGTAATTACTCATCTTTGCACTTAAGTATGATACCATTAGGAAAAACTATATAAAGCAAGGGAGAATCAATGTTCCCAGGGTTTCTTGTCTCATATGATCATCTCCTTTTGAGATGGGAACTATGCTGACTATGTATTTTTCGTCATGAAAGCCACTGACAACATTTAGAAAAGCTGATGCTCCCTTTCTCAGAAATGGCTATTTGTTTTTCCTGTTGAATTTTGAATTAAATTTTAGGAAAAAAATATTTCTGTGTATATATCTTGATGTTTATGTAATTTCCAAAGACGCCTTGAATCATGATCTGGACCTGTGTCCAAAACTGTCATGCTGGCCTAATCTGTGATATGGTTGCTAGTGAGCACAGTCTGCTGGCAAAAGCTGGGAGAGGGTGAGGAAATCAAAAACTTCCTCAACTAAATATAATACTTCACAGCTGTGAGAAGCATTATGAATGGTGCTATAACAGATAATGTGGAAAAAGATGGAAACAACAAAATGTGTGCCTGGACTCTCTGTATTTGCTAAACCAAAACAAGAATATAGCTTTGACATATGGCCGCTTGTGTTCAAAGTCTGGAAACAATTCCCTTTTGGAATTTCAAAGACAGGTTAAAGGAGTGCACTTATTTATGGCTGGTAATATTTAGTCATTACAACCATGTATAATGAACAGTGATGAAAATGACTGGCAAGCACTTACACACTGTGGTAAATTCAGTTTATTTTGCTGCAAATTGCAGGTCATTATTCCAAATCCTGGAAGTCACTGCATAGGGTCCAGCTCCTGACTCATCAAAAAGGCAATTTTGTGGGTAAGTGGGTCAGTATGTGTAGCATGAGGATCACCAGCCTATGGAACTTGGCATGCAGGTAGATTTTCCATGCTATGGAAGAATCTGTGACTATGAGGACCACCAGCCTATGGAACTGATACAGAACTTGGCATGCAGGTAGATTTTCCATGCTATGGAAGAATCTGTGACAGGACCAGGATCCAGAGGGTATTGAGAGAGAACCAATGGCTTTGACTTTCAGCAGGCAGTTTCCTCTGAGTTCCACATTCAGTACGAGCCACAGGTGTCATGTCGCTCTGGAGGTGTTACGAGCCCAGACTTCTTATAGCTAGTGGAACAGAAAGAAAGGTGTATTAGAATTAAACTCTTTGCAAATTATTTTTTTAAAGTTATGACATGATTTTAAAGCTAAGAAACCCCAATATGCAGTCTGTTCCTAATGAAAGAAGTATTCTGTTCTGGAATACTGTAACTCAGAGAAGTCTTGAAGAGAAGTAAGTCAACAGAAGCTTTCAAGATACTATTGTTTCAAAAATAGCTGATATGATGGGTAAAAATTTAATAAAAGAAAAATGAGTAGCATAAGTGAAATTATTTTCTATCTATACTAAACACATACAATATTTAAAAAAAACTTTGAAGAAGTTGAAGGTGTGAAAAATGAGATACAAAAAAATCAGTTGATTATAAGAAATACTTTGTGAGTATTAAAAAAAATCCAGCTTACTTAATGGAAAAAAAAGAAAAAATTATGATTTTTTTGGACAAAACCATAATATCCACAGGAGGAGAAAATATGCAGCAGAGAAAAACAACAAGCAAGTGAAATCTGAAGCCAGAGAATTTGTATATAAAACAAGACACAGCACCATTAACAGCTGGGGCTGACAAGCAGTCATGGATACTTCCTCTCCCTCACGACTAGTTCCCAAGCCAGGGGGCACAATCATGTCTCAAATGAGGCATTAAACATATTTTGAAGCTCATCACCATTTACAGACAGGGGAAGAACCAGGGGCACCATCTGTAAGAACATGGCAGCAATCCTAGAGCATAGGAAGGGCAGTACTTTACTGAAATTAGGATGGACAAGTGTCCAAATCTGGACATGTCTAGGGTTCTCACTGTTTTCTTATTTGATGTTCAGCTACAAAAAGATCAGATAATCTTCTCAAACTATGTCTAAACATAATTTTGGTGGTTTGTCATAATTCATAAAATGGGTAGATTAACTGTAGAAAAATGAAAAATGTGTCAGACATGGGAAATCAGACCAGACAGTCTAATGCTTTGTAATTGTCTCAAACCTTACGTGTTCAAGTAACTAGGCTGTGTACAATAAAATCCTCTCACTCTTAGAAAGCCATATTTTATTTTAGATCTGGAAGAGATATAAAGGTGGAATAGCACCCTTGGGAAGACTTTATTGTCAAGAAAAATATTCAAACTGACTCAACACTTGTTAAAAAAATAGCAAATGTGAAATAAATGCCATATCCAATCACCTGAAATTATAAGTTATAGAAAATTTGCAAATTTTTAGCTGGTCTGTTGCTCTGCCCAGTTTACAGGAAGCAACAGTTGGCTTCTCAATTCATGAACCCTCTGCTAAGGTTATTGTGAAAAAGGAGCAAACTCTGCAACAGCTGCTTTATCATTTCACACGCATGTTACATTACACATACCTTCAGGAATTATTCCACTTATGAATCTGCATTAGGCCTCTGGTACAGCTCTTACAGCTTCTCATTAGCTCTGCCAATACTCTTCTGACACTTAGGAGGTAAAGTTATTAACTGTGAAATCCTGCTTGTGAGGAGCTGTTACTACAACTTACTCCAGAGCCTTTCATACAGAAAGTTCTTGTCTTAAATTAAATAAGATTGTTATTCTAATTCCACCTGTTTGTTAGGTCAAACTCCTGTGCATAATAGGAGAAAATATGAGGTGATTCACCTAAGATAATGATAAATATTTAGAAGAAAAATAATCTGCTGAAATTGTTCAGAATGCCGTGCATGTGTTTTACTGTGGGACACTAAGGAGAAATTTACAAAGACCTGCCCTGCCATTTCCTACACCTCCTGCCCCTACTTGTCCTACATTCTTCTTTTCACCTGTCTTTAAATTTTTTTTTTTTTTTCAGAATAGAAGTAAAGGGTTCATAATAGTACAGAAAGCAGTAAAAAAAGAAGACTTTTGTCTCATGCGCTCCAGTGTCTGGTCTGATCTGTGAAAATGTTAGATTATCTACGACTTAGATGGTAAGCAATGAAGAATTGAAGGTTTAAAGTTAGTTTCTTTTGGTCACCTAATAAAATTTTGCAATTTGTAGCCTTTTGGAGGGAAAAGCAGATTCCCTGGATCCCCCAGTGCAAATTGGTATAGATCACCAAGAAAAAAATTTCCAACACTTAGAGAAAATATTTGCTATACTTCAGGTTAGACTTACAGGAAAAGAAAAATAAAGGGAAATATTATAAACAAAAGAGAAATAAAAAATTTCTATTAAACTACAGACAAGTCCAGCAGAATTTGCACGTTTAGCAGAAATTCTAAATTTAAATGTTTACAATGCTGTATGCACTGACGCTGTATAAATGCCAGGATTTGAGGAGATGGAGGATAGATATGGTCAACCAGACTGAAAGATATTTTTGTATGGTAGTGCCCTCTATGGATAAGATATTTCCAGAAACTTGAATATTATGGAAGAAAAATATTGCTTTTTCTGTTCTCCTGCTTAGAACAATGAAAAGTTGCTGGGAATTGTGCTCACACAAAGCTAATCAGTTATTTGGAGTGAGAACTTGGGAGTGAACTGACATATATGCAGATGCCCTCTGGACCAGGATGCTGGCACAGTGAGACAGATAATTTGTCTGGCAACAAATACTTACCTGTTGTGACAAAAGGAGGAAGCAGGGACATCTGGGCCTGTAACATAAAATGTGACATAATTCAGGATTTAAGTGGTGGATTGTTATTTTATTTGTAACAACTGATGTAAACTAAATACTTTCTGTGTTTTATAGAATTAGAAAGAGTTATCACAGACTATAAAATTATTATAAAATTAAAAATTATACAAGTTAGCCTATAAAATACAAACAAATGAGGCAGCCTAAGAAAAAGAACAGATGAGGAAATTAACTTTGTCATTCATTAATCAGAAAGTAAGCTATTTGCATTTTTGTATTGCAAATTGGGAATAACTTTGCCAAATCTGCAGACAAATATAAATTCAAGCCCACTGTGATTTAACATCTGATAAAATAGAAACTTTACCACACCATATTTTGTCCTTACTGTAGATGGTGCTGTAGCATAAAATATGCATTGTGCTCTAACTCTTTATTTTAAACTATTTAGCTATGACCAACATACAAGTCACCCTTGCACAGGATTGAGTCACAAAATGTTGGGAGGGATTATGTAAACATGTTGCAATTTATGCATGGTCTTATGTGAGCAAGTGTTTGTTTAAAAAAAAAAAAAGAAAAAACCAAATTCTTTTCTATATTACTAATGTGCTGGTGTATTACAGCATACTAATAGAAAAAGAAAATTCTTACTGAAAGGGGTATCAAGCACTGGATCAGTCTGCCCAGGGAAGTGGTTGATTCACTGTCCCTAGATATAATTAAAAAGCATGCAGATGTTGCACTTGGGGCCATAGATTAGTGGTGGGTTTGGCAGTACTGGGTTAATGGCTGGACTCCATGGTCTTAGAAGACTTTCCCACCCTGAAAGATTCTATGAATCTATGAAATGCTATGCCATATCAAGGTTTAGAAATATCTGTTGGATATATTTGTAAAAAAAGGATAAATGTCTCTACTTTTCTTTGTTTTATACTGATTTCTTCCTTTATTGAGAACCAATATGAGTTAATTTTCTCTATGTAGGACAAACACAGAGTGATGGCAAAAAATCAAGTTCAATGCATATGTCACAAGCAATTCTTACTCCAAAGAAGTCTCGAAAACCTACCCAGTTTTGATGCAAACTAGAGCTGGCCTCAGGGGCAGGAGCGACCCCAGGAGAGTGACTGGTGCAGAGGAGGGCAGGTGCTGTCCTGTCCCTGCCTATTCCCTGGAGGCACCAGCTCCCTTATCTAAAAGGCTCTTGAGGAGTTCATGTTTTTTATTGTATATTGTCTGTGCCACCTGCTTTGGAATTAAAATGTTTTTCTTGTTTCTTTTCAGGTTGCAAATGCTGCAGCTCCTCTTTCCAGGTCTGTGCTTGGCAGATGTCTGATTGATGGAAGACTAGAGCTTTCAGAAGCTGCAGAGTGCATGGGATAAGGAGCTTGCTAGACTGACCAGCAGCATGTGTACAGAGGGTGGGTCCTTAGACACACCAAAAAAACCCAGACTAACTTTTCATTTCAAAGAATCACAAAATGGGTCAGGTTGAAAAAGACCATAGAGGGCCACCTCTGCATTCAAGCAGGCCCATCCTAGAGTACATGGGACAGGATTGTGTCAAGAGAGTTCTTGAATGTCCCCAAGGATGGAGACTTCACAACCCCCCTGGGCAATCTGTTCCAGCACTCAGTCACCTGCACAGTAAAGTTCCTTCTCAACCTCAGGAGGAACTTCCTGTGCATCAGTTTCTGCCCATTGCGTCTTGTCCTATTGCTTGGGAGCACCAGGAACGGCCTGGTCCATCCTTTTGACACCTTCCCTTCAGGTACTGACAGACATTGATGAGGTCCCCTCTCAGTCACCTCTTCTGGAGGCTGAACACGCCCAGCTCCCTCAGCCTTTCCTCATAAGAGACGTGCTCCTGTCTCTTAATCCTAATTCCACACTTAGTTTCAAGTGAAAGTTATCTCTGATGTAGCCAGATTTCTGAAATCATCGGGCCAAGAACTTGTTTAAGTAATTTCCCCATACACCTTTGACTGAAGGAGGCCCAGTCTTGCTTATCTCTTCCTCCTAGTATCAGACTTCCAGAAAAAAAAAAATCCCTTTTGAGACACTGTAGTGTTTATTGTACAATATCTGCTAAACATTTTGGAAGCAGCAGCTGCCTCCTGAGCCTCTGAGACTAGCCTGGAGCTTATTTTACCAAGTGCTCCCACATTACTGTATATTTTATTCCAACCCTTTCAGCCATGGAGCAATGACTACTTCAGTCATGGAACAGGCTGCTTCCTAAGCCAAGGAAGCAGTATGCCAAAAGGGGAGATGAGGGAAGATGCAAAGTGGGAACACTGACTGTATCAGCAACATCACATTAGAATGAATATTCTGGTAAAATACCATTTAAGTTTTTAATCATCAGCTTGTACTTGTTTTCTACCCAGTAGGGTGTTTCTCCATCCTGCCTTTCTATTAATTGTCAGTCACAGCTCTTAAATTATTAGGGAAACAGCACAGGGAAAAGTCCTGTTCTTAAACTTCTGGGTGGTGCTGGGAGAAGCAGAGCAGAGACAGTTTCAGGAGAGTGACCTGTTTTGCCTCCATGGACACAGGGAATGTGAAGTAAAGTCTAACTGTGCTGCTATGCACTGCTTTGAGAAAGATGCTCAAGCATGCGCCTCCTCTGGCTCCAGTCTCTCAGGTGGACAGAAGAGGTTAAAAGCAGGGATATGATGGCCTAAAAGCAGACTGTCTAAACAGCAGTTTGGTAGCAAGACTGCTAAGCAGTCAGAGGCTAGCTCCCCTACAGCAATGCCCTCAGTAAAATTATCAAGTGACAGCAAGACTGACAAAAGCTGGATCGCATGGCTGGGCAATGCAAGAGAGTCTGGTCTGCAAAAGGTGCAGGACTGAAAGAAGAGACTGTAGTAGTGAGCTGAGCCCAACCTGTCAGTGCTTGCACTGCAGAGGACAAGCACTCTTTGTCTTTGGTGTCTGGACAGCGAGGAGCACCTTCTCTCATGGACAGTAAGGCTGGGGGCCAAGAGGAGGGACTGACCCTGGAGGCACTTCTATTTAACTTCTGTGTAAAAGCTGAGAGGTCAGCTGTGTTTTCTGCCCTCACCTGTTTGTTTTCCAAGCCTAGCTGCTGTTTCCTATATCTACCCCCTTTTCTGAAGTACAAGCAAGTTACAGGACAAGCAGAGCAGCAAATTTAAAATATGCCACTTCCAGTCAGACACTGGAATAGCAGCAGCCTCCATTATCAGAAAGTTCATTAAGATGCAAATATGGTAGCAGAAATTGTCAGTTCTGATAGCTCCTTTAAGTTATTTGAGAAAACTGTTTAGCATTGATAAAGTGCTTGTGTCAATAAAAAAACACAGGCTAGTCACAAGATATTTCTAAAAAATAATTGATTTGTCTTTCTGAGCCTGAATTTACAGTAATATTTCTGTTAATTGTCTTAGATCTGTGTACAATAACCAACATGTGTCAAGAATAATTACATATTAAATAAAAAAAAACCAAAAAACCAAAATCCAAAACCAAAACCACCACCAACCAAAAAAAAAAAACCCATTACTTTGAGTGACTGGCGAAAAATAAATAAAATTCCTGTCATAATTTAAGGGAGCTCTCTTTACCAGTTGTGTAACTGATGTGATACCATGGGTATCTATCAGGGAGTACACCTGCTTTAGCTGTGCTATAAACGACTTCCTTGACAATGTCGACAGTAGCTCGACCACTCCACTGCCCTTCCAAATGTTCAATATATTGATATAAGCAATTTATCTCAGTGACCAAACCTAGAGAACAAAATAGCTCAGGCTATGGATAGGCTTTTAGATGACAGTTTTGAACATTGAATTCTTGGATTTTGATGCTTTTAAAATCCCCCTGAGTACATTTCAGCATTATTGAGTTTAAAACGCTTGTACACACCTGGCTTGTTGCATAAATTTCTTATATTTCTAATCTGCCAAAAGATTTTTGCTCTTCTAATAGATTACATCTTTTAAAAGTGAATTTGAGTTTTACTCATAACTTTGAGTAAATGGAAGTCTCTGGAATATTCTCTTCTGAACTGTGGACCAGATCCATAGTTAGGGTAGGTCAACCTAGCTGCACTGTGTTCAGTGCCGAAGTACCTCATTTAGGGATCTGACCCATTGATGGCTCCCAATTTAATGGATCTAATAAATCAAGTTTAACATAATTGCCAGCAGACCAAATACAGTCCTGAAAAATACAACTATGTCATTTCTCCCATATGTTCATATAAAGTCACTGTATTTTCATTTGTATGCTTTCCTATAACTGCTAGAAAAAGCAAAGAATAGCTTCCATTACAGAAGGACACTTGAATACAAATTAGCATCATTACCATCAAAGAACTATGTAGTATTTTTAGCATATAATTAATTAAGACAAAAATTAATAGCACAGATAAAGGCTAGTTAATTTAAGTAGTTCCTACCTCTGATAAAATACCTCATCTACTTTATAGTATAGCATTGATCTGTTCTCTATATTTTTAGCCATAATAGAAGTATGAATGTTGTAATTAAACTGAAAGATATGCAGTTAGCCTAAATATATCTGTCCAGAATAGTGCCAATTTAGAATTTTGATGTAAAAGTAGAATTCTGTTGAATTTCCCATTTTGACTTTCACTATTATTTATATCTTAATGTAGATAGTCCCTACTTAATGGGTATTTTTATGATGTATATTTTTATCTGAACTATATATAAAACAGTAGTGTTTGGTTTAATAGGGCTCTAAGACTCATAACTTACAGTATGAAACAAAATACAAGTCTTTTGAAAAGTGTAACTAAGGAAATTGGATACAAATGAACTTCAACAGTAAATATGAAAATCCCATCTTCTCAAGGGCAAAGATTCACCAGCCCATATATAATTTTTATTTTCAGTGATTAAAAGGAGAAGGCATAAGTCCTCAACAATTGTTTCTGCAACTTGAAGAGCTGAAAAACCTGAATGAATCAGCCAGTGCTGCAGAGTTTTATAAATGAAGTGCAAGTACAGAGAATTCAGAGACTTATATCTGTAGAATAAAAATTATGTGAGGAAATTCATAAGTATGTCCATTAATTCAGTTACAGAATTTAATTTTTATTTTATAACATATTTTCTCTACAGACACAGTTTAAATTTTCACCAAAATGTACCATTTCACTTCCTGCATGCCAAAGTCCTTCGGACAGGGTCATGTTGAAATAATTTTTATTCAAATACACATTTACATCAGATATAGAATACCACATAACTAAGCTGTGATCCTAAAACTTTTTTTTTTTAAACACTAAATATACTAACTCAAAATGATGTCATAAACTCAACCACTTGACAAAGCTCTCGTTTAGGTGAAATAGCTTCATATGTAAGAGAAAGGGGAAAACCAAAGAAGTTTTCCTCATTTTGTTTTCAAAGATTGAAGTTGAGAGAAAAAACAGTGGGATTATTTTACTATAGTTCATGCTTTTCCATTTGAACAAATACATCTAAATGATACAAAGAAGGAATGAAAAATATTAGAGATACAAATCTCCCAGCCAGCCTCCAGTGCCTGATGTACCTATCAGCAGAGGTAAATCTGATCTATAGTTAAACCATTTCTGTTTTCGGGATGTTCACCCTGCAATAAATGCTGCAGTGTAATACAGGCTTTGATTCAAACACCTTAAACCTTCTCTAATAATATCAAATGAAAGCAATTATGAAGTAGGGAGTCTGAGATGGAGCATAGAAGAACATAGACTTTCCCCCCTGCTTTTTTTCATTTAGAGTGATGTATTGAAATTTCAGCTTTAATGGCAAAGGTTTGAAGGAAAGAAATGTCTGTACTGGCTTCAGGGACTTTCTTTCAGCTCCATTTGTCAGATGTAGTTGCATTTCTGGGCAGAGCTCAGCAGCAGAGGATCTTGATTGCATGCAGTATCATTTTCTCTAACAGCCTGTTCAGTTAGAGTGGCTCCCATGACATGCAATGCCATCCATGGTATATTCATTTGGTTTTAAAATGCAACAGAACTTACAATAATATTTGCATTAATTTGCATTTCATGTTGACATGAAAAATACTGGAAGTAATTATAAAATAACAGGTATATTTGGCCGCTTGCCATTTTATGACTAAGAAGACCCATGGAGGGACTGTGATGACTGACAGCTTCCAATAGGTGCTCAGAAATATTACGGCGCTTGATTTAGGCCAATTTATGGCCTTCCGCAGGCAACCAAAACTCTCATGAAATTGTCCAGACCAGTGAAGTGTTTTACTTTGCTCACATTTGCCTCAACACCTGCAGCACCCACTTGGGTCACTGCACTTACCAAAGACTGTTCTCAGCATGAGGAGCTCCTTGCTTATCATTTTCTCCCTGAGAGGCCTGGTTTAACACTGATTCTCATGTTTAGCTGTAGATGCATCACTGTCCAGTTGGGTGAAAAACTGTCCCAGTTATTGAGCCCAGGCAGTAGGGGTCAATCTCCTCTGTATATCAAAGCAGAGGAGGAGGAGGAGGGAGAATGAACCCTCATGAAGTTTGTGGGCAGTGAGCTGAGCCTGAGCCAGCACTGAGCCCTGGCACCAGCAACAATGAACAGCGTCCTGAGCTGTGCTAAGGGTGAAGGGATTTCTCTCCTTCCCTCGGCACTTGTTAAATAATTTCTAGTCTACTCTGTCCAGGAGAGACTCCAACATAAAGTGGAATGAGTTCATTGGAGGGAACCAACATACTTAGGGGATGGGAGCACTTGCCCTGAGAGAAGAGATTGAGGGAGATGGAACGGTGCAGCCTGGAGCAGAGACAGCCTCAGGAGAACCTGACAACAGCCTTGCAACACCTGCATGGTAGTTACAGAGAACACGGAGCCAGGCTTTCTGCTGAACTCTGTGGTGAGTGGAACAACAAGTCAGTATGCAAAACAGGAACAAGCTGCCCAGAGAGGTTCCATAACTCCCTTCCTTGCAGGTTTTACAGACCCACCTGGCCAAAGACCTCAGAAACCTAGTCTGAACTTGGTGTAGACTGTTTTGAGCAGAAGGCTGCAGTACAGTCAGGGTGAGTTCCCTTCCAGCCTGAATGATTTTATGACTTCATGATATTACAGAGCTGGATAAATTACAGTGGCAGGTAGGTTTTGCTTTGAAAATTAAACAGAAATGGCATATAGATTAACATCCCTGACTCAGCTTATTTCCAACAATGCTAGCAATTTTTCTTGCGTGAATTACTTTTCTTTCTTTCCCGCTTCATGTGCCATTCATTTAGCTAAAAGCCATCAACTTTTGCTTTTTATTCCAATATTGCTACAATTTGTAGCAATGCAAATTTTTTATACCATCCTCCCCGCTTCTGTACTCCTTCTTCTTCTCCCCTTTCTTTTTTATTTTCAGTATTTTCAACTGCTGTGACATGATCAAGTTCATTCACAAAAATATCTGGAGTCTAAATCACTGTCTATCTCATTGTTTAGGGCAGACTTTGCATGGCACATGTCTGAAATCACTGGAAATATTTGAAAACCTCCTCATTGTTTCTGTTTTTTAGTTTGTCTCTAAAGCTTTCACAGTTGTCACAGACATTCACAACCACACTCCAAACGGTCATTGTTGCTGCTGTCTTAATTCCTTCTTCCCTCAGTATTTCTTCTTGATGAAGGAAAAATTGTCTCCATGCCATGGAGGATGGTAGAAAATTATACTGGTGATTGCTTTTCCTGACTACTTAAGCAAATATAATGATTTATGAGAATATTTACAAATTAAGCTTCCATAGAAGTTTCCCCAAGATGTTGCCAAAATCAATGGCAATTGCATACAAAAAATTATTAATATGGTAATCATATAAAGATATTTCTTAAAAGTTGCAACACTTCACACTGATACTGAAGATTAGCTACTCAATGAAAACAACTCACATAACTGAGACAAGCAGTTGTAGTACTCATCTGTAATGCTGCCTGAAAATTTTGGTAGAGCTGGTACATCTGATCACAGATGTATCATCTCTAGAATCCCTCTTTATTCTTTTTCCCCAATACTATTGCCTGAAACCATGCAGAACAACCATCACTGTTAAAGCTATGCAACAAATGGTAAACACATTTACACAGCTAAATAGAACACAATACAGGGATTTCCAGGGTTTAAGATTAGCAATTCACACTGCATAGTCAGGATCAATATAGACAAATTATTATGGAGTCCCATACATAGGAATTAGTCTGTCAGGAGTTGCAAACTAGTGATTTCTCACTCAAGCTGTCTTTGGTCAGAAAATTTGATTCCCAACACTGGGTGCTACTCCAATGACATGTGGCTATAAACCAAGTAAGCCTAAATCGGTATGTCTCTGGTGATTAAATATGTACAGAGGAGGCCAAGGACCATTCATGACAGAAACCTGTTTTATGTGACTCATGGAAATCTAGACTTAATTTCTACCAAGGTAATGCTTTGCAAATATCAGTGATAAACTGTGTTGGCTTAATAAACAAGTATTAAATCACCTTTACACTATCAGTGTTAAGATTGCCTGTTTGCAGTGCCCATGTGACACAGTGAACTGGAAATTGTGTTACAACTTAAAGTTTCTTTAAGAAAACAACAACGGATTAATTATTAAAAGGATTATTAGAACCAACAGGTCAGCATTTGTTTCTTATTCAGGCAGATATCTCAGTCTCATTGAGACCAAGAGCAGAATTTCTAGTGGCTGCAAAATTTTTTAAATTTTAAATTTACTCTTTTGCTTACCAGTACACCAGGGATATATATGTCCTCAGTGTTGATATTGTCAAAGCTAGAAGAGGTGGTGAGGAAATAGAGGCAGGAGGTAGTTGTGAACTTGAGGTGGATTTCAGCATAAACACTGTGGGACGTCCTGATTCTCATACAAATGTGGGAGAGAGGTGTTGTGGTTTGACATTGGCCAAGTGCCCAGCACCCACAAAAGCCACTGGCTCTCCCTTCTGTGCCACAGCTGGGCAGAGGAGAGAAAAAATATTAATGAAGGGCTCATGAGTTCAGATAAGGACTGAGAGAAAACACTTCAAAGGCAAAACAGGCTCAGCTTACTAACAGAGTCAGAAGAGGATAATGAGAAGTAAAATAAGCCCTTAAACCACCTCTTTTCTCCCCAACCTCTCTCTCCTTCACACTGACAGTGTGGGAGACAGGGCATGGGGGTTTGATCATTCATCATCCAAGGTCTTCTTCCACTGCTCTGTGAGAGAGCCTTCCCCTGCTTCACTGTGGGGTCCCTCTCAGGGGAGACAGTTCTCCTTGAATTTCTCCTGTGTGGCTCCAAATCTCATGAGCAGCAGTCCTGCCAAAACTGCTGCAATGTCAGTCCCTCCCATGGGCACACAGTCCCAAAACTGCTGCAGCGTGGGTCACTCTTTCCCAGGGTGCAGTCCTCCAAGGACAGGCTGCTCCAGCCTGGAACCAAGGGCTCTCTCCCTCCACCAGGTCTTCCACTGGATCACAGCCTCCTCCAGGCATCCTCTCCAGCATGGGCACCTCCCCCATGAGCTGAGGGTGGATCTTTGCATTCTCCGTGGATCTCCATGGGTTGCAGGGACACAGCTGCCTCAGCATGGTCTCACCATGGCCTGCAGAGGAATCTCAGCTCTGGAGCCTGGAGCACCTCCTGCCCCTCCTTCTGCACTGACCTTGGTGTTTCCATATTGTTTTCCCTCACATGTTCTCACCTCCTCCTCTTCTCTGACTAAAAGAAAAACTGTGTGTGCCCACTTAGTTTTGATTTTCGTCTTAACTTTGTTATCCCAGAGGCATTACCAACCTCTCTCATTGGCCCAGCTTTTCCCAGCAGCATGTCCATCTTCAGAGCCATCAGGGATTGGCTCTGCTGGACATGGTGGAAGCTGCTAGCAGCTTCTGACAGAACCCACCTCCATGCCTGGCCCCTCCCCCCCCCCCCCCCTGCTACCCAAAACCAGGCCATGTAAAACCAACACAGAGGGAAATAGAAAAATTGAGCGGCACCAACTCAGTCCAGGACAGGAATGCAATGTGGGAGTGATTTCTAACTCTTCCCCTTATTTCTATCTCTAAGAAAGCTTCATAGTACTGCATAGTTTTACTCTTAATTTCCTGTTTCTGGCAGAATTTTATATCCTCTTATCCTAAAGATCTGCAAAAGGAAGGTAGAGGAAATCAGGCTGAAATAATAAGAAGAAAATATTTGCTACATAAAATGAGCAGCAGATACAACAAAAAAAATTATTAAGACAGCAAATTCAAGTAGGGATGACATTTTGAAGATTGTGACTTTTGTCCTTTTTGTTTATGCTTTTCTTGCTTAGCTATATGCTTGTATCTTTTCTTCCACACAAATCAGTACAGCATTGCTTATGGCCTTCAGTGTTTTCTTGCTGTGCTCAATATGTGGCCCTATGCCATAGTCACTGTACACCTTATAAATTCAGCTCTAATTCAGAATGATTCCTTTGTTTGTGCTTTTCATGCTAATATCTTAATCTCAGAAGTCAGTCTTGGATCAATCTTGGAGCAAATCACACTGGGTTCTGGAAATGATGCTCAAAGCTCCAACAAGATAAATTTTTTAGTGGTATGGATCAAAACATGGATGACTGTGGGACAAATATAAACCACAAGCCTGGCCCTTCTTTCCTAATGCAGATGGAGCCTGTGTACAAAGATAAAATCGCACATTATACTGACCACTCTTGTCTGCAGCAGTCCTGGAGCTGCATCTGCTTGTTAGCTTCCTACAGGTTTGACAGTGTTTATTCTGCTATAGATGATACCATCTGATATGGTGTCATTCCTAATTTGACAACATCTGCACATTTGCTGAATGTGTAGTCCGTGTGATGAATATTGCTGATAATGAACAATGTCAGCCCTGCTATTGCATGGTGCCTTCTGGGGGTAATGTGAAGTAGATGTCAATTTGTCTGTCTTGTGGCAAGCTCACAAATCTGTAGAAGCCTATGGGCATATCTGCAAGACCCTATGTAGCTTTTGTCAGGGAAGAACTTCCAAGTTGGCTCCTCAATGATACATCCAGAAGTGTGAGACACTTTCTCTATGTTGCGCTGTGCAGAACTAGCAACACTTTTGGAGTTAAACTGAGTATTTATTTGTGGTTCTACATTTAAATTATAGACCATATAGAACGTGTAATTGATTCTTTTTATTGCAAGAAACAAGAGTTCAAGACCAATTGAGTTTTCTTTTTTTTTTTTTTTTTTTTTCAGTATTGTAGCAAGAGTTTAATATTTTCTCTCCCTGTTATAGTGTGGGTGAATTTTTCACTTCCAAGTGATAAATGGAGCTCATTAGAAGTTCCCTGTTATCTTATAATGCCTTAAAGTAAATCCATTGTACCACAGTACATTGCTGTTACGTCTTACAATGCAGAAAGAGGGTACCGTTCAACCATCCCTTTGAAAACACAATGTGAACTTGACAACAGAAAGGAAAGAAAAACTGTGAAGGCACAGTGAAGTTGGGAAAGCCTCAGTGTGACTAGTTAAAACATTTTGATATCCATTGGCGGTGACACAGCTCAAATATTTTGTCAGTCTTTGTAACTAAATCCTTGCTTTATCACTGGTCTCGATGGTATTAGAGTATAGGGTTTTTTCCTGATTTCCATGCTTTCATGTTTGTAACAATTCATAAGCCTTAGGAAAAGTATTTTGCATTCACTCTGGTTTTGGTTATTTTCTGATTGCTGCATTCAACAAACAAGCCTATAAATGTCTTAAAAATGAAATTACAGATTGTCTGACTGTCTTCTACAGTTATTAAATGCAAAAACATTTAAAATATATATTTTTACTCATGTCTTCTTTCAAATGAGTATTTAATATGAAAAACATGTATTCTACTGGTGCCTCAAAATCCAGAGAGAACTCAAAAAGGAGAAGTAACTAAAATAGAAAAAACAAGGCTTTTGACACATCATCATAAGTAAAGTCAGAAAGTGTGAACCAGGTAAGTGGACAATGAGGTGAATTGAGAATTGGCTGAACAGCAGGTCCTGGAGGATGTAATCAGGGTCTACTTGGAGGCCTAGTTTGTCCCTAATGTTGTCCCTCAAGGCTCAATACTGGACTGAGAATTTTTTAATTTACTGAAACTTATTTGTCACTGACTTGGATGAATGTGCAGATGCCTCCTCGGCAGCACAAACCTGTGAGGAGAGGCGGGAACCCCAGAGGGGTGTGCAGCCCTTCAGAAGGACCTTGATGGGTTGGAGAGAACTCACAGATGACCCACTGTGGTCCATTCTAACCTGACCCATTTTGTAATTCTGTGAAAGTTTTATTAGAGTGCAATGGGATTGTGTTTAAAATTACCTCAACAAACAGCAATAAAAATGAGTTTACTATTCTGAAAACACAGTCAAATTAATAAAAAATGTAAAAAAAATTCACAGACACTTTTGCATGTAGCTGTGCACATAAGAAAGCCAAAAATCACCTTCAAACTTGCATAAAACAATAGCTGTAATCAAAACACAGTGTGTTAATCATGAGTCATGTGCAGAGATCGTTGAGGATATAAATACCAGAAAAGAATATGAAATATTGCCATACATTGGTATAAATTTAATTAATTTAATCTGCATTTCTTAAACTGTTAATCAGTATTTCTTGTAGGTTAATAATTTGTTTTTTGGACAAAGATTACCAAACTGCAGAATCTCTGAGGATTCTAAATATATAGTATGTAAAAGTGGCAATTGGGATGAATAGAGAGCAAGGAAGATACATTTCAAGTGCATATGTTAGTGGCTAAGAATAAAGCATTTATTGCTGTACTGAAGTTAACATATCTGAGTTTGAGAGAGTATCTCAGTTTTTGGGGGTGTTTAATTGGTTGGGTTTTATTTTTATTTCATTTTATTTTTACTAAAGATTAGTCTGGAGTCAGAGAAGAATAAAGCTGTTTCTCTTTGTTCACAAAGAAACTAAAAGCACATCTTGGATTTTCCAGAGCAAATACTATACTGCTTTTCATTTACTGCACTGGAAGCACTGGAAGTGCCCACATATTAAATTTTAACACACTCCATCTTACAATATTATCATTATGATCATGATAAAGGACACTAAAACTCTAAAGTGTTTAAAGTAAGAAGAAACTATGCAAGCTCTTTGCTAAACAAAGTTCAAAAGCATCTGGACACTGAATACTCCCAAAATAGTGAATTTCTTTCTGAATTTTTCCACTGTCTTCTAAGCCATTTTAAGATTTTTACATGGTAGGTAGATTATGATGATCCTAAAGACAAGGAAAAGAGTAGTTAAAGTTTGTATCTAAAGCTTTGCCTGAATTCCATGCACATGTATAAAATGTTTTGCTGATTTGGATCCCAAGTATCTAATTTTAGAGAGCTGATGCTGATTAATGGCTGCAACAACAAAATTGTTTTATGACTCATAGCTCAGAAGAGAATTTTCATTCTCTTCAGCCTCCTCAGACAATGGCGATGCTCGGTGCTAATTTGCTGTGTGCGTGCAGAGTGCTGCACAGTGCTTGGGATGACATAGCCTCCTTTGTACTGGAGCCTCCTGTTTGCAGATGTGCAGCCTGCCTTCCCCCAGCAGTGGTGGGTGCTCATCACCCCAGCCACTTGGGTCCTCCCAGGGCCCTGAGCCTGGATTTTCCTCTCCATGATCTGTTCTTGTGGCCTTGCTCCTGCTAAACTGGTAATGTGGCTGTGGTTGGCTCTCAAAGGAAGCAGTTTTGTCAGACAGGAGAAGCACACAATCTTGACCTATTTTCACCTCTTTTGGGTCTTCAGAGTAAATTGGAGAATCAGTAATATGCTTAATACTGAGTGTAGCAGTGAGGATGCAGAACCAGACAGCACATCAGAGATAAGATCACATCATCAGGAGCCATCAACAAGGCTTCAAATACAAAGCACGTGTCTCTGCTGCAAGAGTGCTATGGGGAAACCCTGCTGCACTGGAGAGGAGCCTTGGGGTGGCTGCTTACCTGGGAACCTCCATCACTTCTCTTCCTTCTGGCCACTGAGGAGAGTTTTGTCTTTCTTTTTCTCTCTGTCTTTTACCTTTTGGTTTTATTTTTTCTCAAAGTAACTTTTACTGTTATACAATATATGCCATGAACTATGAGCTCCACTTGCAATTTTTGTGCACCTTTCTCAGCATTCACTCTGTAACAATGGCTCTTTCTGCAACTTGCTGATAGATTCCTGCACCCATTCATCTTTTCTTACCTTGTGTTTTAAAAAACCACTTTCTGCATCCCAAAGTCCATGCCCCTTAATATTTTCAGAGCACAGTTGTCATCTGTCCTTTCATAGGTGTGCTAAAATCCACAATGTCCAAAACAAGCTAAATTCAATCTCATACAGATTCACTAGCTCCCTGCTTAATTTAGTATTCAGCTCAGAGAACAGTCTGCAAGCAGGTTCATACCCCAATTTGCATGTAGTGTTCTGTTGACATCCCTAGTCTCCAAGGCTTATTTGTAATCCCCCTTTCTGTGGTACCTCATGTGGAAGGAAAGAAGAATTCACTTGGTGTCAAGTTCCTGGGTGAGATTAATTTTTATTTTTTATTAGCATGTGACAGGTTGCCTCTGGCAGTGATTCAAATATTCTACTTATTTTCAAAGGTATATTAAAAACAAAACCCAATAATTTGCTCAAAACTAATGAATAAATCATTGGTAAAACATGTAAGAAAGTCCCAGTGCATCTGCAGGACTTAATATAAACACTTCACTGTTAACTGTATCTATTTTCTATACTGGATTTGGAAACTGGATAATTCTATGTTTATATGCCCACCCTTCTACTAAGGTATTGCTGTAATTAAGTAAATATCCTCCCTGTAGATAAAATTTGATCAGATGTAGGATTTCACTTCTGAATTATTTTTTATGATGTTTTAATTTTGTGGACATTAGACCATCTTGGCTGGATCAGCCAGTATAGTGGATTGAGATGTCTTCATCATCATGATGGTTTTTTTAGCTTCTATTTACTACCTAGATTAATTCCATCTGTTGAATATGTTCAACAGACCTGATGTGCTAACGGAATATGTCCTGTTTAAAACAAAAGAAGGAAACATGCTGAACTTCTCACACAGCCAATAAAGTGAGCAATTCAGCATGAATCAAAACATATCTTCTGGGTCATTTCAGGAAAAACCTAAAGAAATTATTGAGCAAAATTTGGAAATAAAAGAAATATATTATTTAAATCAGCTTTCAAACATTAAAAGAAAAAGGAAAATTGCACAGAGTAAGTGGAGTAATTCTGTGAAGCTTCTGAGAGCTGAATGTCAGTGCTGGTGGCTGTCTGCATAGTTCAGGTTTCAGTCTTAGCTCTTGAAAAGAGTTTCTGACTCTTTTATATCAGTTAAGTGGGGCAGAGAAGATGCTTTCAAAATACTTTACTAAAATCCTTCAGATTTCTCTTTTCTTCATCTTACTCCAACAAATTGACAGGTATTTTGCCAAAGAGCATGTGTACACACAGGAAAACACCCATATGTGCACAGGCAAGGAAACAGATCAGTTTTAACTCTTTGCAGTCATTCCTCTTTTCAGAGTAATTTACTGTAAAACAAGCAATAAAACCCCCATTATATGGCTTACCATATGGTAAACATAGCTTTACTTGTTATGGACATTTAAGCAGTTCAGATAGCATTCTTAAATCAAAATGAATCCTCAGCAGCAATTTAGGAAAAGAAAGAAAAAAAGGAAAACCAAAAAGAAAAAAAAAAGGTGAATTTAAATCCTGTTCACATGTCTGCACCTACAGTCACAGAATAATTATTAGGTACAGAATAAGTTCTTGGCAGTGGTGTTTCTCTCCATGCTGTGTGAATTTAAGGCAGGGATTCAACACAATAGTATCAGAGAATGCTGATAAGCAAATGTTAATTCATCATCTATACAATTCTCCTGAAGCAGGTTGGCTATTATCCATGGGGATCATAGAAATGGGTCAAACATGCAAATTAGATCAGTGCAGGAGTTATTACATTGATCCTTTTCTCTCACCTAATGGAGTTGCAGTCTGCACTTCCTGCAGGACCACCAAAATATTTATTTTGATAAAGAGTCCACTTATCACAGCTTTTTTTTCTGCAAAGGGAGGGCAATTTAACAAAGCCTACCAGGCTTAGCAAGCTTATGGGGGAAAAAAAATTAAAATGTTACATAAGCAATTAATCTCATATATTAATAAAACCAGAAATAAAATTATATACAAAATCAAGACCTCCTAATACCACTAACCCTGGATATCAGTCCACCATGGTGCAACTTTAACAGCATCTGGCCTGGTCTTCTGGGGTGAGTTGCATGTAGCTGCAGAGTCCCTGTGAAATCTTGTTTTCTCCGACCTGTAAGCTGTTATGGGATAAGGGTCCATTTGCAAAAGAAAAGACAGATCCCAGCTATTTATGAAGGAAAACTCATGTCAGGGTCAGAATGGAGGGTTTAAATCATGGGTGCAGAAATGCATTTTCCTTCAGCCAGGAATTGAGGTTTCAGGACTGTCTGGGCTTGGCTGCTTGGTTGCTGCACTTGATCTAGCCCTTGGACTCCTATGTGCTTTTATAAATATTGCCTGATGAAAATGAACCAAGGTTTTCCTTCAGCCAGGAGTTGAGGTTTCAGGACCTTGATTGCTGCACTTGATCTAGCCCTTGGACTCCTATGTGCTTTTATAAATATTGCCTGATGAAAATGAACTAAGATTTTCTGTTGAAATGATCAACAGTAAATGTAGTTTCACTTTGGAATAAGCATGGAAAATTCCAGTAGTTTGTGTAAATTCCTGTCTTGTATGAAAGGCAAATTAGGAGAGCAATCTTTATGAAAAAAAATGTAAATGCCTAGAGGTTTCCAATACATCAGTGTTAAAGCAAGGGGTTTTTCTCTGTTGAACTGTATTGAAGGAATGCTGCAGACAGCATACTCAGGAGAAAGAGGGCAGAGAAGTGAAACAAAGACAATTGATTCAGGACAGGAAAGCAGAAGTAAATTCAGGCTTGTTAACATTACCTTATGGTCACAGTACTCTTCCTGTTTTTAATAATACTACTAAAGATTTTTTGGATTCTTAGTAAAAATGTAAGTATGTCTCAGCAATACTTTTCAAAGTATTGTTTGTTGCTGCTTCTAAATTTCCAGTGTACTGAAAATCTAATTCTGCTCTGCCATTAAAACTGAAGAATTTTTGTTGCTTCCTTTTCTTAAAAAAAAAACAAAAAACAAAAAAAAAAAAACCAAAAAAAACCACCCCAAAACTCATTCATACCTTGTTTAGTAAGGAAAGATTGCTGTAATTGCTTAGAAGTATAGTGAGTAAGAGTCCTACTCCTAGTTCAGATTGGGCTAGCAGTCTCCAAAGTGTTTCTAGAGCCTACAGAAAAATACCTTGTAGACATGTAATTATTAATTATTAATTTTGTTAAACAAATTTCAGTCTTGTCTATCAGATTTTTGTAGTGACAAGTTAATTAAATAAAACATTCTCTTAAACAAAAATTTCTACATATTTAAGATGCAGCACAAATTAGCATAACCTAGAAACAGCTTTCACAGGAGATGCCTCAGTTGTTAAATATCAAGCAGTCTTTATTTTAACAGGGAGAAACCTCAGATTGACAAGATAAAGAGGATTGCATAAAGATTTCAAAACCCCTACATTTTTCTCAGCAAAAAAATTTGTACTTACATTTGCATGCATTTTGAAATTTCTTTAGCTTGGGACCTGCTTGCAAGCTGAGCCCCTCCTGCTTGTTTCCCTGCTGCTCTCTGCTACAGATGCTGCACAGTAATGCCCATGGCAGTCCTCTGTTGATGTGAAACATGAACTTCACTTATAGGCTTATGTCTCAGTCCAGCTTTGTCCCATCCCAGTCCCCAGCGAGGTGCCCAGTGCCTGGGCTGGGGCTGCCGCAGTGCCCCTGGCTCTTGGTCGGCAGGTGGGACATGCCCTGCCCGAGTGCCCCTGCCCTGCCAGCCCAGGGAGCCTCCAGCATCTCCAGCAACTACCCTCAAGCAGCCTCCAGCCCCCCTCATGCCCTGGCAAAGCTCATTAAGTTTAATGTAGATATCTGTGCATTATATGTCTAGATTTGTGGTGCTGTGAGCTTCTGGAGCATTGACTTCATCCTCATGTGGGCAACTGAAGTGAGTCAGTAGAGTACCGGAGGAGCTGTACCCCAAAAGAGTCCATTTCCCCCAGAACCCCACAAAGGGAGTGACTTTAGCTACAGTCAGAAATCTAAAATCAAGTGGTGTAAGTACCATTCTCCAACTTTATCTGGCATATGAAATAACAACATATAGCAGACTGTATCATAACATGCAACATTATGTTGCCAGAATTCAATACGTGTTTATTAAGCAAATCAATAGAGCAGAATCACAGAAAGATTTTACCAACTGAAATCTCAAAGGTTACATCCATATGGGTATACATGCATACATATGGAATACATCCATATATATATATATATATATATATATATATATACAAATATATATGGAAGTTTTGGTTCTGGTAATTTAATACAAAAATGGAAGAAGAGCAGGCGTTGCACCATTTATGAAAAACATCAGAACAATTTTTACAAGCATGAGTGGCTTCAGGTGGCTTCATGTGTCATCATTTCCCTCATTTATTTTAAACCAAATTACTTATGATTTTGGTTTTATGCAGTGTGTCTTCAACTGTGAGAAATCAATAGCCATGTCTCCTGCAGGAAAATTTCTAAAGTTTATGTGGAGAAAGAGACACCTTAGATGAGTCACTTAAATTTCTTCTTCCTGTTGTTGCCAGGTTTCTTCTACTGAAGTTATATATATTTATTTAAGTTTGTGTTTAGCATAAGGAGAATTGTCACCAGAGTTTGCAATAATGCAAGAAAAAGTGTAAAAATACCACAAAACACAAGACGATCACTCTACAATAACTCACTTAAATACTCCCAAGGTACTTACCTCGACTAAACAGAGAGGTTCCTTTTGTTTTGGAAGTGTAGTACACACTAGACAGAAGCCAGATATCACCAGCTCAGAAAGAGGTCAAAGAAAACAGTACTGTTTTACTTGGGAGCAGCCCAAAGGAAGAATTTCTGTCCCATGGAAGAAAATGGCAGAATTCTACAGTGTTCCATGTGAAATATCATCATTCAGTGAGTTTGAGTAATATGTCAAAGGACTATAATGGGAAAGTTAGTTCAGAAACAGTCAAAATGGGTCAGAGCTGATTATGAATAGCATAATTCCAAAACATAACAATTATTTAAATTCCTTCTGGTTAAATTTGTCATTGTCACATATTTCTTATATTTTAGTTATTATGAAGAGTCACATTTGACTTTGTTAGGTACAAGTTAACATCAGCAATTTTTCAGAAATGTAGTCAGCATGCTCTTTGTAGCCAGCAACAACTTGACTATCTTGCCACCAACCCTACTTTCAAAGCTCACAAATTTTTGGGGTGGTCAACAATCTACCTACTTGGTATTCAGAGACCATTTGCAGCAGATCAGAGTCCCTAGTATAAGTTTTTACATGGTAGAGTTAAAAATCTAAGGATATTGCTAGAGGTATTCGGGCTGCAAAATGACCCAACGTTCAGAGCTTTGTATTTTTCCTAAAATTAATAATAGAAGACAGAAAAATGCTGCAAATTTCCTCATGGACTGGAAAATGGTAAAAGAGAAAAAAGTCACATATGATGATGTATTTTTCTTTGTCAAAGAAGTCAGTGTTTCTTAAATGCTTTCCAGCTGACATCTTGGTTACTTGCCATCATAGTGAAAAATGTCAAAAAATCCCTGAAGCATTGTGGAATAAACTTTGATCCATAGCTCTAAGTCTTTCCATTCACACAAAGGATCATGGGATTTTAAAGACCCAAATGGGTCACTACCTTTGATTTATAGCTCATGTCGTGGGGCCCTAACCTCAGCCTGTGCTTGTTTACCTTTACTGTTAATTGGCTGTACAGAGAGTGGTACCAATCATTATTCTTTATTTTCAGAGCTCAAAAAGGAAAGGGAATACAAGGCTCTTATTTCAGTCATGTCAAAAATTATCTAAGATCTGGAACTGTGCACTTGTGTAGTGCTCAGACAAGCTGAATGACAGATAAGTACTGGAAAAAAAATAACTGAGAAAACTGCAGTTCATTTTGAGCATTGGCTGAAGTCTCTCTTGGTACCTTCATGGCACTCATCCAATATTAACATTTCCTATGTTCTTCCAATGATAATGTTCATCCTTTCCCTTGTGGTCAAATGTCATTCCGCAATCAAATCAGCAAAATAATTATTAACTACAGTTAATATAGAAACCTCAAGAAACCATGAGTGGAAATACAGGATAAGGACTCCACAGTTTTATGATATAAAGTCAGAGAAAGAGCGTACAGGTCATGTGTACGATAAGCAAGCAGGTGCGTGAAACACCCAAAAGGACAATGGGAAGAGCATGATAGTTCTGATGGAGGATGGGCTGCCTACACCTTTCCAAGCATTGTGCAGGCACCTGGACATTGCTCTGCAATGACACAGAGTCTGAAACCACAGTTCTGAGGCTGCACCACGGAACAGAGAGCAAACACCTCCTGGGGAAATGGTCAGTACACAAACCTTTGCCTTTCCACTGGCTTTTCAGCATGAGTTCAGCCCTGTGGTTTGGACAAGGCTCTCAGGCTTGTGGTTGAGTTTCTCTTGAAGTGTTTGCCTCTGAGTTAAGCCTGGGCTAACAAGTTGGCTGGAGGTTGGCTGTCTTTACTGTGTGCAGGAATTGGGGATCCAGCATGTGGCCCATTGCAACAAATGTATTCTGCTGTGTCAAGCGCCACAGTAACTTTTGCGTTTTTCACTTTGTGTTTCTGAGGAAAACATGATAAAGTACAAATTGGCACACGGTGATAGAGCAACAAAACTTTCCTGGAGGGTGGAATTTGCCTCTGCAGTGACGGGCATGCCATGCCTCTTCAGCTGCCATCTGTATCCTTGCAAAATTGGTTTGCTGTTTTGGGAGTGGGCAGGCGGCCATCAGCCCGGCAGATGTGTGTGCTTCCGATGCCATGTAGAACCATCCAAAACAAAAATGACCTTCCAGCCTGGGAGGTCTGATTGCCATTTTTTCTTGAATTCTAGTATCCAAAGGGTATAATCATATGACTGATAAACTTTTGAAGGGAGGTACACCAACATTTGCAGGCTGTGAGTGAGAATCAGGAATAGTAAAATGAGAATGGTAATTCCTTCTTAGTTTGTCACCAAAAGCTGTAGAGATTTAAAAACTGATTACTCTTGTAACTTAGCCTTTTAATTGTCAATGCTTTTAAGTAACTATAAATGTAAAAACTTTTCTTATGTATGCTGAAAAGCACAATGGAATTGCCATGAACACTCACAGAAACCATAATAGAGTTTTTATATTTTTCATTGAAATAATCTAATTAAAGGGCATATGTCAGAAAATAATATCATAGCTGCTAAAAAATGCTGCTAAAACTTATCTCTTATTCTGTTTTAATTCAAGTACTTTGTTTTGCTTTTGCACGTCATTAATGGAATAAAACTGTGTTTTGAGTTTGGTACATATTTAATTTGAAGTGCTGAACTATTTTGTTCAGTCTATTCTCCTTACCTACCCCTGAATATGCCTCACTATTTATCTCAGTTTCTCAGTTAAGTCTTTACAACAATATCCATTCACTGGTAAATACAAAATCAAGCATACAAAATGATCAATTTTGTAAGCACGTGAGTAGCACAGAATATAAAGGTCCTGTTGTAAATTTTTCTCAAAATGAGCCATATTTTTCCTATAGTTTTGATAAAAGTGTTAAAAGTCTTGTTTTCTGCCATCTCAAACCAGCTGGCTTTCTCCGCCCTGCAGGGTGCAGTGCTGAGAGTACAACTGACTTTGCAGACTAAAGCACCTGCTGTGATGAGTCACTTCTTACAGCATTCTGCAGCACAGCAAAGAAAGTTGGTCCAATATTATAATTCCATCAAAGTTTAAGGAAGGAACCATCAAAGGAACATTAATCATTTTCAGGATTAATGTTCCTTTGACATGGCAGTAAAAACATGCAAAAAGTTAAGAACATTTATCCAAAGGTTACAATCTGTCACTGTCATATAACTCAAAACAAGAACTAAAGTTAATTTAAATTAGAGGGCAATGATAATATTTTGGGTTGCATGACTATGAGGAATCTTGAGAGTAAATTATTTTATGCAGAGGTAAAATAATTGTGGATCAAGAGTGAAGGTATTCAAATTATAACAGTCTTTTTAATGTCATTAGAGTACACATAGATGGAAAATTGGGAATTTTACAGGTTTTGTTGGCTTTTTTTGTTTGTTTTTCTTTGGGGTTTGTTTGGCTTGTTTTTCTTTACTTCTAAAAGTATCACAAACCATGGGCCAGAGTGGTAAGGGATAAGCAACTTGGATTTGAGACCATTCAACAAATTCACTTCCTGAATAAAGTTATCCTGTACAAGTTTCCATCTGAGTCAAAGACATTATCCAAACTTAGAAAAAAAAGCCTTGAGCCTACTGATGAATTCCATCAATAAAAACAGGATTGAAGGTTATATAGTTTTTTAGTATTGAAGAGTTAGCATTACTAGAGCTCTTCAAAATATATAAGAGCTTTTTAGTTTTGAAGACTGAAATGCTCATAATAATGTGAAGTGCTCTCATAATTTTAAATCACTCTATACTGCAGATTCCCAAATCCTTATTACTACTCAGTTTCAGCTGCTCATCTCTTATCACCAATATGTTGGTTTAGAAAAGTGTTTCACTACCTTTTTTCATCAAGTCTCAAAACCTCATTTCATAGGATTAAATTAGCTAGGCCTTATGAATGATGCCCTTAAAAATGCAAAAAAAAAAAAAAAATAGACCAACAAATTAAGCCACTCAATGACCTTGATAAAAACTTATTTTCTGAAATAAAAACAAAAACGGCTTGTTTTATGTAATTTTTTTTTAATATGGAAATTAAACAAACTAGAATACACTCAGCTGTAACATTCTCCTTTCCCTTGTTAATACAAATATTTTTGTAAGCAATCTACTATCAAGTAGCTAATTGACTCTTTTCTCAATTCAAAAAATATGAGAAATGAAAGTGAGAGATGTACACTAGTACATTAAGAACCATAGTTTACAGAGAAACCATACAAAACACTGCTAAAACCTGTTTTCTCTTTACCTAAACTTAGAATCAAAGAGTTAATGAGGTTGGAGGTGACCTTTTGAGGTCAGCTAGTCAAATTTCCCTGTTCAAGCAGGATCAGCTGCAGCAGGTTGCCCAGGGGCCTCTACAGATGAGATAAAAGGGCTGACAGTTCAACAGGGAAAATGCAACCTCCTGCATGGAAAATGGCTTGGCAGAAAAGGACCTGTGGGGCTGGTGGACACCAAGCTGAAGGTGAGCCAGCAATGTACCCTTCCTGCAAAGGTGGATGATGGTATCCTAGCATGCGTTAAGCAAAGCATTGCCAGCAGATCAAGAGAGGCGGGTCCTTCCCCTCTGCTCTGGATGAAACATCTGGAGTTGGGTGGGTGCACCAGAGACATCAACATACTGGAAAGAGTCCTGAAAAGGGGCACAAAGACAACTGGGGTCTAAAGTATCTCTCCTATGAGAAGAGGCTGAGAGCTCTGGGACAGCTTAGCCTTGCAAAGTGAAGACTCAGGGGGGAGCTTATCAATTTGTAGAAATATCTGAAGGAAAGGTGCAAAGAGGATGGAGCTGGGCTCTTTCCAGTGGTGCCCAGCAACAGGACAAGAGGCAATGGGCACAAACTGGTATACAGTTGGTGTCATCAGGAAACTGAGAGTGGGAGGGTAAGTGAGCTCTGGTACTATTTACCCAGAGAGGTGATGGAGTCTCTACATTTGGAGAGAGTCAAATGCTGTCTAGACATGGTCCTGGACAACTGACTTTAGGTGGACTTGCTTTAACAGAATTGGGCAAGATGAACTTCCGGAGTGCCTTTCAACCTCAACCCTCCTGTGATTCCATTTTTAAGCACTAGGTCCCACAGACCACCTTTTTTTGTTGCCTCCTTGATCACCTTCTGTCAGAAAGCTATCAATACTCTCCAAAAATCTTCTAGATTGCATGTGCCCTGCTGTACTGTCCTTACATCTGTGGGTAAAATTCCCTATTAGGGCCAGGGTCTGTGGACACAAAGATTCTTTCCGTTTTGAAGAAAGACCCATCTATTTCTTCCTGATCAGGAAGTGCATAGCACATACCCACTGCAAAAGCAGCCATATGCCAATGCAGTGTCCTCATGTTATCTTGCATTCAACACCAGTGAATTAACCACTTTGTATTAATCTGAAAGCAGATTTTTGTGTCTGAATTTAGAGGAATAGTAAAATGTAACCATGGTTGATTGGATAAAGGAATATATAATAAAGTTAAGAAACACCTAGAAAAAAGGTGGTTTTTTTTCTATTTTCTGATTCAGATGAAACTCTGCATGGCTACCTCTATACGAAGATTTGCATTTTCTTTTTCTACAGCAAGAGAGAGGGAGGTCCATTCTGGCAACCTCCTGTTGGGGAAGTTTTTCTACTGGTGTTCCTTCTGGGTTAGTGCAGTCTCCAATTGTACTTCATTCCTGGGCCTTTGATGAAGTCATGTGGCTTTGCTTAAGGTGTCACTGGAAGAAAGTGCTCTCACTGGCTGGATTGCTCATGTGACCTTGAAAAACTGACTGGGTATACCTCATATAATTGAAGAGATGTTTGTTTGCAACTAGGTATTTTTTCTCTGTGGAATTATCATCTTGTGTTTTCTTAGAACAATTAATCATAAATGACAGTGTAGTCCCACATCGTAACCAAGGAATTGCTGAAATAGGAAAAAAGTCATGTGCTATCAGTGAGATTCAATGTGCTTATGATTTTGTGGCATACAGCACTCTATCTGCAAGCTCTGAGTGGTTTAAACATTGTGTGCTTCCCTTGGGCACTTAGATAAAGCAAATACCCATTCATTTGAGTTTGGATTGTAGGTTGTCATGGAGGTTTCTCTGGACAGATATTGCCCAGCTTCAGAGGGCAACTGTACTCGTATTGCCCATAAACTTCCACCATATAGCTTCCATGCATGCTGAAAAGTAGAAAACGCCAAGAAAATACACAATTTCTGCCAGCTCTGAAAGGGTTGACAGTTTTGGAATGTGTCAGATAGATCTTAGTTAATATTTGGATGCTGAATTTAGATACTGACTAGGAGAAACTGAGACAAATTTGATTCCCTCCTCATAAGCACTGTCAGTAAATACTTAGTGATTTATGTGCAATAGGAATGGAAATGAAAAGCTTATTTATGTATCAGAATTATTTATTCAACACCTTCATTTACAGAATCTGTCTGTATCTTCATGCCCATGGTTGTGTGGAGATTTTTCACATATGTTAACAACTCTTCAATAAAATGTAATCTGATGAATTTTTACAGCATTGTAAAGTAGAACAGAGAACATTTTAGTGGACAGTAGGTTCACAGCCATTACCAATGCATGTTCTTCCATCTTCTGCCAGCTGGTAGGGATCAGTGTGGAGACATTTGTAGCTGCCCTTAGTGTTAATGCATATAGCAGAAGGATGGCATGGTGGATTAGTTTCATTTTCACATTCATTGATGTCTGCAAAATGAGTACACACTGATCAATAATAATTAAAAATTACAAAGGGATTACTAATTTCTCATAAACACTTTTTACAAGGATTCATAAATGAAAGGCATTGTACATTTTCAGTGAGACAGATAATGATAAAAATCTGTATTGTTACTCTTTAAAGGACAAACTAGAGGGTTGTTGTTGTTTTGTTTTGATTTTTTGTTTGTTTCTTTGTTTGTTTTAAAGCTGGAAATGATGAAAAAAAGGGTTGCTTTCATAATCCCCCAAAAGCTACAAATGGAAATTGGCTGAATTTTCAAAAATGCAAACCCTGAACTTGAGAGCTCTTCTTGCATGTGGTTATGTCCTAAGATTTTACTTCCTCTATAAATGTTTTCATTCTGTGCTCTGTAGACATAATGAAAATAATATTGCAGACACAGTTCTGTGCACTTCTAGGCATGATTTTGAGGAGTCAGATTTTCAGGTTTCAGTTAGCTTTGGTTACAAAATTTATAACTATAATTTGTGATATCACTGCAAGGATGGTTTTTTCAAGATGCTATATAAATTCTGTAAAATGACAATATCCTGGCAGAATGTTGAGCAGATAAACAATTATCCACTGGAAAAAGTACATATGCATATTGTTCTTGAGGCCTTTCAAGATCTTTCACTTTCTGCTTATGTGATGAAATAGGAAACAGCAGTGCAGGAGAGAAAGTACTCATTGAAAGAAAGAAAGGGGTCTTTTCATATTTTTGCACCTTTCTTCTTTCTATGTGGCATTTAATTGCATGACTAAATTCAGTTGACTAAAAGTAGGTGTCCAGTGTGATTTTAGGTACTTTCCTATTGGTTCTGTATATCTGACAGCTTGTTTAATGTCTCTGACCAATGGTCCTCTGAAAAACTGCAAACCCATATGTGGACAAGTAGTCAAGTCTTCAGTGTCTTCTCTTTCTGGTTTTATTCCTTTCCTTCTCTACAATGATGTTTGATCTGCTACTTCAGTATAAGTAATTATTTTCAATCAGTATTAGAAACTGACCAGTATTTACTGACTTAGTTTGGCATTGTCACTGAGACCACGTTCCGTCTTTGGAAATAGAATCAGCCTGATTCTCTCAAATTTTGGTACAAAAAACCAGCTGTTCCCAAAGTAGTTATCAATTAAGGCAGTCAAAAGAATAACATGGAGGAAAAATCTAAAACTTAGAACAATAACTTTCATAACATTCTTTGAAGCAGGAAAAGGATCTGTTGTTCAGGATGAAGATTTCTGAGTATTACTCCCTTCAAAACTTAATTTTGAGTTAATGTTCACTGCCTTAATCATCATCCAGGAAAGAAAACCTACACATTTCCCTGCACTGTAATTCAAATGTGCTTCTTCCACTTCTGCAGATCCATAGTCATGCTATCTGCTAAGTAGCTAAATCATCTTCATCACTAAATAGTGCATGTCAGACCTGACCAGTCTACCCTGCTGCTCAGAGAGCAGTAGTTCACTAAATCAAAATAAAGAGTTATCTATCGGGAGTGGGACATCACTTAATCTAAAGGAAGGTGGCATATTCTAGCACTAAATGACTTCCTGAATCAATAGAAATGATTTCAGTCAAAGCCCAAGTTAGTAAGCGGGAATTAACAGCTCTCAGAATCCTATGCTTTTGCCAGCAAGCCACTCTGTCTTTTCCAGAGCAGCATATAATTTTGAAACCATCTGCAGAAATGCTAAGCTCTATCCTCCTCATTATATTGCTTGATTTATCCCTAATTTGCTGAATATTTAAAAGAATGGGAACATATTGCACAGACATGCGTGGAACAAAGTGCTTTCTACTGTAAAACTCAAGTAGCATCTGCATAAGTGGGTTTTGATGGTTTTCCTTTAATAAAGGCTTTGCTTTTTTAATATATGCAGCAGCTTGTTTTCCTATACCAGATATACAGTCTTTCGTTTACATTACTGAACATATTAAAAGAAACTAGGACAAGGAATGATTCACTCATTTAACTTATTTATTCCATTCACTGCCAGAACATTAATCTATTGAAAAGGTTTTATTATAATTCATTTAACAGCTTTATTTCTTTATATGGTATTTATGTGGGAGGAATTCAGTGGATAAATAGGATGTGAATAAAGGAAAGAGCTGCAAATTTCATTTGACTTTTTCCATTCCAGGTATACAATTAGAATGAAGAGCTTTCTATTCTGCTATCACAGAAATACTGATAAGCAGACCTTATTGTGGATGAGCTCCACCACTTGCCCTCAAATTATTTTACCACCATGCATAATATATTCTGAAATACAGCTTTTTTGGGGTTTAGTTTTCTCTCATGTTCTTATAAAGCAGAGGAGTGTGAATACACACACATGCACGCATACATATATACATATATATGTACTTACACCCCTATTATAAACACATATATTTGAAATGTGAACAGAGAGAATTCATTCTTCATAGCATGAAGAGTGAAAGTCTTGAAATATTTGCCACATTCTCGTTCTAACCTATTCTATTAAACAGTAAAAGGCAAAAAGAAAAGAGAAGATGAAAGAATTATTAAAATAACAGAAAACGGTTCCTGTGAAAATGTGCCAGAAACATGTATTTTTACTGATTTTTCACCTGCTCTACTTTTGTACCTGCAGAAAAAATTAACTTCTGGCAAATCTTTCCACAGCTATTTGGGATCAGGAGGTTGGACCCAAAGTGATTATTAGTTTCCTTAATGTCACTTATTCACTTCACAGAATGGGTTTTTTTTCACTTTTACTAAAATTATTAGGATGACATATGACCTAGTGGTGCAGAGTTCAACTTTTATCTAGAGCATCCATTGAAACAATGCTGGAAAAATGACAACTCTATCATGCTGTTATATTCAGTGTAGGAGGAAGACATTTACAATCCTGATTTGCTGACTTTTTCCTCACTTTCTCCTCCCCCTCCCTCCCACTGGTTCTTAATAGACTTGATTTTTTGCTTAATTGGGCAATTTTTGGTGCCATTTTCCTACCATCAACTTGATTGCTGAATCAGGATGGGTAGAAATTGAGATAGCAATTCTGGGGAGAATTTCACATTTTTATGTTATTACACCTATAACCCCAGGATAATAACTACAAGAAGGCATAGGAGTAAATTCACATCTGATGAGCTATGGTGTAATTTAGCTGTTATAAAACCCAGAAATTAATTAATAATAATAGATACCTATACAAACTGGAGCCTCAAAGTTCCATCCTTTACTTGTGCAGGTTAATTGTTCTTCTCCTTGTAACTGAAATCCATAGTGACATGTATAAGCCACTGTAGATTTTCCAGATTCTGAGCAGTATACAAAATCACCATTTTCCACACTCTTTGGTGTTCCGCATAGTTCATCTACAAATAGAAAATCTGTATTACAGGCTTTCAAAACATTAAAAGCTTGACATCCCATGTCAAACTATGACACCCCCTTATACTTGCAAATGGATGGTATCCTCCATCACTGCTATAAACATTAACTTCAGTGAAAATTTTCATGTTTTAATGTGATCAAGACTTTAATTGTTCACTTCTGGAAAAGAATTTATATGGGATAGCACAGGTTTGACTTGTAATCCTCACAAAACTAGCACTACAACATAAGAAGGACGTGGACCTGTTGGATCAAGTCCAGAACAGGGCAACACAGTTAATCAGGGTTCTGGAGCACCTTTCCTTTGAAGAGAGAGGCTGAGAGAGTTGGGGTGGTTGTTGTTGTTGTTGTTGCAGCCTGGAGAAGAAAAGGCTCCAGGGAGACCTTTTTGCAGTCTGTCAATTTAACCAAGTCTTTTCAGAATGATTGGCACAAATTTTTTACCAGAACCTCTTGCAACAGGACAAGGAGTAATGTTTTTAAAGTAAAAGAGGGTTGATTTAGATTAAATATAAGGAACAAGTTTTTTGCAAGAGCATTGTAGCAGCGATCCCCTGAAAGGGGAATAATGAGCCTTGGCTCCATGATTGCAGAAGGCTGATTAATCTCTTCATGGTTACTGTTACTACACTATACTATCCTATACTATATTCTACCATTTGAAAAACCCATCGCCCTTGCCAGACAGTCCAACACAGCTTTGACCTGATTAGTCAATCAATCAAAATCACCAGGGTCCAATTAAGAAATCACCCTTTGGTAAACAATCTCCATAACACATTCTACATGTGCACAATAACAGGTGCAGCAAATGGAGATAAGAATTGCTTTCTCCAAGCTTTCTCACAGCTTCCCAGGAAAGTCCTGGGAGAGAATTATGTCTCTCTCTGTTCGGAGGACATGTGATTACCACACAAGAGTACTCAAACACTGGCACAAGTTGCCCCGAGAGGTGAATGTCCTATCTGGAAACATTTGGATTCAGACTGCACAGGGCTCTAAGCAATTTGATATAACTGAATATGTCCCTGGTCATTGCAGATGAGTTGAACTAAATGTCTTGTAAAGATCCCTTCCAAGCCAAAATGTTCTATGATTCTGTGATCCCACTTCTAAGTGGTAGAATACTAAAGGTCTCATTCAGATTAATAATTCAAGATCTGCCAGAACCAAGGTCAGTACTTCAACTGCTCTTTACTGTCCCCTCCCCTCCCCTTTTCTCCCCTCCTCTCCCCTCCAAAAAGATTGGTAACTACAGATTACCTTCCTGATAAAATTCTTGCCAAGCTTCTAAATTCATCCCAGGTATATTGTTACAATGCTTAAAATCCTGTGGAAACTTTCCAAGTTGAAAGGCATCTGCTGGCACTTCAGTAATTCCTGTATTGTCACAAATCACGCGGGACAGTGAATGTTTTTTGAGTTCCTGCTTTTGAGCTTCTGTGAAAACATCGTCATTTTCCCACCAAAATCTGGAAAGAATAATATAAACTTTTTCTGAAAAGATCAAATTCAAAGAGCTGGTTATTCTTACTTACACAGTACCTTATATAAAATACCAAAAATAAGAATTACAGCAAAAATAGGTGAATATAATAATGAGTAAACACCATGACCATACAGAACCAGTCATAGAAAGGCTAGTGTGAGTCTGATGTACTGGTCAACTTGGGTCTTGTGTTAAAGCCAAGAGAATTGCTTTTCATTGATTAAACAGGTCCACAAAAAAAGTTACAAACCTGAGACAAAAACTTGAGACTGACTTGATTGGACTGGACCCTTACTCCTATGCACACTAATATGTGCTGTTCACTCATAAATTGTTTAAAGCATAAATTACAGAAGAATTGGAGGAGTGACCATAATAGATTTCCCCATATCAAAGCTTTTGAATTCTGCTTGCCCTTACTGAGTGGTTGGACAGTAATAATGTTTTTGATCATACAAAAAGTAAGCAAAGAGGACTGTCTGGAACAGACAAGACCTGCTTATTTTTGTCAGATCAGGGGTGTGGTGTCAGAACAGAGGAACCAGTTGGTGCTACAAAGGTATATCTATTGAATGGTGACATTATATAAAATATATATTTATGCATACATACATACATTAAAAGGTAAAAGGAAAGAAAACACTGGGGAGAAAAGGAAAGACAAACATTTTGTATATAAAGACATGTAATTAATGGCAAAAATACTTCTGGAGAGTTTGATTTAACATCTCTATTAGTACACTAAACAGTGACAAGTACTGCTTCAATGCTGAGTTCCCTGTGGTACTCAGGCCAGGACAGTTAGAATTTTCCCAAACACTAGGCAGGATTGGTGGTAACATGCCTGAGGATAGTCAGGCACGGGTATTGGAGTGGTCACACTGTAGAAACTGACCTAGGTTTAACACGGGACTTATGATCCATAATGCAGGGGGTGCATGGCTGAGGTTTCTAGAAAGTCTGAGAGTTTGTGTTTACATTTTCCTGATTAAAACAGAACAGCAATATTGACTGTGGACTCTATGCAAACCTGGCACGTGTGCAACGTTTGGAGATTTTTATGAGTTGCTTGTAAAGGTACCATACAAATAGGAAGTCTGATGTTGTGGGAAGCTGTTTTTGTGTTCTGGGGAGGATGATGACTGCCAGTGTGCCCTAGGGTGGCTTTTTAGGGCAAATCAGATCCTGCTGCCAACAGGATCATACCTGCTGGGTAAGGTAAGTGCATGTGAAATTTTGGAAAACAGGATATATTTGTAGGCCAATAGTTATCTTCAGAAGCCTGATTTGTTAAAAAACCCATCCCACTTTCCCTACATTGAAGGAGGAGGCAATGTACAGAACCAGGGGTGGAGCAAATGTCCCACATCTCAGCAGCACTGAAATGCAGGAGAGATGGAGGGGTTGGAAGGAGAAAAAAAAGAAAGGAGTCTTCGTCCTACACCTCACCTGCACACTGTTCCTAAACTACTCAGAGCATCCTGAAATCTCACTGATGATTCTGAGGTCCCTTCCCATAACCTTCCCATAACCCTTCCCATAACCAGTTACTTTCCCATAACCAGTTACCATCAAAGGCTTCTCCACTCAGTTCTCCTACACCTGTTATGTCCTCTTTCATGTGCATTAGAGCTTCTTTCATCACAAAATTCAGTTTTATCTACAGGCCTAAATGAAAAATGATTTTTTAAATCTACGCAACAGATAGGTGTTTACTTTAACAAACATTTTGGTTTACTCAATTCTATCTGTATCAGGTAACCAAATCCCTATGCAAAGTATGTCAAAACTTCAGAAGTTTTGCCCAAATTTTTCAAATCCTGAGACTGTGAAAAATAATCAGAAGAGGAAGAGGCGGAAGAAGACTGATGGATCAGAAGCAAGTTGTTTCAGGTGATGTGGTTAAGACAGTGCCTGAGTTTAGTAGATAGGAAGAACAAAACCTTTTATTTTTTATGAGTTTACTGAAAAAAAGTTTTTCGGGCTATCAGAATTCAGAGTTCAGTCAGATGACAATTCCAGGTAGTCCTGATATTTGAACTTAAAGAGTACATTAGAAGAATTATTTTTAAATCCCTGAGTACAGATCTGTCAATTGGGGTTTCTAGTGTATGTAGTGTCCCTGGTGCAGTTATAGGTAACACCTTGCACTCTACCTGACCAGACACTTTTCTGTTCTTATTATGTGACAACTATAACATCTCGTTACATACTTCTAACTTCTCTTAGGGGGTTTCTTTGTGGCCACAAACTTTGTGGCAGAAACTGTGGAATTCTTTCATTATTAGAACTCTCTTTTTTCAAGTTGGAGATAATGTATTAAATTAGGCTTATGTTTATTTAAGGCAGGTAGCATTATAAGACACTGAATGTTAAGTAACAGTGTAAGGTACTGAATAATAGGATGGAGGCTGAAAAGACCTCCATAGATAATCCTTCCTCAGATAGGAAAAAGTATGCCTGTACAATTCAGAGGATTTCAACCATATTTTACCACAGATGAGTAGAATGTTTGTTGTCTATACAGTTTCTGCAAATAAAATATCACCTTTATGATTAGCATAGCTTTTTCTTGTGAGCTAATTAATTAACATTTTTTAAAGTTCAGATTTAAATTCTTCCTTGGATGATTATTTCTATAAAGGCTATTTTCCATAACAGTGACTTATAAGAGGAGCTTAAAGGTCATTGTAAGGACCAGATGTACTTAAACATCCCTGCTAGCATGGTGTGAGCAGTTTTAAATTAGTTGTCTCATGAGATCCAAAATTACTGCCACGAGTACATGACAGAAATAAAAAAAGTTTGGTTTTATAATTGCTTCACGAGCAGAAGCAAGATATAAACACCTTCTGTACCCTGTTGTGACCTAAAGCTGCATTCCTCCTGATTTTCTGGTATGAAGGTTTGTACTGGCACAAGGTTCTGGTGGCGCTTGTGCAGGGTTGGTGGAACTGACATCCTATACTCTGTCCAGTGAGGTAACTCTGGGAGTACTCTGCAGTCCCAATTCACATAAGGTCATGTACGTGGTATTTTTATTATCCCCTCTATGAAGACTTTATTACAGCCTTTTCCTATCCCTTCTGACTTTGTTGCAGTTGCCAAAATAAAAGATTGAGGTTCTTCCAGCTCCTGAGCCCAGTGCAGCCCTCAGGGAGAATAAAGCCTGCACAGTACTACATCCATCCCTGCAGGAGTTACTGGCCTCTGCCACAATTAACTTCTGGTGGCACCTTGCATTTTCAGTAGGAGTGCACAGCTGGACACCTCAGTACCATAGAAACAAACAAATTCCATGTCATCTGGAATTGAGACTGTGTACTAACCAAAGAAGAATAATCAAAAGCTCACCCAACAAAGCTAAGAAAAAAATGTGTAAGGGGTAGAGAATGATTTCTTTAAAGCATATTTAAGTGGCTGTAAAATCTCCATTGCTACTGGGTTTCTACACATCATTTGGCTCATAATAAACTCACCGGTCACCATCCCTTAGTGCTTTCATTTGCTTTCCAATTAAACATGCAAACAGGGGACCAGTTCTAGCACCTGGAAGAAAGTCTTCCATGAGACCGCCAAGCCAAACATCAATATTGTTAGGACTGTGGTACAATTCCATGATTTTTTCAGTGACGTTGGGATTGGTTATTACTGTATTCAGGTCAATATGAGTTTCCAGTTTTGGTAAACCACAGAATTCTCGCCATTCATTATAACCTGCAAATATGATGTTTAAAAGAAGATTAGATTTGTCTGTTAGGCATGACATATGAAATTAAAAAAATTATAAGGACTGGATTTTGACAACATTGATCATAGTCATTGACTGTTATGTATAAAAAAGGTCTACTATTATTGGTTTAATTGATCAGAGAAATTATGGCAGGATCTGAACTAAGCTCCAACAGTCTTTCTCTAAGCAGGTACTTTCTCTAAGCATGGACTGATGGGCTATTAACTCCTTGACTGTTAGTTCAATCTTACCCTGGGCTGACTGGAGGAAAAAATCTAATGCAAAAACCAGTGAAAAACATGTAATATTTCTCCAAATGCAGAGTGTACCTAACTAAGTCATCTACACCACTCCTGAAGACGTCTGTCAACACCTGCTGTGGTTGGTGGAGCCGGTGAGGCTGTGCCTGAATTGACCTATCCCACAGGCTGGGAACAGCCTGGTGATGGGGAGTGGCTGCTTCAGGCAGAAAGTCCCACTTCTCAGAGCTGGTTCCAGCAAAAACAAGCCTCAGGTACCTACACTAAGCACACCCAGATCCACTCACTTGCACTGTTCTTCTAGACTCTAGATTCCAGATTTACCAGACTATTTTAATCTCAAAACTGTCATATACTTTCCATCAAAGTTAAGAATATTAGCAATGTACATTTTAAAAGACTTAAGTGACTTTTCTGATTACTAAACCTATTATTATTTAAAAGCTTATGATTACATCCCAAATACAAGCAGTTATACTTCAGTTACCAGTTGGAAGAAAAATCAATAGACCTGGAAGTCCATGATCACGGCCGCGTTGTAAATTCAGTGATGATAGATCAAGTGAACCATTATTGGACAACACAAACAGTTTTTCTGTTAACTCCTCATTCAGCAGTTGATCTTGTACCTGCAGTTTTGCTGGATGTGCTAGAAGACCCCTTATTAAAGGATCCAAGCCTCCTTTAAAAAAAAATAAATTATGGCATTATACATATATGTAAGCCATTATAACTTTCATAACAAATGTGAATACATATATGTTTCTATGTTTTTAAAACATTGTCCACACAGGTTTTTACATTCAAACACATGCAAAAATCTCCTTTAAAGAAAAAGTAATAGTGGTATGAAAGAGCTCCATCTTCTTAATGTATAAAAGAATTAGCAACCTGTAAATAAATTCATACACAAAAAAATCCCAGAACTGTCTTCATCATCACTCATCCTCATATTGCTAATCTACCAGACTGGTTTAGTCTGGAGAGTAATGTTTTTCCAATTCAGTCAACTATTTAATTGAGAATAATAATTGAAGTTCTTTTTAGTGCTCTGGAATCCAGTCAACAACTTAAATAAATAATTTAATTAAATAAATTCTCCAATTCCTAATTCAGGATAAGTAACTTTGAAAAAAGTTACAGTATTCTGGGAAGAAAAAGACCAAAAAACAACAGAAGCAGTTTAAATAAAATCATACCTTCTTTAATGAGTCTCCAAGGACTAAAGAAAACTTGATGCAAATGAAGATTTGGGAGTTCAGGATCATCTAAATACTGTGCATTCAATCGCCTTACTACTGGTTGGATTGTTGCATGACCAAAACGAAAAGCAGCTGTTGAAAATACATTAGAAACTGTAGGATTCATTGTGGGATCATAACCTGTATAAAGGCCAATATACAGATTAAAAGCATCTGGACCAATGATTTTGGGAATGTAATCTCTTAAAGTAATAATCTGAAAGAAAAGAAAAAGAAACATATTTCAGCTTTTCTGTAGATGAATACTAATGAAACCCAGGTGCTAAATGCTTTTTTTCTTCATTCATCTATACCCAAGAATTTGGCATAAGTAAGAAAAGTATTACCTGGAAAACAATATCAGTCTTATTTTTGCAGCAAGGGGACAAATGACTAGAGAGAACTGGTGGTGCAGCTCAGAACAGTGCAGCAGTCAGGCCCTGTTAGGCTTTGCCATAGATATGCTACACCAAAGACACCTGAGCAGAGATTACCAGTGCTGCCCATTTACAAACCACAGGGGTAATCCAGCTCACAGGAGGTGTGTTGAGATTAAAAAATGTAAATTATAATGGCCTTAAAAATAGCAATGAAAGCAAGAAGAGCTATAATGTCTTTCAAGAATGCTCTCTAATTTGAACAGTTGCTATTTTCAGACATGTGTTTGTGATACAAATCCTATTTTATTTTTATTTGAAATGATGAGGCTTTAAAATACTGGTGCCCAAAATCCCCTTGTAGACATTTTGTACTAAACTTAAATCAATTTATAGACTTCTAACAAATACACTTCAAAAATGAAAAGACTGATAAACACCTTCTGTCAAATGCTTTTATAAGGTAATAGTATTACAGTGGCATGGAAAAGCACAGGAGTAATAATGACAAAAGGAAAGAAGGAAAAGGATAGGAGTAATCATGACAAAAGGAAAATATTCTAATGTACCAAATAAAATGAAAATGCATTATAGGTTAAAGATTATGCTGAACTTAATAAAGCAATATGAGATAAATATGAAGCATAATGAACTCAATAAAATACCTCATAGATTCAATATAATATGCAATAAATATACAGACAAATGTGTTTTGAACTTGATATAGTGCATATTGAAAAACTAGCTGGCATAAAATGACTTTATAAAAAACTTGTATTTTTATTTTAGGAACCAAGCACAGACAAGCAAACCTTTCCACAATTTGATCACTTTTCTCAGAAAGCAGAGGTTTAGGTTTTCAGGTTAGGTTGTGTAGTAAACAAAATATATAAAAGACAGTATGTTAGAATCCCTTTTACAGCTCCTTTAATGCAGCATAAGAAACAAATGAAATTATTGCAAGAAATTAATACTGACACTGTCATTGGAAAAGCTAATCTTTTGCTTTATTCACAAAGGTTTTGCAAGAGAGCAGTTCTAATTTTAGATACGGTTTTTACAATCAAAGACCTTATGGAGGAGTAGGTTAGTCATGGATACAAAAATCCTGGTATGACTAATTTTTTGGCTCATTTTAAATGAAATCCCAAGCTAAGCTGCTCAGGAAGGCCAGACTCCCTGAAGGAAAGGGCAACTCAGATTTTTCATTTGCTCCAGAGGCAACATTTTCATTTCTAATTTCCTTGATAAGGAAAGAAGGGTTGCCATTTCAAGTCACAAAAATTAAAAGGCTAAGGGTAAAAAGGGGTCTTATGCCTGCCTACCCTCCGCTAGGAGAGGCATCTATTTGATGGAAACTTCCAAAGGCTAAATGAGGCCCCATCACGTAGAGGTGAGTTTTAAACAGTACAGGATAAGTTGTTACTAATACAGAAGCGTACAATACTGTGACTGGAATCTGCTAAAGAACCCCATCTGCAATGGCACCTAGCATTTGTGTAGTCTCTGCATATGGCCAAATTTGTCTGTGTCAAGCCAAGGTGAGGCTCATTACAGGTTCTTACAACTGACACATATATAAATTTTAAAGAAGATGTTTACAGCTGACAAGCATCAAAATTATTTTTGTTAAAATTCTTTTGCATGCAGTCCCTTCTCTCACATAATGATATAAAATGTTTATTTGCTTTCATAAATCAGCACAGTACTTTTTTCAGTAGAGAGTTCCTTCAATAAATGAGATTCTCTTGCGGAAACAAAGGAATGAGCTTGTTACAAAATATGTCAATAAAATCAGACAGAAAGTGACTATATGGCAAAGACATCACAAACTAGCATAATGAATGGCTCCATCATTTCTGGCCTACTTTAAGTCTATTTGTTAAAAAAAAAAGTTAACTTTTTTGTGTTTGCAGGAATATGAGGAATGCGCGTGGATATCCTGAGTCTGAACCTGCAAGGTACTGAATGGTCTCAACTCTGTGACATTTATGAGATTAGTGGTAATCCAGGCTCCTCTTAGGCTTCATTCATCACCTCATTGCATCACATCCAAACTCTGCAGAAGCCTCATCAAGAAAACAATTTTAATCAGTAACATCAATATTTCCGCTATCTCATTGTTCCAACAGTTTAATTTAGTGGAAAATCATGACAAATGAGCACTGTGTTTTAAGCAGAGGCCCATATGCTTGGTGTTTTAATATGACCTTTTTAATCTATATAATCATATATTAACTGAGAAATTAAGATCATTTAAATGCTATTCATTTAGTCATACCACAGAAAATAAAACACTATTTTCTTAGCAATTCTGCCAATCATTTGAAAAGTATCCCGATAGAAACATCATCTGAGTGTCAGAAAAGGCTTTGTATAGATTTTGCGTCATACTGTGAATCCCATGTGCACTGTTTACAGAAAAAGTAACCGAATCCTGACCTGTAAACACTAGAATACTGCAAGTCAGACAGGATGTTACTGTTAAAGGCAACACTCTTCTCATTCAGAAGGCAGAATTTCAGCTAAACATCATTATCAATTAGATGCAAAAGATCCAGAAATTCTTTGTCATAGGGTTCAGGAGATTTTCCTTTCAAAAGCCTCTACAAGTATACCCCAAAGTAGGTGTGAGTGGGGCACAATGGTTGGAACAGGAAAACAAAAAAAGGTTGGAAGAGTGAATATGAAAATATGTGAACCACCATAAGCATAAGGAAGCCCGAAAGTATGTCATTGCCATTGGCCAGCTGTAACTGCAAAGGAATAGTATCTCACTGAGATAGTGTAGTGCCAATTAAATGAAGCTTCAGCACTTGGAAAAGATTGCAGAAATAATAGAGAACTATCAAATATAGCAATGATGTTTAATTCATTAAAGTGCTATGCATGGTTAGTTTCCAGTTCTCGCTAAAAATACTAAAGGATTTACAGATGATGATGATGTTGAAGTCCTAAACTTTTGATAAAAAGGTGATCTTACGAGAGTTCAATTTTTAATAAAAATAAACACGTTATTATAGTTTTGTTAATAATCTAAACTATGCACTTTATAAACATGAATTCTGACATTATTCAAGACATTTTATAATATATATTGTTTATCTATTTGTTCTTTATAATTTCATATTCTGAGAGGGGCTATCTAATCATCTAATTTCACAAAAACATTTAATCCAAGCAGTTAATGTATGTAAGTCTCAGAAGTCACCCACTTTCAACCCATGCCTTGGACCATGCAAGATGCTCAGAGAACACAAGCAGATGTAGGAAGAAGTGAAATGAACACCTACATGTACAATGAAAACTAAAGGTAGCTGTCACCTAAAATTGGGATTAAGTGGGAGCTACTGCATTCATTCAGAGATGGTTCTCTGGTACTGTAATAAATCAAAGAGAATTGGATTCAGATTGATCTGCAGAAGTCCTGCTCCATCTGACTAGAGCTAAATAATCCATCTTTCATAATCCAAATGGCACATCAGGGGAAACTGTCTCCAGAAAGAGCAGCATAGGTGTGTGCAAACTTCCTATGCATGAGACAGTAATGTTAAGACTAGCAGTTGCATAATTGAACATTTTTTTCTTCAAATATTAAATGACAGTGAAAAAATGGTTTTTTTTGCACAAAACATGAGGTAAATAAGAATATGTAATTTTAGCACTGTATACTGCAGTACTAATACTTTATAGAGTTAAGCATGTGTCATTCCCATGAAATAGAAAGGATAGTTACTACTCCTTATCAGTGAAACTCTATAATGCAGTCAAAAAACACAAACATCTGTTTTATGCAGGATATCAACAGACAATTGTTATGTTTGCTAACTTTGTCAAGTTTCTATTATCAAGTACTTGCCACTAGAGATATTTATGGTACCAAAAAAACATCCAGGAGGAAAACTAAGGTCTAAATAGATTTTTTTTTCATCTTCTTTATTCTATAAAGAAGAAAAGGTTTTTTATTCAATTCTCTATAATTACACACCCACAGGCAGGATTCATGCTTGAAAGTATTCCTTCCAAAAAAAGAGAATTTTAGATATGTCTAGCAACTGAAACAAAACTTGATAGTGGAAATCTCAAGGTAAATTCAACCAGCGCTGTCATTAGTGTGCAAGTTAACATACCACACTAATAGAGATACTCCAATTATCTGTCCTGAATGAATGTCTAAACCAGTTAGAGATAACGCAAACACATTTCTAATGAGCCACAGGCAAATCTCATTAGTCTGTGATACCAGCAGAGGTAATGAGCAGTGCTGATCCATGCAGTGCATTGCCTTGCATAAAGCTGTTTCTTTCAGGCTGTTATGTTTGTGGATGCAAATGAGAAGGGTATGAATGCACAGAGGCCTGCTTTTGGATTTTCTTCTAACAAGTATTAGCAACAATTCTGACTTGTCAGTGCCATTCATTTAATGAAAATGGTATATTTATGGCAGAGGAGCTGACTTGGTTTAAGCAAACAAAATGCCAAACATTTCAAAAGAACTGACTAAGTACGATTAAGTGCAGTATGTTACTTCTCAGAAGCTTTATGGCTTTGAGTGCAAGTAACAATGCATTAGATAATGTAGGTGGTTCCTTAAAGGAAACATGCTTCGTATTCTATTCCACTGTCTAAAGATTGTGGCAGAAGAAAGGGAAATTGTTTTATCAGAAAAGTGAAGTTTTATTGCATCCTTCCCCAATTTATCTTCAAAAAAGTCTTCTTTGTTACTGAAAAAAAAAATAAATTGTGTGAGTCAGAAAACATGTCTAGTATAAACACCCTTATGGACTTTTCTGTATTTTCCCACTCTTATTTCTCCTGCTATCTCCTGTCAACAGTAGCCCCTGATGTTTTTGCATTACTACTTCATTGAGAACCTCACTGGCATTTTTACAAAGGGGATTTATTATTTATGATATACCTGTGAGAAAGGAAAGATTTTGTACATTATATAAATACAGAGACATATATTACTTTAAAATAATTTCCCCTACCAAAAAAAAAAAGGCATCTGAAAAGGCCTCTTTTATAGACAAAACTGACACTGGAGATGCCTGCAAAAATATGTATCAGAGTAGAAACTGCCATGAAAATCAGAGCACTAAGGTGCCTAGACAAACTAAGCACTGGGACATTGCATTTAGGAATATGGAAAGCAAAACAAATTTTAAGCATGCCGCATTTGAAGCACGGAAATAGTTGGGAAAGAAAAGGTAGCGTGATCTCAAAAGCCCCTCACAGAAGCATGTTTGAAGCTTTGTGAGTTCTGTTGTGAGATATTCACTGCAAAGTGTAGATAAGCAAAGAAGCAGCTAACCTGATGCAGAGCACCAACAATTTTGCGTGTCTCTTGGTAGACGCTCTCCGCACTCCAGTGGCCGTTGATGCGTTTGAGGGCTCGGGCCAGGCGGTTGTGTTCCCTCAGCCACAGCGTGTGCATGGCAGCCAGGGATGTCACCTCGCTGGAGCGGCTGTCCCCAGCCAGAAAACATTCCACCCTCTCACCTCCACTTGCACTTGAGTCCTGTGCACAAGGGGATGGGATCTGGTCTGTAAAAGGCAGGTATTCCCGATGGTTATCATAATACTTTAAGTTTACCCGAAGAAGGCCTTCTGTGCTTGTTAAATTCCTCAGTTTGTTTTCAACAGCAGGAGTACTGCCATAGACTGTAGAGGCATCAAGGAAAGAAGTTAATCCATTGATCTGTTGTCTTGTATTTAGCGCAGATATATTTCCAAAGAGAATAGCATGATCACCAGTGCCGCATGCAGGAGATGAGCGGTAGAAGGGCAGGCAATCCATCCCTGCAGATAATGTATCATTGGTGGTTACCTGCATACAAAATAAGGGTATTTTCTGAGGTGAGGAGAACAGCTGTGGATGCTGAATTGAGTCTTGTCTAAATATTTACCTTCACTCTCTCACTTTTTCATTGCTTAGACCTCATCTACTGGGGTGACACATTCTAAATATGTATAGATTGTTTTTCTTTAGACTGGAGGGAAAAGATGAATCTTTTTTTAAGCAGAGACAAATAAACCCCAAAACATTTACTCTATCAAAAGCTATTGATGTAATACATCTACATCTAAATCAGTCTGACTTTACAATGAAGATTCATCATAAAATGTATCAGAGTGAAGACATGAACATCTGGTCAAATTCTGTTCTACTGAAGAGCAACTGAACCAGCAGGTTTACCTGTGTGCATAAAAACATAATGAGGAGTTTCAGTGTCTGCAGCAGAACTCTGTAAAAGCTTTGGTTCAATACTGAATTCTAATCCAGTTTCCTAACTAAAAAGGACAGACGTAAATATTCATTCTGCTTTCTGCCAGTGCCCCACAAGTCTTCTGCCACATTATTATTTTGCTGCAACAATTGTCTTACAAGTATAGAATTCTGACCATCTTTATAAAAAGCAAAGGCTGCACATAGGCTTGGCTAAATGAAAGATTGCCCAGTCCTTTATTGATTTGAACCCTACGCAGTTGAGACGCTGAGGTCAAATAATGAGGTTCAAAAATCTGACTAAGAGAAAATAAATGTTTTGTACAGACACCTGAGCTAACCCTTATTTGTATTCTATCTGCTTGCTTTTCATTTTTCAGAACTCTTTGGCAGAGGACAGTGAATGCTGCATATGTGATGTAATTTCTTCTTCATTTTTCTAATAATACAGAGATCAGTCTGCAAAGATAAAAGAGTCATTAAATTGGGGTTAACAGTAACAAAGCAACTTTGGAATGAAATTTATTAACTTACCTCACTTATTATACCAAGTAAAATTTTCTTACTACCAAGAGCTCATGTCAGTAGAGATTGATACCAACAAATCATTTACATTAAGAAATGGTTTAATTTTGTTTGGTAAATAAATTCTACCATTATTTCTTCATTGTTTAGGTTTTAGCAAATCAACATAGGTTATGTTTGAAGAAAACAAGTAATTTTTTTTCTCTGATTTTTGAAACTAGTATTTTCTCTGACTTGTGTTTTCTATTTAGCATTCATTATTATGTCTTTTGCTATTAGTGTGGCTTCTTTTTCCCTTTAGCTGGGAATGTAAGCAGGCAGCTCAATTTCATAATACAAATATCTGAACTTGACAGTCACAGCCCTGTATGTGTTTGAGTGTCTCCTGCTTCTAGTCATCAGGAGATGATAGTCCAGGAAGAATTCAGATATCACTGAGAAAAGAATGTAGGAGATGCCTTTATGCTGTTAAACAGCGAGGCTCACAGCAAAACATATGAACACTAAATGAAGTTCATACTGCATAATCATTAGTTAACTGCCTCTGCAATTTCAGTTCAATCCGTTCAGGTCCCTAGTGGAGAAAAGACAGCAGTAATGAACATTAAGGGACTGGCAGAGCTGCATAATGCTGTCCTTTCCCTTTTCATAGGATTAGTAGTTTGCAGCCAGCAGCTGAATGTGTAAAATAGAAGTTCCTTACATTATTATTTAGAGACATTAAAAATAATCTGAGTGAAAAAAGAGACCCTTTTCTGCTGAAATGGGTACTGAGTAACATTTTTTTTTCAAAACATATGACTGAAATTCACGTGATTCTTTTTTTTGGTGTCACATAATTCTAGAGGGGGAAAAAATTGCGACAGAACCCTGATTGGCCACAATAGTTTTCCTGTATAGCTGCATGTTAACTTAAATGGTTATTATATATGCATGGTTATAGTGAACCTGGTAATAGTGAAATTCTTCTATGTGAAGGAAAATGAAAGGTAATAATTGTTTAAGTGTACCACAATCTCTAAACTGTTACTTCGGTTAAAGAAAAGTCTTGCTTATTGGGAATTCATCCTGTGGGAAATGACCTTGCAAATGTTTGGGTTTTTTTGCTGTAGATTTAAAATAAAACCTAGCTTATGGTCTCTGAAAGTTTGAAAAAAAAGGAAAATATTAATGGTTATTTGTGGACATGCAACTTGGAGAAGAGTCTGTGATCCCATCTGACAGCAAGCTGCTGCTTCTGAAACAGAAGAAAAAGGCAGGAACTCACTTTGGTGGTTGTTGAGTGCAGATGACTGATCTCTTTGTAGCTGAGACAGTAACCTGTCATGTTACATGTCACCTTTTCCAAATCACCTCGATTTTCTGTGACTCTGTTTCTTTTACACCTTTTTTTTACTCAGGTAAAACTGTAAGATTTTCTGGATAGCATCATGCTAACAGTATGTGTCATGTCTTTCTCACTGGCAGCAATGTAATTAATACTGAATTAAGTCAGTATCTCTCTTAAGAAAGTCTCTGTAATGCTTCTTTATGTCTCAGCCCTAACCTGAAATAATAATCTGAGGAATGACAAGTTTTCTCCACAACCCTGTTCTGCATGACAGGCTGTTTTAAAAGAACTGTAAACTAAAGCTAGTGGGTTTGGGGGTTTTTTTCCCATTAAGGGACCCTGTAAATATAGAGCAAAAAGAATGTTCAGGCTCTACCAGAAGTTACAGGCTCTATGTGAAAATTGCTGAGAGAAATTCTATAACATTTATTATAAAAATGTCCAGAACAGAAAATCACAATGGTTTCTGGGAACCTATGAATCATTTACCTACATTTCTTATTAATATCAATGCACTATTGCAGCTTTTGATCCTTCATTGAATGCACTGACTGAATATTTTCTAGCCAGGTTCCCCAACCTGTGCAGCCAGGAGCCTCCTCTCCCTGCTGAAACCCCCAGAGAGGATGTGCAGCTGCAGGCACAGTTGTCCTTTCCTGTGGGTGGATTCTCTCTTGGGTGCTGCTTTTGTAGGAACAGCAAGAGTGTAAACTGCAACCTCTATGTCTACATTGTTGTATAATATGCTATTGATTTCACTGCCATTGGAAACCAGCCACAGTTTCTTCATACAAAAAATTAATGTATAAAACTGACTGTGGCAGTTTTGCAAATATTTACTATGTGGAGATTTATTTAGTTAATAATTCTGAAAGAAGAGTAGTTCTAGAGGGTAATAGCATTTTGTTTCAGTGTTCAAAAATTAGCTCCTCTGATCACATGATTTACTGCATTTACTGCAACAGCCCTTTCTTTTTATTTTTTTTTTTTACACAGACTCTGTTCTCTGTCTTTCAGAAAAAACAGTCACAAAATACTGAACTTATATAATAAAAGCAAAAGAACAACCATCTTTGCATCTGTCCATCAAAGCTGTGAATAACAGGTTAATAACAAAATGGAGCTGAAAAATTCATGGGACTGTAACCATGTGAAGGGGTCACAAGCTGGGGAACTTATCTAATACTTTCAGGGTTGTGACAGAATTTCTTTGTATGTCCCCTGCCATGGCCAATTGTGGCTACATCGAAGGTAGCCTTGAGCCATCCTCCTGCTGGGCTACACTGCTGAGTAGGAGGAGTATCCAGTGCTAGATTTAGCTACGTGTTAAATACTCAGTGAGAGATTTAGTACATGTTCACATAACTTGCTTTCAAGAGCATCCTTGAAATATGCTCTCTGAACCTCATCAGAGCTCCAAGACAGAAATCCAAAGTCTGTGCCTTGTTTAGAGCACCGAAGGATGCACTTGCAAGTCTATGCCATGGCAATCTGTGCGCCTTTTATCCCTCTGCACTGAATGCTTCTATCACATGAATAATGTTAGCCTTTGAGTCTTTTTTAAAGATCCCTTATGTTGTCTCCTTTTTTAAGTAGATGGGATTTCGAGACTTGAATTAGTCAGGGTTCAGTAATTCGACCACTGTGGTCCCTGTGATCCTCATTTCATGGGAAACAGTATGAGTCTCCTCTCAATCAAAAAATCCACGTAGTAATAAAAAAATGTGGGGGTTTTGCATGTAAAAATCAATACTAGTCATGCTATTTCAAAGAATTTATTGTAAACACAAATGACTTTTGAAGACTTCTGCAGTTTTATAGCTACAAAAAATGGACTTTTTAAAACAGAGCCAATATACTGTGTTATATGTTTCAAATGGATCGGTCTTCACATCATACAAAGCACTACTGGTCAGGGAGTGGGTGTCCGCCCTAGCCTCTCTTGGTAAGACTTTGGGAATGAGAATATTTCTAAAACTATTATTTAAAAACGTAAACAGAAAAAAAAAAAAAAAAAAAACAACACCCAATTTCTTGCCCCAGATGGAAATTTGAAACACAGCAAACTAGAGATTTTTGTCAGAACTATGGCATACTCTCAGTAATTAGGGCTGTTGTGGCTGATTCAGGTTACTCAGTGCTCTCAGTTGCTCACTATCTGAAAGACTGGGGTTCTTTAAGAAGCCTCTGTTCTTTCTGAATGCTCTCAAGACATATTTGCAAACTTTCAAAATAGTCCCTCTCACCCATATCTCCAGGGTGAAAGGGACTAGGTTTACCAGTGTGTGGTCAAATCGTAGGCATTCATTAATTTCACTTAACCTTCCCTGTATTTTGAATTCTCCCACCATATGGAAGACAAGCCATCACTTAACACAACCTGAATTGGTTCTCTTTACAGTTAGCTAAATATTTAACTCTACATTTAATGAAAGAGGAATGAGGCACTTAAAGCAAAAGGAGACTGTGGAATGTTTATCAACTACAGTTTGCTGAGGCAAAAAAGGTTTTCTATTCTGATAGAAGCCCCACATAGAGAAGCTGGTCAATAATCAAGCTCCAACACTAAGTAAAGCAATTTAGGTTGCTCTGACTTAAACATCACTAAAGGCTGTGGTGAGCATGGGGCTTTCCTGTAGCCTGAGTTGGACAGGCTGTGCTTTGAGAAACAAAAACAGGGTTTTACTTTGCTACTCAATTTTTTTGAGTGAAAGAAGGACTATTCTTTTAAATTAAGTGATCAAAAATTTAGTATCCTAAATTTATACCTATTTATGTTTCTTCTAGCCCTCTAACAAGCTTTGAACTCATGTTTTTCCATCTGCTCAAGCAAAGATGTGATGTATGTAGGTTTCAGCAGCTCCCTGGAGATCATTTTTATACATACATTGAAAAGATAGCTCTCTTTGAAAGTTTGCATTAACTGGAAGTATCTTTGCTTTCAATGAGTAATGTTAAAATTCTTTCATTTTATCTAACTGAAAATGTAAATCACTGCTTTGCTATATTCCCCAATGGAACTCAAAACCTTGAAGCATGAGAACAATAACATTAGGAGAGACTACTAAGGTTTCTCTGCAACATAAACCTTAGGTTAAAAAATGGATGTTTTTATTAAGTGAATTAACTATAGTTTATGATCTCTACAAAAAAAAAAAAAAAAAAAAAAAAAGAGAAAGGTCTGCCTGTTTAATTTAATAGTTGTACTGTTTTTTATTTTTCTATCACTATCTGTTCTAATGTTTCTTGACTTTACTCACCTGTTTAGAGCCTGGAATTTCTCTTGAAGAATTTAACTTAGAATCTTACCTTTATTGGAAAACATGGATTTTGTTTTTCGCAGGTCATCTGGCACTCCATCCCCCTTAGGAAGGTAGTTCTACTTGTGCTCTGGGGTGTGAATGCAATGTCGTGGTCTATGTACTGTCCCCATACCATAATGATATCAGAATACAGGCTGTCTTCAGTAACAGCCTCATTAGGTGCATGAATAATTTTTCTTGTCACTTCACGAACCTGAGAAGAGAACCAGTTTACCTTGAGTGTCAAACAGTTTTTACTTCTCACGAAGTGATAGAACACTGCAAAGTAGGGGGAACAGTAATAAAATCTATCTTCCCCCTCCCCAACTTTATGTTGTAGAGTGTTTCTAATGGTTTGACTAAAACCAAACCAAACAAAAAAAAACCACCACCAACAACAAAAAAACTCCAAAAAACCCCCAAACCCCCAAACACAACAATATAAAATCCAACCTCTACCAGGTTCTTATTTCTGTTCAGGAGCTAGGACCAAGGTGCCACAAGCAGTTTCAAGGATGTTTCAGCTGAGTTTTTCTATCTGCTTGCCAGTGAGCAGTGTATCTTCAATCTGTTCCTTTCCAGAGAATTTTGAAAACCACACATCTATTTTGGACTGTCTAGAAGTTTTCTTTGTATTTGTTCTGTTTTCCCTCCTTAAACAAAAGGATTTGCTGGGAAATCTCAAATCACTGTTGATACTCAGAAAGTCTGAGCAGCTCCGAATGTGAATGAAGGAGCTTATGCAGCCCAGGACATGAGGTAGGTTGCAAACACATGGTAGCTGAAAGTTCAACTTCCTTTTCCCAGGCAAGGAGAAGCCAAAAAAATATTTCTGATGCAGTTCTGTGCAAGATGCACAGAGATACAGATGCTCTGAGGAGGAGCACATAGAGACATCTATGCTACATATTAATAACCAAGCAAAACCATAAGGGCAAAATCAGCACTCTGTTTGTGGAGATGTTAAGGGTATCATTGCTCAAAGATTCCTCCCTCATGCTGCAAAATATTCCCTGGCAAGTAGCAGCTGCCTTGGAAGTCAAGCAACTGAAAGGGCAGCACATAAAATCGACTCACAGAGCCTGTAATAAATATAAGGGCTATATAATGAATGTATAAGGCAGGTTCAGTTAAATAGAATTGGTAAGGACAACAGGCAACATGGGGCTTGTTAGGAACATCAGGATTTGTACTGAAATAGTTGAGAGCAAGCTACCTACAGCTCATCAGGAATCCAAATCTTTAGATCAGCATTTTAATAGCTTTGGTGGCCACAAACACTTTCTTGAAGGTAGTAAAATTTTCTTATCACCCTTCTGCTTTATAGTAATCCTCACACTTATCTATTACTTTCACAATATTTTCATGTTACTTTTGAAAGAATATAGTTAGATAGCTAAAAAGACAAAAAAGAACAATTATGTAAATGAGAAAAAAAACATTTATGACATTAGTTTTACCCTATCTTACTCCAAAACAAAGCAGGGAACCTTGCTGATGGTCAGACATTTATGATCAGATTCGGTACAGTTATATAATCTTTTTTAAGAGTGTTTTGCTTTACAAGCATGTACCTTAATGAATCTAGAAAAAGGCAGCTTGTACTATCTACTGGAAATTTGCCTGTGTAAATGTCAGGTTTTCATCTCTGAGTGCTAAATTGTGCAACTTAGAGACAATGTTATTTAATTAATAACATGAGTTGCTGGTGACATTAACACTAAATTCTCCTGATTATCCTTATTAAACATACAATGGTTAAAATAACAAGACTTTGAGTCCATTAAAAGTCAGGTTTCAAAGCAGTGATGACAAATCACAAATTGTAAATCCAACCCAAATCATTGTGCACTGCATTGGGGAATTTTCCTCCCAGTCCTCTGTTCAAATGTTCTTTTTTCAAATTTCCCTTTCTGGCAAGTCTGCTATTTTTTAAGTATATGAGGTGCTAAAATCCATAAATATTGCAATACTTTTTAAGATCAGTAAGTTAGACTAGCTAACTAATGAAGTCATGGTTTGACAGCAATACTTGTTCAGTTAAGGCTTGCTAGCCTATGAGGAATGGCATACATGCACACACCTACACACATGCTAGCACATTTACATGCCTTTTACCTGTTTAGTTAACATCCAGCCTTCTTTTCCCCCTTCTTCCCTGAATAAAGGTGCCATTATTAAAACAAAAAATCATTAAATCTCTGGAAAATCTAGGCTAGAAGGAAACTCTGGAGACCACAACGTGCAGCTTTAAATTGAAAGCAGGGATTAGGTTATTAAGAGCCCCATGAAGACAGATCTTGGGTATTTCCCATGAGGGATATGCCAGAAGTTCTCTAGGCTGGAATCCATATTCCAGCAAAACCCTTTGCCAACATTTATTGTGCTCACAACAAATTTAATTTCTTGTTTCAAGACAAAATTTTCTCAGGAGTAACTTGTGACCATTGCCTCTTGCCATGGCAGCATGCATCCTTGTAGGCCTCCCTCGTATCTGCAATTTCATCATGGAGAGGTCAGAATTAGGTCCACTGTGCACCTTTTCTGTACCTGAGCAATCATCACCCTGTGTCTGCTGGCTGCCTGGTGCCTGCCAGGCCAGGCATTTGGCTGGCTCCGGTCCAGCCTCTCTCCCCTGCAGCACTTTTTGGAGTACTGGGCTTCCCCTCAGGAACGTCAGTGCCCCCTGCACTGCTCCATGGGCTTACCCCAGCCAGGGGCAGGAAACCTCTCACCACGTGGCTGAACTTATGCTTTAGCACAGCCCCTGACTTCTTAACTGAGCTCCACAGATACTTTTGCAGTATTTTACACAGATACTTCCTCTACTGATGCAAATGGAGGTCTGTGGTGGCAGGTGAGATAATCGCCCAGTGTAAGTGTTTCAGGTGATCTGGAGGTACACTTCCTAACCGAGGGTAGCTGGAATCCATTGTATTGGATGCTGGGATCCCATCCTCGAGGCTGGCTGAGGCCATCTTCATAGGCTGCTGGAAGCCATCTAGCCAAAGCTGTGTTGGATGCTCCCCATCTAGGATGTTCCCTATGAGAAGAAAAACAATATTAGAAATCCCTCAAAAGCAACAGCAGCAGCAGAACCTCTGAATATATTCTGAATCTTTATATATATATGTATGTATGTATATATACCATTTATATTATATTTATATAATAAATCTGAATAAAATACCTGACCATAAAAATGGTCATTATTCATAGAAATGGTTTTATTCATAAAATATGAAAAATCTATGGTATTATTAATAAAATAATATGAAATAATCATCAGCCGCATAGCAAAATGCCATTATAATAAGATGCTTTTGTAGCAATCTTTGAAACTGTGTAAACTACTTTTCTTCACGTATGCCAATATTAATTTTACTCAAAATGAAAATAATGAAAATTTAAATTGTAATGAATTATTACTATTTTACTCATGTTTGTAATCTAAGTTGGTAAATTTTTGACATTTTTTAAATATTTGCTGTGAAGGTGAGTTTCTGATAGTGTCCTCATTCCCCATAAAGTCAGATACACTCTCAAGAGCCTTTGCTAGCATCTTTAAAAAGATGTTTGTTTAGAGCAACAGAGAGGAAATAAAAACTTAGGAAAATGTGAAGAAACCCTTCAGTGTGAAGGTGAAGAAAACTTAAATGAAAATTGTGCACAAGTCATAGAGAAGAAATAATTTAGCAAGACCAAAGGAGCCAGGGCTGAGGAGATGGGAGCTGAATCCAGTGGCAATGCTGCCTCTGGTTGAAGCTATACCAGTTTCTTGGGTCCACCTTTGGGAGGGCCTGTGCACAAGCCCAGGCACTGAACTATGCTGCCAGGCTGTCAGCACTAACTGCAGTGTATTTTTTCCTCACAACAACTTGCTTTTCTCTGAATGTCACCTGCCTGAGCACATCTTGGCACCATTGCATCCCAGTTTGCCATCCCACAGCCAGCCTACCTGGAAGGGGGAAGGGGAGTAAAAAAGTGTAGTTAAACATGTAAAAGTAAGAGGGTGTCAGGAATCAGGTCATATTTAATTTGAGGGTCAGCAAATGATTCTTGGTGATTTCTATCCATTAGTATAGTCAGTGAGTTTTGGGTTTGACCCAATTAATTTTCCCTCTATCATGAATATTAGAAATTTTAGGATTTGGTTTTGTTGGTTGTTTTTCACTTGTCCTGTTCGATATATTTCATAACTCTTAAATACATAACAACACTAAAAAGAAGAAATTTTTTTTTTGCAATGTATTCAGTTGACTAAACTTGTAAAGTAAGCCATAAAGAACCAGAAATGTTTCTGGAATGTTGGTAGAAATACATAGTGTTAAAGCATACATTTACATGTCTATCAGGATACTAAACAATTACATTAATATTTCATTGATCTCTAGCACACTGAAGAGACTCAATTTGCCAGCTATATGGTGCTGTAATGCACTTAATTATCAACAATAATTCACACTTGAAGGTTGAAGTATGCTTTAATAAAGCATTCAAATTAGTTACAGTTGATTTGCCTTTATTGAAATTGCATAAAATACTGCACATAGTGTAGTGCTATTTCACTCAATTAAAAATAATGAAATGTTAATGTAACTGCTTAACCAGTGATTTGTCTCCTGATTGCTTTTGTGTTTTAGCAGATCACTGGAATGCTACTTTAGTAAAACCCCTCTCACATGCCTTTTTATTATTGCATTAAACATGTTAATGTCTTGGAATCTTGCTTGAGTTAAAAAGGCAGCTGAAATAATGAGATTTTGCTACCATACAGCTTTATAAAGTAGTCAAATTTGATTACTATATATTCAGTTTATGGAAAGTGGGAGTTTTCATTTACTTGTGAAATACTGGAATTGTATTGGATTGATTGGATTTTGTTTTGGCTGCCTGAGAAGCAACCAGAAATCTTAAGCTGCCATTTACTGTCCAGATTTTTATCTTTTGAATCTTATTTGAATGTTCTGCCTAGTTTCAAGTAGATGGAAGGAATGCCATATGGCAACTTAATAATTGGAGTTTGTGATGTTTTATGTTGTGCTGAGCTATCATGCGTGTAACTTCTGGAAACATGGGACACTTCTGGAAAATAAGCCTGCTGCTAGTCATACACTTAGCTTGCATTGAGGTGAAGCAGCTAATCTAAAGGAAACATCTCATCTCATCTCATCTCATCTCATGTCAATTCCTTCTTCTGGAAGTCAATGGACTCAGTCAGGATTGCCCGTTCTTTCCACTAGGTGAGCCACACACACTCCTAACTCTGCTGGTACTGGACCTCCAGACTGAGCTTCAGGTCCTTACCTGAGAGAATGGTTAATGACACAGCAATGAAATGCTGCAGATAAAATTCCTCCCAGATAAAATTTGCCCCAAATATTAGGTGTACAAAAGTAAGGTAGTCATGGAACAACTTGTCCATCAAGCCAGAAGGACAGACAGTTCCTGTAATTCCATCCTGTCATTCCATTCTATTTCTCACTACCAGGAGCAGCCAAAGATGCAGCCTTGCAGTAGACACATAACTACCTCTGAAAGCTAAGATTAGGTGAAGGTAATTGCACTGTGAGAGTCCCTTCCTTTAGTAATTCCTGTAATTCCTTCACCCTTGAATTCTTCTCATTGTACAAGACATTAAAAAATACGCAAATCAATGCTATCTAGTTGGGATTAAAAAATGGGAAAAAAAACTCTATGGATTTTCCTTCTGTTCCTTATTCTTAATTTTAAAATAATGCAATTTTATTTTGCTTGTTTAGGCAGAAAGGAAACTAAAATCTCTTAATATCTCTTACCAGAAAAAGTGAATAATAACTCTGATGGGAATGTCTGATATTATGTTGATATTCTCCATAAAAGCTCCTCTTTATGCTATTCTACTACACCTCTGTTCTAGGAAGTGCAAACTAAAACAAATCAATCTCAGTGCTAAGGAAAAAATCCTTGGCAATTGATCTGATTTTTCCCAAAAGTGCAAACTGATTTAGCAGAACATCTGTAAAGCATTTCATTGCTCCCTTCTAAATAGATTTTAAAATAGTTTTATTGTGGACACACAATTCATTCCACTAAAAATTTTGTTTCTAAATTTCACTCATGAAATGCAGAATTTTGTGATCTACAGTATATCTATATATTCAAACAGAGTGAACCAAAGTACAAATGCAACATAGGTCTTGACATATTTTCTGCCTGAAAGTGGAAGCTGTAAAGCAAAGAAAAGCACAGGCTGGTATTTCATTTAATGTCTGGAATCCTTGAAGCTGGCTTACATCACAGAATATGTTATTTACATTATAGTGTTACGGGATTTTTAGGCTGATGTATTTCAGTAGAACTAGAGGTATTTCATGAGGCTCACAAATTTTTAGACTCAGATAAGATCTGATTCACTGGTTTCAATGCCATTGGTTTTGGAGGGTTTTTTGTTGCCTTACACCTTTTACAGACATTTAGAGCAAAGAGTCTAAAATACTACCAAATATGAGTGGTGGGTTTATGTTCTGATGTGGTACAAGCATAAAAATATACAAAGTAGAACAGAGTGACTTCAGACCAGACTCAATGAATCATATTTACCCTACCCAGCTTTAGATATATCAGACTGAAATGCCTGTACACATCCTAGCATTATCAGTCACTGAAGAGAAAAAGGTCTTTTACCTTTACCTATAGCAGAGTGCCTCTCTCCATCTCTAGGGAGAAAGACTAAACACCCACTCCTGTAAATTAAGAGCTTCATCCATGTGTCTGTGTTCAGCAGCACAAATCTTGGCCAATGTATTCAAGCTCTGATGGAGATGTCAGTGCAAATATTGTACTAGCTGCTAGCTCAGATTCAAAGCAACTCTGAACATGCCTGGGGGAAATTATGGATATCCACATAGTTAGATTTATAACACTGATGCATATCAAGTTGTGTCCTTTCAGCAAAGAGTCTACCAGGCATGCTCCTTGCAAATGACTTGTGATGTAGCAAAACAGATTAATCTCATAAAACCAGACTCAGTGAGTAATAAAACTGCAGAATTGTACTGCTTTTTATTCGCCACATTGCAGAGTACCTTAACCTGTACAATGATAATGGCCTTCTATTTTCATCTCTGTAGCACTTCACCTGTAAACTTACAGTCTACCTTTCAGTTTGTGACCTTAGGTCTGTGTATCCAGAGGCTGCAGAGTACAAATATTGTTTACCCTTGTACTTAAAAGGGCCCTCATTCTCAGTTTTACACTCATTGCATTGGAGGGTTCTGAAAAGATAGGCACATCTATTATGTGGGGTTTTGCAGGAGAAAAATTGCCAAATAGATTAGGGAAAAAGTAGATACTAGTTATAAAAAATAGCCACTAAACATGTACAAACAAATATACGAAATTAAAAATAACACCTAGAATTTTTAGATTCATGCTTGCTAACTCTTACAGTTGTGGGAAAATACGAAAATATTTCTCCTTGGGAAGTAATATTGTTTTCCTGCTTTCTATAATTTTATCTAATTCAATCGAAAATAAATTCTGGGTTAGAATTAAGTTTTCATTTTATATAGAAGAAGGCATCTACTAAATCAGTTCTCCCAAAATATAAAGTTCCTCACATAATCCTAGAAGTTTTCAGAGGGAAAGCCTCTTTACAAGAAATAGTGAACCAAAGTTTAAATGATGAGTTCTTCCTCTGGGAACTTTCACAGTCACCTCATTTACAGCCACACTGATGCCAAAATTAACAGATTAACACCAGTCCCCCTTGGAAAAAGTAAACACAGCTTCTTGGGTTTAAAGAATGAGAAGGAAGGATTTTTCAGGACACAATTTTTATCATACATACCTGTTATTGCAGGCACCAGTGATGAGTCGATATTTATTAGCTAAGCAATTATTTGGACATTTTGGTGGCAACATATAAGGCAGGCATCCAGAAATATTAGCAATCATAGTGAGCAGATCAGCTGATAAATGATCTGAAAGGAAGAACCCAGACAAGAAATTTTCTGTATTGGATTTAGCTGCTAGAGTAGAAAAGGCATTATTGTCAGCTGCATCTACAGACTTCTCCCTCTTCCTTGGAAAGAGCACTTAGTGAGAAGTGCTGCAAGAGGCTGTGTCAGGGACTTAGAGGAAGAGCTGGTTTTATTAGCTGATGCATAGATAATGAAAAGAAAGAGATCCAGCAATAGCTGAGAACTGAGGTTGACCTGTTTTCTGCTTCCTTCTTTTCCTGTGTTGTAGTCCTTTACTTGCCTGGTCTTTGTGTTTAAAACAAAGGTGTAAAAATGCCATTCAAGGACAAAAGTATATGCCAAATAAGAAAAATGTGTGACTGGAAAAATGCAGAAATTTAAAGACCCTGCAGCTGACTATAGAATTCAGTGTTGAGTGGAAGAAAATCAGAATTACTAGCTGGAATTTGAATGCTAGGTAAAATCAAGTCCCTTTATACCAGTAGACAGCATGTTATGAATATATTTCTGATACAATCCAAGATGGGACTCCCAGTGAGCATCTGATGATGGACAAAGCCACACTATTGCGTAAGCTGTAGGGAGCTTACATCTATTCTCACCTCTGCAGGTATTGAAGTATGTGTGGCCAGTTGGAGGTGGATGTACCCATGAAATAGGAGCAACCTGGTCTAGAGGAAGGTGACCCTGCCCATGGCAGGGGTCTGGAATTCGAGGGTCTCCAAGGTTCTGTCCAATTCAAACTTTTCTACGATTCTATGAATATCCTTCCTGAACTCAGAGAACCCTTGACATTCAAAATAGCTACAATCATCACATGATGAAAGATGAGGGTAGAAGTAACATATAACTCTTGCCCTTGTCTCCCCACTGGCTAATGCATGCCCTCCAGTCCCAATATCTATTTGTTTTGCCCATTTAACTCTGAAGTAAGCTGCTTTAGTCCATTGTTCAAACCAAAATATTAAGGCACAAAAACAAAGAGCAAAGGTTCAAGAACCAAATCAGCTCAAAACATGTTCTGCCGAGCAGTTAGAACCTGTACAAGGCAGTAGGGTGAGCAGAGGGAAAATAGGTTGTTAAACTGGCTACATAATCTTGTCATTGTGTACTAGTAACTCGTGCCAAATTTGGGGATAGAGCTGTACTTCTATGTTAATTCAGGTTCAAAATTATATTCAGAGTCCAGCTCCCCAGTTATGAGCTACCTGGGTAGAGTCTCACATGTTTTATTTAAAGTCAATTTAGTTCTTTAACTCATGTAAAACTATTCTGTTGTGGCACATAGACTGTACAATATCTATTCACATTCTGCTAACGTTGTTTCAGTTCTGAAAATTAACAAGAACTTTGTGCACTTCTTCTGCAGTTTAGAAATTGAACTTCTTTTGAAATCACACAGCACAAAAATAATTGCATCTGTATATATGTGTGTGTATATAAATACATGCACTGACATATAGATAAAGGTATATTTTTAGTTTTACAAATGCCCCATTAGTTTAGTAAGCCAAATATTTCTGCAAGGAAATAAAATAATAACTGTGCTGAGTGCTTTATGTTTGTTTACAGCACTCTAATGCTTCTATATCTTGGAAAAAAATGTTCTAATACTAAGACAGAACACTTTGTGTAAGTGACAGAATTAAATTGTGGGGAGAAAAAAATCAATGGTTCTGATATTTTGAGCCTTGCAGACACCAGACAGACATCTTGAAATTCATATCTAATTAACAGCAAGTATTTCACTTAGACAATATTGAACTTTCTCTTCCTTTCCCCATCTGATATCAAAAACCCCAGTTAAATTGGAAATAAATGTGCAACAGCAGTGCATTATAAAATTAGTTTTGGAAATGAGAACATATTTTTTTTAAAAGAGGGATATGCATATGTTGAGAGGAAGTGTGTTTGACAATGCCAGTGCCATAGTGTGATACAAGATCAAGCACTAAACCCAAACTGCTGGGGAAGATAGATATTTCACTGCAAACAAGAAGCTTGCAGCACTGAGGATATGCAGGCTGATTTATAGGCAATACAAATACACAATCATGTGTTCACAGGGTGCCAATACTGCAATACTGCTCTCCTCAACTATAATAACACCACCCACACTCCAGCAAAGAAAAATTTAAACCTATCTGAGGTGTTTTCAAAAACAAAAGAAAGTGAAAAATAAAATAAAAGTGAACTTAACTGAACTTTAATCTAAAAGACAGCATTCGACAAATCAATAAGGTGGTTTGCCAATGTCAATATACTGTATTTACCAGTTGGATGCAATGAACGCTTGTGCTTCTGGCAAACTTTTTGTTTCAGCACCTGAATTGTCATTTCCATTCGTTCAGCTGCTTGGGAAATCTTTTGACTCTCCTGTTCAGGAAATTTTGAGAAAGCCAGCAGTAAGGTAGGCGTTGCTATTCCACTTCCATGGATCTTTCTACAATTGAGATAAATACAGAAGGTTTTGCAATGTATACATTTTTGGAAGTTATTCATAACAATAAAACTGTCTGTCCTGGATGTGTTGTAAGTTTAAGGTATTTAAGGTATTAAGGTATATTTTGATTGAAGAGAACACTGGGAAAGCAAAGAAGAAGGCTGTTTTGTGACCTTGTTCTGCAAGGAAAATTCTAAAAGAGAAACTGCTCTTCTGTTGGACATACAACAAGAGCTCAGTTTGTGGCAAGTCTTTATTGTGAGAAAGAAACTTCTGGGGTGAGCGGAGCCTGCAGCACCAAGAGGAAGACATTGTGCTGGATAGTCACAAAAGAGGTCTCCCAACTCACTGCTGTGTGTAGGCTTTGCTTTCATGCAGCATTTACTACCCAAGACCATTCCTTAATCATCAATAGGACTTCTGAGCACCATTTCTCTTTAAAGTCTATATATCCACATATATAGTATTTCAAAGGTAGCATAATATTCTGGTGTCTGGGGTAAGTGGTCTCAGTCTTATTCCTAATAAAATTTCAATTCCTAATTGAAATAATCATTGTTAAGCACTTATCTTTAGCATCTCTTAGCTTTTATCATGTTTAAGATATTGACCAAGTAATTGCCACAATATCTTGTGAGACATAAATATCAGTATCTCCGTCTATTACATGAGTCAGTTGAGCCACTGAAAGCTTGAAACTTAAGTTTTTAAATTTTAAATGCCTCAGGATTTCCACCAAAATACTATCACTAAAAGCTGAGAGTGACCTCAGTCTCTACATGCAGAGGGGCAACAGTTCTTGACAAGTTCTGTCCATATAAGCAGTTAGCATTCAAAAAGCTCTGCAAATCATGACTCATTTTCAAATCACAGGGATAAGTTTTTAGGGAAAGTCTGTGCAAGAGTGTGGGGATTTTACCCTGTAAAACTCAGAGCATGTGTTCCAAATTTTGGAGAGAATTTAATTTTTTGTTGCACAGAAATTTAGCCAAATGATTGAAAGAACTCATTCTCATACGGTAACTCAAGCACAAACAAGTTTTCCCCTCATTTGTTGCCTATCCACAGTACAAGACAAATATTTTATTTCCTTTCCCTTATCTTTTTTTGCATCTGTTGTAGATGAAAGGGGAAATATGAAATCCACTTTAACAGTCCAATTTAAGGCAACAGGGTTTTGGCTCCTGATGCCATAGGAGTTGTTCCTGTCTCAGTGCACTGGAAAAACATAATCAATGTGTTCAAAAATAGGTCCACAAAAGTATGATTTTTGAGCTATTTAGTTCAGAAAAACATCCATATTTATTTTTGTGTAATTTATTTTGTCCCACATTTTAAAAGAGCAACTTATATGGTGATAATGCACAAGGTCCTATTGGATCAGGTTATCAGTGGCATAATCATAGAATGGTTTGGATTGGAAGGAACCTTAGAGATCCCCTAGTTCCAAACCCCCTGCCATGGGCAGGGTAACTTTCCTCTAGACAGATCCCTCAAAGATAATGGGGGCAGTGATTTTTTTATTATACGGGTTCTCAAAGAAACAGAAAGTTCAACATCAAATTTTTTTGTTATGAAAGCTTTTTTCCTGAATGCATTATTCACTTCTTTTTTTTACCTTTTAATTTCATAATGTGCAGCATAATCCACCAGACTAGAACCCTTCTGGATAGCCTTGGTAATGCAGTTATCTTCAATTTGTTCTCAACAGGGAAAAAAAACAAAAAGAAAGAAAGAAAAAAAAATATGTTAATAAAAAACATATTTATTAAAATATTTACAATTAGAAAATATACAAGTTTCTAATATTAAGGTATAATTTTTGCCCTTTAAAGCCATTCCATATTTTATTCCTGAAATTTGTGTTGTGGCTTCTGAGCTTTCTAAAAGGCAAGGTACATGTGGTAAATAAATCCTTCCATAATTTATAAGACTTGGGGATTTAGATTTCCTTGCTTGAAGTATAAATCCAGTTATGAACATGTCATATAAGACCAAACATAATAGGTCCAGCTGGAACAGGTTGTGTTCTCTGTATGCAGCTGTGTTCCTTAGGTTCATATGTATTTTTCATCAAACTGTCCTTGGATTGATAGGACAAACCTGACCCTCCCTCTCAGGTAATATGAGCTGGTCTGAGCCACATAAATTCAAGTCCATATTCAAGCAAAAGTAAGACCTGGGATTGGGCCAGTTCATGAAAACCCTATTCTCATTTCTTCACCTATGTTTGATGGAAAGATCCATGTGAACATAATAATACTTCAGCTGTGCTATTTTGTATAATGCTATTATGAGGCTTAGCTTATCCCTGTTTTGTATACATGTTGCTTTATAATAAAAGAACCAGTCATGTTTAAAGTCCAACTGCTTTATTTCGATCTGAATTTTGTGAGATAGCCCATTTTTTTATTAGAAAACAAATAATAAAAAATAATAACAATCATTTGTGTACAATCATTAATCATTTATGTACAGTGTAATCTTAGGGGAGCATGTTTTATTTGTAGTACAGTCTGTGCTATTTCTATAATCTATTTTTTGAATAGGGCACTCAGCTCAAGGAAGAGAAATGTGTGATGAAGAGTAATCTCTCCTAGGCTAAATTATACTCTACTAAAGTTTTCAGTATCTAAGTATAGCAGTAGTTATTTCTCTTTTTCACCTATGCATAATAAAATATTCAGATGATTCATTTGGTGATATCATTTGGATTTCCACTACTTCTGAGAACATTTTTGTGTCTATGTTAAAAAACAAGTTTTATTTTTACAAGCCATACAATAAGTATCTTTTAGAATTTAATATAGCATATTTTAAAATTACTTTTAGGGGCCTTAGCTCTGAGAAATATAGCATGCTTGAAGTATTTCTCATCCTGTGATATTTATTCATACTCTGATGTAAAAGAGAATATCCACTTGCTATACTTAAATTCCATTGTCTCTCTTTCTTCTAAGAAGTATGAATTTGGTACCTATACTGTGTGTTCAAATATGTGGTTCTTGAGTAATAAATATTATCTTGTACTGTCTCATCAGATCAAGAACACTTACTATAAAAAGAAGAACACTTACTGTACTATAACATTTCATATATTTATTCCTAGTCCATATATATTTTATATATTGGTGCTTTCCTGTGCCTTAGGGAAGAATATAAAAAGGAGGGACAGGGTCTTCACATATGATAGGATGAGAGCCAATGGTTTTAAACTGACAGAGGGCAAGTTTAGATTAGATGTTAGGAAGAAATCCTTTACTGTGAGTGTGGTGAGGCGCTGGAAGTGGTTGCCTGCAGAAGTTGTGGATCCCTCGTTCCTGGAAGTGATGAAGGCCAGATTGGATGAGGCCCTGAGCAGCCTGTTCTAGTGAACGGCATCCCCACACATGGCAGAGGGTGTGGACCTAGATGATCTTTAAGGTCCTTTCCAACCTAAACCATTCTGTTATTCTTGGATTTATTTTGTATTAACTAACGTATAACATAATGTGGTCACTTTAGACCACTTCTTTCCAAACAGTTTGTGTGGAAGCTCCAAGTAAAGAATCCAGTATGGAAAGAAAACCTGATCTCCTGTTTTGCAGTGATGGTACAAAAAATGATTTCTCATAAGAAATAATGGCTTGGGAATTTGTTTTTAATTTAAAGTTTTTTGCATATAATTTTATTTTATTTGTGATTCTGCACTAACTTCAGGTGGAAACTTTCCTAGGGAATCATATCACCAAAACTTACGAATCAAGCACACAGTTATATAATATGAGATGGTGGCTTGAAATCCTGTTTTTTTACTATCTTGTTGTTGTTCGTTTTGGGGGGGGGGAGGAAGGAGGGGGAGCCTAGGGGAGCAAAGGGGCAAGAGGGAAGGAAGGCTAAGAGAGGGGGAAAAGGCTAAGAGAGGAGAAAGGATAAGAGGTCGGCTGGTCTCACTAGCACAGCTTAAGAGGGGAATTGAAGTGGGCGCGGAATCAGACTTGGGCCAATGGGATTACAGGTACAGGATGGTTCAGGGCAGGACCACAGGCTTAGAACATACCATACATTTGGGAGGGGTGAGACAAAGCATAGAATTTAAATAAAATGCAGTACTACACTATCCCTGCCCTAATTTCATGTAAAATCAGTTTCTGCAGATATCTTTTAAAATTCAGTCTGGTATCTGCTACTCTTCTAGTTTATTAGATTTAACTGATTTAAATCGAGCAGATGCAAATGTTAGTAAAAAATACAAGATTACATTATTTGGACATAAGGAATAATGCAATCTGAGATGCTCTAAAACCCTCAGGGTGCCAGCAGCCAACAGATCCACAGGAGAGAAGCACCTTTGTGGGACAGTAGGAGGGTGCCAGGTGGGACATCCTGGGCATCCTATGCCTCTAGCCCAGGATGATTAGCAGATGGGGAAAGAAATCCAGCAATCATGCTTGGCAACGTGTCCTCTGACACAAGAATGCCACTAAGAAAGTAAAATCACCCCTAGTCAAAGCAGTGATTGAGATACGCTACACATACAAAGTTTTACTTACTGAGTTTATGAAACTACAATTCAAAAGAACACCTCCATGGAATAATTCTGAGAGAGGATAGATAGTGTATTTTGCACATAAAAGAGGTTGAGCTATACTGCTGTTGCTAAACTGTCTGCAGTGTCCATGTATTTTCAGCTTAACAGTCAACATAAGAAAAAACATGTATTTTTACTGTTACTTACCGAAGATGGTGTCTTTCCCTATTTGAAGGAAAGAAAAGAAAACAGCTGTGAAGGCCATAACTGCTGAAAATCCCAAAATAATGAAAACTTTCATCTACGAGAAAGAAGAGATAACGGTTGAAAACACATATACCTTCATCTTCTAATTATAAACCAGACTATAAATAATTTTCTGTATATGGCAAATTTTACTTTAAAATTAGATTTCCAACCATGTTCTGACTGTTTTTTTGAAGTTCAAAGTAATTCACTTTCTCCTTTTCTCTTCCTTATTTATTACTTTTCTTTTACATTTTGTTTTACATTCTTTTACATTTTGAGAAGCTTCTAGCACAATGATACACATAATTTTATTTTATAACATAATACATTATCACAATATCAGCAACACTTAGCCTATACTTTAGAAATTCATCAACATTTTACCCCCATTCATTTTGAACTTCTCTGTGCACTAGACTGATTTGATTGTAAATTAGTGATTGCACATAAGATAATAAAGTGGCCAAACCAATAACAATTAGTCTGACCCCAGCCTATGCTCCTATCCACAGATAACTGTGGTATCAAAGCAGCACAGTGAATATGCCCACTCTGCTGAGGTGAGCTGCATTCTCCATTTCAGTACTGGTACTCTGGCAGTTCTTACAGCACTGCAAATATATAAACTCTCCAAGAGGTATCATTTTTCACATGCACTATATTGACTGGAAATTGAAAGATTTGAAATATTTTTAGCTCCATATCCTATCAAAATTAAAAAAGAAATCAAGTCTAAATATTCAGAGAAACTATATTCCCCATAGAAATTCAATGTGAAAACACCCCTTCCTTTTACATTTCATGAGTTAATATGATGAATTTCTTCTGGAAAATGTCAAGCAAAAGTTTTATTGTCTGACCTTTTGTCTGCTGAGGAGATTATCTTCCACAGTTCTGTACTTTATCGATGGCAGTAACTGTTCTGAATTATGAAAGCCAAGTACTTTCCAGGGGCCCAGTTTATGCTATCAGCTTTATGCACTGGTACTCACTCAAGCTTTAGCAGTGCAAAATATTTCAAAATCTTTTTGGCCACAGTTATATTCCCACAAAGCAGAAACTGACGTTAATACTTGACTTGTTTATATTTTCCTGCTGGGAACCAAAATATGATTGTGTCGTCAGTTCTTACACCAGAATTATTTTCCTGAAAATGAGAAGGATAATAAGTTCATATATGCACACATACATATATATATATATATAAAATTGCCATGTGTTGCAGTAAAAAAGTATTTTTCATTATTTTTTTTTCCAAATTTATTTGACAAAAAAGCAACTCTGTGTCCAGTTTATGCATTCTATAGTTTGCGCTTTACCAAAATGACTATATGGAATTCAGATGCTAATTCCCAGGTTGCCCACCAACTTCCTTCCAGCACTTTTTATGCAGTCTTTTTCTCTGAGCCTTGCTATTTTTCTTTAGTTACGCTTTTCAGCCCTACTGCTTCTTTTAAAGTCAGTAGTTTGACCTAAAGAATCTGTTTGGCTGGGTTTTTTTCCATTGTTCTATAGAGGCAGGGAGGTCAAGATCAGGCCTGGAATTAGTATTGAGGATTCCCTCACTCTCTCTTTGCTGGTCACGCCAGGAGGTCACAAGGTGGAGCCAAAGATCAGAGTTTGATCGCTGCCAGAGGGGACAAGGTGAGCAGGGAGTGGGAGCAGGGAGCATCCTGGAGCTGGAGGCTGTGCTACATGGTGGTGAAAGGAAACCTAGGAACACGTGAACTGACTGGAGGACTAACTCCAGGATGCTGTTACAGCGGTGTGGGAATGTCATCCATAACCTGTTCACTGCAAAGAGGAGTGGACATGGTTGAGAAGTAAGCACAGAGCAAAGGGGAACAGACCTCTATTGGAAAAGTAGGCTTATGCTACTGGGCTGGAGGGTTTAAGATTGCAGGCAAGGAGTCAAACTTGCAATACTTCTTTATCCTGTTCCAATTTGTAAATCTTTTAAGATTATGTTTCCTTACATAAGAAAGTATAAGGGAGATTGGCTTCTTCTGAGGCACAGCTAAGCACTGAGAAAAGCAGATCCATTCCAAACACCTAATAGAATAAAAAGCTCACACTGTATTTTTTCATATACTTCACAAGTACCACAGGTTTAATTTCTGAGAGATGAGAGACCTCCTTAAAGTGAAAAAAAGGTTTAATTTTCTTTGCTGTTTCACAGTCAAAAATCAAAGCTTCCCCATTTAGTTCAAAAAGAGCATACCTACATCAAGATTTGCTTGAATGAAGTTCTTAACATTTGCTCATTGGTTGCAGTTAAAGCATTTGTGAACAGTGGGCCTTAAATGTTTACACACAGTAAATTGGTCTATGATGAAGAAATGGAGTGGCCACATTTATTTTGTGTTTTTCTGAGTATGAATATTTAACTGCTCGCTGAGCACAAATACAGTTTTAGCTAAACCTTGTGCAAAGTCTTAATTACACTGGACTCACACAGACAGACACAGCTGAATTCCTATTCTTACTGGACCTCATTCAGAATCTTGTTATCTAAATCTGATTAAAGAGAATTAAGAGGGTAAAAATTAGCTGCTCAAGAACAGCCTTAATTTTTTTTAATCTGAGATTTGCATATTGGCAAGGTAGGTGCAGAAAATTTCAGTGAATCTCTTGCTGAATGTGCCCCCTTTGTTCCAGATTTTCTGTCTGTCTTAAGCCATCCTTCCTGCAGAAAGGGTTTCATCCTTCATGCCCAGCAGTGAAACTGCACAGGTCAGTGATGGTCTAAACATGGAGTACAAGACAAGTATAAAACAGTCTTTATGCTAAACAAAACTCTTGAGAAAAGCAGCAGTGAACCTTATTAGTTAACCATATTAATATTATTAACTTTTAAATTGACTTGTTCAATTTGATCTATTCTCAAGATTTAAATCTGTGCATGAAGACCAATGCTGTATCTATGTTCTTAAAAGTTAAAGACCTATAAAATAAATCTCTGAGTTGATAATAAAAGATAAATTCTGTTCAATGAAATATCCCAAAGCAATAGAATTTCAGGTTAGTCACAAACATGAATTTCTGCAAACCTACTATGGTATTTAGAAAAATTAACTCATACTCAAAATGTTATGCAATTGCAGATGATGTTTGATACAGGAAACAGACACAATTCTGTAATCTCAAATAACTTACATTTGCACTGTAACAGCCTGCAGCCCTGCCAGGCTCTCTGAGGCATCATCAGTTCTTACAAACATTGGATTAGAATGAGAGATTTCCAGCACAAATCTGTGCTGCTGCAGGAGCTATTTTTGATAGCAGATTACACCATTTTGTAGCATTTAGTGACAATCCTGGGGTCTAGCAAAGCGTGAAGGACACTGTTAGTATGGATGTCTAATCTATAATAGAAAAATTAGTTTCTAATCTCTTCTGGCTTTTAAAGTTCGAAGAACACTCTTGCAAGAGAAGAGGCAGAAAGTACATATAACTGCACAATACTTCAAGAGAAGGAATTTTGCTGAAGTTCCAGCTTAACAACATAGAAGCAACAGCCATAAGCCTCATTTTTAATATGTTGAGCAAAATATCACAAGTCAAAAAAGGCAAGAAAAGATTGAAAGAAAAGTAGTTCAGTGGGAAAGATCAATTTAGCTGGGTTTCAATGATGCCATTACTTCTACTTACTTTAAGTACTTACTTTTTTTCTGGAATCAATTTAATTTTATTAGAAAGGTTTGTTTTTCTATTGCTCTCTTTAGATAAAGAAGACCTTGTAGAGGTCTGAAGCCAGAAATGGGATGAAGAAGGTGAATAGGTACAATCATTCACTGTCTATTCCAGCAGAGAACTAAAGCTCACACAGGCTGAAAACAAACAAAAATCTACTGTTATTTAGACAACACAAAGCTATACCATGAAACAGCTTGTGTATGGTAAAAAAAATTCATATAAGTTAATTTAAATGTTTTCAAAATTTTATTTTTCAAAAACAATATATTAAGGCCTATGAGGTACAAGATTTACATCAGGGACTCCTGAATCACAAATTAAGTATAGCTGGAATTTTTCTTATCCTTTTTTTTAAAGGCTTCTCCCAGCATTAACTATTGTTTGTGGAGAGGGTTTTTTTTTTGTTTTTTGTTTTTGTTTTTTTTTTGAGTTTTTGAGTTTTTGTTTGTTTGTTGTTGTCAAATAAAAATTATAATGCTAAATAGCTCTTAGGACTGGCTGGGTGACCAGGCCCAGAGGATGGTGCTGAATGCTGCCCCATCCAACTGATGGCCAGTCACTAGTGAGGTTCCCCAGGGCTCAATGTTGAGGCCAGTCCTTTATCAATTATTTGACAAGGGCATTGAAAGCGCCCTCAGTCAGTTTGCTGATCAAACCAATTTGGGTGGGAGTGTTGATCTGCTGGAGAATAGAAAGGCTCTGCAGAGGGATCTGGACATGCTGGATCAGAGTTGGATTTGATCATTACATATTAATTTTAGTGATGCTGAAATCATGTTCTCAGATAAACAATTTTTCTCAGAAGTAGGTGGCATGTAACAGCTATAGAACGTAAGATTGTCTTGTTAAAATGTTGATTCAAACCCAAAGTGATGTTTTATCACATGCAAGCAAGCATTAAGATCTAATTACAGGTAGAATCCATGAGATGCTCTGTTGTTTTGGAGTAACCCAACTTACAGAACCAAACTATGTAAGACAAATTTAACTGCAGAGAGAAGCCCACTCAATTTCTTGTGGCTGAATTCATGTGAATCCTGTATTTCACTGTTTGAAAACTCTGCCTTAACTAATGAACAAATTATGATTTATGTGAAAGGATGTGGAGCAGATGAACAATTTTTAATGTCTATAGAAGGTCTGAAATTCAGTGGCTTGAATCACAAAAGCTTTTCCTTTTAAAGTGAGACAAAATTAATCTTTCATCTTCACAGAGCACTAGTTTCAGATCAAACTCAGACTCTTTCAGACAGATAATTTTAATTGCAAGCTTAATGGTGAACTTTCTGCCTTCTTCCAATGCATCACTCTCTTGCAGAGACCACTGAAATTTTGTATTATGAAGTCTATGTCTTGAATTTAAGGATGATCAGTAGATACACTATATGTCATATAGTCATAAAGCTGATCAAATACTAACCAGACATGATCTTGTGTAATTTAGGAGAAAACAGAAATGTATTTAGCAAAACAAAAACAATGATCACCTAATAAAATTATGACAGATGAATTTGAGTATTCAGCCTGCTGTGAATGAGGCTCTTATCATGGTTAGTGACAAATCCACAAAAGAATTTAAAATTCTAGAGAGAAAACTGGGAAGTGCAAATAGTGACAGTGATTCATTACCATACTCAAAGGATGGCAGATGTTTCTGTCCTGCTTTTGTAGTGAAATATTTCCATGGTAGGAATTATGCCAAATGGATATCTCACTTTAGAAGTTCTTTTGATAGCACTAGGATCTGTACCAATGACTCTGACCTCCTGCCTCTCAGAACCAACTTACTGGGAAAATCCAGACAGAGACAATGTTTGCATTTTGCACCCATCATTTGAAAGGAAAAAAAGGCGATGTAGCCAAAGTGCTCAAGAAAAGGTGGTGACATCTATGAAGGAAGAGGAGTAGGGAGTCATAATGGAGAGAGAATCTGCCCTGCAGATCAGTGTGAATGCTATATCATGAAGAGCATTTCATGGTAGTTGTGTGTTCTCAGCTGTTCTAATGAGCTGTGTCAGATATTTCAGTAGGACAGTATCGGCACAGCCCATTCTGAGGAGTGCTACTCTCTCTCTTCACTGTCTGAAACCAAAAAGCCTGGGCTTTTTTAGGATGTATACCATGCCCAAAATGAGGCATTACAGATGGTTGTGATGTGGAAACCCCTCTGTGGACTCAAATGTTGCAATAAATTGGAGAGCAGTGCTTGAATTCCTCCTCACACTTAAATGCTTTCTGCTGTTCTGCTTTGGTGACCTGCCTGGTCGGCCACTGCATTTTCCCAGGCATGGCATTGACTTTCCAACTTTATTATTTAATTTTTAGTTGTTTGTTTTTATCAATTCAAAGATAAAGGCAATGACAGATATTAACACAGTAAAAAAAAAATTTGGAGTTGGAGTTATAAGTTTGGAAAAAGAGGTAGTAAAGGGAAACAAACAGCCAGTGATGTTTGATGATCCGAAGATGGCCACCAGCTCATTAAATGGACTGTTCACTAGACACATCCTACATTATAAACACATTTTGTTAATTGAAAACCACATTTTAAACCTGATGAGTTACTCTTGAACTGTTTCATCCAAATTCATATTCACTCAGGCAAATGAGTATGCTTCCAAATTAATCTCCAAATTTCCATTAGTCTGTCACAAATCAGGAAAGTAAATGATCTGAAGAAGTTAAATGAAACATTCTTTATGAGTACTGATATTAAGAGGTCACAAAGCACTACTCTCTGGAATATTTAGTGTTCAAGTGAGTCTTCTGGCTGAGTAATAAAAACATCTTGGCTATTTGACGTCATGTCAAGCTTCCAAAAATCTTGAACTGTTGTTTTTAACGCCCTGATGGGTTTGAAGTATTCTGTAGCTGAAGTACATTTTAGAAAATTCTCAGACTGAGCAAACAGGAGATGCTACAACTTTCTTATTTCTCCAGATGCAAAAGGCACATAAGAATTAATAAACTTGCAGCATTAAATAGTAGCTAATAGCATGCATGAAATCTATCACATTTAAATGAGCACTAATAAGAATCAATATTTTGTGAAAAATAAGCTGAGGTTACCAAATAAGTGAAGGCACAGGGAAGAGTACATGTGTATTTGTATGTAAACACACATAAAAATATATATACATACTCACACACACACACACACGCACACGCACACGCACACACACACAGATAGACACAACAAAAGACTATATTTTTTACTGAAGTCTTCATACCTAAACTGAGGCAAAATTAATAATAGATAACATTGTAGAGTAACAAATAAAAAAAAAAAACCCTTTTTTAATATAGTCAAATATAAAGTGGTATCTTTGGAAATAAATTGTATAGATAATAAACGTGTGATAAGAGAATCTGGAGAAGTTGAGACTCAGGAGAAAGAAAAATATATAAAGGAATAATTTATCACTGATTCTCAGCAGACTTTTCAGGTTAGTCCTCTCGAAAGACAAAATAATGTGTGTCCCTGAGATATAAAGAGAAAATAATAACAAAAACCCAAACAAACAAACAAACAAAAACTTTTTGCCAATATGTGGAATTGGTAACTCTGCTACAAGTTCATCATACCCACTTTTGAGATCTGCAGACTGTGAGCAAGCTTTTACAATGTGAGGCATAAAGGAGTGAAGGTTCTTGGTTTGGTGTGAGAGCACTGGAGTTTGGTATTGTAAGTGCTTGAGCATTTAAAAAAACACTTTAAAAAAACCAAACTGTAGGGAGCAAGTTTTCATTTCTGCAGAAAAAGGCATAAGAAGATGAACTGTACTGGAATTGAACAACCCTGGCAATGAAATAAAACATAGCAAAAAAATGCAATTAAAAATTGAAAGTACTTACAAGGGTGTGCAGTGAAGAAGAAAGAAGAAAGAAAGCCTTCCCCACAAGGTCCTGACCCCCTAGGCCTGACTTAGTTCAGGGCTCCTGCATACAATACCCTTGGGTCCCAGTCCCTGTCACACCAGCTCTTTGTGAGAAGCAGAACAAACCCAAGAATTTACAGAAAGAACAACAATATTTTTCCCCTTCCCCGCTCCCAAACACCACCCCCCCCCCCCCCCCCCCCCCCCCCCCCCCCCCCCCCCCCCCCCCACCCCATCTTCCCCTCTTCTCATTACTCCTCCTGCAGACTTGTCGGCAGCACTTACCCCACCTGTTGCCCTTCCTGTGCTCCTGCCCAGCTTCCCAGCCCTGCTCTCCTGCAGGCAGTGGCGAGCTCTGCCTGGGCATCCCCCACCCATGACCACCCCCCTGGCTTCTTTTCTGCACAGCCGCTTATTGCAGGGTATGTAATGGTAGGTGGCATTTAAGTACGGGTAGTCTGGGATGGGTAATCTTGTCTGGAAGATCAGCTCATTGCTCTAAACCAGCAGGATGCTTTTGCATATAGTTGTAGGCACCACAGTTAGAGAACCATCTATGTCAGTTTTCTCTGACAATGTACCCCTCGTTTCTTCAGGTATGCAGTTGATCCCTGGTGAACAAGGTAGCCCTTTCTTCAACAACAGAAAAAAACAAATTTATGCACAATTCAGATTAATGGTATTTGACAGCAGAATTGTTTGCCTTCTGAGAGGATCACAGCTCCCTTGAGAAATGATAAAAGTTGTGTTAATGAGTAATAAACACTTGAGCGAAATGTCATTTCATGGGAAGTGGCTTTTGTATCTGTAGCACCCTGGCAACATGTCTCCCAAAAAGAGTTCTTATTTCATTATACTGCTTAATGCCCTCAAAACACAAATCTATGTTACTGTAATATTAAGGGCTGTAAGTCCATACCATGATTATACTGTGAAATTTTGCAGGATTTTGATACCCAGTTCCTTTTTCAACAGTCATCACAAATTAAAGAACTTCTTATTCACAAGGCATGAATGGAAGACATGGATGCCTTTCTCTGGTACAAGGTAACAATGCCATATGGTGGAACTTGTATATGAGTACTGGAGTCCCTGAAATAGGAAGCTGCTTCTGCAGTGAATTAAAGGTGCATGAAACACTACAGATTTCATCCATAGTACGAGAGATCTCCAAATCCGGATGAGTGTACTTGCATAGCCAGTAGCAAACAGCATCTGGCCTGTGCTAATTCTTCAGCCATGCCTGGGGGCATTTCAGCACACTGTTGACTGGCCTGGGGCAAAAATACATCAGAGAGAATTTTCACAAATTTACCTTAGGGGCAATCATAACCCAAGTCCCAACCATTTCCTAATGTAGTTTAATTTACTTGTATGGGAGCAATGAAAGGGTCTTCACTAGAGAAACAGCTTGGTTTAAAAAGGGTGCTCTCTAATCAATTTTTCAAGGTGATTGAATGTGGTCACTATGGAAGACAGCTTCTTCACTGTGTGATAGGATAGTACCAGGCACTCCTGATGACCACTCTGAAGGACAAAATGAACTTCCCAGAGCTCTAACAGGAGGACATGATCAATCAATTTGTTTTGGGTATCCATTCATAAATAAGAACACACTGACAACAGGACTAGTAGAGGCTTTGGGATGTGACAAATATAATGTAATACTCTTGAAGGACCATGAATAAGAAATGACTCCCGTCCCTGCAGAAATTATTAAGTAGGGTCTGAAGTTGAGTGTGTAACTCATACAGACGTTTATAATCTTCATATATCATTTAAAACCAAATAATATTATGACAACAGGTAGCTTTTTTTCAATATACATAAATCTAAGAATGATGTCCACATTCTCTTCTCCCTGATGCACAGTTTTAGATGCTCACCTTTCTTTTCAGTTGCTGCATGTGATAGCACTTAAGTACCTGAATTTTCATTAATAAAAACTATCCCATTTGTGCACCTGTGCAAGAGAATAACTAGCCAGCAGTGCAACACCAGCCCAGTCTGTGACATTGCCTCAACGCTCATTCCCACAGGTTGTTCTGGCTCAAGCCTGTCTGTAACAGGCATGAATGCAGTGGACTGTCCCCTGTTAACAGCTACTGGGGCAGAGGGGAGAGCTACTCACAGACAGGGAAAAGCAGTCGGGAGAAAAGTGCTGATGAGTGCAAATCTGGTATTTCATGGAGCTTTGACCACAAAGGAGTGTTGAATTAACTGTCACCTCTGGAGATCTAATCTGACACAAAGAACAGCTTCATTTCCCCAGGCAGTGAACATATCTGCCTTATTACATAGATGACTTTTATGAAAGGTTGCAGAAAAGTTGCTAAATACACCACTGACCTATCAACATTAGCTCAATATGCACAAAGATATGCCAAATACTCCACTGGTATATCAACACTAGCTTAATATGAATAAAGTTATTGCCACATAGCAAGCATGTCCTAGGTAATGTGATGTGCTTTGACTCTCAGAGAGATAGATTAGAGCAGGCTGGGAAAGGCAGATGCAAGCAGGTTAGAAGATACAAGGTGGCAGAAAGAACAGGTGGATCTTTTAAAGGGGGAACACACAAAGATGGCAACAGCAATGGGCAGAAAAAGACATAACTTTCCTGGAATTCTGCCTGTGCCAGTCACAGTAATTATATGGCAGAACAAACCTGCCAGCAGCAATGTTTGTTTTCTGTGCAACAGCCAGGCTGTGGTATACATAATTAGCAAGCAGATGGCTAGACCCCCACAGGGACCATAGTTTGTGATGACTTTTGCACTCCACTGCCTGTGCCATAACATTCTTTTTAAAATAGTACATGTGCCAGGTCTGGGTAATGGTTTAACAGATGCCTCATCTTGGCTGCAGGACAGCAGATGCAGGAATGTTTGAGAGACAGGAAGGAGATGTGCATGAAGCTATAGATATTCCAGGATGTACAACCTCACACAGGTGTACATATGCTCCTTTAGCCCTGAGAATGCCAGGGATACATAGATTCAGTGTGGGTATTCAAGAAGGAGAAGTTGCAGAAGACAGAGAACTCATCTCTTCCCAAAAAACCCTAACACTTTGTGGCTAATTCTATGCAGTGTACTGACTGGTTTGCTCAGTTTTGGGTACTGAAGACTTTGAGATCTGGAGGTCAGATGGTGTTTAAGAAAATGCTGGAAGGCTGAAAAGGCATGGAAACAAGGGCCTGTAGCTGCATGGGCTCTCTTACAGAAACATCAAAGGCCCTCAATTAAAAATGTTATTAGTAACATCCTATGTCTAAGACCATCTTTTTATATTTCAGAATATTTTGTATTGGTCAGCTACAGCGGTTCTCAAGAATAAAATGCTCAGAGAATGAAATGGCAAAGAACAGTTATTCAAGAGGCTTTGTATATGCTTAGATACAGTACTTTTGCAAAAACGAAGTCATGGTCTGTCATTCAAACCTGCTTTATAGTCAGTGTTAACCTGACTTTTGTGTGTAAACCAACAGGTTCAAGCAGTTTAGCTGTCTGCATACATACCAGACTAATCTCACTTTGTTTTTCCTCAGTAGTTTTTGTTGAAACCTTCAGTAAGTTTCTCCTCTTTTCTTTCAAGCTATATTTGATGTCACTTATCTCCTGAAGTTTCATCTTTCTGTGTTCCCCACATTGGTTAAAACTTTCAGATATAACTGTCTCATCCTTTCCTTAAGGTGAATACACCTAATGTCTAAGAGAGTTGAACAAGAGGACAAAATACAACAAAACAAGTCTGAAAATGGAAAAGATTTAAATATTCTGGGCAAGAAATTAAAATATGAGACCATACCCTTCTTTCCAGCTTTGATCTTTTTCTATTACTTTTAAATAATTTTATGCTTGTAACAAACTTGTATCAACTTACCTGCATCACCTGGAAATGTCTTACCTGACAACACCTTTTGATCCAGCTCTAGTCAGAGTTTCCATCCTACTTCATGCTCCCTCACACCAGCAACACACCTCCAAATGCTCATTATTAATGTCTGAGAGGGAGCACCCCTCTAATTCTCAACCAAAGATACAGATATTGGCCAGTTTTCCAGGCAATGACACTCTCCCCTACACTTACCTCTCCAGCTTTTACAACTCTCAGTATTATCTTGTATGCCCCTCTTTCAGATCTCACATTCTATTTTCACTTTCCAGCCCTTTCCCATGCTCCCACCCTCCATTTGTTCAGCCCTTCTACCTTCATCGCTCCCTTTCTCTCCTCCTCCCTCTCTATTTTGCTTAATATTATTTGTCCTTACCCTAGTTCTTCTGTCGTGGGTCTCTTTTAATTGTCACTTAACTATTCTCTTGAATTCCATCACAATTTTGTATAGAAGGAGGGATTTGCGTGCTTTAAAATCCTCTGTGCTGGGTAGGTAATAAGTATTTCATGCAATGGGAGTTTCACAGATGGCAGAGATACAGAACAGGTACTCCTGATCTCTTCTTGCTCTACTTTTGACATCAAGTTCCCCCTTTGGATGCACAAAAGCTGCACCTGAATCATTAAACAAGGCTGCATATGAACAACAAAGTCCAGCTCTCAAAAGAGAGAAAAGAAAACAACCTCTTCTCTTTGGGCACTTAAAAATTAACCCAGCCATTTCTCTGTCAGGTGCGATGCTCCTAGCCCCAGTTCCTAGGCTGGAGTGCAGACTGAGTACAATCTAGTTTAATAAAAATGAACTGTGAAGAACAGTTTTTTTCATTTGCAAAAATCACTAAATTTGCAACTAACCCCAGCTAGTACTAAAAATCATAGGAAAATAATAAATGCTAGTACTTTAGAATTTGCCACTGTCTCAACATTTTTTCTGCAGCTGAAAAAACCCCACTTTTTTTCCTCAATAACCACAAATTTTCTTCTCTTTTGAGGTGCATACTGCAAAAAGTAATTCAGCTCTGTTATTCCAAGAATGAAGTAGAACAAACCACCTGAAATAGTTAATATAATTTAGTGCAATGCAATTACATCTATTGCCTGTGAAGCACAATTTACTACCACAGGGAAGTGAAAAAGTCCAATATGTCACAGTAAAATGCACTTTAAGCTGCACATAAATGAGGCCTTCCTCACATCTCTGCGTATTTCTCTTTGGAACCAGAGCTCAGGGCTACACCTCCCCAGATGACTGTCCTGACTGCTGGGTTACCAAAGCTCGCACCTTCATCTGCGCTTACTTTCCCTCTCCAGCAAATCTGCCTCCTCTCCTCCATAGTGGCCCAACCTCAGCAGGAGGCTGCCAAAAAAAAGTGCTGCCATTCACAGCAGCCTCCTGAGATAATAAAGGCAGCTCTGATATTGCACTCAAGGGCTTGGGCACATGCAAAGAGAAGTTGATGCTTAAGGAGTACACAGCCCCGCAGCTGCCTGCCCTGTCCTTCCCGCCCCATTGGACCCTCCAGGCTGGACACTGAACTTGACCTCTGCAGGGACTGCTGGACCTAAAATGCAAGACTGCCACCGCCAGTGCAGGTACACACCCTCCTCTGCTGCCTCTGCTCAGGGGTAGCCCTGCACAGAGAAGAGGGACGGGCAGGCATCTATAAATATTTCTGCTCTAGGAGCTCACTTGCTAAAAGAATATTTTCCCCTTGGGCCCAGTGCTGTAATCAATGGGCAGTTAAATGCTGGTGCTACTTTGCCTTTCCCCTCCTGCCAGTACATATTTTAATGGAACTTGCAGCTGCCATGTCATCTTCTGGGGAGACTGACTGCACTCTAAAATTGCACTGTAGCATCAAGCCTTTCTGCAGACCAAGCAGCCTTTCCTCCTCCCAGCTGGCCTCTGCCTACATGGAGCACACATGAGAATATGTGGGGAATTTGGGGTATTAAGGATGTGCAAACATTTATAGCCTCTATGGAGAAAAGACTTTTTCTGTGACTGCTTTTTCATTCTGTGCTTTCAGTTTAGTTGTCTAAGTCCTACTTCAATTTTGTGATACTAGGATACCTCTGGATTCAAAGACTAAGAGGAGAGGTGACTGAAAAACGTTAACTTAGAGACAACTTATAGGTTGACACTGCTTTGGTCATTATCTAAGATAGCAAGCCCATCTCCATTAAAGCACACACTGTTTTTCTTTTAGGTTTAAATTCAGGATTTATACTTTTCCTTCTGAATATAAATGTGTTTTCTTCTCACAAGCTAGATACACAAGAAGACACTTGTGACACTAAAAAAGAAAAAAAAAACCGGTTTATAAAATTTTCTGAAGTCTAGTTTCCCAAACATCTTCCTGGTAGAGGTGACTTGGTCCTAACGTGCCCTATTTTTTTCTCTGTTACCAAAGCAAGGAACAAATCTAGGAGAAATCTTAGATTACAAATCTGAATTATGCCCAGCTTCGAAGGCTACAGACATTTTGCTGTTTAGTACTTTTCAGTTCAGAATTTCAGCACTAATCTCTCACTGAAGCAAATGTATGCTGTGGTCATTATGCCTTTCAGTAAATATCAACTAGCTGCATTTAAAGCATGGAAAATGGAAGTGTTTCCAATTCCTTGCCATGTCCCCCTCTCTCCATACCTTGATTTCCGTGGCCAAATTGGTCTTGATGACTGAAGAAAGGTGCTGTGGCAATGTCCTTTTGCTGGCTGATTGCTAAAAGGACTGGGGACTGATCATGGCTCACACCTTGGCTTCCTCACAGCTACTAAATCAAGCCAACAATAATTTAGTGAATGAAAATAAAGATATTACTATGTCCTTCACTGTTCTAATTACAAAAAATTAATTTTAAAAAGAAACCCACTAAAATCACTGATGATAAAATATAAAACCCAAATAGCTGCTTTCAAATACCTTATATTTATTTCGTAAATGACAAAAACCCCCACTAATGAGCAATAAATTATTTATTCAAAAACATCTATACAAAATAACACTCATGGAGATATACACTTTTACATTTTTAAAGTGCATCTCTTCAATGCTACAATATTTGATTTTCTAATTTACACTGTACATTCATAATTTATAAAAAAAATAATTGGTGAATATTTCTTCAGTTGAATGCTAATAACAGTGACAGGGAGCACATATTCCATTGTAGAAATCACTTTTTGAAGTGTGTACATATACAAACCATTCATATCCAGATTTGAAGACAATACTGTGACAATAGCATCACTACAAAGTGAATTACAGTATACTGTACGATAATAGATTCTTGTTATAAAAGGTTATTTAAAAGTGCAAAATATATACACTCTGCCTTTATATTACTTCCTAGTTTAATTTTTACTACTTATTAAATCCCTTTCTGACTTCCTGAACAGATAAAATTACAGTAATTTTACACTCTGCAAATCTATAATCATGCACATGTTGAGAGGCTGCATTTCCCATAAAAAAGCAACAAAAGCAAAGCTGCACACACAAAAAAATGCTGCATTTCAGATGTCTTTTTTAATTTGCCAACTGAAACACATCAAATGTGTAGTAAAATATATAATGAATACAATTTAGATGTGAAACACTATGAGTATGAAAAAATTTTTTTTAGTTTTATTTTGATCATTACAGGATTACTTGCAAGTAGTTCCCTATACTAAGATGATCACATTTATGGGCTCATTTTGTTGCACTGTAGCCTTCAGTCCCACCTTCCTCCAAAAAGGGAAGAAACCTGCAATGCACAAAACCCTAAAGAGCTTCAACAAACATTTAACTACCACATGGCAAAGATGAACAACATTCAGTCTTTATGTGTCTATATAGAATTGTGACACCTATTTAGGCTCTATTATGAACTGCTGAACTAATGCATTTTTGGGACAGAGGTAGTGAATTGTCAGGAAACTTTTAATAAGGTATAGTTACTGGCTGCAATAGAGTATACTAATTCATATGTTCTTCTTCAAAAAGAACTTCTGAGATCATGTTGCATTTGTTTTAAAACTGAAAATCTTGTGCCAATTACCTGCTGTAGATCACTTTTTTTCCCTGTTCCATAGGCTACAATATACTTGATTGTTCAGAACTTATGTCAGTTACTGAAGACAAGATGATCTTTCCCTTTCAAGAAAAATTTACAGGGTAGGATGGCAATTAGAGGGGAATACCTGAGTATTAATGTCATCACTGACTATTTAATCCTAAAGCCCTGAGTTCTTAAGGAATTCTGCCAATGCCCACTGACTTTCAAAGGCATGTCTTGAAGTAGTTTGAAACATTTCCTATAAAGTGTCTACATATCTTTTTCTTCTTTGGGTCAAAAAAAACCAACAAACCATTAAAAGGAATATCTGATGGATATTCCTTGATGAAGGAATGATGAAGGAATAGACACCTCTTTTCCCATGAACAACAGTAGCCAGGAGTCAGATTTATGCCACATTGAGGGTTACTGATCAGAATATGAACCAGCTCTGGACATCACTGTTAATGATGCTCATACACTGGAGAAAGCACCAATTTAATTAAAAATCTCCACACTTCTCCTCCATCACATATCACAAAAACTTGCAAGTTTTCACCAAGAAGTGGCAATTGCCTTTCACTTTGCAAACAAGATGGCATGATGGAGGGGCAGAGAAGCAACAGCTGCATATTTCAAACTGATTATTTTGGGATGGAAATTCCCACAGATGTACTGTGTGGCTCAGATGCTGATGGTGCCTGCCACCCACACTGAACAAACTGCAGTATTTAATATAGTAATTCCCGGGAATATTGATACAAAAGCACATGTAGGAATGCTCCTAATACAAATTTCAAGGACACATGACAACTAGCTTTTTCAAATAAAAAGTCACATAGCTTTTCCTTCTTTTCACTTAGCACTTTCAGAAAGAATAAAGTAATCTCCATTTTTTGCAGCTAAGTATAACCTGAGAACATTCCAAGAACCTTAAATTCCTTACTTTAAATCATAAATGATTTACAGATTGTTATCTCTATCAACATAAGTCATTGGTCATATTTCTGTTGAAACAGGACAAATAATCAACTAATATACTACAAAATATGCAAAAATAGTTAAATTTAAATTAACTTCCCCAGTGTCATTGCAAAATGTTTTTTTTTTTTTAATTTAATTTCCAGTCAATACAAAGATAAATACGGATCTGAGCATCTAACATCATAAATTGTTATTCCCTTTTTTAAAAAAATATTATGGCTTATATAACAAATATCCAATTTGTTCATGTAATGGAATAAAGAGAATGCAATAAGCATGAATAATTAATCATTTAAGTACACCTGAAAATGTCATGTCAGTGTAAAAATTTGAAATAACTGACATTTTGTATTGTCAATATAGTAAGCTATCAGAAAATTCCAAATAGGGTTAAACTCCTATCTCCATCTGTCTTTGAGAAATTTAAGAATTCCAAAATATTGGTAGTAAATAAGAAGTTTTGATTAAATCGATTAAGAGAACAAAAGATTTGATTTACAGAAGCTCTAGACCAGATATGAAAAAAACATCAACCATTCAAGGATGCTCAGTGAAAAAATACAGAAAAAGGCAGAAATACATTTAGTGAACAGACACCTGCTATGGGAAAGTGAATGCAGAGGAATGAAATGACAAAATATTCAGTGACCACCAGTGATTTGACCTCTTGGAGAATGGAATTGCATCCTCTGAGAGAACATTTATAATTTTCTCCAAAAGGCATAATTGATATTATAATCCAAGGAACAGGGCAGTGAATTATACATTTACACACTTCAAGAAGAGAAACAGAAAGTACTTGCACTTGCAAAATCCTTCACAAGCACAAAAAGGAAACCAAAACCCAAAGATTTCACTTTCTCTGATAGGACCACTGTTCCAGAACAATTGAGCAGTATTTCTGCTCACACTGTGCAAGTAATTATTGAATAATTCTCCTTTCCTGCTCTCCACGTTTGTAACCATGTATGCTGCCTCCTCTGGTCTACATAACAGCTTCTCAGGACTCAGCATATTCCCAAGCACCTGGTTCCATGCTGTTCCAGTTGAACTCATTAGTTTGCTTTTTTTTGTTTTTTGTTTTCTGTTCACATCCCAAGTTTTTCATTTGAGAGAATGTTTCTACAGTTTAAATAAATTTTCCCCACCACTGATTTAATATTTAAAATTACTTTTAAGTATCAGTGTTGTATCTAACTGTTTATAGAGCAAAACACGTGGTCCTGCTCTTTATTTCAAACACTTCCACAGCTATAGCATAAACAATATTATTCAACAGCAGTAAGTTAGCCATACATAAAAGGTGGTTAGAAGCACTTATATGTGCTTTTGCAGGGCTTTGTGCTCTACAGACAAGAGCTTTGTGAATGCAACTATTATGAGATAGCTGCAAGATGCAAAACCATTACAAGATGGTTTTTATATAAGTTTTGACTTTATGACTGTAATCACATATTGCATCACAACTACTCTTTTCTCACAAAAAAATTAATCTTGCAAATATTAAATGTTTGAAATGAAATGACAAGTCGCTCCAGTAGACTGGTCTCTATTTATATACTTAAAATTAGCCCACTGTTGCCTTTACAAGGTGAACAAGAGACAACGGCACAAATTCTAGGCAGTGAATTAGCCCAGCTCAATGTCTTTGGCATGAGCAGGCACCATTTTCCACAGTGGTGGGTGCTGTGATCATCATGACGATAAAAAAGGCAAGGATGCTCAGCTAAAATCATGGAATCATATGGAACCAAGACAATCAGGGACAACAGAAAGCAAAAGAGGATATTCAGGCACCTCTCATTTTCAGTACTTCATAGCAGTCGATTTGCTTCTGCCCTAATCTGCAGTATGGAAATTTTTAATGAAAAAAGGGTATTTCTCTGTTTCTGACTGGCTACCCCTAAAGCTCTGCTGTTATTAAATGAGAAGAACTTGGAAACATGTCTATAATCCAGGGCCTGTTTTCTGAAATGAAGCATGGTGGCAGGAAAACTGACAGGCTGAGAATTTCCCACGTGCTGGATCCCGGAGCTTCAAGTCTCTGCTGTCTGGGCAGATTGCTGGTTGAGGGGTACGGCCAGATGCACAACAGTTGTGCTGGGATGCACAGAAATTGACTTTGTTAATTCATCCCAGTAAGTACTCCTCCAAATTCTTCCTATAATTAATGTTAGAGTATCAGAAAAACTTTTTTTTTCTTTTTTTTTTCCTTTGGTGGAGGCAGAACAGTTCAAATAGGAAAAGAAGGCAACAACAAAAGTATAGATGACCAAAAAAGTACAAGAAAAGAAATCAAATTAGTATATGTTTCTCTAAAAATATTAATCTTCATTCTCCTAGTAACAGTTGAGAATCATACCTTTGTTTCATCCTGTGAGTGTAGAAGACAGGCTGAGGCCACGCTTGCTAGCACCTTTAAACTGCTTGTAATCCAAATTGACTAATTCATGGAGGCTTGGGGGAACGTAATAAATATTTAGGAACACTGTACTAAATTAAAGGGGTTTTTTCCCCTCTTTAAGATAGCTTTTAGAAACATAGGAAACATTTGGGTTGGAAAAGAATATTTGCCTCTTTTTCTTTTTCTTTTAGTTTTGATTCAAGGGATGAAAGCATTTTTCTTCTAGGTCTAAACATAAAACTTCCTCACTTTCAAAAATCTGAGACAAAATGCATGTAAGAAATGGTGGCTCTTTGATTTCTGACAGAGGAATGAGCAGGATGAAGAGCCTCCAGGAGTAAGGGATGATGGCTCTGGATAATGACACAAATGAGTCAGGCATGCATTTAAAGAGAGAAACATAAACAATGATGCAGCTGAACAGACAGGTGCTTTGAATATCCTCTCACATTTGAGAATGTGACAATACTATGACTTGAAATATGAATTTCCTACACTGCATAATTACATTGACATGAGTAAAAAACAGCTCATTTTTATATGATTAGAAATCCTTAGAGTTTCAAAACATAAAGATGGATTTCAATAGATTTTTCAAGTACATCAAATGTGCTTATTTTCTTCTACTCTTAATGCAACTACTTGTTTGTCCAAGGATAGATTCACAGATAAGTAACCATGCGTAATCAAGGTATTATAACTTAATGGCAACTTCCACTCATCAACTGAGGCACAGCAATCATTTATATGCCCACTTCCAACTGGCTGGAGTTATTAACTGAAATATGCTCAGAAAACAACTGTGAAGGTCTAGGAATTAAGAGTGCCTAGTGTGAGTAGATTGTTGCAAACTTAGCAATTTTCATTTAGGGTGATCTAAATAATCACTTATATATAATACTAGAACAGCTACATCTATTTCCCACTGCAAGATCTGCTCAGAAAGGGAGAACTTGTGGAACTCTGTTTCTTGAGCTTCCTGTGAGGTAACCCCCAAGGACATTTGTTTGGATTCTCACTGTTCCTACTAACTAGAGTTCAGAGAGGGTGATATATACATATCATATATGCGTGATATATTGATATAATATGATATATATCATATATGCATGATATATTGATATAATATGATATATAATATGTATAATATATACAATATATATAACATATTGTATATATATAATATATATAACATATTATATATATAACATATAACATATATATATATATAAATATATGTATATATATAGGCTGATATAACTACAGTTATATCAACACCTAAGGAAGGTCTTGCTTGACCAACCTGATGTTCTCCTATGACAAAGTGGCCAGCTTAATTGATGAGGGAAAGGCTGTCGATATAGTCTAGACTTCATTGAAGTGTTTGACACCATCTCTCAGAGCATCCTCTCAGAAAAACTGGCTGCTGGCAGCTTGGCTGGGTAGGCTCTTCAAAGAGTAAAAGCTGTATCTGTCTGGGCCTGGAGAGCTGTGGTGAAAGGAGCTCACTTTGGCTGGCAGCTGTCACTAGTGGTGTTCCCCAGGGCTCAGTACTGGGCCTGTCCTGTTTAACATCTTACTGAAGACCTGAACATTGGGTTTGAGTCCACCCTCAGTAAATCTGTAGATGATGCCAAGCTGGGTAGGAGGGAGCATTGATCTGATTGAGGAAGGCGGAAGGGCTTTACAGAGAGACCTGGGCAGACTCCATCAGTGGGCTGAGAACCACTGCAGGAGGTTCAGTAAGGGGAAGAGTCCTGCACTTGGGTCATAACAACTGCCTGCTGCGCTGTAGGCTGGGGGAGGAGCGGCTTGGGAGCTGTTCAGCAGAAAAAGACTGGAGGTGCTGCTAACATGAGCCAGTCTGTGCCCAGATGGCCAAAAGGCCAATGGCATCCTGGCCTATAGCAGCAATGGTGTGGCCAGCAGGGCCAGGGCAGGGATTGTCCCCCTGTACTCAGCACTGGTGAGACCACACCTTGAGTGCTGTGTCCAGTTCTGGGCCACTCATTTCACAAAGGACATTAAGGTACTGGAGTGAGAACGGCAACAAGGCTTGTGAAAGGACTAGAGAATGTCCTGTGAGGAACAACTGAAGGACCTGGGTTTTTTTCAGTGTCAAGAAGAGGAGGCTCAGGTGGGACCTCATCACTCTCTGCAACTCCCTGAAAAGAGGTTGCAGTGAGGTGGGGGTCGGTCTCTTCTGCTGTGCCTGAAGTGAGAGGACAAGAGGAAATGACCTTAAGCTGAGACAGGGGAGATTCAGATTAGATATTAGAAAAGAAAATGTCACTGTTAGGGTGGCCAGACATTGGAATAGCTTGCCCAGGGAGGTGGTGGAGTCACCATCCCTGGAGGAGTTTATAAGAGGCCTCTGGACCTGGAGCTGGGTGATGTGGTTTAGTGGTTACAGTGGTAGTGTTGGGTGGGCAGCAGGACTCGATGATCTTGGGGATCTCTTCCAACCTTGATGACCCTATGACACTACCTTACCCTGGTTTAAAGCTCTGTATCATTTTTGTGGGTGTTTAAAATACACCATCTGCTTGTTCTTTGATAGATGGAAGTTGATTCTGATGGAAAATCCTACAGTCTGAAAATTGCAAGTAGCACACAGTGAATGCTGCTGGGTTATATTCTTAAGTAGAGTTCAGCTTTTAAAATCTGGTATATGATGCTTTAAAATGGCAGAGACATAATGTCTGTCTACACAAGAAATTTTCCGAAGAGTTGAACTACTTTGGGAAATTCCTTCTTATGTATTTTTTACTGGTCTCTGGCTTTTCTAGGTGACAAAAAACAGCCAGACACAAATTGGTAGTTAGGTCCACATGGTTTGAAAAACGTTTTAATATAAAAAACACCCACATGCCTGATACCAAAATGTTCCTTCTTCCTTATGCTACAGAAATATTCCTAGTTTTTGCAATATTTAAAGAAACACTCATTTCCTCAATTGCAATTTTATTTGCAGTTCAGATAATTAAAGTAGAGCTGCACACAGTTCTGGCAATTTCCAAATTCAGGTGTCAAACAATAGCGTACAGTAACCTGCCCATTACTGTGAGGCTGAAACCTGAGAGGTTATTTCACACAGTTTGAACTCTTAATTTTTGATTTTGGATGGTGTGCTTTCCTGCCACAGAGACATAATTCTGGGTGCGTTTTGAATGTCAGGATTAAAAAGGAATGTGGGAAAAAGCAAAATAGGACAAAGCATGCAACTTATTATTCCACATATAACTTTCTTCTCATTTTTTTGTCAAAAGAAAAAAAAAAGGAAAATGAAGAGAAAAAAAATTTAACATCAATGAAGCAAATTGTTGGAGAAAACTACAGAGATTTTTTTTCAGGCAATTGAATTTTTTCAGACCAAGAGATGAAAATGCACCTGTAAAAGAAAAAAAAGTTTGATTTTTTTTTTCTTTGAAAGAGCTGTGACAAATGAACACAACATATAAACTTCCAGAAAAATGACCTTGACAAAATGGCAGTGGTATGATAAATCTAGAGGTAGTGTTTATTGCAGATTAAAATGCATCAATAAAAATTAAGAAACTGATTAGAAAACATTAGACAAAAATGGGACTCACACTTAGACTCAGTTTACCACAAAGGCATTTTCAGCCTATTGGGAAAGTAGTGCAGCTTTGGATGGTAGAGAATAGACTCTGCTTATTGAAAATAATTGAAAAAAATAACATCTATACCTTACCTACTTGTCTGTATTGTTACAAAACAAAAGATGTCATGTTAAACTAGAAGAATATTGTCTTTGAAGGCAGAGCTAAGCAATTCTGAGTGAAAAGAACCACTTGGTGACTGGCCATGCTATTTAAATAAAGAAAAAAAAAACCTAGAAAACCTATGCGTCTTTAAGATACATCAAGTAAAATCACATGAAAGCATGCCACATAAATGGATTTACTACTGATGAAAGGCACATACTGTTGAAGGCTGTATAATAATTAGCATGGGAAAGAACTACTACACTGCTGTGCATACTATGACATACCAGACAAAACTGAAGTATGGTACAAGTTTTTTTCAGGAAGAAAATTAGTAAAAAATCTGCATGATTAAAGCAGAGAGACCTTGTTTACATCCTTTTCATATGAGCATTCAGAAACTGGCTTTTTAGGGATAATTTCCTAAGTGCAGCTGCAGATATTTCTCTACAGTATATAAAACACTGAGTGAGAAACTTATTAAGAAATTAAAAGGAAATTTAAAAATATTGAAAGAATAGAAACGGTTAATGTGGCAACAAAAGGCATAGAAGCACTTGCCTTTATAGAATTAGGGTGACAAATATTGTAATGAAACAAAAGAATGTTAAGAATATTTTGAGCTTTTAGTAAAACTCTGAAGTGCAAAAGAATACAACAACCAAATAAACTCAGGGAAATTATTTGCAGGACTGGGAAGAAATTAACTCTGAGTGAACAGGAACCCAGAATCTGATGCTGCCATATGAGCATTTTTACCTACCATATGAGTGACCTAAATGAAATTCCACAGTGCCTTGGTCCAAAGGAAGGTAAAGAGCAAATTAAATGTATGTTTGGTTATGAATCTTATTACTTTTCCTTTCAACCTGTTATGAATATCCCAGAGATGGGGAGAAATAAATCTTTAATAATAATTCAAATGCTGATAAATATAATCTACTTGAATAAAGAGCTGAAGCCCAGAAATGTCTGTGACATTCAATTCTGCAGCCATTTGGATGTTCCTGTTTCCTACTTCTCTCTGGTTGCACATATTTCCTCTTTTGAGTTGCAAATGAGGAAAACTCCTGCCTTTATTCCAAGGATTCTTCATTGTATTGAAAACAGTTAAAGTACAAGACAGATGCAAATCATAGCACTTCTCCAAGTCTTAGTGAGAAAAACTTAAGAGCAGCTTTTTCTAGTTCTATCCAGCCATGAAACACCCTGGCTCAGTAAAGGACTTCTACTTTAAAACACAGGGAGTTTTATCCCTAAAACAAATCTGATATTCATATTCGCTCCACCAGGGAATACTTGTCTGTCTTCTACGCAAAAAAGAAAACAGTGAGCTGATTATGTACTCTACTTATGGATGTTGTAGAGTAGTAATTTAGCTCAGTTTTGAATGTTAATTGAACAAAGTGCTTAGAGATACAGTAGAATGTCTCTAATATTTTTTTTATGAGTAGCTCTGTGTTCCAAGAATCAGTGCATCTCCTGAGACATAAAACTCATCTATGAATTAATACAATTTCTACTGTATTATTTTAGAAATATTTTCTACTATGCCCCAGGTAGTTACCCCTAGCTAGAAAAACGGGCTAAAACCTTTTCTTCCCTCTCCTCTGCCAGTTAAATGGGATGACAAACTTCTCATTTAAATTTCATTCACTTCAGCATTGTTTTTGTCCTCATAATCCTGCAACATTGCTCATGATTGCTACTTTTATTGTATTGTTACATAAATCTGATATTAAACCTATCTATAGAAAATTGAGCTGTCAAAAATCTATATGGTAGTACAGCTTGTTGATGGAGAAAGATGCCTTCTCAGAACATTATTTATTCCACTGGTTTTAGGCATCTATTGCAGTAAGGAATAAAGCACTCCTCAGATTTGCTGGTTTCTATCCACTGGTTATGGGATTGAGACCAGATGATTAACACAGACTGGACACCTAATTTCTACATTAATTTCTTAATAAATATCGAGTGTGACATTTCCATCATAGTTGTGAATTTGGAGATTCGTAAGAAACAGACAGTTAGTTAGCCTAGAAATATAACAGAAATAATGTTCCAAGAATAATCAGTAGTGAGGAAAGAAAAATAAAGTTCTTACATTTAACTTCCTTTCCCTACTTCATTGTCTTGCAATCCTAGAGATCTATGCAGCTGAGATGCTTCTGCCACTCACACCTCCTGATGTGTAAACTTGCACAATAGATCACGTCTTTGCACTGAAAAAATATCTGTGATCCATTTAAAGTACAGGTCGGAATACCCAAATAAGTGCAACTTGTACAGGGCATTGTGACAACTGCTCCAAAAAAAAAAAAAAAAAAAGATTATGGCTTTCAGCCCAAATAGTTCTGATTTTGATTACCTACTGAAAAGTCAGCAGTTTTTTTTCCAGTAAGAATGAATCCTTTAACTGAACATGTAGGCAGCTGTGCACCAAGGGAATGTTAGAAAATTAAAAGCATTTTGGTTCCTCTGTTAATTATTTAAAATCATGTATCTTTGTTTCAGGCAAAGTCCTGTATAATTTACTGGGACTTAAAACAGCAGTGGATTTTGGCTCATGTCCATGGAATTTGATAACTTCAAATTTCATAAAAATATTTTACTTAAGAATTATTTGTGGTTGAACAATATTAGAATACATATTTGATTTCCTCTTGCATGTTACACAAATCTGTTTTGCACTTAGTAAATTTACTACACGGCCTTTAGTTCACATAAGAAAATTGCTTTTCTACATGCTTCATCACAAAAGTACCTAAACATTTTGAAGCATTGGTTAAAAAAAATACACAATTACATGATACATTTTACATTTTTTCTTTGCAGTCTTTAACTCTTCAGCATCTATAGCTTAATAATAGCTATTCAAAGTAAGAGAACTACACTGAAAGATGAATTTACTGATGAAGTTCCAATAACGAGTCAAATGAGTTCCAAGAGGTGTTTTTCATACCTAAGTGAAGAAGTTTTTTAAGATTTCACAGTCTGTCTGTCTGTCCATTCCTCCCTGTTTCCATTTTTGCTGTGCTTTCTCCCATTTCTCATGCACAGGAAAGAGGGACAGAAATCACTCCTCATGAGAGCATAGAGAAAAGTGCTTCCTTCCTAACATTCACCCACTCTGCTCTGAAAAAGCTTCCTGGAGGACACAGGCAAACTATATTAAAAGAAAATCAACCACAGAAGTAAACAAAAAAAGCAGAAAAATTGCATTGCCATTATACAGACCTCACTTTGAGCACTGTGACAGAGGAGATACTCAGGTGGGCAGGAAAGTATTATAAAATACTGACAGCATTTTGATAGAAGCATTTATGGACATGTACTTAAAAAGAAATTCAGGCAGTTTGCTTAGGAAATTCTGCTTAGGCCACTGCAATGATCAGATTACACATTAAAGGTTTTGTGGAAAAGGCATGCCTTGTCTGAAGTTACTTATGAATTAATGTAGTTCAGATATAATATAGGACTTTAGATTAATGGTTGCAAAATTTGGCAGAGCTTAGTCTTCCTCCCCCAGAAAATTATCTTTTAGGTTCAGGCCTCCTGGCTCAAGGTTAAGAATAATTTTGAAATACTTTTTTCTAAGATCCTAACCTTAGAAGAATTCAGTCAGATTTCCACAACTTGAGCTTTGGATCAGCACAGCCTCAGTCTCCCAGACTTTATGAACACAGACAAAAATAAAACAAAATATTATAGGCCAGATTAAGTCAGTGAAATGCTCTGGTAACATCTAAATTTATAACTAAAATTGTCAGGACTTGTTTTTTCCTTGAGGCCATCTGGCACAGTCTGGCCACGTTCCCTCTATTAAATGCTCTGGTGTTTTCAACAGGGTAACACAACCATGCCATGCACTGAGAACAGAGGAGCTGACTTTAGCTTGATTGTGAATAGGATTTTTTATGCAGATTTTAATCATGTTAGAGAAAAAAATGACAGAAATTCTATTAACAAATCATCAGTATGATTTAAGTCCAGTGCCTAAGTCCAGGCTGTACCACGCCTTAATTTATAAATAACTGATGAGCCTTGTTCTAATTTAAATCAATAACACTACCCATTTCCTCAAAATCACATTTGTAGAGGGGATCATTTTTGGCCTTTTAACCAAGTCTTGAGTTTAAATAAAGGCATAAAGATAACTTGGACATACAGAGACTGCCCTGTTTTTATTCATTTCTAATCACAAGCAGCTATCTTGATTTTGTAATGGGGACCAATTTTATAACTCTGTGTTTGTATGCTTCCTTCTCCAGCATGCTGTTTATGGTGCTGCTTCAGCAAATGATTGTCTTTTCCTACTCCATATTCAATTCTGGTACACCTTTGTCACCCTAGAAAAATATAAAGGAAAACTATACACAAATACATAATGAGATTGTAAGACTAAACCTTAATAAATCACAAGTATGTAACAAAGAATATAAAAGTTTGTTTAATGATTTCATTAGAAATTAAATATTTGACATTTGAAATGCCCATAGCAGGTGTCCTCTGCCTCAGTCTACAGTTCCTGAGGGGTGACTGTGGAAGCCATCTACCAGCAGATCTATTTGTGAATCCCACTGTTTTCCTATTTTGGGGTGTTTTCTCAGCTGAAATGTGGTGCAAATACTCAAAACATTGACAAAAAAAAAAGTGCGTGATATATGATCCACATTCTGAAGGCAATGACAAACTGATATGCTTTACTGATGATTAAAAATTTGACAAAGAAACATAAGCAACGGAACAAATTGGGAATGCAACATTTTCAAATATGAAGTATATGACTATCCATGGAAGTCCTACACAGCCTATATAACAGCTGAGTAACTAGCAATCCATTAGCTTTTCCCAGCCTCTGGCAACTTTCTCAAAAAGTGGCCTTTGGTCCCTGCTTTGAGAGTGTTGCAGAAAGTGAAAGAAAGGAAAAAGCAAGTGAGCTAATAGGGATCTTCAAGTACGTCATTAAAAATATGTTTGGAGAATTGTTTCTAAAATACAATGCTGAATTTCAGCATTTTTTTCTTAAATTGTATTTTTTCTAAATTCTAAAAGAATTTAGAAATTCCATTAAACAAATAACAAAATTAATTAAAATCAGCATAAGCTACTTCATATAAGAAATTTGAAAGTGCTAATGAAAAAATGCAATATCCAGCTGCTTTGGAAAAAAAAAATTAAGAATGTTCTTTTTGAATTGCAGAACATTTTTTTTTGGTAGAAATGAAAGATTACTTAATAAATTAGGCCTACTTTATTTTAAGGTTTTATTACAGTATTTGGGGAGAGATGCTAGTTTATAATCACATGATTCATAAAACATGAAGTCTAGATGACTGACTGTAGTACCAGTTCAGCACTAGCTGGTACAGTTTTCTACTATAACTAGCATATTGAACTTAGTATTGAACTTTGCCCATGAGAAAATACTAGAAAAACAAAACTGAATTAATTCCATAATTCTTCATCCTACAGAAACTGTGATGCTTCTAATTATTCATGCTAATAAACTGAATTGAGAATTGGTTGTAAGGATGATATTATAATGTTAATGCTGTAATTTGTGAGTGTTAAAACCTCACTAAATATGAGTGAAAATAAAAAAGAAGGCTGAGAATTAAATGGAACATTTTCAATAAATGCCTGTTCAAAAAAGAAAACTTTTAAAATTATTTTCTTGAAATAAAATTTTTATAAAATTGAGATTATGTATGTTAAAAATACAATAATGGCTACAAAGATTTATTTAAAAATAATAAAAATATTTATCACATTTGTTAAATACTCTTTTACCAGGAGTTAGTTAGCATCCCTCAGTGCAAACAACTCTGGAACCCTAAACAACACTGGAATTACAAACAGAGTCTGCACCATTCAAATTAATTTTTCTATGGATAACACTTAGAAACAAGTAATCCTCCTGGCAGGATTGAATCACCTGCATCAGTCACTTTATTTGTGCCCAAGCTTTACGTGGACAGAGAAGCACCTGTTTGAAGTAACTGCCCCACTGCAGTCTGAAAAAACAGCTCAAGACCTGAAGGAGAGAATTTAGCTGACTAAATTTAAGCACTGAGTTTATGTAAGAACACTCCCCACTTGAGACCTTTTAAAGGTACCAACCTCTTTTCGTTAGGCTACAGTAACTTTAGGCTGTAACTTTATCAGGACACCTGACAAGACTCCTAAAATTTAGGGAGGACTTTGAGGAATTCACTCCTTATCCACGGCATCTGCTTAAGATATTCTACTTGCTCGATTTTGATCGTTTTATTTTCTTGATGCTGCCTCAAAAGTACAAGTGAGAAAAACTGAAACTTCTGTCACAAAAACCTGCAATATCTGGTATCACTTACAGGGAATATGCCCTAAGACTAAAATGTCTTCTTTTTAATAATTTTTTCAATAGCAGGACGAATTATCTGTGTATTTAAGATTATGATTTCGGAAGGAAAGTTAGGCGTATATCGAAAGTAAAATATTTTTTTTCCTCAGCAAGGACAAAATCCACTTTTCTTGAATAAGAGTCAAGGTTAAAGCTATAGGAAAAAGAAAGGCAGATGTCTCAGAAAAATATTTATGTTTTGTTATGTTCATCTTATCTTGGAAGCATAAATAAAAGCTAAAAGCTCTTCCCAAGCACACAGAGCATTAGAGTAAAGGATAGGTGTCAAGTCAATCTATTAATGAATAAATGACTGGGTCATGGAAGCTGTATTAAAAGATAAGAAAACCCTATGGCAAGTTTCTTAAAACTAAGTGTCTATAGTCAGGCTTCTTAGCTGAGTCTAAAGCTCTTCACAGTTGATACTTAAACACACTCTTAACATTACCTTGCAAATACACTGGGGCTACTGAGGATTCTTAGAGCCAAGTTTGTGCTTAGCTATGTCCCTAGATCTGAAATAGAGTATTTAGTGTTTCGCAAGAGCTAAACTCTCAGGCCTTGAAAGAGCCCAACCACAGAAATACAATTTTTCAAAGATACAGGTGGATGATGAAAGTTCAATTCCTACAGCAGCTGTCTTCAGTAATTACTTATTTTCTACAGTGAAGACTGTAGTATTGTCTGTATGCCCAACACTTTTCAAAACAGACTTAGAGGCCAAATTTTGGACATACACTTTTCAAATGTTACTCCACCTTACTATGTAATAAGGGGTAGAATGTATCATCATGGAAGCAGAAATCAAAACAACTCTACAAATATTACTGAATGAATATTCACTTGGAATTTTAGATCAATGGTGAAGATAACAAGCTTTGACTTAGTATTTTTTAACTCATAGATTCAAAATATATCAGATTGTGAAAACTCTTAACATTACAGATAACACAACTATAGGCTTCTTATAAAATCACCAAGTTGCAATATTGTGAATGAAATAACTACTTTTGTTAAGAAAATAATTTATTTTCCATAGTCACAACATATAATCTAGTATCAGTTACTGTACATATATTTTCTTGCAATACTCTGACTGTCTATGAATACTGGATCCACAGATGCCACTTTTGCTGCTATAAAGGAGTGAATACAGTGTAAAACTGACGTCAGATCCTGAAATTCAAGTTCCTGAAAGAAGTAAGAGAAAAAAAAAAGAAAAAAAAATAATTAAATTCGGGTTTATAAACATTTTACATTAATAAAGAGCAGACTAGTTAGAAAACAATAATGGCCTTAACATGAAAATTGAATTTTTATAGGAAACTGTAAAATTAAAACTGTTAAGAATAAAATCTGTATATCCATACCTTGCTCACTGACAGTGCTGTGTGTCAATTTAGTTTTCACTCTATGATACTTTATTGTTTATATTGTACTCAGGTTGTACAATGAAATCAGTCAACTTGAAAGAACATTCAAATATTGCAACATAGAATAATTCAGGTTGGAAAAGATATTGAAGATCACTGAGTTAAACTATTAACCCAGCACTGTCAAGTTTACCAGTAAACCATGCTGTTAAGTGCCACATCTGCACTTGACATATCCCCTGGGATGGTGACTCAACCACTTCCCTACATAGCTTGTTCCAATGCTTGACAACCTTTTTGGTGTAGAATTTTTTTCCTAATATCCAGTCTAAACTTCCCCTGGCACAAGCTGAGCTCATTTCCTTTCAGTCTATCTCTTGTAACTTGTTTCAGGCAGTTGTAGAGAGTGGTAGGACCTTTTCTGAGACTCCTTTTCTTCAAGCTAAAAATCCCCAGCTCCTTCAGCCACTCCTCAAATGTCGTGTCCATCCAATCCTTCATCAGCTCCGTTGCCTTTCTTAAAGTGAAGGGCCCAGAACAGGACACAGCACTTGAGGTGTGACCTCACCAGTGCTGACAATCCCTGCCCTGGTCCTGCTGGCCACACCATTGCTGCTACAGGCCAGGATGCCCTTGGCCTTCTTGGCCGCCTGAGCAAAATGGTTCATGTGCAGCTGCTGTCAACCAGCACCCCTCTTCCCACCAGGCACCATTTCCCCTGGTCCTTTCCCACCAGGCACCTTCCCAGCCACTCTGCCCTCAGCCTGCAGCACTGCCTGGACTCAGCACTTGGCCCTGTTGAACATTTTTTAAGTATTTGACAAGTTAAGGCTGTTTGAGGATGATGAGGTATCAAGAAGGGGAGGGTGAGTAGATCACATCTTTGTCGGCCTCTGAAGGAGAGATGAGAAGCCAGAGGCAGGGTGAAAGATAAGGTGAAGTCACACCACACCCTAATGATAGAAACAGACATGGCTGGGTATGAAATTCAAATGCCCTAATTCACAAAGAAAGGCAGAATTACGCCTAAACTGTTCTCAGATTTGCTTGACTTCTTACAACATATTTCATCTTCTGTGCACAAGTTAACTTTCTTTTTTCCTATGAACCCATACAGTAATAGAGAATAGACTGACACAATGTCATGTAAATATGACATAAAAAACAAATATAATGTAAAAAACACGTTCAATTTAAGTGATACTACTATGTGGGAAGTTTGCAGTTGGTAAATATATTGTGGGGATACTTGAGACAATTTTTGGTTTGAGCAGAAGACTATTTTCAACAATCTGTTGGTAAACTAGTTTGTTGAGGCACACCCTGTATGCTTGTTTTTAAGCAAAAAGCAAAGCACTGGGCTTCTGCTTTTTCTGTAACAGAATTTTATAGTATGTTCTAAACTAAATTGGCCCAAACCAAATATTTGGAATTCAAACTTACTGTCCCATAAAAGCTCACCATCACACCATTTTGCTGTCCAAGGCCAGGTATTTACTAGGCACAAGTGGTCCTAGTACTAATGAATCGTTCAGTAGTATTTGTGGGGCATGATTTTGTGACCCTGTTTGGGCCACAACTGGGAAATTTTTGGGAGTGGAGGGACCTGCATGCAAGGCCTCTTCAAGGAGAGACCAGGGCTGCCCTGTGCCAGATTGAGCAGGTTCTAGCCAGGTCCAACTGATGCACCACCGGGCATGGCTGAGCCCCACAGAGAGACAGGGGTGCATCAGGGTAAACGTAGGTAAGAATGGGCAGAAAATTCCCCAAAAATGTAACAAGGCCAGTGAAGCAGAGGGTACGCCATGGCAGACCAGGAAACACCCTCGAAGGGACTGAAACTGATGGAGAAGCCATAGTGGAGCAGAGGAAAGCATGAGTGTATTTGAGCCCATGACATCATTGTCCTAAATTTTGGGGGCAAAAAGCTCCTGTTTCTTTCATTTTAACTGACATTTAACTGACATTTGAAGAGCAAATATGGGAGGAGGTTTCTTAAAATACATTTTATTGACAGTAGATGTTGAATTTAAATATTAATATAAATTAATATAAACACTTTAAGGAAAAAACCCTATAATGCCACTATTTAAATATCCTTATCTAAGTTGACTAAAACTAAAATTATATACACAATCATGATTATTAATTAAATATGAAATATGAAACATGAAATATTGGCCTCAATACATAAGTTTTGGTTCAATCAAATATTTTACATCTACTGAAAGTCCATCTTCAAAATCAAGCAATTAAAAAATGTGACCATTCCCATTAATCTCAGATTTGCTCTAAAATCAACTGAAATCACCCAACAATTTCACCTTAGGTTCTGGCATCCAACACCCCAACCAAACAGAGACAAACAAAACAGAGAGAAGGGAGGCCTTCACAGAGTTCCCATTTCTCTACTCCAGCTTTATGCACTTCAAATCTGTAAATGTTTATGGAGATAGGCAAACAGAGGGAAGCTAATACAGACTGTAGACGGGATTTCAGACTGTTCTAACAACATTATTTGCAGAGCTTTGGGTTTAGAAAAGGGCAAAGACAGGCACATCTCATCCCTGTGAGTCAGACTTTCCCAATGTCCCAACTGCAGAGTCCTCTCTGTTTCCATCACAGTTTAGAGTATGGATCAAACTGCAGTAGCTCTTCCTCTGTATCTGAGAGAAGTTGTCTAATCTCTTGTGAATAAACTTTTGAATACTAATATGCTCTGGCTTCTGTAAGATATCTACATAGAGGTGGAAGACTAGCAGTAACACTAAACCTATGTCTTACGCGACAACAGCACTACTTTCTGCAGTTAATACTGCAAGTCCCGTTTCTGGATTACTTTCAAGGTGGTGCCAATTTTGAAAGTTATTACAGAGCTGAAAAGCAAAATGTGTGGCATATAAGCACTTCTCATGCAATTCACCAGCTGGTCCACTCCTCTTGTCTCTTCACTATTTTATGTTAGGTTTGTGCAGGGATAAGCAATCCTCCGGGATCATAAAACAGGAGCAGAGCCCTGGAGATGTTGTCTTACATCTCAGTTAGATGTGGCCACCCATGACAGCATCAGAAAAGTGGGGCTCATCTGAGGCCTCATGCACCAGAAGCTTCTAGAAATGCAGCTTATCACAGTAGTATTTGATCAAGAAGTCCACTAATGGAGTAAGGCTGTGGACTTTGTGTCTGAAGGATGTCTGATGCCTGTGCTGGCTGCCTTTGCAATCCTGCAGCCCACTAGTCAGGTGTAGATAATGAGGAATAGTCACACATACCTAAGGATAAGCTGGGGTAAGGGTTTGCTTACATGTTGATTACAACAGGGAAAAGGGAAGAGGACTGGGGGTTAATTTGAAAATATGAATTTAGTAAAAAATAAGGATGCCTTTCTGACTTGGGAAAATGTAGCTGTTGCACAGTCTGAAGACTGTGACACAATATGTCTCTTTACTATCTTAAATATAGTTTTATAGATGGAAATGCAACCTCTTTAGCTTTGGAATGTAATATGAATTCTTCCTAGAAAATAACACCAATGACATTTCTTTCAAACAAATACATTGCTCTAATAGTTTAGTTTTTTAAAGTAACATTTGTCTATGTAGTCAAACAGGCAGATGAGTAACTGATCATTTTATTTGTACTATACCATCTAAGCACCCTTATGTTTGCTTTCCTTATCTGAGTTTGCTGCTTTTTTTCTTTAATTGAGACTGTCAGTTTTTAAGGAGAATCTGTGCATGTCTAATATTTCAATAACCAAAGCTCTTTCAGTTTAATGTATGTTCCGTAATAAGTACATTAAGTACAACAAAGGCACTGGAAGGAAGACACTGAGAGAATAACACACAAGATTGGATTAAAGCAGTGGGAGGACAAGACTGCAAAACTTCCTGCTGGTACTGAAAATACAAAAAATGAGCACACTGCACTGACCTCCTTCACTGCATGTGCGTAGCCAAAGAAGAAAAATATATGTTCTTATTTCATCTACCCACTGGGACAATTGCATTTATTACATATCATAAAGAGCTTGACAAGCCTGTTGCATTATTACCATGCATCCAATTTTATTGAGACCTTCTGAGAGCTGTTGAATCACTATTTGAACAAGACATAAGTCTGTATCACATGGAAGACAAATAATGGAGATGCTGACAGATAGTGTTATCGTGCCTTGTGCTTTTCATAACTTGAAAGACACTGGTAAGCCTCAGTGTAGGTTATTTGTTGACCAGTGCAGAACTGTTACCACTGTATCGTTCAAGATATGTTTTCCAATCAGACTGATTTTTTTAGTTGTTGTGGGCTTTTGTTGTTGTTTGTTTGTTGGTTTGGTTTTGTTTTTTTTTTTTTCAGGTTGTAATCCCAAATAAAGATATCCAGGTTTTAGCTCCAGACAACACCAAATTCAAAATGGAAACCAAAAATTTAAATTTTATTCTTTATCTCAGCAAATATAGCAGGGCTTGGTTGTCATATCATGGATGAGAAGAATAAGCAGGGTTTTTAAGTTATCTTCTTGTAATAGACAAGAAATTTATGAGACCAGCAACACCTAGTTGAGGCTTCAGTATGGCCCACAATACTCCACTGGCCACAATGGTTTCTTATCTTTCTTCAATAAATATTTAAGACTAAGTAAGATGACAAGTAAATGGAAATGCTCAATTCAAATAGGCTTGGTAAAAAAGTCTTATTTTTCAGATATATAGCTACAGTTTAGCAAAGGGAAATAAAGCATCAATACAAACCTGAAAGTATTAAGATTTTTTTTCTTTTTTTGGGTAAAGAATATCTACTATTCCTAAGGTTACTTGTAATTTCTCAATACTAAAGGTAGGGTAAGTCAGGGAAGTACTGAAGTGGGAAACTATAAGGAGTTGTAGGGAATATGAAGAACCTGAAGGAGAAACAACTGACAGGAATATTTTCCTTATTATCTTTCAACAGAAAACTTTTTTAATGGAGAAATGCACTGCTCACCTAAAATTAAAATGCATAGGAAGAAATACTTGGCTTAAAATTTAGAAGCCAAAATAGGAGAAGAAACATCACATCTAGCTAGTAAACAAGACACAAAAATAGAATTCCCAAGTGTGGTTTTTTTACTCCCAAGAATTCATAATAATATAGAATTAGACATAGTTTGGAAAACTCTTTTGCAACCTTGACTCTCTATTTTCCACCAAGGGAATGTAAGTCATCTACATCAAGCTTTTTTTTTTTGTGCACAGTGGCTCATTTACCCAGGAAAAATGAAACTTCTGTTATTTGATAACATTTTTATTTCTTGTTATTGGCAGCATTTCATCATATAACACCATCTGGTCCCATGAAATCTCTTTCAGTGCAATAAGCAGAGACAAATACTGGACTGTTCTATGGGTATTAGTGCTGGGCATTTTCCAGCCAGCCTGTAACTCTCAAGTCTAAGAAATCACACCATTTAGGTGGTGGGCATAGTTGATGATATATACCAGTTATCTGAAGTGGAGAGGCTGCACAGCTGTGTCCCAGTCCCATTAAATGTGAAATCCTAGAGGGTACATTGCACTTTGCCGAGACAGTTGTAAAAGGTGTAATCACTGAAGTTCTGATAAATCATCAGCTACTTAATATCAGCCTTTCCTCCGGCCTTTAATGAGCTTTTTTGGGATCTTCCAACATTTGGAACACATATGTACTTTTAGATACATAGATATTAAGAATTGTGTATGAACCAATCACATATCGACTTCTATCTGATACTTTCAAGGTGAATTTTGCCAACTACAAGATGTTTTCATTAAAGCTATGTAAAAGAATAATTTTTTAATGTTTTAACAAATATGTCTCCTGAAGAAAATTTACTGCAAAATTAACATTATATTAAGACATGTATTATATTTACTTCAAAATTAACATTATATTATAATAATTTTACAGATAACCAAATTTTCATAAAAATACTAAAATTTACAATTTTTCTATGAAAGAGTAAAATTGGGTAAAACTAATTAAAAGCAATTTAATTTGCATAAAAATAAAAAGAAAATAAAATTTTAAAAATCAGATTGTTTACCACAACAGAAAGAGGAATGAGAGTATTAAAGTAATAGAATTCCATTACAAGCAATGGAATTGCAGCCATTGGCTAATCACACACAGGGTCTATCTAATGATTTAATGCACAAAGATACACAAAGTAGTTTATGCATGAGTACAATCTTCCTGTCTGATCTGAAACAAGTTATGTAAGCTCACTGCAGCAGAGGATCACATATGAAATGAAGTCAGTAGTCCTTTTCTGTCTCCAAGGTCTACTGTGAGAAATGAAGTGGAAATGGCCTGCGACTGGACAAATTATTCTACATAGTACTTTTTGTAGCAGATATTATAATACCTTTTACAGTAGAGCCAAGGGGCAACTCAGGTCAAGCTTGCTGATGAAATCCTGAATAATTTACTAATTCAGATGTATAAAGAAATATTGCATGTACTGTAACTTTATGATAAATAAGAAAGGTTATAGACTTCCTTACAATTATTTTAAACATTAGAAGGATAGGTAACATATATATTTTGTGTATGGTCAGTATAGAAAAATATTACTTCATAAGTGACTCTAACTTGTACAACTCCAGGTAAGAGTATTTAAAAACTTTCATAGGTCTTCAGATACTTTTCTCTGGTTTCACTGGATTTTGTCAACCACAACACAGTTGAACCACAGTCTTATCTTCCTTTTCTATGCCATATCATGCCATGTTCTCCTTCTTCTTTTTAAAACCGTATAACTGAAAAACTGTTGGGTTGTTTGGTTTGTTATTTTTTTTATTATTATTATTATTATTATTATTATTATTATTATTATTATTATTATTATTATTATTATTCAACAAGCTTGGCATAAAATTTTAATTTTACTTTATTTTTTTTAAACACAATTTTTAGACATTATATCTACTATAGGTTGACAGAATAACTTCAGAGAAACTATTTTTCTAAAAAACTAAAATATTATCATAACACAACTTAATAACTGGCTTGTAGAAATAGTGCAGTATATCTGTGGGTATTACATTGCTTCTGTTTATTGTGGAGTTTCTAAAGAATTGGCAAAAATAAATAAGCTGTGATGTGTTCACCATATGTATGTCCCAGTAAATGGGATTTTTGATGCCTTGACAGTCATTTTATGTCATGTTTAACTAAATTGAAAAAGAGGATGTTGCTTACCTTTGTCTCAATTTGTTTGGTGTCTATATTTTGAAAAAGCAGCTTTACTCTTGTTTTCCCATCATCTGATGAGCCTTTGAGCTGAGAGAATTTAAACCTCCATAGCACATTCTAAAGAAAAATAAATTTGATTAAGGACTCTGCTACATGTTTTTATCTAGAACTATAGAATGATGATCAATATACGTGTACTAAAATAAAGCACTACAGCAGTAATGCAGTGCATGATAACAGGCTCTTTGCAGAGCAATTAAAATTAACATTTCTGTACCCTTTGTGAAAGCAAAAGATGCAATATTAAAATTCATTAATTAAACTATTTTGAAATTCTCTGAGATATAAATGTTTCAATTGCCTACATTGCACAAAGACAGCAAAAGCTTAATTCCTAAAGATCCATGAGGATATTTGTATCAGTTTCAGTATGAAAACAATGCCATGCCATATCTTGATCTTTCGTATTTCAGTTGGCTCATTTGCATAACGTAGATAATTGTGAATTACACAGATATTGCAAAGATGAATTTACTGATGTGTGAAATGTGGTTTGAAATTCTCAAAAAAGCTATAGAAATGCAAAAATATTATTATTGAACATAGTCTCAGAAACCACAAAAATGTGTCCTACATTACATAATGGTTTGTAAAATATATGACTTCTAAGCTTCTTGGTCTCCCACAGGTTTATCCATGGCATCTTAGTAGTGCTGGCAAAATCTAGATTGACAGATATGCTTTAATATTTATGAAAATATTTTGTAAAAACAAAAATTGGGAAATTATTTTTGAAATCAAGGTTATTTTCTGTATTTATCTGAATGTTTTCTATTCATCACCTGAAAATGCATAATTGAAAAAAAGTACACAAGGTAACAGCTTGCACCTGGACTTCCTGTTGATGCTTCCTTTAATATCTATAATCTTAATGAAAATTCTCTGCACATGTTGAAGTGTGCTTCAGTTCCTGGACACTGCTGAAGAAACACAATTTAAATACTTGGGACCTTATTTCAAAAGCACACATGGAAAAAAAGTTTGCTCTGCTCCATTTTCCAACATGCTTCTTAAAATATTTTTGTTAAGTAGACCAGTGCTACCAGTGGGCTTCAGAACCCTATTCATAGTTTAAAATGGAATGTCCTATACAAAACCTATCTACTGGTTCCCTGCAGACATAAATGTCACTGAGTTCTTAGAGAGATATAACAGATGAAGAAAAACAAGTATTCCACAGCACTGTGTTGGTGCTTAAACTTTACATTCATGAACAGATTTTAACTGGGTCCAGAGGGCCTAATTAGACCACCTGAAAAGTGTTAAAAGCTTAAATGAGTTTGGCTCTAAACAGGATAGATGAATGTTTGCTATGTAATAACTGCTAAGGTGGAGATGAATCAAGAACTTGGGAACAATGTAGTAATAATAAGCATTGCTGGAGTCATCATCTCTCTCAACAGTTGACACCAAGTGGGAAAGATGAGAAGTAGAGAGTGCTGGAAGATGGCAGAAAATGCACACTTTGGGATCCCTTTATATTGGAGGAGCGGCTGGAGGCACAGGATGGGGAAGATGAACCAACCAAGCTGACAAGATAAAAAGAATCCCTACAATGAGATATAAAGCAGATGCAGGCTACAGAAGTAGCTCAGTGATGGGCCCAAAAAAGATAAAAGCTGAATGAATTAAGCTTCTGCCCATCAAGAGCCTGGAATAGAATATGCAGGAAAAGAAACTGTTCTAGAAAAGTTTTTTAAAGATATTTTTCTTGTGCTGGAGAGATGAATGAGAATATGGGAGAGAAAAAGCCTTGCAGACACCATGGTCAGTGAAGAAGGGGGAGGAGGTGCTGTTCCTGAAGGATCGCACCCACTGGGAAGGACCCACGCTGGAGCAGTTCATGAAGAGCTGCAGCCCGTGGGAAGGACTCATGCCCGATTCTGGAGGACTGTCTCCTTTGGAAGGGACTCCATGCTGGAACAGGAGAAGAGTGTGAGGAGTTCTTCTCCTGAGGAGGAAGGAAGGACAGAGACAATATGTAGTGAACTACAGCCCCCATTTCCAACATGCCTTTGCGCTGGAGAGGAGGAGATAAAGAAAATTGGGAAGCAGAAAAGTGTGGGGGGAAGGTGTTTTAAGATCTGGGTTTTATTTAGCATTAGAATACTCTGATTTGATTGGCAATAAATTAAACTGATTTGCCCAGGTGGAGTCTGTTTTGCCCACGATAGTCACTGCTGAGTGACCTCTCCCTGCCTTTATCTGGACCCACAAGTCTTTAGCTGTATTGCCTCTCATTTGCCTGACTCATGAGGAAGACAGGGTCAGCCCCCCACACTCCAAAGCAAAAAATTTTGTGCTTTTTATTTCAGAATTTGTAACAATAAGGCTCTTTTAAAATTGGTTTTCAAAGTGTAATAAAGAATGTTTTTCAAGGACTGCATGAGGTGGTTGCCCAAAATTTGAGATCCAGATTTAGTCATAGAGCAGACAGGGGACTGGCCTTTATTTTAATCATCTTCTTTGAACACCTGCTGGGGTGTAAGAGCATTCTTTACATCAGTAGAAGACCTTATTTTTTTCATTAACTTCAAGAAAAAGATTCTTCAGTAAAATTCCTATGTCCCAAATGAACTGTTAATTTTTTGACCACTTTAAGAATTTTTTTCCATTGGTAGGAAATATTCTAAAACAGCTATGCATATAGGAGAGCACAGTAAATTTCAGCTGATAATTATGGGAAGCATGATGAACTGTAGAAGTCTCCCATTACTGCCTCACTCAGGCTTGAGGATGCAGAGAACATCTCCATCTTTCACACAGATGAAGAATAAATGTACTTGAGCTCTCCAGAATTTTTACTGTTTAGCAACAGAATCAGTCTATCTGCTGGTATTCTATGTTTCTCCTTAGGCAAGCAACAATCATTCATCTAAATCCTCCTCATCATCAATACTGAAGGTAGGTACTGTGACACAAAGTTCTATTAATAGAGTAAGGTTATTATTTTAAAGGTGAGAGTACATGCAATCTTTCTTCACATTTAAAAGAAACCCTTTCTATAGGGAGCTTACTTCTTACAGATAAATTATGGTTACACGCACAATGCGTATAATTGTGCAAGAAGCAGAATTCCAGAATGCAGTATCACCTGAGGGAGAGAAGTATATACAAAAGTATGTTCTGAAATTTTGTCCTGCTGCATGGGATGCACATTTAATTAGTCTAAATGTTCATGCAATTTTGGTCATTATTTTTCTGCACTAAGATTTCAATAGATTTGAAATTTGAGGGCATTTTGGTCCCAAACCCACAAAATGCCAACATGCAAAAACTAGATCCTGCATCAGTATTTCAAAATGCAGTGTGTTCCCTCTTTTCTCAGAATGACTGACTGAATTTTTAAAAAATATTTGAGAAGACCGATTTTCTACTGAACAGTTCTATTAATGCAAAAACATTTTTTGTATATATGTTTTCTTCTACTATGAAAAAAATGTTAAAATCCACTTAGAATAATATACATTAAAGTACCACTAAATTATACAGAAAATAGTAGCATTATAGACAGGGCTTGGAAGCTGGCATCTATCATTAACCATTCCCTGTAGGCACTTTCTATATAGCCACTGTTTTGCAAGATAAGTGCATCTTTGAAAATGTAATCTTTTAGATTCTGACTTTGAAAAACATTTGCCTTTATTCTGTTTATTTTAGACATGACCTACATTTCTTATGATGGAAGAATAATTAATCCTATTTTACTTTTGCAGCTTCAAAACAAATAGAATCAGGTGACATTTCATTTTTTTATGACTTGTAATCTTTTATAAATCTTTAAGTTTCTTTGTTATAATAAACCAAGTTTTCTGCTAAATATAACCTTCTTTTGCTTTTATTACTTGAAAAGGAAGTTACTTTTTTATATCTTTCTTCAAAATGCATCTTTACATGCTATACAACTCTAATGGCCCCTTTGAAGTCCCAAACTGACTACATTTCAGTAGGGCTAAATAAATAAATAGTACAGTATATTGGAGAAATAAATACTGGACATAAACATAAAGAAAATGCAATAGATGATAACTTCAATAACTATAAAACAATACAGAGTTATGTTTTCCTTTTCTTTTACTCTTACCTTTGTTTTACTGTCAAAACAGGTAAATCCTAGAGCAAAGTCGACTGTGAAACACAGGGTATCCCCTTGCCAACTGCACATATATGTTTTAGACTGAAAAAAAAAGGCATGATCTTTGAGAGAACAACCATCACTGTAAATTATTGTATTAAAATAATATTTTATGCAGGTATTTTTGGCTGGGAAAACACTCAGCTGACAGCACTGATACTCCTTTATTACTATGTTTGAAAATAGTCAAAAATTTCTGACTGTAAATTAGTGTCCCATCTGTCAGCTAGACATTAACTGCAGGTTTTTTATATTCAAGTCACTCTTCTACAAAATTAATATATTCTTGAAAACCAACCCTTGCAAAAGGCAACACAGAACTAACAAAACCAAATCTGACTACTCTAAACTTCTTAGACCTGAACTATTAATGATTTCTGATATTGCTTCCATCATATGTGCAGGGAACCGTGCCTAAATGTTTAGTCATTGCAATCTATTTCTAGAAAAGCATTCAGTCTGCTTGACTTCTCCATCTGATTTAAACTTTGTAGAGAATCTTTCTATTTTACAACACTTTTTAATTTGGGTCTGGTGACATGCAGGTGCAGCCCTATGCTAAAGTTAGTTAATGTAATTTCAAAGTAAGACCTAATAGCTATCATGTCTTGGTTAGCACTGCTACCTGACAAACTCTGCTATCTATTCACCAATTCCATTATAAATTTTCAGATTAGAAAGGAAAAAAAGGTTGTTTTATCAAAAAAACTCAGAAGTTCAGGTTAAACTTATGAATAAGCTTTACAGTAAAAAGTCAGTTAACTCTTTCCAGGCATTTTGAAGGCTCACTAACTTAGGTGTATGACAGATTCTGGAAAGACATGAATAAGATTTGCTGCAATATGGAGCAGCCTGATGACATTCACTGTTGACAGCCATAATAGCAAAAAGCCCATTGCCTTCAGCACAAGTAGAGATCAGATCCTGTCTCCAGGCTTTCCTTGCCACACCTTAGCAGACATTTTTAAGATTATACCCTTGTGCCTTATGAAATTTGGATATTTTTTATTTCTTCCAAGGAAGTATTACTTCACTGTGATTGATATATCATAAGTCTCAGTGTTGCCTCATGCTTAGATATTTGTTTACACAAAAATTTTGGATCTGGATAGTTTCTTTTAATAAAAAAAAAAAACCAACAAAATCCTTTTACATGCAAGAATTCACTAGAGGAGACTGAAACATTAATAAAACTTGCTTAAAATGCAAACTGCCATTTGAATAGGTTTTTTAAAATTTTTTTGTGTAATCTAGAACTTATGGATGATTGTAAAGGTTTCCTCACTCCAGTATTAATAAAAAAAGTTAGTTATACTAAAATAAGCATTTTTGAGTTACAGTTTTGACATTTTAAAAAGGATTTTGAAAGGGCTAGGAGTAATATCAGTTTATAAGTGCAGATTAGTATTATAATAATCTCCACAATAATGGAGATGTATAATATTTCTGAATAAATTAATTTGCTCATTGGTGTTCAAAGATCATATTATTTGGCATTTAAAAATATTTCAATGATTGATTTTCAATTAGAATGACATTTACATATCCTTACATTTCATTCAGTAATTAAAAGGTGGCATTAAGCACCAGCCATAACTTATTCTCCATTATTCTCCAATTAAAAAGGTCATATTAGCTGAGCTCTGACTGAGCAAAGCAATTTTTAAAACGAATAAAATTAGATTCCCCTAATGGGTAAGCATCAAATTGCTCAGCCACAAATGGTGAATACTAAAATGAACTATGCACAAATAATGAGCTTGGAATACTTTAAAAATATTCAGTATTAGGAAATAATGGAACCAGTTTGGAAATTTTCCCAAAATACCAGAGCCAAACATAACACGCTTCATTTTCACTGTTATTGAAAATATATATGCATTTTTTACTTATAAAACAGACTCACAGGGTTTTCTTTACTACAGAATTAGCTTGTATTTTGCCATATAAATTTAAAAGCCTGCTCCTGGCATCTCCTCAGTGACTTTGAACAGGTTCTCACAAAGCTCTGTGGTAAGGACCCTCATCTTGACTCATTGACCCTAGGACAGAGCTTTATTCCTTTCCATTTTTGCCTTTGGAATAAGCTTCCCATACAGCTGCAATTGTGATCACCCTTGGCTATCCACAACAATTTTTTATGTGGAAATTTAACATCAGAGGTCTGGGTTCAGGTGTCTTTCAGTGAATTTAGAAAAAAAAAAAAAAAAAAAATTGGTAAATTTAGAGACCACGAGAAAATGCACTGCATATCAGCCAGCTTGCTAAGTCACAGTTTAAACAACAGAGAGAACAGGCCTCATAGTGCAATAGCTAAGAAAACTGTACTATATGACCTAGATCAATCATCTGATGTTTTCTGAGCAATGTAAAGATCCACAGAATATTATATTTGTAATAAAAGACAATAACAAAACTTTTACCCGTGCAATGTTCAGGTATCAGTATCTCAATGCATATTAACTCATAAAAAATCATTAAGTTGACAATACCACTGTTCAAATACCAAAAGAACACTGTATCTGACTCATTTATGACAGAACTCCTCACACAGACCTCCTGTTGCTGATCAGATACATGACTCTTGTCCATCTCTGGCTTGTGCATCTGTATTCCAAGACCCTGAGAGGGCTCGATAGTTACAATGACTACACATATACACTCATTCTCATTCCCACAGACAGAGATTTTCCTGAAATAATTCAGCTTTGAACTATGTTTGGTGCTCAAAAAACAACCAGGCATAGCACTGAGTTTGTGTGATCTACGTGGTCCATGGTCTAGTTAACAAGGAGGTGATCAGTCTGGTTGGACTTGATGATGGCACAGGTCTTTTTCATCAGTTTTTGCAATAGGGCAAGGACATGGGAGAGTTTACTCCAGTACTCTAAAAGAAAGACTGATGTAGGGTTCTGTCTAACAGTAAAAGACATTACAAATATAAACAATGAAGAGCCAATTAATTTCAAAACCAGCTTTTATGTTTCTGAGTTACTATGACTCCTTCCCTCACAGGAGAGAATGTGTTTATAAACAGATCATCTAGCACAAAAAGAAGGGCTGTGAACTCAGTTTATAGGTGTTAGGGACCCAAGATGAGGTGAGTAAACACTCAGACTGGAAAGTGAATGTATGGGAAGAGATAAAAAGAGGGATTTATTTCCACTCAGAGAGGAGAGCACCAATATACCTCAGATATGTGTGAGAGACAAAGCCCGAGGGACAAACAGCAAGAGGGACCTCTTCATGGGGAGTCACCAGGCTGTGATGAGGCTGAAGCACAAAGACTGGGTGGGCAGCAAGCACAACTGCAGCCCAGACACAGATGTCTGGGGAAGGAAAGGCGAGAATAAAGAGGAACCCTCCTCTTCTTCAGTTTCCTTCTTTGTGTTGGTGTCCTTGTCCCCATTAAGCTGAAGTACAATGGCAGAAGGAAGCATGCAGGCTCCCCGGATCACAGAGAGGCCTTTTCATTTCTCCACACACGGGGGTCTCCCATGTAGGCTAAAGCCATAAGTACATTTGGTTTCTTCTGGGACTGGGCAGTCCAAATGCTTCTAAATGAATCATGACATACAACAGATTTTTTGCAATGGACTTTTTTTACTGCTGGAACATGAGTTTATTGCAGTGCTTTAGATGGATGGTTCAAATTTGCCTAAGTTCTGACACAGGCATCCAGCGTAGTATCTCTGGATTCTTTTTTGAAGACATAGAGTCCTTAATGTTACTCTGATGTGGGATTATATTCTGCCTGAGAAATAGTGGTTCAACTTGCTTTTGTTTTTCAGTAAACTTTTTAAAATCAAGGTTAATTCAAGGTTAATAACTATAATTTGGGGTTGAGATAGCATATTCTGAGATCATCAACAAAGATTCTTAGTAAAAAATACCATTTAACATAATTTTTTAAGAATCAGGGCACCAACCTTTTCAGTCAGTACTCCTTTTCCTAAGTTCATGGCAGTAAGTTTTCTAAGGATCAAGTGAGACTCAGTGATGTTGCTCATCTAAGTGTAACACAGAAAAATGACACAGTGTGTATTCATTTTAAAAGATACTACTTTTACAATTCTAATGCTGTTGGTCCAAATGTCTCATCACATGTACAGTTTCAAAAATTCAGTTGATGATTGGCTGCATTGCAGTTAATTATTGTCTTGCATGAAGGAAATCCTCATTTTGTTTTAACTATAGCACCAATACACAATGTATTCATTAATTTTGGACACAGCCATGTTCTATTGAGCAAGAATTTTAGTGTTTTTCATCAGCCAAAATACAGAAATAATACCTACCTTCTAGTCTAAGTGAACACATATTGGGCATGTACATGATTTGGCTTGTTTATTTTCCAAAAAGTAATTGGAAAGTTGGCAATACCATTACACTTTCCTGCTTGAACTACATATTTTCCCTGCTGTGCTGTTAACTACCTTATAGATAAAGATATACATTTGCTCTAAGATGAGCTGTAAAGGTTTATTACATGTAAATGGGATCACAGACATTATTTCTCACTATACTCATGATATAGAATTTAACACATATTTTCTAAAACTAAGTTCTAACCAGACAGGACAGCATTTAGGCAATAGCCATATCCATGCAGTGCACATACTGCATACTGTATTCACTTAAGTTAAAGTATGTGCTATGCCTCTGTGTGGAAATAATATGCCATCAATGTAAAAAATGCTAAAATCTTTCTGAAATTTTGCCTTTTCTTAGAAAAAGTATTTACATTAAATTATGCTATGAAGCCAAAGAATATATTTTTGGAGCAGAAGACTCCAGCATTGCTAATTTGAACTTATAAAATTTTAGCATCCTCCAAATATCACTTCTACTTGTTTCTTTTTACTTCTACTTGTTTCTTTTTACTTCTGAGACCAAATCTCTCATCACCTTACATTTAATATTTTTCTTCGTTTTTCTGTCAATGTCAGTAAAAAATGGAAGGAATTTTGTGGGACTGTCAGAGGAACTTAAATGCCTGAAAGAGAGAAGGACCTAAATGATGTGTTATTTTATTCTGCATTAGAAATAAAAATAATGTATACCAGCATTTAAGATACAGTGACAGGGAGGGAAAAAATTGTTTGGAACACAGATTCTTGCATCAAAACTTTATATGGCAGCTTTTTAAAAGCTTCTAAATCATATAGGAGTGACAGGAGTAAGGTGTCTTAATGCATCCAATGTATTTACAAAAATATAGAGTTTGGTAAATGCCTTAATATGGGACCAGATATGTTAAAAAATTATTTTTGAAAATTCTCCTTTTAGCATTAAAAAATTCCAAGCAGAATGTGAAAACAAAGATAAGAGCAACCAGAGTTATTATGGTTGTACTGAGAAATATATATCAGCCCACACAGAGAGAGTACTAGAAGGCAATATGATTTAATTCTGAACACAGCCTGTAAAACCTCCAAGAGTCTTTTTGCATAGAACGACTAATGCTAAACAGAAATGTTTTTTAAACCATTTGAAATAGCAGAATCACTGAATTAAGAATGTAGATGCTTTGGCTTTCTCATATTTTAAAAAAATTGGGGTTTTAGCATAAAATATTTTACATGTAGTCTTTTTTTAAAAAACAAAACTTGCAGAACATGTTTATAAAGTACAGCAAAAGCATTGTTACTTTGAATTCACATTATATAATAGAAAATGAAGCAACAATGAAATCCAACATCCACCGAAAGCATGAGTTTTCAGAAATTTCAGATTTCTGAACAGATTCCCAAAACTCAGGTGTATTCCTGTTCCATCTATCAGTAAAAAAGGATCAGTGAAATATTTTCAGTGAGAGGGATCAAATGAATATCATCTTCACTTAAAAACTCTGACGGATCCACTCATTTGCCCATACCTTTAAGGAATTCATCACGTCACAATTAAAAGTTTACAGAACTTTCATAATTATGGATAGATACAAATAAAACCACTTCATTGAAACAAACCAGATCTGATTTAAAATCTTGTATATTCCTTCATGATCTGCTGCTCCTGTTGCTGAAGGAATTACATCATAATATCCCAAAATAACTCTCTTTTGCATACCTTGCTAGCATTAGTATAAAAAGTGCATTCTCTTATAAAAGATGGTACTGCAATCTGATGATTTCAAGATGTTATAGTTATTTTTTTAAAACATTTATGCACATTTGTGGTTTAGCATATATGTATACAAGAGATACTGGCAGTGAAAGTAAGATTTTTCAAAGGACTCAAATGATGGCTCATTATATTTTCACTGAATTTCAAAGAAAGTTTCTATTTATTTCGGTAGAAATGGGACTAGCTCAGTGCTTTAGAAAATAATACTTAGGTTTAATACATCCATGTTTTAAATGCTTGCTTTCTCAGGATACTGCTCAACTTGAAATTATTCCCCTGAGGTCATCTATTGAAATAACTATCTGATTTATTTGTAATTAATTTTTAATGCTCATGACATTATAGCAGCTAACTGCAAAAATGGTTTGCTTAGTACAGCACTCATTGTACAGACTGTCTTTTCAGAAACTTTCAGCACCACTGAGATAAGGCATTAAACCACCATTCAGACATTAGGATTAGATGTACATGTGGAATGAAGTGAATTTTACTCCACAGGGAACTGTGATCCTGTAGCAAGACTGAGGTGAACTTGTAGGTTCAGCTACTCTTTGGCAAGAGAGATAATGCAGTGGTGGATGCCTACTCTTGGCCATGGCATTCTCTCTGTGATATGAACCTAGGGCTAAAGCAAATCTGACAGAAGAAAAGACCTTCTACCCTCTTTGCTGAACAGGCAGACAATGGCTTAAATTGGTTGCAGGAAAAGGCAGTGTGAAAAAAGGATGCAGGAGGACAAAATCTAAGGGCAACATCTTAGAAATTATCTCCTAGCAGGGAAAATTCAAATTGTGTTCTTTAGCCTTTGCTTATGTCAGAAAGAGATTGTGCTTCCATATCTCTGTATCTGAGGAATACTTTCACTGTTTTGCAGCAACTCATTTTTCCATAAAGAAAGGCAAGAATCAACAGTGAATTCAATGTTAAGTTTCCTACATGTTTTCCTGCATTTCCTATGTTTCCTACATGTCACAAGCATATTTTCATAACCCTGAGGCAGATTCTCAGTGGTAATCACAGTAATCAAGCTGACACTGCTTGTTTTAGTAGAACCAGTAGACCACTACTGGCTTACTTCAGCAAAGACAATGACTTCATTCTGATGCAGTTTGTTATTACACAAATAATATACTATTTATTTATAATAAATAATTATATTTATTTATAATAAACATTTTTCTTCTCTGGTGATCTGTAAATTCTGGAATTTCACAGTTGAAAAGGGAATTAATCAGAAATATCATCAAGAGACATTCCTGAGTGCAAAATTCAGTTGTGAATTAGTGACGCTTTCACTGGGAATTTCTTCTTCTGCCTGATTCTTATAAATTGTGGGTAGAGAATTACAGGGAACACCAAAATTAAAACCATAATATCCAGCATCAACATTCTAAGGTAATATTACATTATAAATCTGAAGTTCCATGATAGTGAATTCTTCACAGGAAATTCTTGACACATTTAAAAGAATCACAGAATGTTTTGGGTTGGAAAGGTCCAAAATGGGCCCACCCACCATAGTCATGGACATTTTGCAATACATCAGGCTTGTCAGAGTCCCGTCCAACCTGCCTTGGACTCCTTCAGGGATGGGGCATCCACAGCATAACTCTGGGCAACCTGTCCAGCGCCTCACCACCTTCCCATACAGCATTTATTCCTAACATGAAATCTGAAACTGCACTCCCAATTTATAGCCATTCCCACTTGTTCTATCACTATATGCTCTTGCAAAAGTCCCTCTCCAGCTCTCTTGTGGTTTCTTCCTTATTCAAGTCCATAAGATCCTCTGGAAAATAATAACAAAACTAGAATCCCATGACATAATTTTTATCTAAATATTTGGATTTAGAAATAAATATATGTAATATATGTAATATAACATTATTTAGATTTATTCTTTCAATATAAATAATGTAATTTTAAGAATATCTTATATTTTCAGGATAATGGTCAACATTTTATATTAATCATGTCAAAAATACAGAATATAGAAACAAGTTTGAGTTCAATAGCCTTGAAAATTTTTACATTCTCTCACTGTTTTAAAAGTTCTAATAAACACATTGCTTGTTCTTCATCTGTTATGTGAATTAATGAATTATTAACAATTATTGAAAATGTATTACCTATTCATCTGTATGGCTCTCAGAACCTTTCTTTGTGTCTGCGAATGGTGAGTTTTTTTGCATCAGTGTGGAAATGAATTAGAATCTAACACTATTTCTAAAGGTGACCAGTTAAATTGTAATTAGCTTTCTGTGCATAATGAAAACAATCTAAAACTTAATTGTGTAATTAAACTGAGTGCTTCTTATAACAAACTGGAGAGCATCTTTTAATGACACTATAAATCTCACCTAATCTAAATGCTATTTAATATCTCACCTGAATATAAGGAGAATATTTCCTTTGCTTAAATGTTTGTCTCAGAATTAGTTCTGAAATTAGCATATGATAGCATTTCCATTCTTAAAGGGAATCCTACATATAACTCTGTTTCATATATGCTTTGCAATCATCACAGAAAAAAAATAAACCAAAAACCAAAATCTTGGCCAACTTCATTTAATATTTTTGCAATTCAATACAGCACATGCAGATCACAAGGTTTACACTGTGATTGACCAGTCATGATTTATTCAACCTCTCAGGTCACCATGACAAATTAATAAAATCATAAATGTCCAATAATGGATCATAGAAATGACAATTAATTCCTATCAAGATTACCTAATTTCGGCTAGATTTTATTTATTTAAGTGGATTTCTTTTGGCTCAGTCTCCGAGAGTGGTTTAGACTACTATTTCTGCAGCACCACTTAATTCCCAAAGATGCTCAGAAAAAATGAGTGTGTTTGTTTTGATGTCAGAGTTACTGAGAAAGCCAAAGTTCTGCGCATCTCAGGAGTCAGGTATTTGGAAGACTTAAGCTGTGATAGACAAGTGGAAACAACTAATCTCTGACCAAGTTCTAGTGGGGACACTCTCTAAAATCGATTCTGATATACATCTAACTGGAATTGTAGTAAAATCAATTCAAAATGTCACTAGAGAATGACTAGAAAACACATTTTGCATTATGTTGCAGGAAGGAGATACAGGAACTGAACTTCTTGTAGGCTGTCTTGATATGAACATCAAAAACTCTTCTGTTTTCTCTAAATCTAAAATCTTCAATTGAACTTGTACCTTTCATGATAAAAAAATTAGTTTCAGATGGAGCTGATTCCACACTTCCATGCAGCTTGTCTCCCATACACTGGGAATGCAAGGAATCAATAACCCTGACCAGCACACTTCACTATTTATATTCTTGGTGACTTGTTGAACACTCAGCATTAAGCAAATATGAAGGCATGTTGCTAAAATAAGCATTGAAGTTAAGTTTACAGAAAAAAAAAATTTAGAAGCCATTTGAGCTTCTATGTAAGGGATTTTCTCCATCTGGCTCCTAATTTTGAAATCATGAGGAATTTATCGTTATCTCCAGTGGACAAAGAATAAATGCGTAACTAAATTATTTTTGGCTCTTGAGCTGCTCAAGATATGGAAGCTATTTATCCACTAATTTTGTGAAAATGTGAAGTCTTAAAATGTCAGTGCAATTTTGTGCAGTTCTTTTTGATCTGTCATCATTATGTGGTTTTACATACCATAGAAGCAAGTATGTAATTTAAAATATAAATACTGCATTTCATGTTATGAATCAATTATTGCTTGAGACTGGTTAGTAAGTAGTATGTATGCATACAGTCACTATTATTTTATACAATATAGTCAACTGTTATTTTATACACTATAGTCAACTGAATGCTTTTAAAGAGAAATTATGACAAAAAAAGCCTGGTTTCCTTGAAAGATTATTGAGGTCAATTGGAAAGAACTTATTCACTTATGTATGCCTTAAATTAATTGTAGTTAACCCTTCAAGAAGATTTTTAACAAAGATATACATCTAAAATTAAGTAACAGTCTAGAACAAACAGCAAGCAGGTGTAGTAATGAGGAGGTTGCACAGATTATTTGCTGAGCTGAAAAGGAATGATGAGAAGGAAGCATTACATGGACAAGTTTTACATAGAAAACTTTAAACCCATAAATCTTTACTAGAAAACCAAGAGGTGAAAATCAACACCTGTCAACAGTATTTTGAAAGGATTTGTACAATGAACAATATATTTTTCATGGAAAAAAACTTCATTTTCTCAGATGAAAATATTATGAATACATTAGAAATTAATTCAAACTGATGAACTAGCAAAATCTATGACAAGGTATTATAAAGAAATTAAAAAGATGGATAGGAGAGAGCATACCAAAGATAGCCAGGACCAGATAATTGATGAAAAATAGTCCATCAAGCAAAAAGGCAAAGACATATGAAGCTGAGGAAAGGTTATTGAGTTAACACTTCTTCAAAATAGTGATGTGATTATTTTTTGTTTATTGGTTGGTTTTAACCATCAATAACATGATTTTGAATTCCTTACATACTTCGTACCGATCAGCCTGAAGAAGACACAGTGTATAGGGAGAAATGTTAAAGTGGAACAGTAAGATGGTGAACTAAGCATTGTGTAAGCTATGTCACTCTTGTGTCTGTCATCTTTTTTAAGCATGGAAGACTCAAGTTCATGGAGGAAAAGAGTGACTAGCTGAATAACGAATATGCAAAAGTGATTAATTGTTGCTTACAAAACAATACAAAATTATCAATTGCACTTATCTATTACATACTGTTTTTAGGAATTTTCATCCTGGTGTTTTAGCAGCACAATATTTGTAGAAAGAAAATTAAAAGTCTTATGGGGGAATTCTGTAGAAAAAAAGCTCTTGGTCTACATGCAGGGTTATTCACAATAGTTATTTTTGTTTTATTCAGGAACAGACATAATCTGTCAGAGAGCAATTCTGAGTCACAACAATTATATGAAAATATGTCATATATGCAGCATCAAGAATCTTACTATAGAGAATGGTTTGGTGTTAACTTCTCAGAAAATAAAGACATATTAAAAATGCATACAAAAACATAAAACATCCACAGATTATGGGATTTATGTTAATTGATTTTAAAAGAGGGAAAACACAGGAAAAATGCATCATATATTTATGTTCATTATAAAATGATTTTGGATTTCCAATCATGTTAAGTGAAATAACTTGCAACATTGCAACATTGATTAATCTTCATTTGTTTATTTTGCTTGGTTTACTTTGATTTTATTTGTAATGTATGTTCTTCACATGATGACCCTGTATCATTCCAGGAACATGAATTTTACTGCTAACATTTCTCTATACATTCATATCCCTGACTTTAAAAAAAAAAAAATTGTATTTGAAGGGTTTATTTTTCTATTGATGTCAGTCACTGAATCATGGAACAAAATGGAAAGAAGTTATCTAGAAGTACTTACCTTTAAGCATGGAAAATAATAAGGTAGCAAAACTTTTTGATTATTCTGTTATAATTTAATGGGATCCAGCCTATTTTAATTCTCGAGTAACTCATATTAAACAAATGTTTTGTTCAAGCAACACAAATGGTTTCAATACAGTAGGTTATTCAGCTTTATGAGGATTGGAAAGAACTTGCAGCATCTTCATCACAGCTGGAAGTATGAAGGGAAAACTTTCTTTTGTGTTAGAACTGCTAGTGAGGAGAGTATGCAACCATGTCTTATCACTATATACCAACTGCAGGTACTTTAGAGACACTGTGGTAGATGATTTTCCCACTGCATGGTTTTTTTCAGTCTCCTGATAATTCTTTCATTTGTAAAGCAGATTCCTCTCCTGTGTTCTCTTCCAGACATCAAACAAAGCTTACATGTACAAGGTTTCAAGATGACAAAACTGTGGTTCAATTTTTCTACAGCTGACAGTAAAATATATTACTGTCACTTTTCCCTCTGTCCACATTCCAACATGCTCCTCCATCCTCCTACTGAACAGAACTGATCTAAATCATCCCTTTGAGATGTTTCTGCATTAATTTATTAATCATATCCAAGACTCAGATGGGTCAAAATAATTTCCTTTGGAAAAAATACTCTAAGGCAAAGGAAGAATACCGATTAAGAAATTAAAACAAGACAACATTGGAAAAAATGTGGAATAATATCCTATGCTACTGATAAGCCCAACTGAGGGGTCAAAGAACTAGTAAGAGCTCTGGAAAATGTGCTAGTCTCTTATTTTTGAAGATTTTCTAAACCATAAAAATCTTGAAAAAAAAATGGAAGAAAAATTACCTAATCTAAGCATCCTTTATTCATTTTGCACTGTTTAGGATGTTCTAGATGAAAAAACCATTCTTTCTGGGATTTGCAGGAGTTGATTTAACTTCAAGGTATGACTGAGAGGATTTCATTGCCTATCTTCCACCATTGCAATGCTGACTTTTATTAGCAGCCTCATGGGAATACTTTTTAACAACACTTTTTCTCTCTTTCAACTGCCTTTCTGCCTCACTTCTCCTGCATTTTTATTGTCCCCATCTATCCAAGTTAGGCTATCAGCAACTACAAAAGTTTTTCTAGGAAAAAACCCCATGTATTTCCAGTACATGGATTCAACATCTGTTTGTTCGTTGCCATTGTCTGCAAATAGATTAATTTTACCAGGATCACTGAATTGCAGAATTTTCTTGGTAAAATTAAACAATTGCAGATAGAATAGGAGTTTAAGACAGCTGAAAGGGGAGCAATATTGTGGGGGGTGTTTCTTCCTGCTTTATTGCATTCTTTCTGTCATCTACTGCTGCTGTCATCTACTGCAGCATTTCCAAAAGAAAGGCAAAAAAAAAAATAAAAAAAATCACCCAACACAGGCAGATAAAATTCAAAAGGACCACAGCATCTTAACATTTTTCTTCATAAATTGTGTAAGGACAGAATCTTCTCAGAAATACAGCTCTTATTACAGAAACACCAAATACAAAGGGTATGTACAGGAAAAGGTTAAAAAACTCTCATGGGCAAGATCCTAGCTACACAGGACATCAAACGGACCAAGCTCCATTTAAATAAGAATGGCTGAAATGGCACAATGCAATCCAACAGCTGCCATGAATCTTACCCAATCACTTATGAATAAAAAATAATTTCCAAAATTCTCCAAAGAAAGAAATTTTACAGACTGACATACCACTGACAAGCTTGAATTTTCTGGATACTAGAATGCCAGTACCTTTTCTATGACTTGAAATATTCTACGTAATGTTAAATTGCACCTCATTCATGCTGCTCTTGACATCATTCTGAAAAGAAAGGCACTCACAACAGAATTTATGCTTTGAAGAAAGAAAGAAAATAGTGCAGCCAAAAGACTTTTCACTGCTGGAGACTGATCACAGTACTCTGAACTCCACTGACATAGTAGTTTACAGTAAATTTGGATGTATTTAACTATGTGAGAGAAAATTAAGACATAGGAAAACACATATGGAGACTTGAGCACTGTAATCAGGATTTTATTTGAATTACTTTCCTGGTGGTTTCAGATAGGTTAAACCACAGCTGCAGAAAATTTAATGTCTTTTGTGTGAAATGAGTCTAGATGACTGATTCAAATGACAAAAGATCATTCCACAAGTAAGAATCGTTCCTTAATTTTAAGGATGTAAAGGAAAAGCAAGTTTTGAGATTTAACAATAAATAATCAGAAATTTAATCAGATAAGGAGCCAGCTACTCTGCATGCTTGTCATACTTAATTTTAATTATATGTTATCTGTTTTTCATATGGATAATATATACGAGGATCAATTTTTTCCTGAAGAACTGCATTCCTTCTCAGAAGTTCAGGATTAGGGACTGTTACAAAATCTTTTTGTTCCTTCATCAGTCTAAAGAGACAAATAGAAGGGTTCTAATTAAGTACCTTGTTAGAACACAGAAACCTGTTTAGAATCCCAGAGATTTGGAAATTTAGATGAGCTGATTAACCACCTGAGATAGGACTCCTGCTCCTTGCAAGTGATGCTAATACAATGCTGTGATCCAGTGTTCTCAGTGTTTCCAGTGTCTTTAGAAGGTACACAGGGCACTGCAAACCTGAGCACACCAAATCAAATCTGTCTTTGTGTTAAACTGAGTAAATATATTTTTAATTGGAAAAGGCCTATAGTCTCAATGCATACACTCCCATAACGTTCGTCCAGATCACTTGAGAGTATGGATCTAGATTTACTAGCCAGCAGAAAATGATAATCTGCTGTTTAATTTTGAGAAATCAAGACTATTACAAACTTCTTTTCGCTTTTATACTGTCTTCAAACTCTTCCAATGTCAACAAGGACAATCCCAATTCACAATTAACAATATAAGAGTAAAATATCTCTTATTTGAATATAGAAGCATTATGTAACACGTATCATATTTATCTTATGTGAGAAGAAAATTAGTTTTCTGGAACAAAATGTTCAAGTTGGACTAAATACAGTCCTGAGAGTTTTTCAGTGGTAAAGTGTCCTAATTTCCAGTTTTTAATAATCAAGGTGAACTTACAAATGATAACTTTCAATTTTCAATCTGTCATAACATGCTCATTGACTGGTATTACACAGTCATTGGCAGAAGAATATTGATGTGATGATGAAGTTTTCAGAAGTCTTCAGCCTATTAAAGATGCTTAGTCATGGAGGACATGAGTATTATTAAACATACAAGTAATTCAAAATCTTGTTATACTTATTTTACAGATTAAATTATTTAAGTTGTACTTACCCCTGTTCTTTGAACTTCCAAGAAAATTGCTCTTTGGAATGATTTCTCCCACACTGCCAATTCACTGCCCAGCTCTACGTTGAAATAGTGGCTCTTGCCATGTCCAACCATAACACTGAAACAATACGGCCTCTGGTCTTCAAGATCAAAGTCCTGGTGAATACCTAAATACAAGTTTGCTTGTAGCCAGCAATCATCAGCAAGCCAGAGCTGAAAGATATATTTCAGTATGTGATTCCTCATCTGGCAAAACCAAACAATTGAACCAACACTGTCCTCAGTAAGTGATGGGTACTTGGATATACTATGCCATTATGTCAACAACTGTGTTGAAGAAATGTTCTAGGAGTTAAATAATTATGTCAAAGACAGCTTTTCTCTTTCATTCTTATTTGCTTTGTCCCCTATCTTTTAATCCAAGCTACTACTGCAGTTCCAAAACACTGTCAAAATTACCTAAGCAATACATATATATATATATATATATATAATATATAAAGGTCAATATAATTTGAAGTGAGTTTGAAAAAAATATATTGTTAACAGTGGAAAAAGAAGGAAATCCCTGAACGTTTCAAGGCATTCCAGGAGCTGTGTACCAGCTCTACAGGAGACTATATTTACTCCATTCTACTTGGGTTTCAATATGCTAAACCCCAAGGAATGTAGTAATTTATCAAGCTCCCCAGGACTAATTCTGGAAATGACAACATGAGCATTTCCTTTTATAGCTGTCAATGCTTGTAACTACAAGGAGACTGACACAAGATCCTGCCATCACCTTCAAGATAAAGAGAAACTGTACATTAAACTTGCATAATAAAATATATACCTGCAATAGAATGTTTGTAAGTTTAAACAAATTAATATAAGAAACTTCCCTAATATTTCAAGACTTCATTGATTAACACAGAGGAAAAGAAAACTAAATTAAAAAGCTGCAACTTACACATCTAAGTACTTTCACAGCTTGAATTTACAAATCACACATATTTTTATTTTTCTGTTTATCAGGTAGAACCCTTCCCTATCCCCATTTCTCTGTGATATCATGGGGCAGAAAAGACTGAAACCCCAAAATAATTAGCAATGATTCATGGGGCATCTCGGGAGCAGCACATATTGCCACCATGGTTCAAAGCACTGTGTTGTCAAAATTGGCCCTGCAATTACCTGAGGAGAGAACAGACTTGATGAAGCTCAGTTATTTTACAACACTCCTTTGCACTGTTGAAAAGGAAGTTGAACAAAATTCCTGCATATATTCTGGTGTTCAACAGCTATGGAGTGACAGGTATTAAATCTGTTTCAAGACTCAGTGCTGCATATCCTGGCTTGCAGACTACTATATTAACAATTTTTTTTTTAATTTTGCATGTGAAAGTACCAGACAATAAAAGAAAATAAATGTTTTTATGACAAATTACTTAAAAATGTACAGGACTACAGTAAGAGTTTGAATTATGAGGCAAGCTGTAAGAATAAACAAATGTGATGCGAGACATTACATTTCAAATCATCTGGCTCTTACCACCAAATGAACAGAAATATGCAAGGATATATTATATATATGAGTTTTAATTCACATATTTGTGTATTTATACGTATGTATACATACACCCAAATCTAAAATATATTAAAAATTCTGTTTTAAAATTTAAGTTCCACATTGGATTGCTATTTTCCATGTTTAACTCTTGCATCATAATAAACATAGATGAGAAGCTTACAATTAGGTGTGTAACCAGAGCACTTCTCCTTAAAATCCATCTTTCATGAGAAGATACAATAACATTCTCCCAGGGTTTTGCACTAATGCTAAACAGCTTCTGAAAATCCTTAAGAACCCCCTCCCAAAATGGCAGCCTTTACAACATAACTCTATAATATCTAATGCAGAAAAATTAATCTCTTACAATTTTTTGGATTTGTTCTGTTCGCTTCATTGTCATTTATACCAAAGAATCAACAGAAAAGAGGTTAAGGAGTTCAATTTGAGCTTTTGTATTTTAGCTTACGTATTCATGAAGACTGGCAATTAAGCATTCACTTATTAAAATGTCAAGAACACTAAAGAGTTGAATCTTGGGTAGTTTATTTCCCAACTTCTTTTTTTTTAATGAAAATGTACTGCAGAAGTTGCAGAAGGACAGAACATCCTTGAAATTACCATAATATTCCAGGAAGAACCAAGTTTTTGCAGTAATACTTATAGGAGAAAAAACAAAACCAAAACCCAAGACTTATTTATGAGCCAAAAGTAAAATTATAAAAAAATCATGAAGGAGACTAAATAAATGATCTGTGACAGAACATCTACTTTTTTTCGGTATGCTAGTGATGGGCAGGACCTGAATTTGCCCATATGTTCCCAGCTGGAGACATGGTCACACAAAAATAATGTCATGACTACAAGAATATGGTTCTCCTCCTGTGCCTCTGGAGATGAGCTCTAGTCCTGAACTCCAGGGCTACTGTTTTCCTGGCATGGCAGTGCCAAAACACTTCCTTCACATGTCCTGAATAACATGGATCAGAGAAAACCCTAACAAATAAAAAACCCCTACAACAGAAAAAAACCTAAACACCCCAAACCAAACCACCCCCGCCAATACCAAATCAAAAACCTTAAGCACTTTTGCTTCAGTGCAGGATCTGTTACAGGTAACAACCTGCCTTTTCCATGACATCAGTGTAGTCAAAGGGGAAACAGCAGAGAAGGGCAGCAGCTGGTGAGAACTAAAGATAAGCTTTAATTTTTCACTGAAATAGTATTTTATCTGAAAAGATGGGGTTTTTTTCTGAAAATATTCTTTAATCTCTGTTGCTGAAGGCCCCCAGCCAGGTAATAATTAGCATTGACTCCATGATTGCAGAAGGCTGATCAATCCCTTTATTCAATTAAACTGTACTATACTATATTTATTAAGAAACTCATCACCCTTACAGGCAGCCCAATACAGCATTGATCTAATTGGTCAATCAATCAAAACACCATCACCAGTGTCCAATTAAGAAATCACCCTTTGGTAAACAAATCTCCATAACACTTTCCACAGGTGCACAACAACAGATGCAGCAAGTGTAGATAAGAATTGTTTCTCAATCTTTTCTCACAGCCTTCCCCAGGAAAATGCCTGGGAAAGTCATGCCTGCTGCTCTTGATGGAGAGAGCTGTGGCTACAACTCTCCTTAACAAATAGCCTCTCATAGTAGCCTTATCTCACCTGCAAAGGTTTTGTTTTTGTTGGAGAATAAAGTTAATCTATTTGATAAAATTTATTAGACAATTTATTCTATAAGTCAGTAATTTACACAAAGTGCTAATATTTTGCCCCAGATCTTTGACTGGGACAAGCTAGACAGAAAACATGACTTTGCCTAGCTGGGGGAAGAAAATCAATTCTATGGGACACAAACCCAACACATTATAACAAACAGAGCCTTTTATAAGGAAAAACACACTACAATACTTGATAAAACAATCAATAAATATGATACAACAAGGACATAATTTTATATTTTTAATTACTAAAATAAAAATATCTGCATGGATCAAGAATTACAGCAAGAACATTTTTCATCACGTTAGCTTGAAAATCTGACCCACTAAGAAAAAACTAATATCATGCTTAGCAGTATGTCTCACTGATACTTCATACAGCTCTAATACTAAAAACTTTCTTCAATAAGAAAGCATTGTAACACAATGTTAGTAACTTGCTCACTTGGAGCTTAACCTATTTTCCATATTTTCTTATATTTGCATAGCTAATGCACTAGCAATTGCAAAAAGCTTTTTATAACAACAGATGTACTATTTGAATACTAGTTATTCCTAGTTAAGATTAATTTGAGCTTATCATCAACAGGAAAAGGGAAATTTTCTTTACTAAATAAAATCACTGGAACCGTTGGGAAACCTACCTTGTGAATTTTAAATAGAACCTCACAGAGGTTATAGATTTTTTCAGCTCGTACCCAGTCTAGTGTGCTTACCTATAATACAAAAAAAAAAAAATTATCAGCATATTTTTTATTTGAAAATAATTTTCAGATGAAAAAAACCTGAAAAGGTTTCACCCATCATTATTCTACTGGATCCTTTAAATACAGGCACATCACTATATTTAATATCCAGTATTTAGAAAAGACTGTCGAATAGTATTAAATTTTTACAGAAACAGGAATTAAAAGGTGCCAAATAATTTCATTTTTTCTTTTCCTAGTATGACGGAAATGTCTTTGTAATCTCTGTCATTAGTTACATAAGCATTTTTATTTCTTAAGATGCTAACACAGAGAACTCAGTCTCAAACACAGAGTCATCCACCTTCATGTCTCAATCTGAAAAAAAACTTACAATCAATAGATCAAGATGTAGTCCTAAATTCAGTTTTGAGTTTACATGCACTAGGGAGGAAATAACCCAATATTAAGTCTAAAACTGGAAAAGGACTATGTGACTGCAATATTTAGAATCAAGAAAAATATCAGCTGTGCGCTCAATAATATGAAAACACCTATATTTTGTTTTCTTTTGATTTCAATACCTAATCTGTTGACATGACAGGCTGTTAAAATCTGAAGAGGAAGAGTGATGTTTGAAGTTTTTACCAAAATTCTACATAATGATATGATGCGATAATCTGTTTTCTTTTGAAAACAGTACCCAGCCTACATATTTCAAGGAAAAAAAAAAAAAAAACAAAACCAAAACCAAAAAAAAACCCCAAAAAAAACCCCAAAAACCCTCACTAGGAGGAAAAATTCAATATATGGAAATAAGTATTTTGGTACCACTTGGATAATGTAAAATTCTAGGGCTTATACAGCTTTGGCCTATTTCCACACACCACCCAAAAGGAAGAAAGCAGAAAAAATAAATTAAAACTATTACCATAAACAAAAACTTGTTTGTAAAACATCTGGTTATGCGGATGAAACTTAACTAGAAAAAAATATGAAATTCACTCACAGATTTTTTTTCTCTGTGTTCACAGTAGCACATAATTCACCTTTTAAAAATTTAGTATTTCTTTTCATTATTTGCATGGAGATATCAACATGTTTTGGTTCTTTTAAAATTTATTTTAAAGTTTAATATTCAAGTCTCTTCAAATTCTAAGCTGTTAAACAGAATTGTAATAACTTGGTGAGAATCCAAACCACTGCAACACTTACAGGCCTCTAAGGGGACTTCTGTTAGTTATGAAATGTTACTTCAGACTCCTTTGGAGGAGTAATGTTAACTTGGTGTCAGTTTATTTCTAGTCTTAACAATCTGAATTAATTCTTAATAATCTAACCTTCTTCCAATTTCTTTTAGGTTTAGATTAGGGTTTTTTTAGATGAATAAATTTAGATATTATAAATCACCTACTGAAATGGGACTGAAGAACTATATCTTTTCAGGATATAGAGGGACTCACATTCTACGATTCTCCATTTCATTTTTTATATCTTAACAATCAAATGGCAAACATGACTTGAATACAACACATAACAGATTATGCACTTTGTTTTACTATGAGAAATGTCTCAAAAATTAAAGCTCAAAACATTACATACAGGTAATTTTAAAATTACATGATAAAAGCACATAGTACTACCTAAACTTTTTCAAATTTAAACCTAATGTCAGCTGGTTCAGAAAAGGAATTTAAAAAAATTTTAGGTACTAACTTATCCTCCCATCACTTTATAAAAAGGTAGCAATTTTTAAAGACATACCTTTCTATTTTTAGGTTTCCATTTCTGTTTATCTTCTTGTAAGTCCATTCTATATTTTATATGAATTTTTCAATTTAATTATTGTACAAATAAGAAATAACCTACGTTTTTAAACAACTGAAACAGAGGTCTTACAAAGCTAATTGTAATTCATAAAGAAATGTACATTTAAACAGGCTCACAATAGAGTAAGCACTGCAGGTCTTTGCTTAATCTTATGTCCAGGGAAATATTTTGTACTTTGATGGCTTTTTTGAAAAGAAAATAATTAAATAATACATTTTTTTCCCCATTACTCTTGATCCTCCAAAGGGATATTCATGCTTCTTGCAAAACAAGGTTTAGAGTAGAATGGAGGCTAGTCCATTATTTGGTCTTGAATATCTCAAAGGGAAAGGATCTTTTCCATCTCAGTTAGCAGCAGGAGAACCCTTTATTTCTGTAAGTGGCTAGACAAGGAAGCAAAAGCACTGATTCATTTGCCGTTTATGCAACTGGCTTTGGTGACATGGGCTATGACCTGAAAGCTGTTGAGATATGAATGGACTTTCATTTGCTCATATCATTTGTTTTGATTCCTGAAGATTAATTTTAACTGTTGGGGATCTTTGCACTATTAATGATGGATGAAGGTGACACTGCTGTGCCATTAAATTCTCTCTGAGTACTTCAGACTTCTTCCCATTGTTCCACGCATCTCTTTCATCTTTTGATGCTGTGTAACCTCATATGACTTTTTCAGCAGAGGCAGACAGTGATAGTGACAACTGCTGGCACCAATATAAGCCAAGGATTTCTTTACCTGTGTATGTCAGAGAAAGGCTACCACACTTAGAGAGTGAAACAGTCTGAATACCACTGTGTGCAAGGTGCTCAGAACACAAATGACATATTGAGAGGAATATTAAGGAGGCAAAATAAATAATATTACAATATTACAAAGGAATACTAGAATCTAAACAGACAGCTGACATTATTTATAGTTTTATCAGATCTATCATTGTATATCTAAGTTTAAAATGTTACTGTTATAGACTGCTTTACTTTTAAAACACCACAAATAACCATATACACCTAGTCAAGAGGAAAAGCTGGAAATAATCATGAAAGTTCATGAAAATTGCAATATCCTTCATTTGATTTAAAGAATGTTCCAGTTTATTGCAGGTTATCCATCATCACACATGTAATAACTAGGTAATAAGTACCTAAGATAAATGAGACACCCAAGTATATTTCTTAGACAATAAAGTAGTTTTTCTCATTATTTCCCCTTAGAATTGTTCCTGCAGGTATTCTATACATTGCAATTTCTTGGCATGACAGTTATTATTTTTTATGAAGAATTTGACAAAACATTTCAAACAGCTCTATTCAGAATAAATGACTCAATGAGACGTGCTTACATTCATATAAATTTAGTTCAGACAGTTTCAGAAAGAGTGTCAAAATACATGAGAGTTTCAATTAGCATTCAGTAAGCCTCTACTTTAATTTGTGTTTGTCTACTATATGAATTTATTCCCAAGAGGAGCTGAATGTTGTTATTTATATTATTGGCAGACCACCTCCTTAACTAACCCACTGCAGTATGTGTTGAATACTTGGTTCTGTAGACATTTAGCTATGCTAATCCTTTCAGGAACATTGCAAAATTAAGACATTTGTAAACTCACAGGTAACACTGAGCTGATCAGAAAGATAATAAAACCAAACAGGGTTACGAAAAATAGTAATCTGAAATTACAATTCTAAGTCTCCAATGAGAGACTAAAATAGGTATACAGAGTTACAAAAGTCCCAGGTGTTGCAGAAGTACTTTTTACTTTAGCATGATTTCTGCAATTTCCTCATGGTTTAAAAACAGGCATTACAGTGGAGTTCTGAAAATAAACAAAAAATAAACAAAAAGCTGATAAAATCTAGCTTTACATAGATCAGGTGATCTCATTATCAGTTCAAACTCATATTCCAAATATACTTGCCTTTAAATATGTGAGTTAATCATTGGCTTTTCTTTAAAAAGTTATGCTTTAAAATAGAGAGAAAACAATGAAGTTAAACTAATTTTGACACACTCATGCAGTAAACAATTAGCTCACAAAGTTACTCCCCAAAAGAGAACTCTGCAATTATAAAATAGGTGTTGGGGTTCTGGATGCTGAGAATTTTAGACTTTCTGTGCTGACAGACTGACTCCCAGGAGAGCAGTGCATTTGACCTGAGGCAGTGGAGAAGGCTTCCAAAATTGATTGATAACGCTGGGATTATGGGTGTGTAGTTTGATTAGAAGTGTGCAATATCACAGGGTGGAAAACTTAGAGCTTAAGGTTTTAGAATATAGTAATATTTATGGAGAAAGATGGAGGTTTTAGAGCAGAGGCTTGTCCTTCTTCTTTACCATCTTCCTCCTTCTGCATGGGTTTGGGTGGTATTTTATAATTGGACAGAAAAGTCTGCATTGTGGACTTTGAGTGATTGTTTATTGGGTTAAAAGTGAAGATAATTTAGGTGTCATTTCTTTAATTGGATAGGTTAGCCTTAAAAGACCTTGCAACAAAAGATAGTTAGCCATTTCGCACCTAGTTAGTGAAATACTGCAGAACTCCGTCTGTGAGGCTGTAAAACAGATAAGAAAAAATAAACACCTAAGTCTGAACACAAAATACTGTCTTGAGTGCCTTCAATCCCAGCCTCAACAGAGGTAGAGAAAAGAAGCCAAGAACCAGCAATAGGCATAAAAGAGTTTCATGCCTGCTCAGAGATCACCACTAAATAAAGAAATATGAGGTGAATGTAAAAGAGAACCATACTTCAAAAATCACTGAAATCAAATTAACACAACATACTCTTGGACTTTCTCTGAACACAGAATCTGATTCTAGAAGTCTGCAGAGCCTCCCAAAATATTAAAAATATTTGAGTAAATGTAAAGGAAAAAATTAAAGTGCCGATAGTATTTATTACTAGAATACAGCAAATGCTGCATTATCTGAGAATTAAACAGAAGTATCCAACACACCTAGAAGTACTAAAAAGGTCTAATGAGAAGATTAAATACTTCTAGGTAAAGAGTATTTAATTTCACTGGTCTCTTCACTCCTTAATGGAAAAAAAAAAAAAAACAACATATTTTTATTTTTAAATTTTTTTTTAAAATATTATTTTTAGCATTTAGAACTTACATGGCAGCTTTAAAAACACTGCTTGTCTTAATTACATTGTGCGAGCTTCTCTATACTATCAAATGTGGAACTATTTCTGTTACTTTCACAATATTCTTTTATTTAATCTTTTCTTAAAATTATAAACAGCCCATGCAGTGATTGTCTAGCTGTCTTCATGTTAAATCACTTCAGTGCTATTTATTTAATCACATTGAAAAAGATAGTTTTGCAATTAAGGGTTACACAACAGATCTAAGGTTATGACTACTTGAATACTTTAATGTAAAAATCATAATGAACTATAAGGGAAAAATAAAAAAAAATCAAACAGTAGAAATCCCTCCATCTAGCCCATATTACATAAAAACATTAAATTATTTTCTGGAACTTTTCAAAGGTATAAAAATTAGTTTGATTTTCAATGATAATTTAGAATATTTTTTTCCTCAGTTTCTTCTGGGATATGAATTTAGAACTTTTCCAATATCTGAAAATTAACAGAAATTTTATAGATGTTTTTAGAATGTAATAAAATACTGCTTGTGTATTAAAACTGACACAAGAATAATTTCTATTGGTTCAGTGGTGTTTTTCAGATATTCAGTTTTTAGAAATGGGTCACACTTCTAATATACCAGTGTGTAAAGGAAATCTGTAAATTTCTTAAATACATTCAGATAAGCCCCTTCAGGGATGCAAAAAGACCCTTCTCTGTTAATCACACGTTTTTTGATATTTACTTCTGTGGTGAAGCCTCTATATTTCTGGAATCACCATCTGAGACTGCATGAATTGTAGAAATATTGTATAAATAGAATATTACTTGTCATAGTGATTTATTTCATAGTATAATATTCACTTTTTTCCACAATTTTCTTTATTTTTGCTCATATATAACTATGTTTTCCATTCTTATGAAAATTAGCAGCTGTATGTACAGTCATGTTATCTTTTACACACAATGAAATAGAAAAAGAGTGGAAATTGTACTAGATCCTTTTACAAACAGTTGTAAAATTATGGAAAAAGATAAGTGTAGAATTTATAGGTCATCTGTTCTGTGCACCCTATACTGACACACTGATTTACAACATTGATTCAGGATACAAATAGCAAAAGCAACACCTCTGAAATAAAACATGTTAAACTTGTATCTTCTAAAGCAAGTTGAAACATTTGTATTTTTGTGATTGAACCATCTTTTTTTTTTTTTTTCCGTCCCTGCTTAAAATAGTAAAAAACCCCAAATCTCAGTAGAAGCAATGGTAAGAGCAGTAGCATCAAATATCTCTAAAAGCAGTGAAAGAGCTCTATGCACAGTTTTGTGGGGGGACCTGTGTTTCCAGCTACAGAGCTGGGACATGTGGCACAGAACCGGTGCCACGGGAACTGTCCGGGGTCTGTCAGGGCAGGATCCCTGCCAAACAGGTCCCCAGTCATGGCCCCACAGTGGACTGACCTTGTCACACAGCCAAACATCCACACAGCCCCTCACTAACTCCTCATCCCCCTGCTATGGGATGGGAGAGACAATAAGAGCAAAATTGAGAAAATGCATGGTGGTGGAATGGGGAAGAAATCAATTAATGTGAAGGCAATTGCACACTGCTCCCCCCACGCAGACCAATGCCCAGCCATTCTCCAAGCAATGGCTACTTTTGAAGACCAAATCCTCATTTTTTATTGCTGAGCATGATGTTTCATGGTACGTGAAATCCCTTTTGCTCTATTTAAATCAGCTGTCCTGGCTGTGTCCCCCGCAGCCTGTCCCAGCCCCAGGCAGTTCGTTCTGGGTGAGCGGTGAGGATGGAAAGGCTGCACCAGCCCTGCCCAGCATCAGCCCAAACTCGGCTGTGTCAGCTCTGCTTTAGCCCCAGGTGAGAAACCATGGCCGCTCTGAAGTGGTGCCCTCCATCCCAGCAAGGCCCAGCCAGGAGCAGGGAAGCCGTGGGGACCGGGGCAGCCCCAGCTCGGGGCAGCAGCCATCCCCTGGGAGCAGGGACAGGCTGAGGCTGGGCCTGGACGTGGGCCCCGGGTGGCCCTGCCTTGTGGGACCAGGCTGGGCAGGGCAGGGCTGTGGAGCCCGAGACTGGCCCTGCTCACTCAGGGCTGCACTGGGATCGTGGAGTGAGCCACAGGAAAGGGCATCAACAAAAGCCAGGGCTGGAGGAAAATTATAATCAAAGTGTGGCTTTAGATCCAGGTTTGAAGTCTCCAGATAGGAGGTTGCTGGAAACTATTAATTTGGTCTTTTCTTTCTGGGGGTTTTTCCCTTGATGAGAGACATCTGGGGAATGTTAAAAGAGCAAGAAAACCAATCAACAAGTTTTATGATTTATACGCTCTTTCACATTTACTGGTGCATCATAGTGTTGAGGTGGCACAACACATTGATCAAAGGGTTCCCCTTTGTTCATTTTTTGAAAGCCAAGGCTCCTACTAAAAAATTGTAAAAAGATAATAGATTCTGTCAGATAATTTCTACTACTAGTCATCCCCACTTGTCTGTTCTTAGTAGAGTGCTGAAAATGGTAAATGAAGAAGTTTATCCCAAATTAGTATCATATAGATGTACAATTTAATTATATCAAAAATGTGTCTTAGATCTGAAGACAATAATTAAAATTTAAAGAGGAAAATAATTTATGTGGTGTGTTATTTATTTGTTTAATATTTCTGGATGGTTTTCAAATTTTAATTAAATCTTAGAAATTTAATCAAATTTTAGTTCCTTGGCTTAACATATGAAACACCAATTTTTAGTGGGGGAATCCCCCTGCTTTTGCCAGGTATGTTGTCTCACTTTAAAAAGAATGCTATTAGCCATTTTAGAATGATTGAAATTAATTGGAATCATTGGATTAATAATTTCCATTTAGAGAGGGGCAAATTTTACTTATTGCATTTCATTGAATTCACAAATAACTTCTGAAAAGTATGTATTTCTCAACAGTACTGCAGACAGTACACATATAAAGAATCAGATTTTCTTTGGACCAGCAGACAAACTTGGGAGACTGAGCAAAACTGTAAGCACGTTGTAGAATTTAAATTTCATGCTAAGTCCACTTTTTATTCTTTTATGATTTGTTTAAGGCAAAGGTTTTCTGGAGAAAAAAGAAAGGATTAAATATTACCATGTGGTAAGTATGGGTAATTTTAAAAACAGTTTAGAATTCTACAGCTCATTTCCATTTCACCCTTCTAAATTAATTTTTAAAAAAATATTAGATAAGGTACCTATTGTGAAACAGAATTCTTGTTACAAGGTATATAAATTATCAAAGCAAGACTTGTCCAAACTGTACACTTAGCACTTTGATCCCTTGCTTGTGTGAAAAGTCCACAACTATCATCCAATAGTATGGATGGTTTATTTAATGATGCATCTTGTCTTTCAGAAAGCAGAGTAACTACCAATTCATTACATCTACAAAATAACTTAAAATAAATAAGGGAAGAAATATTAGGCCTAACCAACCAAAATAAAACCTGACTTTGAGAACTTCAAAAACAAAACATACAACAAGGTTTTCAGAGGACCTTGAAAGAGGCTGAATATCTACAGTTTATTGAAATTCAGTGGCATCTGTGACTAACTTACATTGAAATCTCAGCTGAAAACTCCACTTGATAAAGGAAAACAAACCCAGATGTAACAAACAGGTTTCCATTTACAATGAAGCTGACACAAAAATATCATTTTTTTTTTACCGGTGGAGTGCTGAAAATGTAGAAGGATGAACCCTTCAGGGCCAGAAACTTGAATTTGTAGAGCTGAGATGAATCAGTTCCTTCAAGTCTCTCATTTACCCATCCCATATGTATGACCTGTAAAAGAAAATTGAAAATTGAAAATAAAAGTTCTCTTTCTCAGTGGATCATGAGTGGTTTTAGTAGCATGGGATGCATCATCTACTTCACATTTGCCTTGCAACCATTTCCATATTCTTGAAGCATACAATATAATGCCAGTGTGTCAGAAGTCCTTGAAGAGACAGACTTGTAGTACTGGCTCTCTGAAACTTATCTGAAATAATCCCAGTTTTAAAAGCCACCTATGCAGGTCAAAGCAGATTCTCATTTGAGAAAGCAGAAAATCTACATATACCAGAGTAGTTCCACAGTTTATAAAAACCATAATACCTTATCTATAGCAGTGTCAGAACTTGGACATACTGATATTTCCATTACACATACTTCTAAAGAAATACCTCTAAACAAATCACTAGATTTATCTGAAATCATACAGCTTTCACCAGGCTCATGTTTGCAACTGTTAAAGTATTTGTCACACTTGCTGTCTTTCAGAGTTTATACATTTTGATATATGCTTTATCACATTTATGTTTTCAAAGAATTAGATATCAAATCCAGCAGTTACCCAATATTAGCAGAGTTGCAATGCATGCCTTTATTTTCCAGATAAATTAATGCTAAGAAGAAATGAAATGAAGAAGTAAAATTGCATGCTTCCTTCCTGAGGTAAATACAAATTTATAAACGAATGCCATAAATAAGAATGCCATAGTGTGATAGCAGACTATCATGAACATCCTTACTGAAAAACAACAAAGCAAAAACATTCCAGGCTCCATTTTGCATACATTAAGAGGAATATATTGCTCTTGAAACAGGTACTTAAATCTAGAGTGAATCACCAATCTGAGTGTACAAGTATTGCTGAGAAGCTTGCTCATTTTCAACTAAGGCTTACAGACAATAATGAGTTATAGGGGGAAGAAATGTCAAAGCCCTCACTAACAGTATGGATGAATTTTCATAACTATGTTATGAAGACCTCACAAATTGTTTTCTAATGTTGGCATTTAATGTATCAATTATGTCTTTTGTCAATCAATTTATCAATAAATTAATATGTTGAACCAGACAATCCTTCTCCATACTGTTCTTCTGAGCTCCAGCACTAACATTTTAAGGAGATCTAAGAAACAGCAAAATAAATACAGTAGACCTTCCAGTTTTTGATTTGCTGTTCTGTAAATTGAGTAACTCTGACCAAAACATTGTTTCTATAGTAGTCAGCAAAAGTGTTGAAGCAGGATGTTCAGACATCACATTACTTAAAAAAAATACTATATTATTGTTGTTACTCTACTACAATGATATTATATATTAAGTTTATCAGTTATTAATATCAAATAACACAGACAAAAAGAATTATATCCAATAATTTAGGGTTTTTTACTTTCTTTCCACATATCTTTCTTATTGACTAGTTTATTTAATAGATTTTTAGATTTCAGAAATGGAGAAAGAATTATTGCTCAGTTCAACAAAATCTGTATGGAACAAAAGCAAACAAGTGTTGGTACTTAATTACAAGCTGTCTGTGGTTTACTGGGTTACTGAGATTTTAATGTGATCTTAGTAAGTGGGTGGGAATGTTAGTCTGGGATAAAAAATATTCTGTTTTTTTGATTGAAACCTGCCATTTGAAGTTTTCAGGAGTGCTCACAAGGCATTATACTACAAACTGTCCCTTCTTAGCACTGCTTTCACTACTGTTTGAAAATTACCCATGCAACATTGATATATTATTAAGTTTCTAACATGCTTTAATACACTTTCCAAAAGTTCCTGTAAGAAGAAAATGAGCAATGGCACTCATTACAAGGAGATAAAACAAGTCACTAACAAAATGTAATCCAATCATAGCAGATAAATGAAGGTTCTTATTTGCACTTATTGTTTTCCTGCAGCAATAAAGCATCTAGATGCTGCAATGACTGGAAGTTTAATGTGTTAAATTTAATAAAGCAGTCAGTACATTTTGTATATAGTACTTTTAGTTAAACATTTATGAAAAGTAAATGATGTAAAACACTCAGGAAGGAACTGAAGAAAGAAAATCAAGTAGATTTCTATGTATGACATGTATGAACAGACAGAAACACTTATATAACTAAAGTGGGATAAGAATCTACAGGAGATGACAGACTGATCTGCAAGTAAAGAACCAGTGTCATACCATAAGGCACAATGGAACTATAACAAATTAAAAAAGCAAAGAGAAGTACATCTTGAGGCATCTTAAACAATTTTTGGGGATCTTTTCCCAAACAAGTGGTAGATGGTATATTTTGAAGAGAACAGCTTATAGGGGCAGAACTGGGAGGGGGGACAAGCAGTCCTTACACATACATAAAAGTTAACTAGAAGTAAAATAAAAATAAAAAATAAGATCGTAATGCTGTAAGTTTTGATCTATTACATTACTGTTTTCCATTGTACATCAGTTGCATTCAGTTATGTCTGAATGGCTACTATTCAAAATGAAATGTTCTAGAGAGCAAAGCATAGAGGCACTTAGAAATTATGACACAAGTGTTCTTTGTGCTTTAGTTCAAGAATGAAATTTATAACTCCAAGCTGGGCACAGTTTGAACACCACAAATAGCAATGAGTCCACACTATGCTGAAGGGAGTATGAAGAGAGGTATGTATCTGAATTCATGCATCTTCCCAGGCATTGTTTGCTGGGACAAAATTCAGATCACAAGTCCTTTTGGGTAGCAATAATAGTGTCTACTCGGCTTGTTTTAACAGAAAGCTGGTAAATTGGACCTGATGTCTCTCACCTTTACTCATCACAGCCTTCTTGTTCAAGTTAGGATCCAAAGCACAAAACTCTTGAAGTCAGCTACCACCAGTAAGTTGCCTCACTGCTTATGCATTCTTATGCAATAGCAGATCAGCAGCACTATCTATGCAGCAGGAACTAACCAAACTAAAGAAAAATGGAAAATTCACATCTTTCTCAACACTTTTTTTCTTATATGTCTGCTTTGTATTTTAGCAATATTACAATATTACAAGTGGAAAAATAAAGAATAAACCATTTCAAACTATAGTTGTTTATCTCACAGAGCACATTTACCTCACAGCACTTTGTATTAGCTGACTAGAGGTTAAAAAGTTCAGTGTTTTTAAGTGGTTCTTCTTCTGTTAGACTAAGTTTTTTCAATTGAGGATCTGAGGTAACAGAAAAAGACCCTGAAGGGTCAAGGCAATTTCGCTAGGAAATGAAAAGCTGTCCTCCCACATAAATAAAGCCAAAAAACAAAGAAGACTTCAATTCTATCTCTATGTGGTCTCTTGATGCTTAAAAGAATTTAGTCCTGCTCCCTTTCTGCAGGTGTAAATTGTAAAATTACAGTCTTCAAGAACCTAAGTTTTCCAGACTAACCATTAGGATAAAGTAATTTTATTGCTATATGTTATAATTCTAAAAACATTTTTCTCTGTTTTGAGAAAAAAAAAAAAAAAACAAAAACAAAAAAAACCAAAACAAAACAAAACAAAAAAAACCCCTCAAAAAGCAGAATGAGAAAGGAAGTAAAATATGGTCTTTCAAGAGTAGGTGCAGGATTTCTTGTATGCTTCAGGATGAAGCCAGGCAAACATTCATGGCACACCTGCAGCAGCAGTTCTGCTACAAGGAACAATGAGAAAACCCTTCATATTTGAAAAGTTTCTTATTTAGAATTATGATGTTATAATTTTCAAACACAGAGTAGAAAAGAGTTTCTGAAAAACTTAGTACCCTGCCCTCTCCAAAATGCAGTAGCCATGATACATATTTTGTTTCTAAAAAATGCATCCTTAATGTTCTCAGGACCTCTGCTACAGTGGAGGCTTCCTATTTTCTCTCAAAAAATATTTCTTTCATAGTTCTTTATTTCTTTCAGCCTGTCCACAGAGTCCACAGAAAACCTCTGAAGGTCACTACCTTCAGAAACAGTGCACAAAATCAGAGGCAGTATTCCTGCCAAGGCCTTACAGCAACAGGAATGCTTAGCATGTTCTGCAGTAGCTGGCTTAGGTACAGCCCGCAATGCCTGCATTTCTCAAAAGCCACCAAGCAGACATGGCTGTTCTGGCATGCACGTGAGCAGCCAGCCTGGCCTGATGCTAAACTGACAAGGTAACAGTGTGAGAAACTGCTGGGCATTGCCTGCAATGTGAAGAGAGGAGTTGGCTGGAAGCTGAGGCCACCAAGGGGGTAAACATCAATAAGGGGGTAAACGAGAAGGTGAAATACACTGAAAGAAAGTGAGTAATGGGTGAAGAATGCCAAAAGATAAAGGAAAAGGGGACTGATTTATAGACAGCTGTGGTGGTATCAAAGATTAAGGCTGAAATAACCAAATGAGCATGTAAAATTCAGAAAAAATAAGGGCCAATGGAGAAGCAGTAAAGTGTAGGTGAATTCCTTATTTGCAAGGGGAAAAAGGGGGAAAAAAGGAATATTAGGTAAACCAATGGAATGCAAGTGTTTGGGGTCTCTGTTGGTCAATCTCGTATCCGATTACAACATGCTGATGTAATAGTAAACACAATAATAAACCATAATAGTAAGTCTTAAAAATGAACCTGTTGTTTTTCATGTTATCTATGTCTGACTGGCTTCTGCATATAGGGTCATCTCTGAGTTCTAGTAAAACAATAGCGGATGAAACAAACCTTTCTAAAAGAATTTATCCCCCCAGACAACCATCAAGCATTTTGCAGTAAAAACCTCTTCAGTTTTTTCCAGTTTTTACATATACTTAATTATTCTTGCATATATGTCATGTCCTAATTGGCCTCAATCCTGGTTTTCAGACTCACTCTTCAATATGGCAAGATCATTCATATGTTTAACATGGTGTTTTAAAGCTTAATGTCTGCAAAATTAGTAGGTTTACTTTTGCTAATGCACCATTAAAGGCAATATTCAAGGGAACTGGATCCAGGTCACCTCTTCAGCACTTCTAGTTAATGTGTCACTTTTGAAAGTCAACCATCTATACCTGATATTGGATTACCCAACAAAATCTGTACAACCAAATCCATATAATACCTGTTTAAAATATTTTAATGTCAGAAGTTGTCAAAAACCTTGCTGGAATAAAGATACGTTGCAGCAACCTCCTGTCACACATCCACAGGATATGTTACATGTTCACAGGAGAAAATTAGATTGGTTGTCATGATTTGTTATTGAAAAAACCTTCAGGGCAGTCATTTGTCATATTTCTGCTCCACACAGGTATTTTGTTTATTTATTTCAAATTTCTTTACAGGGATTGAAGTCAAATTGAGCAGTATCTAATTGTCCAATGTCTCCTTCTTTATTCCATTAGCAACCATAACGTTTGCCCATTCCTAATGTTTAGATACGTCACTTGGCAGACACAAATCCCCTGAAATAATAATGATAAAAGTTTAAGTTTTAAAAACATAAAAAAAACTATCCAGCAAACAAACCATAAAACACTGCAAGTATTTTTTTATCTGTACAGAGAGAGAATTGGCTAATTTATTTCATAAAAAATAAAATCAATCCAGCAGTATGTATTTTTTGAAAATTGAATCCCAAATCTAACAAAGAATCAAGTGCTTTCAAATCTCTAGAGTATTATAATAAATGACATCAAGCAAAATCAAAAGTTATGATGTTTAGATGCTGTGTGTTTCATCATGACACAGGTTACATAGACACTTAGAACCAGAGCTTCAGCAGTGCTATTTAATACTTTTCAAATTTGTGTAATCCCTAGATATTTCTTTAAATCTTGTAGTCCTTGGCTTGGGGCAACTATCATGACATGTCCTGGTAGTAACTAGAACTCACCAAACAATCTCCACAGATAGTCTGGGATTTTAGCTTTGGTGGAAATAATTTCCAATAGGCAGTTTAAATACAAACACCCTACTTTCATGGGGAAAAGGAATTTAAAAGTGTGGAAGTAGCCAGACCAATTAACTTCATTACCTGGTACTATCAATATAAATAGATATTTTTACAATGTTTAACAATATTGATATGTTTAACAATATAAAAATATCAATAATAAATACAACTTCTACTACCTTTCCTAATACATCTAACTTTTGTTCATAGACACAGGGCAAAGTCATAGAATCAGAGAATCACAGAATATTCTTAGCTGGAAGGAATCCACAAGGATCATCAAAGTCTAAATTATGGCCCTGCACAGGCTAAGAATCACACCATGTTTGTTTGACATCTTTTGGCAAAGAGACACATAAATACGGCTGGTTTAGATCCAAGAACCAATATCTTAGTCCTTTCCCTTTTACTTTATTTAAATGTGTACAGAATTCATTATATTCTGGAGATTCATTTTGCAATAAAACTAGTCAGAGGCGATATAAAAGACAAAAAAGAAAGCCAGGTTTAACAAAGTAATTTTTTTACATTCTTGATAACCCTGAATCCTAGTTTCTAATGGCCTGTGAAAAACAGAATCTGAATTAAACCTATCCACATCCAACCTTCTCCCTTTATGAAAGATTAAGTTTGACTCTAAAAGCAATGAAGAAAACTCACTGGAGGCAACACAGTAATGAAACTCTAAGGACCTGTTTAATTCTTCAGCAATGTGCATGCTCAAAGGAAAGATAAATTTGCAGCTATCACCAATTTTACTTCAAGGCAGTTTTTCAAGCATCCTTCAATCTCTTAACGTTATCCTTTCTCTAAATTTTAAATCAATTGCCTTAATAAGAACTATTCAGGTCTATACAAATATTATGCAACTGACACTAATAAGTGCCACTAATCTAGGCCAGAAAAAGTCCTCTTCTGCTTTCAGTTATCATTGCCAAGTTTTATATGATGCCTTTGTGATATATATACCCGAGAATTCACATTTTGATTGCTTCTAAAGCAAAATTTCACAGGACATATAAAGTTTTAGTTGTTCGCAATTGCTCCTTTAATATTTTTATGTTTTCTAGTTTTGTTTACTTGATCTCACCAAATTCATTATAAACTTCTTTTTTTTCTCACTTTTTGGCAGAGAACAATCCATTGTTTGTTGCTGTCAGTTGTACCTTGAATTTTCAGCTTCTGAAATTAAGGTCCTAATCATCCTTCTTTTCGTACTTGGAATGGAAAAAGTAAGATAGATTTGTACGGCCTAACTTTAGGCACCTACTTTAGATGGTAGGCTGAGACAAGTCAAGACTAGCAAAAATGACTCCTCTAAAGGATGATTTAAAGCACTGTCACCAAGTTTCAAACTTGAACAGCTCTCTGGAACGGAATACATTTCTGCACTGATTATTTAGGCAGTTTATGGAGACTAGCCTATTAATTTAGGAAATCAAATTATGTATCTAGTGATATGTATACCGTTGTATGACTGTCCCCAAAGTTTTTTGAAAATTGAGGGAGAGTATGTCTTTTTTTTCAACTGAATTTATTATGTGTGCCCAAACTGATAAGGAAAAAAACTTTGAATAGTTACTAAAGCACTTGCAGTAGACAATCCAATAAAAGATATCCAAATCCAATACCTTTTCCCCTAGCATTCATAATCACCTGTTTTTCATATTGGTTTAATTAATAATTAAAAGCCATGACAAAGAGAGCAATTAAATCACAGAATTATAGAATTATAATTATAGAATTATAGTTTGGGTTGGAAGGGAGCTCTAAATGTAATGGAGGTCAACCCCACTGCAAAAAGCTGGCACATCTTCAAATAGATCAGATTGCTCAGAGCTCCACTAACTTGATCTTGAATGTTTCCATGGATGGGGCATGCACCACCTCTCTGGGCAACCTTTGCCAGTGCTTTACTGCCCTTAATGTAAAAAAAACTTCTTTTTTATGGCTAAATTAAACCAACGCTCTTTCAGTTTAAAATTTGTATCTCTCGTCCTATCACAATATGTTCTGCTAAAAGTTTGTCCCAGTCATTCTTATAGGCACCCTTTAGACACGGAAAGGCTGCAACAAGGTCACCCTGGAGCCTTCCCTTCTCCAGGCTGAACAGCCCCAGCTCCCCCAGTCTCTCCTCATAGGATTGGTATTCCATCCCTCTTTGTGGCCCTCCTCTGGAGATGTCCTTTTTATTTTCGGGGCCCCAGGGCTGGATGCAGAGGTAGAGGGGTCTCACAAGAGCAGAGTAGAGGGACAGAATCACCTGTCCTGACCTGCTGGCCACTCTACTTTTGATGCAGCCCAGTACACAGTTGGTTTTCTGCTCTCCAAGTCCTCCCTGCCCTTCAAGTGTCTTATAACAACTCGTAGGAGGATCTGTTCCTTGATCTTCCCAGGAACATGGATGAGGCTGACAGGTCGGTAGTTCCTGGGTTCCTCCTTCCTATCCATTTTAAAAGCGAGTGCAATGTTTCCTCTCTACTTCTTACCAGGGGCTTCACCTGACTTCTGTGACTTTGCAAACATCATGGAGAGTGGTTTGGCAACTGCATCAGCCAGTTCTCTTAGGACTCTGGGATGCATCTCATTGGATCCCATAGACTTGTTCAGGTTCCTGAAGTGGTCACAAATCTGATCTTTACTTACAGTGGGATGGACTTTGTTCTCCCGTCACTGATCTTGCAGTCTGTCCACTAGACTAGATCAGTTTTAAAACTGACTAGATGTGTATATGCAAGCTCTACAAATTTCCAATCATTTTAATCATCCAAATTAAAAAAAATGGATAACATAATGGAAATCTTACCTGGTCAGAGGGAGAACAGCATTTATTTGCCATTTTCATCTATGAAAGAGAGAGGGAAGAACACACAGAATTATTAATATGCTGAAGAGTTTCTGTAAAGCAATTATCATTGATTGACTTATTTATTGAATACTACATTAATACTTCCAAATTATATTTGTGAGAAATGTTATCATTCAGTGCTTAAATACTAGATATTTATTATTATAGCAAATTTGCAAAACCAAGACTTGAGAGACAAAAGCCTTCAATCAGTTTTCCTTAAATACCTCATAAAGAATTGCATTTATGAATTTAACTTTGCCAGTCTGAGTGAAAATACTATATTGTACTTTAGACATCTCAGGTCTCAGTTAAAAAATTGCTTAAGCAGATTCTTAAATGACATCTGTAATTAAGTCCTTATGAAATGATGACCATAGAGTATAAGATGTATTTAAAGGTGAAATGAAAATTGCATGGGCTTTTCTCTTAGTTTACTCTTCAAGACAAAGTTTTTCCTATTTGTTTAGATAATGAAGAGTTTTGATCATTTTGACTTTTTTCTGGCAGTCATAGCTTGCACATATGAGTGGTGGTCAAATACTGACATATATCATACACAAATACTTTGAAGTGTAACATTTTTTAAAGTGTAATTTTATTAAGTGTAGATAAGAATTTAGAAAGAAATATATTAGAGTGGAAAACCAGTTTTCCCTACATGCTAGGAGTAAGCTGAAAACTGTCTTAGAATTGATGAGACTTCCAAAGGACCTTGCTGTCAAAAAGCTTGTTTTATTAGAAATTACAGGCTTGTGATGGAAGACCAAAATCCTACACCTGAGAACAGGGAAAACTACAATTGCCATAGGAAACGAACAGAAGAAATCCGGGATTATTGCTTGTATCCTGGGCACATCAGATTGGTAAAATAAAATCTGTGGATGTAACACAGTTAATATGGTGCTGCCATTGACTGCTGGGGTGGGTTGACTCTGGCCAGTAGCTGAGCACCTGCATAGCTGCTCACACCCTTCTCCCTAGCAAGAAAACTTCTGAGTCAAGATGAACAGAGTTTAAGTGAAAGAAACAGGAAAAATTCAAGTGACATGAATGCAATCACTCTCGGCCTCCCACAAGCGGGCTTCAAGCAACAGCCATGCTGGAAGACAAACCCACACCTCCTTTCTCCACAATGTCATTTCAGTTGCTGAGCAAAGTGATGTGGAATATCTCTTTGCCCACTTTCAGTCAACCAACCCATCCGTGTTCCTTCCTAGTTCCTTGTTCCATCCTCTGCTGAGGTGGGTGGGGTGTGTCAGAGTGAGAAAAAGTCAAAGCCTTCATCCTGTGCAAGCACTGTTCAGCACCAATCAAAATACTCATGTGTTATTAACACTGTTCTAGCCACAAATACAAAACACAGCACCTGCTGCTATGAAGAAAGATACCACCATCCCAGTCAGACCCAGTACACCTGTATGGGCCAACAGACTTTGTGTTATGGTAATGACATAGGCCTCAGGATGAGTCAGAATTTATGCACACACACTCTTGCACCTAACAGATGACAATAACAAGTCATTGTCCTCCACAGAGTGAAGTATCTACAATCATAAACAAAATGACCTTAAGAAAAAAGGCAATGTGAAGGGGTAGGATGACAGCAGGAGTCTTGACTGTATGGACAGAGGGTGATAGCAATGCTGAGGGCTGTAGGAGCTCTCTAGTCAGTCCTAACCCACCATGGGCCATCAGGGTTTCTTGTCCCTCATGTGCTCACTTGCAGTCCTCTGGAATTGAATTGTGCAGTTAAATGGTGCAGGTGTGCTGGTGGGTCAGACAGCTGGGGTGACTGAGAGTCTGAGGTAGAGATAGCCAAGCTGCTGGGAGCCTGGGGCACCTTCCAGGCCTGGCTGTGTGTTAGGAGATCCTGCCAGGCTCTTGGAGTGGCCCTACCAGCTCCCAGTCACCCTAGAGGAGGAGCAGGGACTACCACAACAGCAGCAGGTCACAGGCTGCAGGGCTGGCACCCACAGCTTAGCACAGCCAGGGACAACCAGGAGGATGGAACAGAAATTCGGCTGCTGACTGGACAGAGGGGCCCCAGCAAGGCTCCCGGCAGGTCATGCACACAGGTGTGCCTTCCTCGGCCTGGCACAACTGCTGGGCTGCACCATTCCAACTGCACGGAGCTGGCCTGAAGCACTGGCTGGGAGAAGAGGTGGCTGAGCTTCTTGGTGCCCGCAGGGCCCTATCAGTAACAAACCAGCTGGAACTCAAGAACCTCACTCTGTAACTTGGTTAAAACAACTTGGGGAAATGGCCAGTGTTGCAGAAGGACTAGTCTGATTTGGTGGTGGGCTTAATCCTACTAAAAGAGTTGTGCAGGACATAATGAAAAGTCACCTGGAATACCTCAATGTCGGTAGAAATGCTGATACACCCTGCCCATAACATAGTCCAACCTTTCTCCTATGCCTCAGACACAAATACATACACAAAGTAACTACAGAAAAGCCATGTTAAACACACAGAAAATATAGTTTCCTTCCAAGTGTCCAAAACCATACTCAATAATAAGATTACTATAGCACAAACCAGCGTAAGTAAATGGGTTCAGATGTGCCTGGAAAAAAGTGTGTCAGCCTGGCTATGAAGATTTTCTGCACCAAGCAGGTAGAATATTTTGAAGAGCATCCTAATAACCAGCTCAGCTTCCCATTGGTAAGGATAATAGGGAAGAATACTTTGGACTCCACAGTTGTTCACTGCACACGCAACTCATTCCCTATTCAAAGCAGGATGGCTGCAGCCCTGATGTAGCTGTGGGGAGAGGAAAAAGATCTGCTTCTATATCATATTACATCCCAGTGTCACGGGTCTGAGAAGTACGAACTCTTCACTTCACCCAGTACCACATGTGCCCTTTACATGTCTCCACAGCTGGTGCAGACAGGCAGGAATACCAATGGGATACATTTACCTTGCTGGCACTGCATGAGCTCTCAGCACTGCAGTATAGAAATGTGAGCTGGACACAGCAGGGGAACTAAAACAAAAAACCTGGGTCTGCAAAGACTGCAGGCTACCTGGAAAAGGAACTATTAAGCAAATTATAATTCCCATGCTCTGTTCTAAATGGATACATACAGGGCAGGAACTAAAATCATTCAGAACCATTTACCTAAATCTAAATGCCTCCCAGGCTGGGATTTATTTCACATATAATATACCTTTATTGTCTCTCAAGAAAACAGTGAAGGATCTTCACAGGTACCTGTTTTTTCCTAGCTGTATTAGTAACCTATGTGACTGCTTATTGCTTGGCCAAGTTTAGGGCACGTGGGTCCTATCCTTACTGACTTCCCTTTACAACATCTACAGTTTGAACTGTGGTACTTTCAACTAGAAATTTTGCATTTAAAACAACAAAAAAGCAGCAGTGAAGAAATATTATGCATTCTCACCCTGGGAATAGAACTATTTGTATAATCATTGAGGCACTCGAATTTGTATACTGTTTCCTACACACAAGGATTTTGTTTCCATCTACATGTACCCCACAATCTGATGTGTAAAGAAAGCAAGACGTTCTCAATATTCTTTTTTTTTTAATGTATGTTTAAAGCTTATCTTTCATAAGTCTCTCCCTACTACAACAGACATTCCACACAACTGCAATACAAAATATCCCCAGATAGGTGTTTACATGAAGAAATAAAAGAGAAGGTTTAGAGACTATGACATATAGAATTAAAAAAGATGTCATGGGCATAAATGTGATCTGGATTAATAACCCTACTTTAATATCAAATTTTATGTTTCTATCATCCTCCTATGAAACTGCTGGAATGATTTATAAAAATCATAAATAATTTTTAAAGTGAAACAAGAGCACCATAACTTGTTCTCTGACCTGCTTATGACCTACTCATTTATTTTCTTTTTTTTTTTTTAATAACACCATTAGAATTTACTGTGAAAAAACACAAAACATTGAGAAAGTTTTATATATAAGAAACAAATCTCTATAATGTAAAATAACTGACATCATTACCTTTAGGTGCTTCTACTCAGTGCAATATTTCAAAGACAATAATTAAGATCCATGAGAAAACCTGCATATATCTTATAGCTGTCAATCCAAATGGTGAAAAACAGAGATAGAAATATAAATTATCCCAAAGACCTTTCTCCTAAAAAGTCATAGCCATTACAGCACTGTCGCTTCAGACTACAAAGAACCCTTCAGCTGAAGAAATTAAGAACAGGAGCAGTGAGAAGCACAGGCAGATTAATTCATTTCCTGGGCTTCTTGTTTCATCATGGAAGATTCACTGCCAGTTTCTGTTACCCTTCTTCCCTCAGTTTCTTCAACTGCACCTCCTTCTGCAAGAAAAGAGGTGTACAAAGAAAAAAATCTCATGTGCTGATTCACCTGCATTTATTTCTGCCAAGGATAAATGCAAAAAGCTTTGAGAATATTGAAAATGAGGATTGAATCACAAAGGAAGATGATAGGGTAGTTTCATTCTGGTAGAAAATGATGTGAAAAAACAAAATACATACAGAGAGATGAATAATTTGGGGCAAGGTCCTCAGAAACGCATGTTGCTTATAAAGCTGACTGTAACTAGGAGATTTTCTAAGCTAAGCATACAAAGCATGTATCAGCAATGTGGGCTGAAAAGACACTCACATTTTTCTCCACATTGCAGCATTCCCTGTGCTCCTCTGTCATCTAAGAATTAAGTCCAGGCTGGTACCAAGATCATTATTTCTCATCTACCAAGTAACACTCTCTAAATAAGTACAGGGGCAGCACTCCTGTGCAGTGACAGCTTCTCACATCTCCACTGTGGATGACTCCTCCTATACACTTGATCCCCAGAGAGCGTGCCTTTGTATAGAAGTTAGATGTTTCAGTAGTACTTCAAAAGAGTAGTCTGACATTAGCAGAAGTGTCACATTGTGGCAGAGCTATTTTTGCACTACCTACACTGTCTCCTGGCATCAGCAGGAGATCTGACAAAGAGCTGCTGAACATGACTTTATTAGGGTAAAATAAAAAAAATAAAATAAAGTATATTAGGGTAAAGTGATACAAGAAAGATTGGGTGCACTCTACAAAAACAATCCCTACTAGGAGCTTTTTCAGAACTAAAATTCTAAAAGAAATTATTGAAAATTTCATGCAAATATGTAGGACAAAAAATGTATGTAAGAGTAACACAGATAGGCACAGTTTAAATAAGAATTACTAAGGTGCGAGAAAAGTTGCTAAAGTAATGAAAAACTTACCAGCAAAACAAAGTGTAAAAATGTGTGGAAGTAAAACATGAATAGTGGTAAATATTGCTTAAAAACCTACTAATAGCTCAGGTAAGGATGCTGAAATTATGCCAACAGCGTTAGCAAAAAAGTCCATTGTGACCATGTATCTAGTAATTAATTTCCATACTGAGATAATGGTGTGGGACAGAAAAGGAAATCAATAGTTTAACTATTTGGAGAAGCAACTGAACTTTGAGTCAGCAAGTACTCATGAAAATAACCCATAACCAGATAAGGAGCTCTCTGAAATAATTTCTGAATGAGTAGTGATTTTCTTTGGTCCTGGAGAATGGGGAGACACTTTACAGAAGTGGAGAAATGCAGAAGCGGGAAGAAGCTCCGAAGGAATTACAGATTAAGTCCCCAATGTCAGTGTCAGAGGTATGATAAGAAAAGAATAATTTTTTGAAATTGTAAGACTAAGGTAATCAAAAGGATTCCAAATGGACTTCCAAGAAGCCTGATTCAAAGGTCCTGTCCTAAGCACTGTGGAGGGTGGTCTGTGTTTTCTGGCTGCTCAGAGGCAGAGAGTCGTCCAGCCTTCTGCTGTACTCCAGCCTCTCAATCCCTATCTTAAAAATAGTTGGCAACAAAAGGAATTCTCACTGATTACTGCATCTCCCCTTCTGCAGATTAATATTAAATAAATTCTCTGGCCTGACCTTTCCAGTTGTACCACAGGCTGCATGCCTGACAAAACCTGTAAAGCTACTTCCAAGCAAAAAAGTTTACATGCTTCTCACATGAGCTGCATAGAGTTTACTTTGTAACTCAACAAGAACACAAAACATGGATATTCATCATGACTGTTGTTTCTCAGGCTCTTCCTGGGAACAGCCAGTTATATGAACACCAGATGGACTACTTTGTTGTCAGAATTCACTAGTAATAGATAGTGGAGAAGACTAAGAAAGTACTCAGTTTATAATAAAATATTGCTGCTGACGGGTTGCAGCACAGTGAAGATACTGTGTCAGGACACATAATTACTGCATATAGTCCTTTGAAAAAAACTGACTAGCACCCTATGACTAACAAAAGATGCCCGCATTTATTTTTATTCTTATTCACTCATATCATTGGAGTGGCTTTTATTCAGTGAATTTCTCTAGAAAGAAAGAAAAAAAAAAAAAGGTTTAGTAACTATGAATTGGAATTGCTCTAGAAATATTACCATACACTTTCTTAGAATTATTACATAATAATACCCTGTACATTACGTGAGTCACTAAATAGTGTTTAAAAAGAATACGTCATAAGCAAAAATGTCTGATTTTGACAGAGAGATTGTTTAAGCAATTGAATATTTTAAAATAATTAATGGAATAAATGAACTATTATGATCAAATGTGATTCATGTAGATTTTGAAGTCTAGGAAAACAAATTAAATTTTAAGTCTGTTTTAACCAACAGACTTAAAGATTTATGTTGAAATCTAATACAAATTCTATACAATATAATCTGGAGACCTAAGCAACAGTTCATTTAGAGTACAAAGCACAAATAAAAGTCAGGCTACTAAATCATAATTTATGAAAGAAGTAAACAGACTCTGCACATGGAGAGAAAGAAAAGATTAAAACCTGCATAGGCAATTCTTTCAGGGACAGCTGCGCTATTGTATTTTCATCACTGAATTTTATCATTTCTTAAAGACAAATATACTTTCAAAATTGTACATTATTGAGTTCCCTATTTAACTTCATAGCTAATTCCATAATTATCAATGTTTGTAGCTGCTCTTTGATGGAATAATAAATGTGCTGTCCAAATAGTAATTTTCTGTTTCTCTGGGGATTAGTTAATACTTCTGCTTGCAAAGGCAATTGTTACTTATTAATTTACAGGAGTAACTTAAAATAGCATAAGCATCTTTATACTTCTAGGAAGTGAGATGGAATAACGTGGCCTTAAATAAATCAACTCTTAGACAACTTAGAGATGTAAAATTACTGTCTCCAGTAAGTCTCAGTAAATCATACTTCACTAGCTACAGAATTTTCATATGCTTGTTTCAAAATCAACAAATGCTAATTTCAAGCACAGTTTAACTACAAAAAAGTGAAAATGAAAGCTTTGGTCACATCTAAAGCTCTGTGAAATGACCAGTATTGATGCATATTTTGTCCTAAAAATCTTTAAAATGATAAACATAACCTGATTTTCTAATGGTTTCTGTTCTATGCTAACACTGCAAGACTTGAAAACGTCTTGATACTTTTGATCAGGCAACCTCTCCCTGTTTTGTCCTTTCTCCTTTTCCTCCCCATACACAAGCATTTTATATATTGTACTTAAAGGTGAATTTGTTTTTATCCTTTGAAAAGTAGAAATAACTTTACAATAGCATAAACAAGAAAATACGCAGAAAGTAACATACATTTTGAAGTGTCAAATCACTGATGTTAGTTGACATTGCTCTCAGCCAGTCAGCACTCTCCTGGGCTGTATAAAACTGAAGTATCCCAGTACTAACTCCATCGAGTGCCAGCACTTCAAATGCATTAGATCTGCAGTAAGAAGAAATATATCCGTAAAGGAAGATATGTCAGTTTTCTGAAACTGCCCAATATTTATCAGTGTTCAAGTGATTTTTATGCCTTTTACAAGTTTTTGAGTGTTTAATTTACCAATCAATAGAAAGGCAATAAAACCAAGTATAATAGGGCAGTACCAAGAGCAAAAGATGCAATAAGTACTTTCTCTGTACCAATATATACATGTGCTGATGATCATTTACTTCCTCTGGGTATACATATTTTGTTCATAATTATTGAACATAAGGTAGTATATTCAGGAAATATGCATTGGGTCTTTCTGAAAAAAAAAAAAAAAAACAACAACAAACAAACAAAAAAAACACACAAAAAAAAAAAAACAAAAACAAAAAAAAACCAAACAAACAAACAAAAAAAAAAAAAAACCCATAGTGTTTTTTTAAACCAAAATGCCAATTTTATTTATTGCATTTTGGCTTCATTTACTAGGAATGTATGAAGATTCAAAGCACTGTTTTCCCTAGCTTTCATTTGCTGGATTCCTAAACTTTTTTTATGTAGCATTCAAAGCAATGCTTACTTCAAGCACTTTTATGTAATAGGAATTTGAAAAACATTCTTAGAAGTTTCTTCAGAAATTTTCCTTAAATAGTCTTCTCAAAACAGCATTGGCACAGGCCAATGTGCAACTGCATTTTATTAACTTTTAATGCAACTTTTATGTGTTTATAGCGACTTTATTCTGCAAATGCCAATGCTTTCCTTTCCTCACTATCTGCAGTAAGTTAGGCACTGCCTATGTACCTCTGAATTCCCCTGCATCTGAATGCTGGTGGGATATGCTTTTTTAACTCTTAAAATTTTCCTATAGAAACAACAAAAGCTCATTAAGTAGAGGCATGGAAGTACACTGGTCTAAGTTTTAAAAAAGTGACACACAATAGTTGCAGTAACTAAACTTCACAAAGATAACCAGATTATTTAAATGCCTTTGATTGCCAGGAGAATTAGACTTTAGTTATATACTATTGTGAAAGACAATTATAATTTTCTCAATGATTGTGTGCATGTTCATTTTGTCTATAATATAGAGAATATCACCACTACCTTCTACATTTGTAAATTAGATATTGATACTTATATGCTATATTGTCCTATTTCTGGTACCAACCTAGAAGAAAGCCACCTACTGAATCAGAATACTCCTCTGTGAAGTTGCTCAGTCTTCCTGGAGTTCTCTGATCTAAGATGAAGTCCTCTACTGCTTAATCGATGATATATGTCAATATTCAAAATGACACATACAGGTTAATGGGCAGTTATTCATTCCTGATTTAGTGAAAAAGTTACTAACCTAACCTTTGTAATTTGTAGGGAGTTTGATGGTGAACATGAACACTGAACTCTAGGTACTTTCTAGAAAAGGTAATATAAACTACCCATCATACACAATATAAATAAGACAATGTATCTGAATAGACATATGTGAGTGTCCTAGGTTACAATATAAAGTTGTAATCTCTTCCCATCCTCACGAGCGGCTGAAACCAGGAGAGGCATTGTTTTTAATTTATCTCCTGTTAATGGGCCCATCACTGTCCTGCCACATGACCCAGAGATAACTCCCTCAGGGAGCCATTTCTGTTTCATGGTCAATCATGACTCACAGAATAATATCAGCTCACTGTGAGATGCTCCACCCTGGGGGAGGAGCTAAGAATCCCCACATGATTATAACCTGGGTTTGAGGGCAGAATAAACTGCCCTTACCCACTGGTTTCCAGAGGACAAGAGCTACCAGATTTTTCTACAGGATCACCACTCCGGCAAGACCATTTCATCTGGATGGCTACCACCACCCTAACTAACAGTGGTTTCTCTTTTGTATTATTGCATGTATTTTGGGTTTTTTTTCTCCCTTTTCCTAATAAATTGTATTTCTGACTTAGAGTCTCTCACTAGTTTTGCTTTCAAACCGGAACAGTGAGATGCTTTGCTTTTAAAGGAGTTGTAAAGCATTATATCTGCTGTTTGCAAAATTTAACATGCTTGGCCTGAAGACTTAGATAGGTACCATTTTTCTTTCATAATTGAATTGTCATGGGAACTACTAAAACTTGATGTCAATAGCATAATTATGTGCCACTTTCATTTCAGTAATCTCTTTCACCTCTTCAGAAAGAAAGACACGATTTAAAAAAAAAAAAAATCCTTTTATTGCCTTCAAGTAAACTGAGTAAAATAATCCCCTCCCAAACATATTGTTCTTTTTACCTAAGGTTCTGACAAAGATCCCAGCAGTGCTGTAATGAAGTGACTTATGGTATGATCTCCTCAACATCCCACTGAGACAGTGAGAATCTGTCAGCCCTTATGCATTGATACACCCTGGTGCCTGGAAACAGACTTAATTTAATGCAGTGAGGAGAAGCCCTTTACAATGCCCAGCTTAGATAACCCATTCAAATATCAAAGCTAAGATGCTAGGATTCTTACACAGCAAGAGGGCTGTTCAGAGCATTTAAGAGAGCCAAGAAATAGCATGTGCTCTCCCTGGAACCACAGGGTGTCTAGATACTAACTCAGCTTCTGCAGACACACAAAGACCTGAATGCCTTATCCCAGTGGCATGAAGTCACGTAAGTGGCTGATGAAAGATCACAGAAGGAAACTTCTTGGTTAACAATTCATGCAACCAAAACAGGCAATCAAAAAAACAAATTTGATTATAAAAATTACCAAATATTTAATAATTTTAAACATGGTGCTGGGGATAGAGTGGATTACAGTAAAAGTTCTGTTGTTCTTTATCTTTTTTAAAATGTGGTAATCAACTACAGACAGTTAATAATATTCAATGTTCATCTAGAGATCCAACACTTCTCTAACATGATATTTGCACAGAATCAAATAGGGTGTGAGAGATCCTGTAAGTCCCCTAGTCCAGCCTCCTCACTAACTTTCTTCAAAAATACAGATCTTTTCCACAGGAGGACCAAAACTGGACATAGAGGAAGCTGCTTCAGGTGAGATGAGAACAACCATTTCCCTTGAGTTGTTGACTGTGTTATTGCTAACACAGCCCCTTATATGGGACTTTACCACTGAACCTGTGCTCAGCTGACTCCTGTTCAGTGGAGAGTCTGCCAACATCCCCAAGCCCTGCCTGCAGAGCTTGTTCCCTTGCTCCAGCACACTGACACCAGGACATTCTTTTCCCAGGGCTCAGGCTGGTTCAAGGCTTCTGATGTGCCAGTGGTGGTCACATTACCTGGCACGCGGGACTGAGACTTTTGGGGCACTGCTGTCCCCACTGTGCTGGCTTGGCAGGAAGGTGGTTTTACCAGAAAGCAGTTCAGTGTAAATTACATAAAATAAAAAACAGCCAGTGATTTTCAAAGTTTACATATGCCAGTCATGAAGTCTGTGGTAGTAAGACAGTGGTTTTGCCCTGAAAAGCATAGTGTACAGAAGGCTACAAGTAAAAACAGATATCCAAACTAAAAATAAAAGCTTAACAAAATAAATCCTGAGGCTTTTGTTTTAAGTGAAACAATCAAAGCAAGCACCAAGATGGCACTGAAATTCATGAGAAAATAAATCCTATAGGCTTAAATGACATGCATTTCTCTCTGTCATTTCCTCAAAACAAAGAAAAGGAGACACAACAAAGCATATACTCCTGTTAGCTGTCAAGGAGGAGCTTTCCATTTAATACCAAATAATATGTTTGAAAGGTTTCAAGATGCTATAAAGTTGCTGTGGGGTTTTTATTTTCTTTGTTGGTTTGTATTTCTTTTTTTCCTGAGGCCCTAAGAAGATTTTAAATCACAGACACAGGAAATTTCTGCATCTTCTGTTACTGAAGTTATGCTACTGACTACTCCAACTAGAGCAAGCAAAGAATATTTGCATTTCCTAAATACTAGAAATTTGTGTTGCACTGCCATCACATTTCTTACTTTGATATTTGTCTCCCTATCTGTAAATTTGTTTCCTTCAAGCATTCTGCTAAGGAGCATGAGGCATTTTCCATACTCAGTGTCTTTCTATTTCACTCTCATGGTGACATGATGAATAGATCTGCATGCCTGGTCTCTTCTGGAGTTTGTTTATGGCATTAATTTCTCGTAATAAAATAAATCCTATCTTTGTGAGCATGGCAGTCAGAATAACAGATGAGCATTGGTAGATTTTAGGTTCTCTTCTTGAAATTGACACATTTAAACAAGTACTATTAATTAATATTAGTAAGCAAATTTTTCCATACAAGCAGTTTGCTACTATAGAGGTGTTAAATTAAAAGACTTTTCTAAGATAAAAAGTATTTTTCCCAGCTGAAATGGGAAGAGATGAACTTTTACATTATTGGAGGCTAAGAATTCCAGCAAAGCATATATTTATATTTTTTAGTATGTGTGGCATGTGAAACCATCTCTCTTAGACTTACATAGGCATTTTATTATATAGATATTTCTACAAAAATCTAGATGTAGGCTTGACTGCAACTCATTTGTCTTTACTACCATGCTGATACAGACAGATGTATTTAATCAGCTTTGCATCTTCCCAGGTCTTGAATCAGTACTCCCTCCTGTTTGTATGATTTTTTGATATTTCTGTTAGTTAATATTGCTTTTGTTACAACATTTTCTTGTGGCTTGTTTGTAATACTACACAGCCCTCTTGCTAGAATGTCTACTTAGACTGAAGTTTTGAGGACCATGGGTAGATCTGAGTGGAAATTCTCCAAAAGGAAGGATCTGAATTACTTAATCTCTTTGAAATGTCATGTTGGAAGTAATGGGATTTTGTATTGTAAATGTCACAGAACCTCATACCTTACAAAATGTTTAAATGTGCCCATATAACTGGACTATTGACAAAATCTACGTAACTCAGAAGATATCAAAACATTAAACATAAACTTGGATTGCATTTTATATTTGTGGTTTTTGGGGGGAACATTTTAATTCCAGTATTGTAACTTTTCATTACACTTATAGCAACCAAATAAGATAATTGAAGTAACAGACATTTATGCTTCTACAAATATTTTCTAACTGATGTGTCTGAAAACTGTGATAAAGTTTATTTAGTTTTGTAACTCAGTGAGATTATGCTTAATTTCTAGATGTTTTTCAAAATGGTTTATTAAACTTCTTCATTTTCAATTTATTTATCTAATTAAAGGCATATTGTTAACTTACTGAAATGATAAATGGAAAATACCATTCTTCAGAAAAAATCTGTCAAGAAACTAATGAACCTAATGCATTAAAAAAAAATTTAAAATACATAATCCTTTGGAGTAATTGCAATGGTCAGAATACCAAGAAATAGAAAATAACACCTAAATCTAATTAGGTTATTTTGTAATTGACATCACAGATACCTGGGCTCATAGCTACTGGGCGTGAATTACTTTCATTCCACTCACTATTTCAGTCTCCCACACTGGAAATAAACATTTTTTCTTCAGTCTCTAAACTCATAATATTCAAGATGTTATAAGTATTGTACCTTTACTCAAAGCTTCTGTCAATGCACTGTATAAAAATTATTATGCATTACTACCAGTATCAGCTGTAAAGACTAAAAATAGTTATCTGCATTTCCCCAAATAACAATTCCATAACAAAAATGAAAAACTACAGTGCATGAACTGTGTTCCCCACCTTCTAAAAGACTACCTATCTTTACTTTTCTACCTTAAAAAAAACCCACCCCAAGCTATAATATGAACCACAAATTCCTTTGAGTGAGAAAAACTTACTGATATTATTTCTCTGTTAAACTTGCATCACATTTATTGACCAATTCAATCCTCAACAGTCAAAAAATGTTTCCATTGCCAACTAGCAATTAAGAGTATTCACAGCAATAGCATTCTCACAACATTTATATTACCTTACTTCTTACAGAGAAAAATTACCTTGATGGATTAGTGAGAATTTTAGAATAACAGAAGCAGTATTTTATATAATAAAGGAAAAGGAATAAAAAAGTTATTGAATTGCTAACTAATCAAAAAGACTAATTAGCATGCATATATAAATATCTTCAGACAGACTCCAATCATATCAACAATGTGCAATACACGAATTCAAGGTGATTTCAGTAGTTAATATAAAGTTCAATCTTCCAGCTGGAACAGGAATGACATCTACTATGTTTCTCATCTTTCCTTAAAAATAGTCTGAGGAAATTTTTTTTTGGGATCATGGGATGGCAGTAGGTTTTATGGCATTATTTCACGTTCCTTCAGAGTGTACACAACAATAACAAAAAACCCCACTAATAATTAAAGAATGGAATAAATACTAAATATATTTGGGAGTGAGATACATCATAAGAGAATATGTCTCTCCAAGGCTAAAACTGAAAGCACTAAGTTCCTCAAATCTTACACAAAAAAACATATCTGTGATGGGTTGATCTCGGGCCAGGAGCCAAACATCCACACTGCCATTCCTCCCCCAGCCCTCTCCAGAGGCATAGCAGAGAGGATACGAAGAAGAAAAAACCTCATAAACTGAAATAAAGGCAGTTTAATAAACGAACAGAAGAGGGAAAAAACCCAACTAACTAAATTACAACAAAACAAGTGATGCAAACACAACCACTCACTATCTCTCACAAGCAGAATGATGTCTTGTCAGTCTCCAAGAAATGGCTTGCCTTCCTCAAGCTCTCTCTGCTCAGTTTCTATTGCTGAGCAAAGAGGCTACGCAGCATGGCATATTCCTTTGGTCATTTTGGTTCACTGGTCCTACTTGTGCCTCCTCTTAAATTCTTGCCTACCCTGGGTCTGTTTACTGTGTAGGAGCAGACCAAGAAAAGGAGAAAGCCTTGATGGTGTGCAAGCCCTGGTAGCAACAACCACTATAATGTTGCTGTTAATGTTGCTGTAGTCACAAATCAAAACACAGCGCCATATGGACTACTATAAAGAAGATAAGCTCCATCTCAACCAGACGCAGTACAAAGCTGAAGGCATTTTACTTCAAAGAATTCTCAAAATGTGCATGCCACTCTTTTGGGAACTGGAATCCCTTGGGATTTCTCCATCTAATGTGTAAAGTGCACAGCACAGGAATGAAAGTGCTTCAAACTATCAGGGAACTAACTGAAGTCAGAGGTTTAAATGTTCCATCCTCTTCCATTTATATTTTAGATTCTAGAACACTGATGATAACTTGATGCCTAAATGTGAACACTGAGATTTTTTTACTTAATTTACTGAATGTCTAAGCCTTGAATGTTTGGAGGTCTGTGATAGATTGGACAAGACTGGACAGCATGAACTTGTCAGTTGAAGTAGGGAGGAAGAAAGTGGTGAAGGAAGTAGTGAGACACTAAGTAGAAGAGAATTAAGAGTTCAAAGAAAGTCTGTGGAAGAAGTTAAAATTTTTCTGGACAATTTATTATTATTCACCTGTGATGCTTTAACACAAAGTCTGGGAGAGGAGCTGCCAACTGCCTTAGAAGATGAATTGCTGTAAGTTAAAGCAGCATATCTGTCCTACTAGAAAGATAATGCTTTTCAGGTCATTTTGAGGAAACAGGTAAAAAAGCTGGCATAGGTCAAGAAAGGTATCCACATGAATTTCTGGTACCTCCTCATAGCAGGTGACCTGTATATTGATTCTTCAATTCTTTTTCCATTTATCTCCTTAATATGTATTAAAGGCAAATAAAAGTAGGGCAACCCATAAAGAGCATGGAAAATAGTGACAGTGAATGAGCTCCTGTTCTGATACATACGGAGAACTATGGACTGCTTGGCCTACAACTACTGGTAGATTTGAGAGTTATACCACATAATGGTTTACAGAAAAAGCTTATATATGCTGCAATGTGTTAAACTTTCTCAAGCATGTTATTTATTGAAGCTTTATTAAACTTCTCTTTTGCTTTCATATTTCCTGAAGCCCAGTAAAATAGCCTCTGACATCCTATTCCACAGTTACTTTATGAACCATTAGTTATGTCTCTGAGATGCAAAAGAAATCTATGATCAAAAATACAGTATTTTGTACCATGTACTTCGCCAAAATCTCATCAATATGAGTTTCTGTATGACACTGGTAAAAACATATGTATATGACATGATAGCACAGGCATGATGATTATGCATTGTGTTATCATTTATAATGAAAAAGGAGAGTTAATTGACAATATTAGAATTGGGGAATATAGAAGTATCCTATTAGGTATACGGAAGAAATTGTAGTAGCTTCAAAATTCATTCACCTAACATCGGGATTCAACTTTGTACTAGCTGCTGATGCTAACTGAATTCCCAAGATACAACAGATTATAGAAACGTATTTGTAGGAGCTTTACCTTATCTTTGGTAATCACCATGAATATCATTAATCTTAGGAGAAGATGAACTGCATATCTTTTAATAAGAAGAATTTAATATCTCCACTCAATTCTTATAAAGTCAACAATCCACAGCAAAACACCATAGTGTTTTGTTACAGCTAACTAACCCAGTGCCTCCCCTTTTAGATTACAAACCTTAATTTATCTGTTCCGGTTTTGTACCTCGAGATTCGGGCCATCGACAGAGGAACTGATAGGGTGTCTAGCCAGCGCTTCTCATATTTTGGTTCATTAGCTATGGGTGAAGAAGGTGATGATGGAGCCTGTGCAGAATAAATGAGAAACAGTAGGAAAGCTTATAAGACAATATAGTGAAAAACCCATGAATATGCATCTCTGGGTCTGTTTGTCTCAGAAGTGAATAATCATCACAATAAAAGTATTCAAGGAACTCGGGATGGTGTAGAGAAATGAAAACCCATATGTTACCCATCTTGATATTTTGCTCTTGATGCAATTTCAGTACTACTTTAACATCAAATGTTTGTTAATATTAATAACTGATACTAGAAAAGAAAGTTTTCAGTCACAAATGCCATGATTTCTTCCCAAATGCAGCATAGTATAAATTTGTAATTTAAATTAATTTGTTCTGTATAACTCTTCTGCATCCTTCTATCATCAAAGGACATAAATAATATCCTAATTAAATACTACACTAGAACATTTATTTGTGCATTGTGCTGTTATGTCATTTAAGAGTATATTTAAAATTCTAATTCCTGTGTTACCATACTATAGATGGATGACTTGAAATTTTATCTTTGAAGCCTTTCTTCAAATACCTCTACTAGAAAGGCAAGAGTTGAGCATTTCACTCTTTTATAAAGATACAAGTAAAATTTACACAAAGTTACCTGAGAAAGATTTACAGACATACACATTTAGGTCAAAGTTAGGTGTTTGTGCTGTTTCTGAACCAAAATTTTTTATCCTGCACTGTGTGGAGAACTTTCCAGTAGAAAACAGAGTTGAAAGTTAGTTATTTTTATATGAGCTGTAAGTAAGCATTGAGTATTTATGAAAGCTCAGAAACCACAGAATGACCCAAATTCAGTTCTGTTCTGCCAGCTGTTCAAAAGCCATAAAACTTATACATACTAAAAAGCATTTTGGGAATTGTCTATTTCTTTATCTTGCTCATAAGGATTTAGGATTTTTTTTTCCCTAAAACCCCTTCGTAGAGTCAACAAGGGCTGATCTATTTACTTCTTTAAATAAATCAAAATAGTGAGTTTCACATCCTAACAGGATGACTGAGACTTAATGACTGAAGTACAATTTCCTAGTAAAAGAAACATTTGTAATGAAATTACTGGAGTTGGTAACGCTAAGGAATGTTTTAGACAGCCATCATTTTGGGGACAGGAATTTCATTTAGAGCATTTGCTATCCCCTAGAACCATACAGCTCTCATTTGACTGAGATCTGGTGTTTTTGCATATGAGTATTTCATAATCGAGTCCACAGACTAATTTTATTTTATGAAATTAGGCACAAAACTCTAAGGTGCCTTTGAAATCTAAAATAAATGTATTAGTATCACAATGAAGAATTTGACACATATTACAGAATTCTGCATGAACTAAAATAATTGACAGAAGTCCATGCAATCTGAAGTTGAAAAGGATCAACATAATCTAACATTGTCTGTCTGGAAATCAAAATGTCTGGGAATAAAACAGAAGCAGTCAAATATAAATACTTGATTGTGATCACTGAATCCAAGAATGAGAAAATAAAAGAACATAAAAATTCCTGCAACAGCATCATCTATTGTTCCCACCTCCTAAATTCTCAAGATGCAGAAAACATCTAGACAATTTATACATAAGTCTTTTTCTTATGAACTATTAGTTGTACTTCTTTTGTCAGATTATTGAACAACCTGATAAATATTCTGTAATAGTCTAGGTAATTTAAGAGCATTTGGCAGAAAAAAAAAACCAACAACAACAAAAAAAAAAAAAAAAAAAAAAAAAAAAAAAAAACCAAAAAAAACCAAAAAAAAAAAAACCTAGGTCACATAGGCAATTTAATGTTTCCATTTGAGTCCCTTACACTTCAATCAAATGTTTCAGTAGGGTATCAGCATAAAGAAAAAGTATCTCAATGGAAGTGAAAGTTAGAATTTTAGAAAATGTACATTGCAGCTATTCATTAGGTTAATGAATTGAAGAGGAAACTTGGCCATCATCACTTGATCAAAAATCTATTAACCCCAAGCTATGAAACTGCAGCACAGAAATATTCATGTCAAAATACTAAACTGTTAAAACTGCTGTAAATTCCCAAAGCAAATGGGTCTTCCCCAGACAATTTCAAAGATTTGATATTTGAAAAACACACTAGAAAGAATAATTTCTTTTTTCCCCACAGTTCCAAACTACTTATAACTGCAGAAACTCTACTGCTTGATCTGAACATTAATGGCCAAGAACAGCAAAAGGGTACGAAGATGTCAAGCTAGTCTGTTTCAATTCGTATTTCTTATGAAGCCATACTCTACTAATGAGTTTATGGTAGACCATCAAGTTGGAATTACCCCTTTTCATCTTCTTAAGGACAAAACAGGGAATACATATGTCTGTAAGACCATTGCATAGAAACAAAATACCATCATAGGACCAGCAGCTATTTTGTTCTATTTAACCTATAATCTATTAACAATTCAATCTGAGATTCCTTGATATATCCTCTTCAAAACACATGGATAAAAATAAAATACTCAGGAGGAAGCAAGTGAAAAAACAAGAGAAAGGGCTGAGGAAGAAGCTCATTATACTGAATGAGAGAAAAAAGAGCTGCTAAAAATATAGTAGATAAATGTATAGCAATGCACATGAAGAAAAACAACATTAACTTTTCCCACACTCTAATGGGATATGAACAAATAATTACAACTCATAATCTAGATCTTTGAAAGACTTGTTTTTTAACAACTAGGTTAACAAAGATTCATTGGTCTGGAAAAGAAACTGTTGAAGGAATTGTATGACTGAGATATGTAAAAAATTAAATAACAGAGAAAGGTGTTAAAAACCAGTGGTTCACCTGGCATTTTCACATAAGAAGCAGGGGTATTGATTAGAAGTAAAAGACATAGGCTAAAACCAGGGAATTAATGTGCTAGGCTGTATAACCAACTGCTCCATGAAGCACCTATGTCAGAAGTCACCAGAGGTACAGGAAATATTCCCTAGAAATAACTTTACATATTTCCTCTGTTGCAATCCCTTGAGGGCATCTTCTGGGAACAAGCTTTTTGGCTGGATGGCTCTTTGGTCTAACCCAGTGTAGTGAGCTGGCTGACTTTCAAGGCATTTCTCCACTAAACAGCTGCTGTTGCTCATCTTGAAAACTCTTCACATCATTCCTCCAAAGCACTAAAATAGAGGTTATCTCTGTAATCACAGCTTTTATGCTCTCAGTCATTTTATACCTTCAGTTTTCTGTTGAGGTCACCAACAATGTTGCCAATTAATGCCAATTTGCTTATAACACCTGCCCATTAAGAAATGGATTGAACACAAAAACCTCGTTTTTGACAGAACAGTGAACAAGAATCAAGTTTTAATGACACATAATCACTACCTACCTGGGACAGCTGTGTACTGTTGACGTGGAGGAGGTCCTGACTGTATCCTATTAGCAATCACTGACCTATGAATGACACTTTAGGCAAGTGCTTCAGTGCTTTCTTAAACACCTATGTAACCACTCATTATGGTGCAACCAAAAAGTCTTTCAAGAGGTAGAATAAGTCCATAAAGTCCACCACTAATGGAGAGATGTAATCAGACCTGTCTCTATAATTGAATTTCCCCTAAGAGGAAGAAAGGGAAAAGATCCCAGATGGCTGGGACTGTCAATTTTTTCCTTTTTTTGTGACATATAATTTGCAGAGTTTGGGAAACTCAGTTATCTTACCTTACTTTCTTTTAAACTGTCATTGATTTTAAATCTCTGCAAGAGAAATATCGTCATCGGAAGAAAGTCTTTCTGAACCTTCTCTAGTAATTTAATTTCCAGCTGCTGCTAGGGCCCTACCTTGAAAGCAGCCACAGTGTTATTTTAAGTTGACACAGCTTTTTCATTAAACATGGGCTTCAGGAAGGCTGAAGATGGGTTAATTTACGTGGAATCACAAATACTCAGGGTCACATTACTCAGGATTAAGCTTGGTTTTAAATGTATTTTTAATCTCATATTACAGTGTCTGCTTTGAAGAAAGCCAATGATGTCCCATCTTTGGAAGTATCCAAGGTCAGGCTGAGTGGGGCTTCGACCAGCAATCATCCAGAGTGCTACCATGTGGCACATGCAGGACAACCAGCTGATCAGGTACAGCCAGCATGGGTTTAGGAAAGACAGGTCCTGCTTGACCAGCCTGATCTTCGATTACAAGACCTAGTGGATGAGGGAAAGGCTGAGCATGTTATCTATATTTACCTTCAGTAAAGCTTTTGTTACTGTCTCCCATAGCATTCTCTTGGAAAAGCTGGCAGCCCGTGGCTTGGAGAGGTGCACCTATCACTGGGTAAAGTCTGGCTGGATGGCTGGGCCCAGAGCATGCTGGTGAATGGAGTTAGACCAGCTGGGAGCCAGTCACAAGTTGTGATCCCCAGGGCTCAGTATTTGGGCTAGTCCTGTTTAACATCGTTATTGGTGATCTGGAGGAGGGGATCAAGTGTACCTCCAGTCAGTTGCAGAGGACACCAAGCAGGGTGGGAGTGTTGTCTGCTGGAGGGTAGAAGGATCTGCAGAGGGATCTGGACAGACTCTATCCGTCGTATGAGGTTCAACAAGGCCAAGCAGCAGATCCTCCACATGGGTCATGATGGTCCCCTGCCATGCTGCAGGCTGGGGGTAGAATCACTGGAAAGGTGCAAAAGGACCACGGTGTCCTGGTTGAGAGCTGAACATGAGCCTGGGTGTGCCCAAGGACAACGGCTGGAGAAAAGACAACTCTGGGGGGGTCCTTATCACTCTCTACAGCTACCTGAAAGGAGGTTGTAGCTAAGTAGGGGCTGGTCTCTTCTCTCAAAAAACAAGTGACAGAACAAGAGGAAATGGTCTCAGTTGCACCAGGAGGGGTTTAGGTTAGATATCAGGGAAAACTTCACAGAAAGGTTGTCAAGCATTGGAACAGGCTACCCAAGGAAATGATTGAGTCACTGTCCTTGGATATCTTTAAAAGATATGTGAACAGAGCACCTAGAGACATGGTTTGGTGCTGGACTTGGCCATTCTTGGTCAAGTTCAGGTTGGATTGGATGACCTTAGAAGTCTTTTCTAACCTAAATGTGTCTATGATTGTACCATTTTATGAAATAAGAATCAAGTGTGACATCCATTAGGAAAAAATATAACCTTTTACTGATAATTTGGAATTTATCAATTTTCTGATTTAGAGGATTTAATATTTCAAAGTGCATCATTAAAGCCTTGATCCTGTTCCGTAAATTTATATTTCTACAAAGCAGATGTAAGAGGTATGACTAATCTTGATTACTGTCTTTGTCAACATTGGTTCAAAAAAAGATGACAATGATGATGCTGTTATTTATTTCTCAAAATAATTTTTGCTGTTTTCATTTTAGTGAGCATTGCTGAGAATTTCTGAAATGAATATAAAATATCTCTCTGTAAAATATGTATATGAAAATGGTAGCAACATTAATATATTTGATATTTATATATTGATATATTTTCCTTGTAAAAACAACTCTGTGGCTTAAATTATAGAAACATAAAACCATAGAGTATCTCAAGTTGAGGGGGTCCATAAGGATCACTCAAATCCCTGCTCCTCACAGGACTACCTGAAATTAAACCATATGACTAAGAGTGTCTTCCAGACATGCCTATAACTCTGAAATGCTAAAATAGCTTGGCATAGCTTCATTGCCTTAAGCTATAACTGAACACATTGGCCATTAAGTTTCAGTGGATTTCATGACAATCTCTTAGATTAGAAAACACTAGCTTTCATGCATCTTTTTGAATGCCAACTGGAATGTGTTTTGTCAAAGCTCCATTACTAAAAATATTTCAGCATACTCAAAAAAGAGCCTTCAATATAATACACTTTTCAAACAGACAGATTTGTCTTACACTTATTCTGAAAAAAGAGTATTAGAGTTATGTAATTTCTTGCAACATTCAACTCAGAGTGAATTCAATGGGGTCTCTCTACAGTTTTCAATCTGTGTATGTGTATGTATGTGTATATGTACGTATATGCATGTGTAATGTGTATGTGTATACATATATAGCTAGGTTGATTTTTTGTATATCAATGATCCTATCTGACCTATGTATGGCTGAGTGTTTGCTAATACTTATTACAGGGACAGACAGAAAGCAGGGGCTGTTTGTTGATTGGAGAAGAAAATGTGACTGCTCCATTTAGCAGTAAGAATTTCACATTAGCTTGCTTTAATCATTGAACAACACAAATACCAAATTTATGGCCAGAAGTAGAGACATGAATGAAACTCTTGTGATGCCCAGACAACAAAACAAATTATGGTGATATCTACTGCAGATAGGAGTCAGAGCTTTCAATTTGTCTCAGAATTCAGAGGGATTTAATTATGATATCAAAAATACCTGTGCATCCTTTGATGCAGCATGAATTCAGAAGAGGGTCTGTATTTATTTATTTTTAATGTAATTCATAGACGCAGGTGCACAATTCTGTGACAGTTTTAAGAAGACAGTACTTATCTGGTAAATTATGCATCACTGAATCATTTAATAGATAAAGGCTTCTATAGAGGAAACATGCTCTTTCAGGTGAAGTAACAATTTGGAGTTGTAATATGATGTCTTCAAAATTCACTGAAAGCAGCACCTTTTAATTACACAGCTCTATCTACAATACTTTACTTGACAGATGTTTAATTAATTGGGAGGAAGGTGAAAAAGCATGTGAAAAACTCCTTTCCTATCAAAGAAAAAAAATACTTTTAATTCTAATGCTGCATCAGATATATGCTTTTGAAATATAATGATTGCTCTTTAAGACATTTAATTCTTTTTGATTAATGCATGAGTTTACAGAACACTGAACACCTATATATGGTGTTTACATAGAGCCTGTATAGCAGTACATGCTAGGAACTTACACTGCCTCATTCACTGTAATAGCTATGCATTTAAATCAATTGGATTATTATTCTACCATTGAGGAACAAATGAAAACCCTTTCAATTATAGAAATTTCTCTAGAGGTGATTTACAGTGGAAATATTAATGAATATTTCATTAGATCTGTGCTGCTCGGTGCTATTACATTATTATTTTTTTAATGAAACAATGGCGTAAGAGCCTAAGATATTTTTAGAGAATACATATGGACTATTTGTCAGAATCTTGCACATTTTTCTTTAATTTGTTTCCCTTGAGCTAGTATGTAATTGGTTTCTGAGTAACCTCAACAACCTCGCCTGGAACACCTTTCCAGATATATTCTTCCTTTGGATGTAGGGGACAGGGACCAGAGTAGTTTATATTAAACCTCAGCACAAAAAGTAGAAAGTAATTATGACTGCTCAAAAACTACAGTAGCAGTCAGAAATCAAAACCCAACATTAAATGTATATAAGGAAAAGATACAATGTTGAGATAGTTATAGTTTTACACTAGAAATGCAAGTGTACTCAAACTTCAGCCGTTAGACGCAGCTTTTGGCAGCCTTTCATATCCCCAAATGAGGCATGATGTCCTTGCTTACAAAAATTAGCTCAAGGTTAGGGAGACTCTTTGAATTTCACACAGTCTGCACACCCCTCAGGATAAATTTGAGCTTTGACTCTTGCTTCTCTCTCTGACATCAGTGTCAATTTGTTGCCGGAGCTTGTGGAAAGACACTGAATGCAGCTTAGAGGGAAAACTTGTTACCTCAATTTCACTCTCAGTTTCCTCTATAATTTCACATGTACCTGAACTTCCTGATGCTAACATCAAATTTAGAAACATTTTCCTTTTTGCTGCTGCTGCTGAAAATTTGCTTGAAATGAGCAAATTCATAAGAACTGTAAAAAAAAATGTATTCACATGCAAGGGCTGTGTATGGGGAAAATATATATAAGTAAGAACTAAAACCAGATACCTAACAAACTGGGGAATTTCTGTGCAGAAGAAACAATCAAGCTGATCAATCAAATGTTAAATACTGGAAGAAATAACTCTGCTAAAAGGATTAGCAGTGACTGTGGGCATTAATAAAAGGAAAGATAAGACTTGTAAGGATACTTTTAATTCACTTCATTTATGTCATAGTGAAAGTGCCAATCAACTCTAATCACAATTAGAAAAATACAGCACTTCTGTACAGCTAAATCTAAACAAACCTTGTAAATCCAAAAGATTTTCCTTATAATTCTGTTGTAGTGAAGTAGGAAGGTGTTATTTAAAAGTTTTCTTCCGGCTTCTATTGCTAGGATTTCTGAGAGGTATAGTCAGGAACAGAAAATCTGGATTATCTTTCACTGAGGTAGAAAAGGGATAGTAATTTCATATTTTATTAATTGAGGAAAACTTCTTTGCGGTGTGTTCATCTCATTTCATAAAGGTCTTCAGCACAGAAGTCCAAACTACTGGCTGTGTTTATTCCATTTTACCTTTCTCTTCAGCAAAAAATGGAAGACATGGTGACAATTAATGACAGTAATCATTGTGTACCTCTACATGAGACTTTTTTGTATTTTTTTCATTATCCATTTTATGAATTTACATTGCCAAATGATACACTGTGAACTGGAAGTCAATTCAGAGTTACCTTGCTTTCATACTACATGAGAAAATCAGGGATTTTCAGATCAAGAGTTAGAAGAGGCAACAGGTATCACACATGAAATCATGCCAATAGAAAAGATACTGAACTGAAATTCTGAAGTTTCTCTTCTTAAAGCAAGGTACAGGATGACAAAAACCAAAGAATAAAATAAGCTTTAAGAATGGGGTGTTTATATGAAAATGGAAGACACTACAGGAATATTCAAAAAAGCAAGAGTATTGAAGCTTTAATATGTAGGACATCAATTCAATCTCAATTCAGTGTTCTGGTCATACATTCCCCAAGGGTGTGCACCTCCCTGTCTTGAATCCTCTTCCTTTTTGCCATTTAGTGCTTGGGATTGAGTCGTATCATTCTCTCACTCTGGAACTAGGACTACCATAGACATTGAAGATGTAGCATTCTACTATCCCATCAAGAGCTGAGCATTTGTATTTTTTCTTTTTTAGAAACTTGATGATGAAGTAGAAAATGTCTTTTTTAAAGCAAAACTTAAAGCAAAATTTAATTTAGCAGATAAAACAAAGGCATCAAGGAAAAATATTTTAAAGCAATTTAGAAAAATGTAAGTGCCTGTTTAGCTTCATCTAACCAACTAACCTTAACATACACTATCAAAATTAGAGTTCTCAAATTACACGAACACATGGAAAACAACAATTTACTCTGGTCTAGCTTCACTTGTTAGAACATCACTTTTAGACAATTCCAGGAAGCCAGATTCTCAAACAAATGAAAACCTATTATATTCTGCCTTTGCATTGTAACTGTCATATTATCCCATGGTGTCTTAAACAGTAATTTGTTTTATTTACAGTATTTTTTTTTTCCACCACTAATTTCTCCAGAGAGCTGGCCTGGATGTCTAGGATATTTGGACATCTGGTAGGATAGCTCTACAGCACTTTTTCATTGTTCTAGAGTTAGAACTCTCCAGGTAAACAACCTGTACTCACTAGCCTTGAGACCACCTCCTTTGTATGTTGCATACTGCTCTCTGGAAGTTCACATTGTATTCAATAAACCACCTATAAGGTACAGATGAATGTGACTGCCACCATCAATCCCTGCAGAATTTGTCACAGTAGTGCCCAAGCACAAAATAATCAGGTGTGAAGAGAGCACTTCAGCTCATTTCTCTGGGTTTCAGAGAACCACGTTAAAATGCTGTACTGCAAACTGCTCTGATATTACAAAAGATGTGTATAAATCCTGAAGATGCTATCACATCACATACAGCAGATGCTTCACAGCAGAGGTGACAGAGATAGGTCTAACAGAGGCAAGACAGCACCAGAACTGAAAATAGTACAATCCTATTAGGCTGAAAGGTTTTGCTGCTAAGATGGCTAAACTACTGCCTCTATGCTACAAGCCAGCTGTAGTGCCTCAGTATTGTTTTTCAGAAGACATCCAAAACGACAGCTCGGTAAAACTGGAGCAAGAGTAATTCCTTAGCTCTCATTCCTCTCCTGTCCTTTACATGGTGTGGTTTTTGGAGTAGAATTTCCACTTAGAAATATAGGTGCATTGTGTATTATGGCATGGATCTGAGTGTGGTTAGGAAGGTGCATAAAGCTACAACACAAATTTGCAAGATGCTGTCTTCAAAGTGAGTCAGATCTCCCCAGCCAAGATGATGTAAAAACAGGATTCAAATATCATTAGTTTTATTAGGCACTAGCATTACAGGAAATGTGAGTTCTGCTTTTACTTTACCATAAAACTGAAAATATTTAATTGAATAAAATAGAAGTGCTCACTAGATGGTAAGTGAAACACGTTCATAACCACTTTTCAAGATATGATCACAGCTCACTTACACTCACAGCTTGAGAAAAGTTTAATCATACAGTGCGTCATCTCAAAATCCAGTCATTTCTGCTCAAAATACATAGGGCCATGCTTTTGAGTTTCACAATAAGATTCTAGCATTTTTTTATTTTGTTTTCTGTGAAGGGAGAGCATGACTTTTACGATCTATGATGTAGATTGTCCTGTTTATTCCACTTCTAGGTCATAGTGTCTATTTTATACATAGCTCTTCATGTGAATTTATGTCAGGCTTCAGAAAAATTAAGTGCTGTATAAAATCAACTTAGCACCTTACTATTTCACCTTTTTAATTTTTGTTTTTCTGCTTATATTTCAAGCCTATACGCAGTCTTTTGTGCGCTATTTTGTGTGCTAACTCTAAATTACTCTGTTACAGGTCTACAAAACTCCAGCCACTTATGAGAAGTTACAAGTGTGCAATTCCCACAGTAGTCACAATGATTCTTAAAAATCATCACAACACACTCATTCTAGTATTTAGTAGGTGCTAATTTACTAAAATGTCCTAATGCAATCACTGCCATAGCCCTTTTCTTATAATGTAAGCTCCTTGCAGACAGGACTTTCTTTGCCTGCAGAGAACCTCATAGACAGGCATTGCAGAATGCTGGATCCTGAAGTTTGGATTGTTTAGTAAGACAACAGTACAAGGCAGTTCAAATTAATAATCATCTGGATAACTGCAAGCAAATAAACATGAAAGCGTTTGTATCTATGACCATTGTGGACACCAAACACTGCAGTACAAGTATCAGCACAGAAGCATATTTCTATTTATTTATTTATTTATTGTACACTATGCCCTTATGCTATCATTTATGGACATATTTTTAACCGATGAAAACAAGCTTTAAGGAGCAGTATAGAGAGACAGTGCTCAAAGAAGTGCAAAGCTTGAGAGAAGTACAGTAAGCATCAGACAATTATATCACTGTCTAAGAAGAAAAAGGAAAAGAGAGGAGAAGCCTTCTGTCCATTCAGGGTAAATGGGATTCATTCAGGGTACTCTTTCTGTATAATTAAATATCCAACTGAAAGACTAGAGCTGAGATTTGTTAGGTGTTGAACAGGTTTTGAGCATGAAGGTCCATGTCTTTGTACAGCTAGTTTTTACATCTTCAATCTTCATTACTAAAAGGACAGCACTGTTGCTTACTAAGACATCCTATGCTCTTTGGTAACTACCACTTTTCCTGGAGAAAAGGACTTATTTTCTTTCCCCACAATGCTGCAATTAATTTAATCACAGTTGTTCACTGCAGAAAAAAGAACTGAATATCCTCTGGGTTAAAAAAAGAGATTTTTCTTCCTCTTTTAGTTCTTTCTCTCCCTATCTTTCCTATTAAAAAAAGTTTCCTTCAAGAATTCAACTTTACATTATTTTCTTAATTTCACCTGCATTTCAGCATCTCCAGCTGAATTAAACAGTATAATGCAACAAAGTATGACAAAAGTTCACATGAATTCATGTCTAAATAATGATTAAATCTTACTGTGCTCACTCTTCCAAATGTCTCAGCTGTCTCAGAGTAAAAACCTAGCAGTTCAGGGTCATGTGTTGTGGACTTTGTAAGTACAGAATTTTACAGTATAAGCACTTAAAAATCGATCAAAGCAAACAACAACAATAAAACAACTAGGTTAGTCTTACTCTAGCATTTTGAAGCTCAAAAAGGGAAAAGAACTTATAGAGCTCACACCCACCCTGCTTTTATTATTCATTTGCATACCGTGTTAGTTGAGTTTCCATTTAAATGTAAGCCACTGTCAAAGAGGGGTGATGAAGTTCCACTGCTGTGATCACTGGATGGTCCAGGGGAACCTGGAAATCAGTTCAAGAAAAATACCTGCTGATGTTAAAAATATATGTATATATCAGACAATATCTATTCCATCTGTAAAACACAGGAAGAATTTTTAATATAATTCCCCAAACCAAGACAGAAATGCTACTTGTATTTTAGAAAGACAGACAATTAAATATCCACATGCTATATTTAATGTCTAGAAATAAAAAAAGTTTCAAGATGTCATCTGAGAGGGGTTGTGCTCATGGGATCTATTTGTATGCTTAACTGTTAGCAGGATTAAGCCTTTTTCCACTGAGAATGAGACATTCAAAACAAGTAGTTCTTGTCTCATCCTTAAGCAATACTGAATCAGTATCTACAAATAAACCCATGTAAAATTCTTGTCAAATTCTGGGTTTTTTTGTTGGCAATAACAAAGAAGTGGAACAGATAAAAAAATGTCGTGAGAACTGTAGGTAGATATTTCCCTGTTATGGCATCTTGTACTTTTGCCATGACCTGAGATGTTGTAGGGAAGGGAGATGTATGAGAAGGAAGAAGGGGAGGCAGATGCAACTCCTGATGATGTGCTCACAGTGATGATATGGGTTGATGTAAAGAGACAGTATAATTGCAGTTAAAATGAACACACCACAGCACTAAAGCTGCCAGCACAGCAGCTGGTCTGACTGAATGCTGGAAGGTAGGGGACCAAGTGCCTGAGTCTTCTGGGATGGCCAGAGTAGCCAAGATACTTCAGAATCATGCATGTATGCACTTAAATACTGCCTGCAGTGTGATTTGGGAATTTCTTTATTGCATAATGGAATTGCTACTTAGCTTTCTAAATGTGTCATTGATGCTTCATGACTGGAATTCTCTTTTGTGCATGGAAAAAACTTGTGAAAAGTTTTTCGTGAAATGGGGTGCTATTCTCTGTAACTCCATTACTATTCTCTGTAACTCCAGTTTGTTTATTGTATTAAATCAGAACTATTTTCCATAATTTTATCCATCTTATTTGCTTATTTTCTTACTACAAGAATGAATATTTATAGCAAGCCATTTACCAAAGATCACTTGACTCACAAACCTTAGTTTCAGCCTCGTTTGAATCGCTACACAGAACATTCTAGAGAGGCGCATGTAAGCTCTTGTGGAGGTCCAGGTTTGGTTCTTAAGCTCCTTACATGTCTGATCATACCTAGCAGGTTTTTTTTTGGTTTTTTTTGAGCATGTGGTATAAGGTCATGCATGGGACCAGGGAGGGTAGTATAATACTTGCCAAAAATTTCCACATGCTCTGCATAAAGGAAGCAAGTCTGATAAGCTGCCCAAAATAAGCAGTTTGTGCACAAGATGTCCCATCTCAGAAGCACTGCTGCGCTCCTTAACAGTCTGGTAGCTTGTCTAAAATGGCACTGTCATTGCTGTTCCAGAAAAGATTTTCTTTGAACAGTAATCAGGGGCAGACCTCAAAAACTGCTAGCTGGTTACATTGAGATAGGAGATGGCCTCCCTGATGATAACTGCTTTCTGTTTCCAGAAATAGCACTTTATGGAAGCAGTGCCATGATGTCAGCCACCCAGACAATGAAGCTGCAGTATCTCCTGGTGAGAAAGCCAAGCTCCCCATGACATACAAAGAGGCACCAATATTGCTGGACTTACATGAACTACTTGTGAAGGTGGCAGCCAGCTTGTGTAGAGCGTGTACTAGGCCTTAGTGGCAAGGGCTGATGGGCTGGGATGTTTCCAGGAGTGGGAAATGGTTGGGGCTGCCCTGTGCCAGAAACACACAGATCCAGCCAGATCCCACATTACTACTGGGCCATGCAGCTGAGCTGGTAGCACCTCTGGGAAACTATTTAACAAAGGGTAAATGCAGAAGGGCAGATACAATAGGAAGGAAAAGAGTGACACAAAAATCAAATTAAGCTCAAGGTCAATGAAAAAGGCGATGGACAATTTATTTGTCTTTGTTTCTCATTGCCTGAATCTATTTTAATAGGCAATAAATTTATCTAAGTTTCTCCTCATTGCCTCTCCTTTGGCCATGATGGTAATTAGTAGCTAATCTCTTTTGACCTAAGAGCTTTTTTGTTCTATTTGTACACCACGTTCTGTTTGAGAACAGGGAGTGAGAGAGTGTCTGAGTGGGAGTTTGGCACTTAGCTAAGGTTAACCAACAACAGGCAGTACAGTTCAAGTATGTGATGTCAGTCTACAAGATGAGATACAAGTTCTAGCAGCACTGTCATAGTCACAAATAAATTTGCCCAACAACACAGACACCACTGGTAAGATGTTGCTAATTTGCCCAAAATCATGGATAACTTTGACACAGTTATCCAAGCCACAGTCAACGCAATTTTAGAGTTGTCTGATGATCTAGTAGGAAAAATAGGAAGACCATACCTGAAGACTCATTATAAGAAACACTGACCATATATTTTCAAATCACAATGACAACAAGAAAACACTGAAAGAAAGGTTCTAGCATGAAATGTATAGTTCAGCTTAGTAGAGGCCTGCCAAATTGGCTTTTGAAAGGTATAAAAATCTAGATTAAATGACTGACACTCTTTTAATGGCAAGGTCTAAACTATGACATCTATGAGTCTGCTGAAATTAGAAAAAAAACAAGTACATAGCTGAGTGCAACTTAAATAAATAAAATCTAAATCAATCCAAAGAACAAGACACATTTCAAAACTTTTTGCTTATTTTGGAGAGAAAATAATCTGTTAAAATAAAATGGTGCAAAATCATTTAATCTGATTAAATAAACTGATTTATTATGAACACTTTTCTACTTGCAATCACAACTGTGCAACTTGAATATTTTATCCAAAGAGCCCCAAACTTCCCTGATCTGTATTGTTCATACAATCTTTAGTATTGCTACTGTTAAACTACTCAGTTTTCTCGACATAATTCTGCTGACAAAACCAATCAAAATAGAAAAGTAATTTTGAAACATACATAATTAATGTTATCCATTTATTTGGTAAGTGCCTTCAAAGTACCTTTCAGTGTAAATGTATGATTCAAATGTTTGCAAACACTATTTTATTGTATTCAGGCAAAGCTTCTATTGAAAAACTTTCAGCTATCACCCATGACTGTACTGCATTTTAATGATATTTTTTCAGTTTTATTTTGAATAAATTATACATAAGCAGCAAGGCAGTATGCATTTGATTCTTATATGTTAAACAGTAAAGTAGACAGATAATTTTCTATTTCTTCCTGTAAAGCACTCAAGAATTGAATTTCTATTTCTGTCACTGTCAGCTTATTACAAGAATACTGCAAAGAGGAAAACAAATTACTCCCATTCACTAATTTCCTCTTACCTAATGGGAGCTTTAAAAATGATGGAGCTTCCCTGAGGTATTGAACTGTGATGGTAACTTCATCGCCAGCATTTCGCAGTAGGTGTACCTGTCAGTGTGACAAATAACAGCTACTTTAAACCAAAGAACAGTCATGGAAAGCACATTACTTACAATAAAATCAACATTCCTGTTGATCTATAATAAACGCAGTGTAAGCATTTCTGACTTAGAATGTAGAATAGTTGAGAATCAAGCCACACTAGCAATGGAAAAGAGTAGGCAAGACCAGTGGAACAACCTGAATAAATAATTTGCTGGGCAACCTGATATTACATACCAGCTGAACACAACTTCCACTAAGTGATTTTATAAAATTGGCACAGGACAGTAGGGAAATAAGTGCTTATGTAGACATAACACATTATTTTTTTCTGTATACAAACAGAAATATACATGGAAATATATTAATACATCATACACATCTTGATCTTAAGTATTTGGTTTAATTGATTTCGGTACCAAATTAAGCATACATTTGTGTTTCAAATACAGTCTTGAGTTTTGTGTCTTTATTGTCTGTAAGCATTTGTTAACCAAAAGGGAACACATACACACACACATGTATAGACATGTTTTAAACCATCACAATTCACTTTGGGGCATAGCACACTACCACATAAAGTGCTTTTTAAAATGCAGAGCTACAAATAAGATCTCAGATGGAACTCAGTTCCTACTACACGGCAAAGGTGTTCCCCAGTTTCATATCCATGACTCTCAGGAAACAGGTATTTGTGTTTGGTTTGCATGTGCCCTGTACCCAGGGGTACATGTGCCCTGTACCCAGGGTCTGCATATCCCTGACCCAGTTTGTCAGAAATGGATGCTACAGCTTGTCGCCTCTAATCTGAGCACAACCAGAGCATTCGTCCACCAAGCAGAAAAGTAACTAACTCTAGCACACTGACTTATAGATGCATTTATTGGTTTAATGTGCTGGGAGGAAGCTGGTGGTTGTGTTGTTCCAGACCAGTGTTTTAGCATAATGCCACTTTGGCCAATATTGTGAAATGCAGGATTACCTCAAATATTTTAAGTTTTCCACTTGTGTACATAAATAATGCTTACACCAGAAACTGATATATTCACTTACATGAAAATATCAAGCTTCTATCTGATGGAAGCCAAGAACCTTTTTTTTATTCTTATTTTTTCTTCCACCCCCATCTCCCCCCAACTCAGTCTGCTTTTAAATGATTTATTATGAAAAATACAACAGCCAGTGCTACCTACTCAATCCCAGAAACCTGAATGTTGTGCTTTTGTGGAAACTGACTGTAAGGGAACCTGAGGTCTCATTGTGGGAAAAAATGTTGTGGAGAAAAATAATATTATCACTGATTTCTGACCAAACCATTTGAAGATGGTCACAACAGGAGTAAACAAGAACGACAGTGCAGCAAAATTTGCATGCTTTTTTTAAGGTCATACAATGTTAGGGCTGCAAAAAAACCAGTGTATATTAAATCCTAAGGTGCAAGAAAACTATGTCTCCTGAATTCCTCTGTCCCTTATTTCGTGCAGGAAATTTCCTATTTCCAAGTTTAGACATTATTTATTACTCAATAAACACTGAAGATGGTTGGTAGCTTTGCTAGTCTCACTCTACTGTTACAAACATAGGACAACCAATATATTCCCTTCCAAATTAAAAATGTCAGAAAGTATCAGGGCAGGGAGAAGTCACAGTTGGCAAAAAATACAAGATCCTGTTACCAAGTGCTGCTGTTCTTGTAATACCATTTTACTTTTAACCACACGGTAAATCTATTAAAAATGCCACCTTTAGTTTATAATCAGTACAGAAACAACAGTGTTTTGCATAATTAAATAGAAAATTTCAAAATCAACAAATTTTAAGTGTAGTCCTGATATATCTAATGGGAAAAATATAAACCAAATAAAATTAATACTGAGAACTCACTTTCTTATTCACAATTGCCTTTTTGAATAAGCCAAAGAAGTGAAGTACTTTTACCTTTGGAATAACAAGAAAGAATTTTAATTTCTTAATAGAAATAAATCTTTTGCAAACACAGAAGAATAACTATGTTTCCTCTTAATTAAGCAAAGATTGTTTGCACACAAACATTTATATTTGTCAAGAGATGAGAGGAGACAGCATGACAGACATATTGCCTAATGTACTTTTGGAAGATATTAGTCAAATTTTGCAAAGACAAATAGAAAAACTGTTGGAACAAAATGAAACAGTAGACTAGAAACTGTTGCAGAGTACGAGATTTCACTTTTTAAAATTTCAAATTATAATTTGAAAAGGAAATAAATCTAATGTTAATGATTTGGTTTAAAATTTCCCAGCATCACTAGTACCTTAAAAGGTATTCACACTGTATCATACTCTCCTGAAGCTGCTTAGTATTCTTCAGGTAGTGCCTGAAGAAGTCAGAGTGTTGAACCACACATATACCAACAGAACTAAATAAATTTCCGTGATCACAAGAAGGTCTTATCAGTCAGAAGGTCACTAAATAATGCACTGCTGTGTGATGCTGAAGCTTTTGCAAAAGTCCACTAAGTTCAAAAAAGACAAATCCAGTATCTTTTGAGTAACATTCACTGCTACACTGTTTTAGTAAATGCACTGCTGTGTGATGCTGAAGCTTTTGCAAAAGTCCACTAAGTTCAAAAAAGACAAATCCAGTATCTTTTGAGTAACATTCACTGCTACACTGTTTTAGTAAATGCACTGCTGTGTGATGCTGAAGCTTTTGCAAAAGTCCACTAAGTTCAAAAAAGACAAATCCAGTATCTTTTGAGTAACATTCACTGCTACACTGTTTTAGTAAAATTATTAAAAGAGAACTGCAGAAGTGAGTGTTTTATGTTGTTTTTAAAGGTTGATTAAATGCATTTAGTGAAGAAGACTCTGTGTGTGTCTGTGTGTGTGTGTTCATGCATTTATGTTCATGTGTGCAAAGGAAAAAAGGGCTTCAGCTGAAGTGCTTGCTTTTCCTGCTGGCTCCAGTTCACAGGCTTTGTGTATCTCTGGGAATATCTGCCAGTCCAGGGTTTATTACGCTTCTCTTTCTCACATGCATTTCTCAAGCACACAACAGAGACAATGTTACAAATGTAAATAGGAGATTCTATACCTCAACTAACTACAGCGGAGAGTCTGCAGAAAGAAACGTGACTCATATTTTAGGAAAACCTAATGACCTTTGTCATCCCATTTTTACTGTCAACACCCAGTTAAGAGAAATTCTATATATGTCTCTGCAGACAAGCAATGGCACAATGCAAAGCTGCTGGCATTCTTTTTAAATTCTGGTTCTTTGTGTTTACTGTGATTTGATCTAAATCTTCAAACATACCTGAATATTAATATCCACACTGCTCAGATATTTAGAAAAGGTTTTAGCTGTTTGAAACAGGTTCTGTTTTATTAAGAACGGTAATTAAAATTGAAAATGAGAATGTTTTTGATGAATTATTTCATCCATATGGCCCTTTAGCCAATATCTATTCTGAGTGCAGAAGTCAAATCATTTCACTGTGACCATTTAAAAGATTAAACTCTAAAGTATTTGCTAATATCTTTTCTAGAAATCAGTAAAGATCTTAGGATACAAAAAATCCTCATTCACAGATATGTATTTTTAAATACAATTAATCTGCATGATAACCTTACACTTTAAATACAGGAAGTTAGATGAAATTAATCTTATCTTGCATGAATTGAGGAATATTTAAGTACAAAAACTGGACTAAAAGTCTGAAACAAAAATTTTGAAGTAGAAGGATGTGATTCACCTGATGAATGCCTGAGCTTGAGACACAAGTATTTCCCAAATAAAACACTTGAAATTCACACAAAGTGCAAGTGTTGGCCTTGAAAAGTATCTGGGTGGAAGGTTATGTCAAGCCTGCAACAGAGCAGGAAAAAACTGAGATGTAGTAAAATATATGAAGAATTAGACCATAGTATATGATAGTAAAAAAAAAAAAAAAAAAAAAAAAAAAAAAAAAAAAAAAGAAAACCAACCAAAAAAGCCCCAATGAAATCTAGATAACTAAATGTTTTTAAAAATTCTTCACTATTCAGTCAGAATAGTATTTAACACTTAAAATGCCTCCTAAGCAAAAGTATACTTTGAGGCTCATTAGGAAACTTGGCAATTTCAGCTCAAAGCATAGAACAGGGCAAAAAAATGTGGTACTGTGCTTATATGTCTATGAGTAGGCAAGGGAGATGTGTGACAGACACCTTGCAGTACAAGTAGACTTTAAAACTACAGTAGACACAAAATGGCTTTAAAAATAGTTTTTAAAATTAAAATTGGATTGCAATTCATATTGGAAGACCATGAAGCAGAATTAAGTTAGTTCAAGAAACAATGATTTCTTGATACTTGTCTCTTTTCCAATGGTCGAATATGGAATGGTTTCAAATAAACACTTTTGATTGTTCTCTTCCTTAGTATTGCACTATTCAATGAGCAATAATCTCTTTCTAAATGCTTAGCTGGCTAACACAAAGCAAGCCATTGTGTCTGAACTATTTATATAAATATGCTAGGAAAAATGGCAGTCAATGTAGACTTTGTAAATTTTCACAGATTTAAACCAAACTGCAACTTCTCTTAGTTTATTAATTTCTAACTTTTCTCTAATTTCTGCCTATAAATATAGTAAAAGACATTTTTACAGATAGCTTTGCTATCAATTTTAACAAATAATGCTGCTTCTGTATGATATAAATACTGAACATTATGAACAAAAAAAGAAATTATTTCAATTTTTTTTCATTATTCTGTACATACTTTTTTCTATTAAATTACACACTCTAGTGTATAATTAGCATTGTGTAAACAATGCTTGCAAAACTGTCTGGAAGATCAAAGGTGCAGTTACATACTCTGCATTGGAAAATAAATTTTCAGTCAACTCGGCTGTTCCCTGAAGCAATTAAAGTTTAAATAAATTCACTTAAGGATAACTATTACCTGAAGCATGAAGACCCATTCCTGAGAAAGTAACATTTTCAAAAAATTCCAAGAATATCAGAGCATTATGGGGACTTCTGTCTGGAAATGAAGGTCAATCTCAACTATGATCAGTGTGCTATAAATAAAAAGGGTTCAAAACCACAGAACTAAAGAACAAGCATTATGTTTTATCACTTATCTACTGTTTTGCAGTGCTTGTAAAAAGAAAGAATTGTCTCAGGTATCAAAAACTCACAACAGACAGATACACATATCTGACTACATGTGATTGCAAAGGTATATGGTAAAGTGGAATCAATATCCATAGAATTGCAAACATTTCTGTCCAAAAAACCATTTCTGCAGTCCTTTTCAAGCAAATAAATTGGAGCAGCCTAACCCTGCAGGTTCATAATCTTCAACTACATCTAGAAATGTTTCTAGATGATAGTTTAGTGGTTCAGTTTAGACAAACTCAAAGGAGCGCAGATTGAGCTAAAAAGACTAAATGCAGGTTTTCATGTAGCCATTACTTTCCAATTTACTTTGTTTGCTTGTATCTGTAACACTTGCACAGCTCTCAGAAACAGATTTAACTGACCTGAAGTTTCTGAGGAGAGAGATATCCACCAAAAACCCCTGCCACCATTTAATGGCAATGGTATAAAACGATGATGAAGGTAACTTCAGCTGAAGGATGGGCAATACTTAATGAAGGCTGTCTTGTGCTGCCAAATGTAAAAAACAGAACCAGAAGGTTTTGAAGTTGTCAAACCCAGCAGGTCATATGCTGCATTCTCTGATTTAGAAATTGTTAACAATTTGGACATTTCTTCCTTTCCTCACAACAAACTTTTCCACAATGATCCCTTCAGTCTAGGTCTTCTAGCCCAGTCTAGAGTTAATATAGGACTAAAGATAGGAAGCACCAAGAAGTGCTTTTGTTGCCTACACATTAACTGATGAAGTACAAGCTAGAAGACCATGGAGTGATCAGTCCAATGGAGTGCCCTGCAGTTTGAATCAGCCACAGCATTTATTTATAATCACTCATATGTTCGTTCTTTCAGACTTAAAGAACTGAGGCACCTATAATACAGAAACATTTCTCCTTTACTAAACTCCTTACTGTTAGAGAATAGATTGTGGGCAATAGGAATGGGGCTATAGCAGAGCCTCATCCCTAATAGGGTGCAGCTGTATAAGACAGATGAACAGCATTGAAGAAGTGTGGAATGCTGATGTGTATTGACCCATCACAAAAGAATAAAAGAGCATGCAGGTGTTATAAAAGTTATAAAAGTTATAAAAAGTGGTACTGGGGAATAAGAAAGGGCTGATGCTTGCCACCATTTTCAGTGTCAGCAGTGTGTGCACTGTCACCTTACAGCATGTAGATGAACATATAAGCATAAGACGAATACCTATGGATAAAGTTCATCACTATTTCATAGTAGTAGTAGCCCTCTATGCTAATTCTTGATGCTTTTGTTTCCCCAACTCCATGGACATGAAAGTGTTACTATCATCATAAACCTGCAGATCATCTGCAATATTCAGCACACATCAGAGAGAAATCTTTTTTAGGCAGTCTCATACCTGAAACTTCTTTATACTGTCTCAGGACCATAGTCCTGAGAATGATTATAGACCTGTTAATGATTTCTTGTACTTTTGCTACTGTATAGGCTAATATTTATGCAGCACAGACCACCATAAAGTACATTATTTTATTCAATACTAAAAATTTCCTTCACTGGGAACATAACATGCTATTTTATAAAGGGAATAGCATTCAAATCCCATTGTCATGTTACAATCTTCTGAATTGGTTTCTCTTCCTTCAGAATACTGATTACAGTTAGAGCCATAACTGTTTAAATACAGGACTATACTTTTTCTACTAGACATTTTTGTATTAGACTTTTTGATGCCTAATATCATATCAGACAAAAAACCAAACCAAACCAAACCAAAACAAAATAAAACAAACAAAAAAAATCCCAAAAACCACCAAAAACCCTTTTGATTTTCTAATCCAGTCCTTTAATGCCTTTGATGCAATGTGCTAGCTTATTTGGCATTTCAAGTGTATGAATACACTTCTGCTCTATGAGTGTTTTGTCTGCTATCTACAATAAGGAACAAGCGTAGGTGCTGTTATTCATCCTCAAGTCAGCAGCTAAACAAATGAGTCTGAAATATTAGTGATACCTGTAAGATCTATTCACTTGTTTAGATCACAGTCCTATTAAGTTAGTAACTTTTTGAACTTTTTGAAGAGAAATAGTACTTATCTACAATATACACTGTGATCTCAAAGGAGTTAATCTCTCTTGTGAACAGAAATACATCAATTTTATTAATGGGTTAATTTTATGCGGTTGTAAGGCCTCTATATAACTATATTTACCTTTCCATTAAAAAAAAAACCTTAAAAACCACAAAATAACTGAGTTTCACTTACGTATGGTTGTAAGACCTCTATATAACTATATTTCCCTTTCCATTAAAAAAAAAAAAAACCTTAAAAACCACAAAATAACTGAGTTTCACTTACGTAAACAGTCTAAGTCTATTCTTTCGCAAACATTTATTTAATTCATCTTTTTGGAATCACCAGGGTGCACACTAACTCTTTATTAGCTTGCAGCTATGTTGTGTTGATAACATTGAGCTAGAGTGTATAGCACTTCAAAATTCTCTGTACCCTGATGAAATACTGAAGGTCACCTAATATAAGGCAGTAAATTAATGAAAAGCACAAAACACTGTTTAGCTAGGATAAGGAAGGTGTAAGAGAGAAATGAGATGGGAGTGATACTGCTTAAGTTAGTTTGCCCAGAGTGGAAACCAAGCAGAATGACTAAAAAGGAAGAGATAGACTACTTTGGGCACAGTACGTAAGGATCAAAGGAAGCAGGAGTTTTCACACTAATTATCAAGGATAATAAGGGACATAATATAATATTGTGCATGAAGCTATGAAGTAGCTTTTTCTTTTCCTACCAGCCCTTTCAAAGACAATTCCCCCCATGTCCCCCACCCTCCCCACTGATTTATCCACAGAAAGCTTACACCCTTTTGTTCTTCTTCCAAGTCCCTTTTTTGTTCACATATTTAACCTACCTCTATGGCACTCAGTTTTGTACAGGTGGGAGGTGGAAGAAAATGCCCCTCTACTTATGACTAAAGTGGCTGGTATAATTTCTCCTAAATCCTTTGTATGTCTTTCAACATTTATTAAAGAAAAAAAATAGACATTTAAAAGCGTTAAAAGAAATGCCTTTTAAATTTTTTTAAAATATCTTGACTCCTTGTACACTTAGCAATTAATTAAAATTGTAGCTGTCCAGCCACACTGTTGTGCTTTACCTAAGAAAATTTTGTATCCATAGTACCTAAGTAATTTTACATCCATAGCTTAACAAAGATTTCAATTCTTCCTAGAGCTTCTTTGTTTGAGGAACCTGAATTCTTCCATCAGTTTTAATTATAGTAATTCTGCTTTTGTGCTCAAAGATCATGCACATTGTAAATGCTCATAATGCCAATGTACTTGCTGCTCCTCTAATGCAGGAAATGAAGTTCCTGTGAAATGATGGAGGTAAAATAGTAGTGCTGAAATATGAACTACTTAATGTGAATATTTTCTTAACATATCTAGAGCTTGAAATAAAAATTGATTTCCATAATTACATTACAAAAGTTGTGTAATATTTTGAAGTGTACATTTTACACAGGTACTTATGTTATTCAGTTTTTAAAAAATCCTTCTCTGAAATTTTGCTATCTCCTACAAAAGCACAGTACAGGGGCAAATGGATGAAAATTTAAATGGCAAAGTCATGTTTTAAAGCATGTGGGTTTTATCACTTGCATGTGAAAGACATTGGAGAACAAAAGTATCCTATAACTTGTTTCTTAGTGAGAAATGTTGCCAGATGCATTCAGTGAGGAAATAATCACACTCAGAGCATCTGGAAACAATGAGGGTGAATTGTAAATTCCACAAAGTTGTAAAGTTATATTATAATGTGATGATTTTATGTAGCTTTGTCTTTATACAGTTCTGTGATACAGAATACTTATGGGTAATTAGCACCTGGAGAAATTATATTAAATTTAGATAGTTTTCATCCAAGCAAGGTGAAAAACTTTTTAAAATTATTTGTCTCACTGTCATGATAACTCCTGTTCTGCTGTGACTAAATCTCCACAAAAGTAGGTCAGGAAAATTCTATAGGTTAACTGAAAGAAAACTATGTCCAGGAAATATCACATATAATATAAAAAAAAAAAAATAGCCTTTTTGCTATTGATGCTTATTTCTGTCCACCTACATAGCAGCAGCAAATTTTCTGAAGTGCACAGCACTTAATGAAAGTGACTACAATAAGCTCATTAATAAATGCTGCTCAATAAAAGAGTTAGTTCACTTCTCCCAGTTCCAGCCTCAGGTCTGATGCACGCAGCTGTCCTGCAGATAGAAATTCAGCATTAACAGGTATTTGCTGTCCACATAATAGATGACCAAAGCATTATTTTAGAACTGACTGAGGCAATGACAAATGAACAATGAGAACTACTACTAAGATAAAGTAAAGAAAGTAAAATCTTCAAAAGATTGATAACTTTTCTTTGGTGTGTCTATAGTCCTATAATTATATAACAATGCCTTAACTAAACATAAACTTCATGAATTTTTCATGTTTAAAAGCATCTCAGTGAAAACCAACTTACAGAAATGATGCAGTTTCTTGAACAGCTGTGTGTCAAAAGTGCATTGTGCTTGAAAGTAACCTACAAACGGTCCCAAATCTACATGTTCACATTGTCTGATCCCAAATACAAATCTCCTAATAGTAAGGAAAGTGAGGGGTCAGTCTGAGATCATTTCAGCAAGCTCCCTGTCAATAATACTTCTGGGTGATGGATTCTACCCATGATGTTTCTGTTCACGTCTTTAGGTAACTGGAGACACTGTCATAGTCTGGGGCACATAAAAACCTTAAGGATACCACTCCAGATACCCTTACTCCACACCTCAAATTGTCCATTTAAAGAAAATGACAACAGCACCATATTGGGAAGATAATATGTGTAACCAAAAACAAATGAAAGTTTCTTACACAGAAACTAGTAATAGAAAAATTGATATGTAGAACCCTCTAAATGTCTTTTTGAATAATTAATGACAATGTAGGTCAGTGTTGGAAATTAGCTAGAGTGAGAAAAGTATAAGATGCTAAAGGTTTTGGCTTAAACTCTAAGCAGAAATAGTTTACTATAATCTAAACCATCTAAAAAACCAAAAGCAATCTAAACAATCTAAAACCGAACTCTGGAAATTACTGAGAAAATGTGAGCAATGTAGCTGAAGAAAGAAATCAGTTTCATGACATGCAGAGGAACTACACAATCTTCACTTGAGGTGAAAAAAACCCCAGTTACTGGTTCTTCTGGATCTGGTAGAATTACCCTTCCAATATGAAGAGAATATTTCTTGTATGCTGAGAAAACCAAAAAAATGCAGTACAAAGGACGAACTATTCAAGAAAATCATGCAGAGCATTGCTAAAAGTACTGCGAAGTCTCAATCTTGGTACCACTAAGACAGACCTCCAAGAAATGAAAGATACACAGTTTGTCTACATAGAAAAATATTCATTTTTCCTTCATTTAAGTGGTCAAGCTCTCATTTTATACTTGTTGTACTTGAATTACACTCTTCATTTTTTACTTATTAACATCTTTTCTGTTGGGTGAAAAAGCATGTTCAAACCAAAAAGCATCCAACAGGAAAAAACTGCAGAAATTCAAGGAGTAATTTGAAGTTAATAGTCAGTATGGGGTCAGAAATATGTGTAGGTCTGTAAGGGTATCTATACATGTTAGTGTAGCAACTACCTGGGCAATCTAGCTAAAAAAAATTTCCTTGAACTTTGGTCTGTATTGCTGACTGTTTCTAGCAGTAATCTTAAGTTTTTAAACCTTCTGCATATACAAAATAAAAACTTTATTTTTTATTCCTCTAAATGTTATAAAGTTGTTGCCTCAAACATTAATGAGTTGCATATTCCAATATTAACATGCAGTTTAATCAACAGAGCATAACACTGCAATTTTCACATTGTAAATATATATCTCAATTTGTTTGAAGATTAATGATTTTAATAAATCACCAAAATTTGATTATTAATATAGTAATATTAAAAAGATATTATTACACAGTAAAATTTGAAAATAAAAATATTTTTTCTACTTCTCAAGCATCTATTTGAAAAGCTATTTTATAATTATTTTTATTATTTTATTTTAATAATCCATTACTCTAGCTCTATGTTTTTTATTATTTTATTAGTTTTGATATATTTGTTGAGTAGCTAACCATGATGTGCTTATTCTAGTTATGTATTCTCCACTATATTTTCTATTTGAGCTCTTTTTTTCTGATATTATATGGATAAAATTCATAGTCTGTGCTCCACCGTTTGGAACTGAATTCCAGAAGAACATGCAGAGAACTTCAATTCCAAAATAGCTAATGCACAAATGAAAATAAAATCTCAGTATCTCAATGAAAATAAACAATTTTCAGGTTCAATCCTTGTATCTCAATTAATCAGCCTAATGAAGAACATGTTCAGCAGTGCCAGCCAGACATGCCCATGACACATTAAACAGCATTACAGTAAACATCTGAAGTACTAAATATTTTTTAAAAATTAATTACTATTGACTAAAAACTGTTCAAATTCTGAAAATCTAAAATTATTCCCACTGAATGGATTCTCTGTTTCAATGGATATTGTTTATTTAGCCATGTCCTTCTGTGAGAATATTTGTAAATAAAAAGAAATATATGTTTCCAAGTACTTTCCTGTATCACTGAGCAATATTCCAAAGAGATTAAGATTTGTGTGGAATACTAAAAATGTGTCAAACATACTAATTTACTATAATGTAAATTATATTAATGTATAAAATACATTAATAAGATATAGTATGAAAAAAATAACATGCAACACCTGATTTTCCATTTTTGTATAACTAAACACCCTCTCCTGCATTTTCTAGTTAATCAATTTATTAATCCTTGAAATAGGATTAATTTCATACAAAATTACATTTGAACTAATCATGGATCCATATAAAACAGCCTTCATGAGAGATTATGTAGAACCCTGTGCAATGACCCTTTGAAAGGCAACAGGGATGATTTTTCATCACATTTCCTACAATTTGCTTATGGGGGAAACAAGCTGGTACTTCCAGTGCATTTCAGCAGAGGGCAGTGCTTACCTCGGGGACTCACAAAAATATTTCTAAATCTTATTTTTCTTTTTCACTAAGAACAGGGAGATAAAAGTACTCAGACTCACACCACAAAATGTCAAGAAGTCTGTTCAGCCCTGCGATTATCAGGTGGGCCATGAAGATGCTCAGAGGGCTGGAGCACCTCTCTTGTGATGACAGGCTCTGGGAGTTGGGGTTGTTCAACCTGGAGAGGAGCAAACCCAGGAGAGAACTTCCAGACCCTAAAGGGGGCTACAAGAGAGTTGAAGAGGGACTTTTTACAAGGGAATGTAGTGATAGGACAAAGGAGAACAGTTTTAAATGCAAGAAGAGGAGGTTTGGATTAGATATTAGGAAGAAATTCTTTACTGTGAAGGTGGTGAGGCACTGGAGGAGGTTGCCAGAGAAACTGAGGATGTCCCATCCCTGAAGTGTTCAAGGCCAGGCTGGATGGGACTTTGAGCAACCTGGTGTAATAGAAAATGTCCCTGCCCACAACAACAGATCATCTGTTGGAAGCAAATGATCTTCAAGATCCCTTCCAAATAAGCCATATTGTGACTCTATGAATCTAAAAAATCCTGTTGAATCAGAAAACTGCCACCTCATGTTTCATTTCCTTTCACAGTTTATTGTGAATATCTTGAAAATTGAAGTCCCAGCCAAAAAACATCAAGTGGTACACTTCTGTGAACTTCCACCAAAATACTCCTTTATCCCTGTTTCCCTCTTTCTCTCCACTCAGGAGATCTGACTGCTCCTTTCATGTTACGCACATTGACAACCTGATTACCCACCAGGGAAGGAAAATTAAATTGCCTCTCTGATACACAATGCAGAAACTATATTAATCTCTGAATTAACATTTTCTGCATTCTCCACACTAGTAGATTATTTCTGAAAATAATTTAAACTTTCAAGGAAAAGAAATTATTTTCAATTTTCCACACTATTGTATTACCTACTACAAAAGCAGAATTTTTCTTGGCACCGATTCTGAATTATTTATTCTATCCATACCCTTAGCCAGAGCTAATGTGTGATAGTAGCAGCTTGAACAATTGTGGAGAAAACCAAATTCTAGTATCAGAAGGGAAAAACAGGAGAGCCAGTTCATTGTTAAATTGTTGCTGACAGAGTAGCTAATTGTTTGGCTTGCCCAGAACTAATCACCTTTTAACACTGCTGAAGTTCAAGGATCAAGAAACAAAACTATCTATTTGGTACAATCAGGACCAGCTAACTACATAAACATCTCAGGAGGGAAGATGGTAGGTAGGAGACAGAACAAACTGGCCTCCTTTCCTAAAGTTCTCAGATTTTGTAGCATTCTCTCCCATATATTAACCCCAATGGGTTTTAGATCTTTAACACCTGTGAGCCATACTGATGTACAATTACACTTAAGCTTCAGTTTTGTTAAATAAATGTTTTCTGAGCGTGTGCTGAGTGCACCTCCACACATCCTGCAAGGGGGAACCAGCAGACATTCTAAAATGGCAGAAAGTAAAAGCAGAGGAAAATTCTGAACAGCAAGGAATGTCATTGTGAAACAAACAAAATAAAAACAGAAAGAAAATTTTTGAAAACATTTGTTAGTTACAATTCAAAAAATAAAATAATCAAACCACAACAAGAGAAAAAAAGAGAAAAAACCCCATCAGTTCAACACTAAAAAAAGTAAGAAACATATTTGTTTCTGCCCCTTAATGGCTTATCACTATGGTTGGACTAGCAGAGTAATCCAGAATCTCTACCTTTGCCAGCAGCATCACTTTCAGCAGTCTGTGGTGGGTTGACTCCCATTCCCCCCCATTGGCAGGATGGGAGAGAATAGGAACCACAAAGGAACAAAACCTTCATGATAATGACAGTTTTCTGATAAAGACAATTTAGTAACTTAAATAAAGACAAAGATAAAAACCAAAACAAATTATGCAAAGGAAATCAGTCACAACCTCCTGATGCCCATCCAGTCTCTGAGCAATGGCTGCTTCCTGCAGAAAACACTCCCCACAATTTTTACTGCAGAGCATGATGTTATATGGTATGGAATATCTCTTTGCGCAGTTCAGATAGGCTTCCCTGGTTGTATCCCCTTAAAACTTCTGGGCCACTCTCAGCCTACTCATAGAGAGGGGAAAAACTGAGGAAAATAAAGCTTTGATGACCTACAGGCACTGCTTAGCAATAACAGGCACACTGGCATGGTACTAGCGTTGTTTTAGTCATGAACAAAACTACACCACCATACTGGCTGCTACAAAGAAAACTAATGTAGCCTCAGCCTAGACCCACCACAAAATCCCTTGGATTACACAGTACAACTCATAACCTTGAGTTAGATGTTTGCAAAAGAGGCCTCCTGCCCCCAGAATGCAAGCAGCAAGAAATGCCTTCAAACTGTATTTCAGGAGGGTGTTTCAGGAATCCCACCTTGAAGCTGAATATGTAAGAGACCATGGTGCCAGATGCATATAGAGCAAACCAAAAGAATGACTCAATAACCTTTGACAGGCTTCCATTGCATTATGTTAACACTGTATTATGTTTATAAGGCTGTGTAAACTTGAACCCAGAGTGGATTAAAAATGTTCAAGCCTCATTGATGAGTGTGCTTTGAACAGAAGGGCTGGAGCACCCCTCATTTAATCTGAGTGACATTTAGGGCACTAACATTTAGGGCAGCAACAACAGGGTATCCTTTACAGAGAGACAAGATGTAGGTATGATTTTCTAAAATTTAGATTAATTCTTCATCCTTAACCTTCTGCTTTCTGGACAACTACCCATAATCATTATATTACTATATTACTAGCTTAATATAGTGTAACAAGCTTAATATGTTATATACCTTCTTCAGAGGTATTTCTGGTGCCCGAACCTTCTTAAATCATTTCCTTCAAACTGCAAACCCATCATATTCAAACAAAAAGGACTTTATCTCAACCATTATTTCATAAAAATAGAACGACATAATTTTGAAAGAAGAAATAATAAATCTTCCATTCTCTCAGGAGCTTTGTCAACAGCTCACCTCCTCTCATAGAACCAGTTATTTTCTCTATTGCCTGACACATTCTTCTATCCCCATTCTGATCATAGTAACAGACTGTGGTAGTAGCACTTATGCTTAATGCTTCCACTGAATTCCCATGTACAGCAGGAGCAGCACTATGCATTTCTCTTTCATTCCTCATCTCTGTTGCATTACACTGACAGTTGTGGAGCACTTCTTAGTTTTTACAAACAATCCTTAAGGGAAGTAACTTACCATTTTGTGAGGAGTAGCTTTTTGGAAGTTTAATTTTTTTCTGTGCAATAACAACACAAGCAGCAGGAGGGCAGTTCACCAATACACAATAGATCTATTACTGACACTGTCTGTGTTACAGAGTCAGCTTGATGGTATTAATCAACACTAATAAAAGGACTGCAAGATCATGCACCTGCACTTTATTCTGACCTAGAGAGATCACCTTCAAGTAATAAAAGCAAGTTTAGTTTCCTTGCCCATGTAATTTCTGCCCTGCTGATAAGACACAGCCAAAGTCCATGTCATTTGTGGTTGCTACAGATGTTATTCTGAGATACTGCCAATAAACAGGCAACAGGGGTAACAATTTTTATCTACATGGCCTTGCACTGTGCCCAGAAAAGCACTGCACATCAAGTGAATGTGAACTGGCTTTGTCCTCATACAGTCAGTCTGATAAATGAAGGAAATCCATAAAACCTGACCATTACTCAAGAAATTATTTTGTTTCAGATTAGACTAAACATTGTGGTAAATTTTATTTCAAAATGGAATTAAGTAACTGGAAAAGTTTTAAAAATCAAATATATTATAAACCTAACAATAGCACTGTCTTTATAGTAAAAAAGGGTAAATTCACTTCAAACAAGACCAGAGACAGAACAGTTTGGACATAAGATATTTTGTACACCAATAAAAAAATCAAAGTGGAATGACTTACCACTTCTTCATGGGTAGCACTTTCTACATTTATACCATTAACCTAAAAACAGATACGATAGGGAGAAAATGATTTGTAATGTGAAGTTAGTTACTGAAATAAAAGCAAGTATGAAACAAATGTCTGTGGAAAAAAGCGAATATTTACTGACCTGTATTATTGCATCTCCTATAAATAACATTCCTGTCTGTTCAGCTGTGGGATTACAGAAGGAGTAGATTTTAATTGATAGTAGTACTGAAAAAAATGCTATATTCTCTTCCAGCAATTGCTTTATCACACTCTTTGTAATCCTCATTTGAATCTGATTTGGTTGTGAAAATACCAATGGCAGAGCAATCAGTATTCATCCAAAAAAGGTAATAGATTCCTATCAATTTTAAACAAATTAAGAGAGCTACTTTCCAAGCATAAAGATCTTGTTTAGTATGGAATACAAATGTCAATTCTCACTAATGAAGGATTTAAATAAATTATGTGGAAAATGTGATTCACACTTTTCATTATTCTTCCACAAAAGGGGAACAGGGACTGCTGTAATTAAAGAGGTTGTGACTAAAATTTAATACATTTCTTTAACATTAAGTTTGAGTTAGTTTTGTCCCTAAGAATAACATTATTTTGATCTCCAGTTTGCATGTTTCCTGCCTTACAAAGTTAATGGGCATAATGCCATGAAACTTCAATCAAATCTCCACAGGTACAAACAATGACATTTTTGAGGTGTATTCACTAGCTTCCAAATTTTTAACTTTTTTTTTAGTTGAAATTTAAGGATGTTTATCTCATGAAATGCATAAATTAATTAAAATTAAGGCTCTTATCCTTAAAAGACTGATAGTATTAAAGAAGGCCTATTAGGCTTATACATGACCTTTAAGGTCACAGCTTGAGATTTAGAAGAATGCCATCAATGTTAACAAAGACAGTATTATGAGAAACAAAAATAGAAGTAAAAAAGAAAGAAAAGACAGAATATTCTTGATTTCTGCAATTTAGCTGTTGCTACTGCAAATGTGCCTTTGTTAAAAATAGCACTTTTTTTAAAAAGAAATTGTTCATCATTCTTTTTGCAGATAAAAATTATAGTTCATTAGTAAATACTTAAGAAATATTTCTCTATTTATTTTAAAAATCATGTTACAAGTTGCATTGGAGGTCTTTATCCCACTTCTCATCCTACTTTATATTTAAAATCATGCATATAATTTTTAATAGCTGGCATGGATAAGACATCTACATACAGAAATTTAATGGAATTACAACAGTTCAAATCTGTCACAAAGCAATCCGAAGTAATCTGTTCTGGGTACATACATTGGTAGAGGTGATGAACATTGGTGTGGGCATCTCATTACTAAACTTCTATTTGAGATGTTAATAATACATACACCAATAGTGAAAAATGTGAACAATTTTTAATTCAGTGCTTATGTTAGGGCCATTGGGCTGTTTTAAAAAAGTGGAAGCATCTTTGAAATCCAGAAAGAAGGAAGAGGGTGAGTTTGAAATTCCAGTTGAGGTAAAGAAGAAAAGGATGAATTCAAAGGATGCATGCCTTGTCCACAGTGTCTGATTGACTCAGAAGTGAGTGGAGAAATTTTAAGCATTGTTTGTATCAGCAAGCTGCCATGGTTTAACCGCAGCTGGCAACTATTTACCATGCAGCCACTTGTTCAACCATCCTTTCCAACCCCATTCTTCTACCCCATGCCAGCCCCCAGGGATGGGGAGAAGACTTGAAACAAAAAACATAAAAAAAAAATAATGGGTTGAGACAAAAACAGTTTAATTATTGAAGTATAATATAATAATAGTAATGGAAAGGAGACAGTGTGCAGTAAAACCCAAGAGAAACAAGTGAAGAACGATACAATTCCTCATCCCCTGCTGACTGATGCCCAGCCCATCCCTAAGCAGCAACTGACACCTCCCAGCCAATTCCCCACACTTTATATTTCAAGGATGACGTTTTATGGGATGGAATATTTCTTTGCCTTGGAATATATTTTTGGCCAGTTTGGGTCACCTCTCCTGACCATGCTCGCTCCAAACTTCTTATGCACCTGTTTGCAGTCAGAGCATGGGACAGTGATAAGTCTTTGATTTAGGGAAAGCACTATTACCTAGAACTAAAATATCAGTTTGTTATCAACATCATTCCCATACTCAATCAAAAACATAGCACTGTACCAGCTACTAAGAAGAAAATTAATCCTATCTCAGCTGAAAACCAGGATACAAAAAGCATGTGTGAAGAGGCAGAAGAGAAAGAGGACATGAAAAAAAGCAGCTGATGATGAGGCTCCTTATATCCATATTGTAAGTTTCAGGGATTTTAAACGAGATCAGATTGGTCCTCCAGTATAAGTGCTCTCAAGTGAAGTGAAGCTGACCAAGGAAAATTAGTACAAAAGACTTTCTGTTTTGTGGACCCCTAAGCAGACTATCCTAGGGCACACCAGTGCCATACATTGTGATGTATTAATGCTGCCAGTAACAGCGGCAAGAGGCAGCATTAATACATCACAATGTATGGCACTGGTGAAGAAGGGAGAAGCAGACCTTGCTTACAAGTACTGCAATAGTTCCTGAAACTGGAATCAGTGTAGAACCTAGAGCAGCCAAACAAGGTGAAACACAAGGACAGTGTGTCCTCAGCCTCCTTCAGGAGGAAAACCCTAGGAATCCAATCCTCAGGCACTACACTCTCTGTGTGGGGGTCACAGTCGATTCAGGTTCCAACCCCCTGCAGCACGGCCGATGTGTTTGTTTGCTCTTCAGCAAGTAGCAGTCAGCTGATCTGCCAGCCACAGGGGTGATGAGGACAGCACATGTGGGGAGCAGCAGCCCTGCTTTCCTGGGGCCCTGTGCTGCTGGCTCTGCTGGGCAGCCAAAGCAGCTGCTGCTTTTGGGGAGATCAGCTGGAAACAGCAATATAGGAAAAAGCACAGTAAACAAAGAGATGTGGAAATGTAAGAAATTAATTTGGAAAAATTTCTGTGAGAGGTGGCAACATAAAAATATAGGGCAAGAACTAGAAAATATTTGTGTGAAATATAAGATCCTGATGGGAGAGTGCATGATGAAGATTTGTGGGCAGGTAGGTAGGTATTACCATTTTCCGGGATGTTCAGCTATCTGTGATCCGCTGCATAATGACACAGCAGCAGAGTTTTGCAACATTGTCTAAGTCTTCTGAGAAAACTGCTGCATTGTTACAAAAGTTATAAGAAAATATGTAGACTAGCATTCATGCAAAAAAGGAAAGACTAAATTCTAGACACAGCTAAAATTCTTGAAATAACACTATTTAGCAGCTCAAGGCTTAAAAAGGAAAAGCAGTAATATGAAAAAGTATAAAACCTCAAGGAAGAAAACTGGGTAAATGGAAGATTGTAACTTGGCAGCACAGAAGACAATTCCCTTGTCTTCTATGGAGCAGTGGAGGCTGAACCTTTCCCCCAGGACTGTTGACTGCCAGGTCAGCAAAGACCCGTTGCTCATTCCACAGGGGTGATGAATACTGCAGTATCCCCAGCCACCGCATGTGTGTTAGCCAATAAATTTTATAGCTTAAGAGCACAAAGCAATTATGTCCTACTCGCAGAATCTTGAAAAACAATCAAGGCTGTCCACATAGGTAAGTGAGAGAAGGAGCATTATGTGGTCAATACCAAACACTCTGTGAATTGAAACAAATGCAACATTTGGGACAACCAGAGAATTTTTTCTAGAAGTGCATTATGCTGCGTACGAAACCAATCAGCTGGACACCTGCTGCCACCATCATGGCTATGCTTGTATGTCTGTGATAAAAGACAGTGTTTAGACAATGGTCTATAATTTAAAATCAATGATGGTTACTCAAAAATATGTCTATAATAAACGAAATTGTAGAGGGTGTGTCACTACAATGCAGAATTTACAATATAGTTTAGAAATATATTAGAAACAAAGTGACGCAAAAACTATTTGGAGACAAAAAAATCTCCAGACATCTATTGATGTTTCCTTGAAATCACATTCAACCTACATGACAAAAATATTAAGTAAAATCTTCCAAACTTTGTGAAACTTTCTCCCACTGGCAACATCCTCATATGCAAAGCTGCTTATGAAAGGCTACTCTAAAATTATCAGTCACTATGAGTAAAATGAAGCAACACTAAAACCAAAATACTTCAAAAAGAGCTTTGGGCTACCACAGAACATATAACCTTATTCATTGAAACAATAAATGCAACTTTTTCAGATTCCAGTTTGCCTCTTGAAGTTTTACTTGAAAAATAGTGCTACATCACCTTTACTCTTAACCTTAATTATCTTTAAAGAGGTTTAATGCTGATTAAATGCTGTACATTGATTAAATTCAAAAGTAATACTGAACAAAGGAAAGTAGGATGGATACCTAAAAGGGCTTATGCTGAAGTAATGGTATGAAAACAATAATTAAAAAACTGAAAATCTTATTTTTGCATATATTAGATTTGAAAAACTTTCCCAAATGTAAATGATCATTCTAGTTACTTAAAAAAAAAGAAAACTAAAACTTCTAACAGTGCCATAAACTATTAAAAATTCTTTTGCACTCAGTGAGAAGGGAAAAGAACCAGTAATTCTGGCTTTGCTTTGCTTACTGTTCCTATCCACTAAGACTGTATCAAATTTTCCAAAATTTCCAACGTAACGAAATGGCAAATTTACTGAACAGAGTCTCTGGAAATACTTAGTTACAGCTAGTTAATTGATGCAAATCTCTATGCAGATTTGAGTCCATAGATTATCTGATGTCTTTATATTTTTCGAGATTGGTCACAGTGCATATTTTCACTCAATTTTTGTTGAATTCCTGAATCACACGAGAAACATACAAGGTACTATGTCTTATGACAAAAAATGCTGCTTAAAGCACACAGTGAGCGGCACTGACTTCATGGATTTATCAATTCACAAGCTTAAGCTTAAGCCTTTTACTTATGCACATTAAACATGTTCATAAGTATTTAACTGCATGAAGAAAATCTAAAGGAATAGTTAAGAAATTGGATGAAATTAAAAGATTGAAAAAATTAGTGTTAAGGATGCAAAAGACAACTTCAATATATCCAGATGTATTTTTCCCCTCCTCTTCCATGAATTGGACATAATTACACTCCTGACTGTAAAGATACACCTGCTGCAAGCAAGACCTTTAATTTGTAATGTAAAATACAACTATATCAACTCAATTATTGACCGGTATTGGACCTTAAATACATTCTTACTAGGTTGAATAGAAAAAATTTCCTGAATCAGAGATAGAAATACCTTGCTTTTACTTGTTGATTGATCTTCAACAGTTCATTAAGATTTTCCTTCTATTAAGAGATACTGCCTTTCATGGCCTGTCTTGTCTTGAGAAGGCAACAGTTAAAAAGAAATTGAAAATGTTAAGAATGTTCTTCCATGCCTTCTGAAAATAAGTTTAGAGATGAAGTCATATGTCCATGAGAAAGAACAATGAGTATGCTAACTTCATATATCATTAGCCTTCTAATAATAAAGGAAAATAACACTATGAAAGATAATAAAATATTTATAGAAAATAAGATCAATGCTAAACCAAAAACCTGAATGAAATTTTAAGTAATATTAGGAAATAATGTCCAAAAATTAAACACCACCCAGCTTCAGCTGTCTTATATTCTAATGAGGCCTTATGTTCTAGTGAAGCTACATGTTCAAAGATGGCCTTGTATTCAGTCTTCAGCTTCATTAGCACAAGGTGTAACAAATTTCTGGCTTCCTTATGAACCTAAATACCTTTGCCCTTAACGCATCCTTAATATTGAGCTGGCTGGCTCAGTGGCATGATTCTCCAAGGCTGATGAAACTAAGGTGAATACAGCTGCAGGGATAAAGAACATCAGCTGTGGATAGAACCATGCTGTGCAGCTCGGTGCAATCTCACATCATGCCCACCAGCTCGCTCAGACTAGGCTGGGTTACTGTGCTTGTACCCTTTGGGTGCCGAGTCAACACCAAAACCCAGAAATATACCTGTGGAGGAGGTATCACAGACAATTTCACACAAAACCATCTTTGGCATGCAAAACTGTTAAAAGCCCTCATCAAGCTGATGCCATGTCCTGAATGCACGAGCCAGGATGTGATATTTGGACACAGTCTGTGTTTGCAGAGCACATGGTTTTAAACCAAGAAATTTTCAGTTGCTGAATGTCTGGAGTTCATTCCAGTCCTGGACAGCATTAGTTAGGAATGGACTTAGCATAAAACAGAAGATTTTTCAACACAGCAAAACATGAGTTATGAGTCAGCTTTTGCTACAGAAAATGGGAAAATACATTCAAAATAAGATTTTAATTAATTTTGGCTCCTAAGGGAGATTTTTTTTGAAACTGGCACAATGCAAACTAACCCCATTCCATTGCACTTTATAGCATTTTATTTGCCTATTTTCATCATGGCTCATGAGCTGAACCCACTGCTCTGTTTCATCATTGCTGCTTGTTAGACTCCACATATTACATGAGCTATGAGCAGAACTTGCAGCAGTAGTCAAATTATTGCAAAAGGTCCCACAAAACGAAAAGTTGCATCAGATGAAAATGTGATTGCTAACTGGATAATTCTGCAATAAAGCAGTACTTTATTGTTTGATGTTTAAACAACCAGAATTTCCAATATTATATGTGGTAAATTATTTGTACATAGGATGAACTTAGATTTCAAAATTCATTCATTTTTACAACCTCCACCATCTAGATTCTACAAACTCATAAAGAATCTTCAGTAATTAAAAATGGAAATACACAGAGAAAGATGTAAACACATGAAATCTTATCTCCACACTTTATCTCCACATATAGCATTTGAAGTTTCTCTGAAGTATTTTTTATCGAGCTGATAGATTCACTGTACAAAAAGAAAACCTGACCAATATGATTCCTTTCCAAGTTCTGGACATCACATTACATAGCTCTAAGAACAGGACTCTACATTTATTTAAGTCCACAGCACTATTTGCCTTAAGTAAATTGTTAATATGATTATAGCACATATATAAAAATATAACACACCTAGAAACTAATAGCAAATCACCAATCAATGTACAATGAGTACAATGCACTCCATCTTAAGACTGTTTCAAAAGGAAAAAACAAAAACATTACTGCATTAAATTACATTAAAAAAAAAAATAAACCAAACCAGCCTGAATCAGGCTTATAGAACATTACTGAGAAGTTTCAACATTAATAATTCTTTCCATAATCTGGGACATTATCAGCAATGTTGTTAATACCCTGAGTCAACTGATGTTTTGATTTATGGGTAGGAAAAACACCTGGTTTTGGAAGTGAAATAATTTCCTATGATACTGTGGCTAATTATATCACTTTACACTTGAGTTTATAACTCTACATTAAATTTTAAAGATTGCATTTACTTTTTCTCATTCTGTCTGGCACAGAACTTTCTTCCCTCTGCAATTAACTTTAGCAAAAGTTTTGGAGGTAGGAAAAGAAAAGTAATCTTTGATAGAATGGAAGGCAGAATCAATAGAAAAAGCATAAAATGCCAAACTTGGTGATGAGTCATTGGAATTAGCAAAACTTGCTCTAACACTGTTGAGAAGGATGTGCTCAGGAAAAACTCAGTGTATTTTTTACTGTGATTTGCAGTACATTGGACATCAGTCTCCATCACTGAGTGACCAATTAATCTTGTATTTCAAAAATGTAAAGTTATGCTCTTGAACTGAGTTTCTGTGTATGTTTCAGTGAACTTGTTCAGGAAAGAAGAGTGATCTAGAATAACTTAATTTGAAATTTATAATCACTGTGATCACAGCTGAGAGGTCAAAACTATAAGAATAGTATTTATAAGCACTGCTGCTATGGATATACTTCTGTTGAATAATGAAATGAAATCCTATTGAAATGTTCATCCTATTTCACAAAACGAAGCACAAATGTTGTCAGCTGATGCTTAGGTTAGTACCAACAAAATCACTTATCCAATGTTAGAAAAGATTAAATAGTACAGAAATAGACAACTAATTACTTTATTTAGATAGCAGAAAGGTTATAGAGATCTAAAAAAGAAACAACTGTTTTATTCTATTATGCTTCTACCTTTGGTACTAAAAAAGTACTATATCCACACAAAGTAAAGTTGTAAACATTATTTTTTTTTCATTTTTCATGAAAAGTATCACAAATTATCAACCATTTTAGGAAATCAGCTCTTCAGTTATTAAGGAGAATTTTACTCGTGTGCGTTCAGGCATTTTACTCAAGTACAGAAAACAGTAAAATGCCTGATAGGAAATTGCTTTTTTTTATCAGGTAAATTATTTATTTTCTAATATTACTGCACAATAAAGCCTTTTTTATTTTTAAAAATTCAGTATATTTGCTTGAAGCAACAATGAATCTCACTGCTTAACTAAAAGCCACTCTTAAAGCCAGCCAATCTGTTTCACTGTTATTAGTACCTTGTGTAATGAAAGTCCATTGGTGATTTATCTACATTATGAATATACCGATTTTCAGACCAAAACTTAGTTTTAGATAAATCTGCACCAGTCTCGTCTCTCCATCATGTATAACACTTCTTCTCATTATATTAAACCTTTTAAAGAGATTCTTTTTTATGTAAGTACATCTGTATTTTGGTATGCATGTCTGTGTATCAATATATATATTGTATAAATGGAGAGGTAATGCACATAATTATAGAACACTTCTTATTTTCCCTTAAATAATATTGCTAGATTGTTTTCTCTTACATTAAAACACTAGAATCTTAAACTGGAAATATTGCCTCAATGTCACCTGTGAGATAAATTTAGACATGTTCTCTTACTTAATATCCAGTTATATATAATACTAGAAGAGTAACACTGTGAATAGCCTTTGTTATTATCTTCCTCCTGTACTGAATAACAGCACCTCTCTGAGATTTGTGAGATCCCATAAAAAAAAAAAAAAAGAAAAAAGATTTGCAGTATAAGAAGGTTGAGTACTTTCAAAATTCTTCTGAATATCTTTTGATGATTTTAGAAATATTCATTATTTGGAAGAAACAAGTGAACAAAAACTCCACTCTATTTTCTCTTGCACAAAAATTCAGTAACTGGAATGTGAGTGCTGTAAGCCAAGTGCCCCCAAATGCATTTCTATCTCAGATCTCTGATCTTTAGCATCTGCAGCACTACCTGAATCACAGACTCAGGTTAGAAGGGATGCAGGAGCTAACTGGAACCTGCCCGACTACTTCCTTCATACCTTGCCAGGTGTGTCAATGTCTTCATTCCATTTACTGATCCAGCCAGGAACATTGCATATGGGCTTGCTGTGATACAGCACTGCCCCTGGTTATAATCACTACTGATTTTGTAGTTTCCTCAGACAAAAGATTATAAGATCTTAAAACAAATACATTCTGAGGAGTGATTTTCAAATTTGAAGCAAAAAGCTGACCCCACAAAATTGTTGCATGTTTCTCTACAAATAAATACAGATAAACTACTCACAATGTACAAAACTTTGAATGTAAGTATTCTATGTACCAACTCACTACTAACCTTAGTTGAGAGTGCTATGCCCTAAGAGAGCAGGACACAGCTTTCCTTGTTGGTGATTAAATTTCTGAATTACTTCCCTTTGATCTGAATGCTTATATTAAATTATTGTTATTATTTTCATGCAGCACATTTTCTTGGTATTGTTTATTACACTGTGTATTTAAGGAGCATATCACTGTTCCATATACAGTAATACATTTGATATAAAAACACCTTCTCTTCCTCACTGCAGAAACAATATTATAAAAAGAAATGTAAGTACTGTACACAGGAAACTTGAAGCAGTGTTTCCAATAGGATACAGGCACAGACAATCCATTCAATATTCATTATGTATCAGATGAAATCAGGTATTCATTTCAAGTAAAACAAGGACCCTCTGAAGAAAATGCAGAGGAGGAAAATCAGCACAGTATGTGACCTAGTAAAGTGTAAGTCTAAACATAGTGTCAAGCAAATGTGCTTAATCTCCATTACAGCAAAACAGGAAAAGAGCCTGATGAATTAAAAAGGTCATGTCAGTGGCTTTGAGACCTTTAAGGAGCAGGACATGCACTGAGGATCACAGTCTTCATCTTCTTTTTAAGAAAAGGTTATATGAAATGGGTAGATTTATACTAGGGAAGAGAGGAAACACATAGAAGCTTTGGAAGACAACAAATCTTAAAATATGTAAAAGAATGCCTCAGAAAACAAAAGAACAAGCTTATCCCCACGTCCACATCCATCAGAGAAGAGAACACGACTGCTTTTGATCATCTAAGACCCTTCATGTTGCAAGGCACTGCCCACCCACATGCAACTTTTCCTCACTAAAGAACCCCTTTGTTTTCCAGACCAGTTCTCCAATTTGGCAAGTTCAGCTTCAGGTCTGAAAAGGTTTCCCAAAGGTTCCTTTTGCTAGCTAAATGTCAATATAATACTTAACGGGGTAGACTGTACTGATTTGGATGTTGTGTTACCTTCCCATAATAAACATTACAAATTACTCTCTGCAGGCACCTAGGCACAGTTAGTCATGCCATATGGCAATTAATTACTGTGTGGAAAAAAAGCAACAACTGGTTTGTACTTTTTCTGTCCTCTGTATTATAAAATCTAAGTATATCAATAGATTTCCTCTGTCATACTTATGTTTTTGCAAGTCACTTTAAATATTTTGTTTGGAACATAACTGTCTTACTGAAATAAAAACAGATTCCTGAAACTATTAATAATGACAGTACTACATAAGTAAATAGCATAAGTTACCTGCTTGGTTTTTAAATATTTTTGATATGACGACAGGCACTTTGTGCTCAGCACCACCCTGTAAGAGAGAGATATTAACCATGAGATCTCAAGACTGAAGTGGTCATACTGAAATTTAAAAGAAAAAAAGAGATGTTACCCATACCTTTATGCTTAAGCCCAAGCCACCAACTGGTTGTCTACGAAGTGTAACAGTTCTGTGCTTTAAAAAATTGTAGAAAAAATAAATTTAGGTGAAAATACAATATCTGAATGAGCATAAAAGATTTTCCTAGGCTCTCATTTACTTAAAAAAATATTCCTAAAAGCAGTCTAGAATCAGTTATTATCAGAGTGATCAGTTCTGAAGTATCATTCAACATTGATTTATAGGCAACTAATTCCTTATCACAGTGAGCAGAACTTGTGAGTTGTATATTCAGACTTTAGCATGCTTTTCTATCTCTGAAGTGATATTTTTCCTGAACAGAAATTTGTACATACTTTTCCTTTGAAGAACCCAGATAAGTGCATTTTCATAGCTATTGCGTATGCATACTTGTTCTAATTTTTCAACCAAAGATACCAGTGCTTTCTAGTCTACATCTTCAGATCTCTATAATTTTTTTTGTAGCATATGCTGAAAAACTTTTAGTAATAGTCTCCTTCAAATGCTTAATTTTTCATTTCAGATTTAAGTGCATAAAGAAGATAAACCTTTATCAATATTTTTCTAAAGAAACCTATCATATGTTTAACAGTATGCTGAATTTGACGTTTCAATAATGTATAACTCATGGTGCCTGACAACATAATAATAGCATTTAATCTGTTGACAATAATTATACAGTTGATGGGAACTTTTTTTGGAACATGCTGAACAGTAGTGGATAGAATGCCATCTTTACAGTAATTCCTGAACATATAAGATAATTTTTTTTCTTTCTCCGTGCATTAGAAATTGTATATAAGATTACTCCTATATGTTTACTTTCTGTATAGGTGTTTTACAATTTCACCAGTTTAGGTAAATATAAATTTTTATTTTAGTAGCCAAGACCATAATCTTATGATAACAAGTTATTTTAATATATATAACTTTTTTTTGTAACACTTATCATGCTAGACATATGTTCATATTGACTCAGGGGAAAACAAAACAAAACATAACTGGAATTTCAGTCTCATTTTAGGTGGATAAAAATAATCCATATGGTAAAAAAATTAGGAATTTTTTCATACATTTTCAAAATTGCTTTTGTTCCAGTGAATACTGTACTACACTAGTCTACACTAAAAATTGAAAACTGCTGCATTATGAATATGGCACCTGACATGTCAAAAGGTTTATATGATTCAATTTCAGCTAATATCATTCACTTTCTTTGAAATCCATGCCAATGCAAATTTTTTCATAGGTTTTTTATTAATTTGGAACTGCATCATAACTTTTGATCAAAATTATCACACTCGCTGACAAAGTTCAGATCCGAACCGAATCAGAATACATCCCTAACTTTGAATTCACTCAGTGACTCACCCCCAAGAGATGATTTCCAGGAATAATGACTGTCTGCTTACTTAATTCTTGTTTTACTCCACTTATACTCACACCTTGAAAATACATTATTCTAATATATCCCATCACAAGGAGGAGACAATGGAATAAATATTTTCACATTTTAGTTTGCTTTAGCACGATCACGCAAATAGAAAGCTGCTACGTGAATAGCTTTAGAAGTTTTATTAAAAAGACAAGTAGGATACTACTTATTGGCATTTTATATTTTCAAATAGAGTTAACATACATTTTTATATGCTTGATAGGCAGTCCTATGAAGCAAACTATTTACATAATATTGGTACAATCTTGATATTTCTATTTAAATAGTTCATAGTATTGCTTATTACAGGTATTCGAATATTGCTATTAAAAGAAGATATTAAACTCATGCTTAAAAGATCCCTACATAACAGCTTACTAAAGGCTACTTTTAAAAGCTGCAAAAACTTTCTTCGTTTCAAGATGTTCAAATTGCAAAGTAAAATGCTAAAAGCTGAGCATGATTAAGTGTCATGATCAAGATCATTTACATAAATTTATTTCAAGTCTATGATGATATATAATTTGCTATGACTAGAAAAACAGCTTTCTTGCCCTGTTTTGCTTTTCTAAGGAAACATTAATAGCTGCTGTCAGAAAATGGACAGTTGGCTCAGTAGACTTCAGATCTGAATCAGTCCTGAATTTGTTATGCAAGACAAAATTTCATGACTATGAAATCTGGACTGAAACCCACAGCAGCTTTGCAAGTAACTATGAAAAAAAACTCTACTCCAAAACATCTTGCCAAAACTGAACTGCAATGTTTGTGGGGAAATAAACAAACCTATCTTTTTGTGACATTAATGTCATGCACATATGCAGCTGAAAACCCAATGTGTATGTCTCAGTCAAACAAACAACTTATTTCACTTTTTGGTTGCCTGCAGGCTAGATATATTTTTTCTTTCCAGATGTATTTATTTATGGTTTTAGAGTGAAGTGAGACAGACATTTGTATCAGTGTTAAAAAATAAAAAATAGAGTGCTATAGTAGACTGTGTAATTTTATTTCATTATAAGCAAGGAAAACTCTTTAGACAGTGTTACTAATAATAAGTCTGAACAGCAAAGCTGAAATTAACATTTTTTTAAATTAACCTTTTTTGCTTTTTAACTAGCATTTTGTTTTGTTCAATAGTATCTATGGTTTCTTGAAACTCTTTATTCTTATGGGTTCCAAAAGCACCCAATGTGTACTCTGTAACAATCACTCATTACAGGTGTGCTACCAAGCAGAAGTGATTATGTACCTCCCATGGCACAACAGGCTGTTTTGTTTCCTGTTTCTAGGAGATTACAGGACAAAGTAGTATCCCACATAAAACTTCAGGACACATTTGTATATACAGAACATAAGAAATAAAACTGTAATTCGCAGGATACCAATATGGATATTCCTATATTTTGAGACCTTTTATTGTTGCAAGCTGTCAACTGGTGAGGCAGAAAATTTCACGAACTCCAAGAATGATGTCGGACAGGGAATATATTGAAAAGCAGATACAACATAAAATTTTATCCATATAAGAGGCAGACACCATTCACAAGAGCACTATTTCAACAACTGTATAAAGAAGAGACCACTTGGTAACAAGTGCAGTGCTGCTTATATCAGCTAAAATGAATAATACAGCTGAAAAAATTGCTATACTTTTATTAGCTGCAAACTGAATAATACTTTCAAATACAATGGGAAGAACTATATGGTCAAATTCCCATCTTTTAGGTACGAGATCTCTACACAGAAGACTTACTAGATTCTGTTAAAAAAAATGATGATAGAAATTTTATCTCTGGGAAGGTCTTTTGTGTCTTGTTATTTGCTCATATGAAGTGGCATGACTGGAGCTTAATGGGCAATATGAGAAGGCAACTGCAGTGCTTATTTCTGTTGCTCTGTTTTAGGAAGATTTTACATCCACCTATAGGCCAATGCCTACCTAATATGTCATTATTACCAGGTTGTTAATACCCAGGACTGGCACTTGTGGCAAAAGACCTCTCATTAGAAAAAAGTATTATATCTATCTATCTATCTATCTATCTATCTATCTATCTATCTAAATTAATAATGTACTATGGGGATTTCAGAAGAAGATTCTGCTTGAAGCACTCCAAAATCATTGATATAAAGAGACATTTTTGAAAAAAGACTCTGTATGCACAATATTTTACTTTTCTGTTCCAGTCTGCACGAAAATATTAATGAATACATATATTATTTCCAAGCATCAAACTGAAGTACACAGCAGAAAAGGCTGGAGCACTTGACACAGTCCTTGTTCTTCAAGTTTTGTAGAAACTGTTCTAGGAAACAAGCCCATTCACAATGGCTAGGACAGGCTGGAAGAGACAGATCACCAACATTTTAATTTGTTCTTTTCCTTTCTACGTATCACTAAGACTACTGTGATAGCTCTACCAGTGTCCTCCTGGACTGCCCTGTCCCCATAGAAAGGAGGTCAAGTGGGGAACCCCTGTGCTGACTTGTGTCCTGTGTGGGCATTTTTCCTTCTGCAGGACCTGGACGCTGACAGCATTAAATTTGATGGGAGTCACTCTCTAGGGTAGGACACAGTTATGAGCTGGGCAGAGCTGCCAATGTCACACGTCCTCGTGTTCCCAATAGCAGCCTTGGGGGTAACTAAGCTGAGCACTGCCCCAGTGTGACCGTGTCACTTCCTCTCCATCTTTCGGCTTCACCGACCAATAGCATTACAAGGTTAAATTCCTGGTACCAACTCCACTTGTTAGCCTGAGTCTGTGCCCATGGGCTAAGAGTAGCTGGGCTCAGCTCTGCAGTTATCAAGGGGTGCTATGTGCCTTATACTGCTTCAGAGAGAAATGGGCAAAAATGGGTCAACCAATTATTATCCACAGTAATGTCCACAACAATGGCCACATCAACAAATCCCATGGAATGTAGGGGCACCAACAGGCTCAGTATCATGACACATCATCAAAATCACCAATTAAGACAAAAATCACTGGTTGTCACTCAAGGGGACTAGTCACCTTTACTTAACCCAGAAAAAGAACATATGTAAATTATAAATTTTATGTTGGATATAATACAACATATATCAAACATATATATTTGATAAATAGCCATGACTAAATGTGCCTGAGCCTATCTAGTCCCCACACTCAAACCACAACAGACTATGACCTTAATAGATAACAGATTAGTCCTTAAACATAAAAAGTTAAAAACAAGAAGATAGGAAAAAGTGAACAAAGAGAACAAGTGAAAAAGTTTGGAAAAGGTGAACAAAGAGAACAAAGAAATAATTTCTGCATTGTTTACAGGATTTTTTAAAAAAATAAATTTATTCCTACTTCTAAATTTGCATCTGGTATTTATTGGAAGAAGTAGGCTCAGAAGTTCTCCTTACTTGTTGAAAGTAAGATGTCAAATTAACTACAGATACTACAGGGCAGGTTTTGCTATAAAAAAAAAAAAAAAAAAAAAGCAGAGTTTGCCACCCAGGCCCTTGGGAAACATACAGGGGAAAGGAAAAAGCAAAACAAGAAAGTGCAATAATAAGACTTAAAAAAGAAGGCTGTAACCTGTCCACATGGATGCAGGAAGAAACAGTCTGATAGCTGAAGGGGTAAGAAGATAAATTTGTCCTGGTTTCACTTGGGATAGAGTTAGCGTTCTCAAAACTTAACATATCAGCCATATGTTCCTTTTCATAGCAACACTTGACAGATACCATGAGGAATTTATGAGATAGGAAATGACTGAAGAAACAGATCTTGTAAGAATGTGAGACCCAGTAAAATGTATCATAAAAGGCAGATATCCTGCTGGTTGTTACACATCCCAGAAGAAGAAAAGAGGATGTGGTGAGCAAGTATATATTGAAATTCTTCAGGAAATTTTCTCCTCAAGATGGGGACTTCCCATGATGAGGGCTTTCTCAGCTCATAGCCTCCACCTCTCCAAACCTTGAGCTTCCTCAGCATTGTTCAACATGTATTTAGCATTTTGTCAAATAGATATTTCCACTTCTGCTCATACAACCCTCACTTCTCACTTATTGGCAGCAAAATTCCACCTACCCAGTGGCTGCAGGCTGCTCTGCACCTGCTGGCTGATTGTGGCAGGATGCCTACGCCCCCTGCTCTACCACAGACATGTGGTGCATATAGAAGAGATAACCCAGGGGATAAAAGGCCCAGCAAGAGGTCATCTCTGGTGCCAAAAGGGCTCAGACCTCAGCTAAGAATCAACATAGTCTGGAGAGCAGATGTGGGAAGGGATAAAAAATATTCTTGACTAAGAGACACTGTTTTACTATTAGAAAATATAAACTACACACAAAATATGACAGAGGCAGAAGCCTCTTACACCCTGAAGCATTTGAGACTTCTACCTGGAGTTTGGATGCAAATCCATGGTTACCTCCCTCTGGGGAATGAGGGAAAGGACCTTGATGTGTGCTCCACCAACAATTGCATGGTAAGATACACTGAATCCTAAGCTACATTATTTCTTCACGAGCTGTAACATTAAATAGGTACCTTCAACCTCACACTGTATACACCTACTAGTAGATTCTCTTTTTATCCTTATTCCTGTTCAGTATTAGTTTAAGTCTTATATCTGTTAGTTTTTTTCTATTAAATTAATAATTCATTCTATAATAGGTTGAATCAGCCATCATTAAAGAACTTGCAGACAAGAGTGGGTTTTGGGGTGCTGAACACCTCAGTGAAGCTACTGCTTGCTGCCAGAGGCCTGGGAAAAAGGCAAGGACTTATCTAAAACCCTACTTCTATTCATAACACTGACTTTTCTTGTAGAAATATGGATTTAAAAGTACAATAGGGGCTGCACTTGCCAAAATTATTTCCGGATGGAATTCAAAAGAAACACCATACTGAGGAGAGCAGGTATGTGCAGCTCACTAACAGAACATGGTGCCAGATTATGGTTAACCACTAAGTCTAACAATACAGGCATCTACATGACAAGGCTAGAACCAGACAGCCTTATGTTAATATGTAAAGATATATAATAGATCATACAGCACACCAGATGAACTGAACCTAGGACTGGAACAGAGATTCGTTCTTCCAGTATATGGCAGTCAGGATCAAAGAATACTTGACTATAAGCCAGAAAGCACTGAGTTTTGATTGCTGCTTCCTTACTCACTGCTGTTACTACTTATGTATGTCCTGACTATATTAAAAAATGAGTGCAGCATGAGGAAAAGGTAAACGTAACACAATTAGCCATAGTCTGACTGAACATGCCATGTCTGCATTTCTACAAGTCCTTAATACAGTCCTCTCAGAGAACTGTAACCATAATCATCTTATCATTAACCATGTAAACAACCAAAGACTGCTTTGAAAAATAATGAAGCAACTTTTCTATAAAACTACACTGGCGGTGGGTTCTGAATTGAAGAACTTTATTGAGAGTAGGATTTACTATACTGTTGGTTATAATGTCTGGTTTCCAGGAAAAGCTTTTTTTTCATGGGTGTCTGTCCAAACTTTAGTTACAAGAGTGGATCATTTTTAACAGCCTTCTATATTCTTAGAAATAGTTGCATCATTTAAAAAGACAGTGTAACTCATTAAGTGGAAAAAATATTGACATAATGTAAATGTAAGTCAAGAAAACTTCAAGAAAGAAAGACACAAATTAGTCCTCCATGGTAACACGTGATGCTTTTTTCTCCACTTCCATGAAGTGAAAGCACAATGTAATAAGGAATAGGTAGACAAAAACCAAAATATTATTTTGAATGTGATAGTTTGAAGCTTAAGTTCTTGCACTGTACAAGTTCTCAGCTTCTCCTAAAAGGACAGGAAGAATGCAGTAAAAATTAATTAAGACATGTCAGTTGATGTTCAGTTTTGTATAAAGTCAAAGTAGATCTTTTCATGTGCTAAAACAGACCTGGGACATCTGCAGATGAAATATAATAACATTTTTATAATTTTTAACATTTTTACATTATTATCTTACTATAAATGTTATCTTATTACTGTAGGTAAAAGTTGGTGGGGTTTTTTTGCTTGTGTAGGTTTTTTTGTGGGTTATTTTGGAGTTTTTTAAGGGGAAAGTGTATTTTTTGGCGAATTTCTGTGGAGTTTTTTAGACATAAATGAAGTCACTCATTTTATTTACAAACCTAGCCAAGCTAAGGGAGGATTCTACAACAAAATCCCAAAACAAAACAACAAAAAAGGCCAAACAATTTTTCTCACAGGTGTACAAGGAAAAAGTATTAGAGGCAAGTCACAACTTGCAAGGAAGGGAATTCCAGCTGAGCATAACAATAGGAAAGAACTTCACATGGTTAAACATCAAGAGCTTCCCAGCATCTCCATCCTTGGAGACATTCTAAACATGAATGGACAAAGCAACTTGGAAGCTATTACCACCTTCAGCAGTGGGTTGAATTAGATAACCTCAAGAGGTCCCTTTCAAAATAAATTATTACATGATTTACTCTAGTTAAGATGACTGATAAAGCCCATGGTGTTTTATTCCTCTGAGGGAAGGAATCATATTAATGTGTTTGAATGAAAAACAGTCTCAGTATGACTTCAGAATAATCCTTAGGTGCTCCTCCACTGAGTTGTCAAATATTCAGTTTGGGACAAGAGCTTTTCCTGGCAAGTGGTGTGAAAAGACCCCAGACTCTTCTCGGACACAAATTACATCAATGCAGATCATCTAAAAATATAGTTACTAAAACACATATAAGGCCCCGTGTCAAGATATGGTAATACTTTTCCCATTGAAAATTAGCTGATTACTTTCAATTTAAATGGCATCCTGTAACAACAAATTATAGCTAAATTCTGCCAGAATACAGATTTTCTCTGAGTAATGCCAATCTGCATTCAACTTTGCACAGCATTTCACAGCTATAGTGAAGATGAACAACAGAGGCTGAGCCCATCAATATCCCAAATACTGTTCCTGGAAAGCCTCATGCTACCATCACAGGCAGACAGTTTGCTCCTAACTGCTGAAAGTTTTAAAATGCTACAAGATCTCTCACAATGTCTAAGCTACAATTTACCAGTCCTGACACTGTCATAACTTCAAGTGTAATAGATTTATTGAAATTTCAATTAAAGGACACATATATTTATGTATATGTGTGGCTTATCAAAGTTGTGGTGCCTTTCTTTTATCTTGTTTGTATGAGTACTCACCCTTAGATGGACTCTTTCCATGTTTCAGGATGATATTGTTTTTCAGGGATATTCAAAGTGTTCTTTGCATTCTTCTGTTCTATTTAGCATCCTTTTTTAAAGCTACTTATTCTTTCTATCTTTATTATTAAAGTTTTCTTGTCATACTGAAGAATACTCATATTTATTTTGTGATGCAAACTTCTAACTGTTCTCAGATTGGCAGCAAGACAAGCATATGATCTGTCATAATAAAGTTCCTAAGGAATTACTTGATAGCTATCTTCTAAGTATCTAGGTCAGCTTTCCAGAGCATGAAAAACAAATAACAAATGATTAAATAATATATTTTCTCCATACAACTGATCTTAGCTTCAAAAGGAAGACTCTTAATCATTCACTTGATGCTTAAAATAAGATAGAAAAAAGGATAGAAAAAAAAAAGATAGAAATTGTTCATTATTAGCTTTAAAAATAATAAAAAAAAAACCCAATAAAACAATTTTGGACTAAAATACCACACCAGCAATGGTGGAACAGTCACCGAGCAAACTGCAATATTAGCAGTACTTGAGACAGAAATTTCCTTGTTTAAAAAAAAAAACCCAAAAACTTCTAGATTTTTTTGCAAATCTGTTCCCTAGAGGTTTTCTAAGGTAACATTCTTCTGTGTCATTATTAGCATCTGAGTTATAAAGGAAAAGCCATAGAAATCTCATCAGGGATTTGAACAGTACTTTCAGACACCGTTTCTATTTTTTAAACAACAAAATAACTAATCTTGCTGCTTTTCTTCCTTATTCACCTACTTTAATTCATTCTAAGACACAGCTTGTGAAGCTGGAACATCGAGTATCAAGCATACAAAGGTTTTTGTTATACTGTTTCTATTAGACTCAAATAAGGATCTGAGGAGCCCTCTTCCAATCAAGATGCCATTCACCTGCATTCAAAAACTCTTTGCCTGACCCCTCACCAATTCAGAGAAAATTTAGTTCTGTGAGAAGGACCAATTTCGATTAAAAAAAACCAAACCAAAAAAAAACCAAACAAACAAACAAAAAAAAAACCCAACAAAACAACAACAAAAAAAAACCAAACAAAAAACAAACAAAAAAACCAACCAAACAAAGAAAAACCAGAAGGATTTCTGTTGTTTTTTTTACAAAAATAAAATACAAAATAAATGAAAGAAAATGCTTATGAAAAGAGGAGAGCATAAAACTGTGGACGGTCAACAGGAGAAGGATGAAGCAATATACATGGATGAAAACCAAAGAATATTAAGGATGAGGTACTCTATGTAAGATTAAATTAATTTCAGCAGGTAAAGTGAGAAAGAGTCAATGTACAGTAATATCTTCATGAAGTATAAAGTTTAAAAATTAATGCCTTTCTTTTTATCCTTTAACTAAAATTGATCCCTCTCTGTCTGTCATGCAATTAATTTATTTCTGTGAGTATTGTTTCACTTTAAATCTGGAGGGAAAAATATCTTCTGTAAAAATACCTGACAGATAGGGAAATCTGTTTATTTATTTTTAATTCACCATTTCTGTCAATACTTTTGTGCTTGGATTCGATGAGTGTGCACCAATTCAGAGAATCACAGAATGAGTCCGTTTGGAAAGAACCACAGTGGGTCATCTGGTCCAATCCCCCTGCTCAAGCAGGGTCATCCCACGGCCCATGGCACAGGATTTTGTCCAGACAGTTCTTTAATATCTCCAAGGAAGGAGACTCCACAACCCCTCAGGGCAATCTGTTCCAGTGCACGCTTACCTTCCTAGGGGGATACTGTGAGAGACAGTGACAAAAGCCTTACTGAAGTTGGAGTTCAGGTGTCATCCATCCAGGTAGCTGTTTCATCATAGAGGGCAATCAGGTTGGTCAATCTTGATTTACTTTTAGTGAATCCATGCTGACTATTCCTGGTCACTTGCTTGTCATCCATGTACATAGAGATGGCCTCCAAAATGAGGCATCCAATCACCTTTCCAGGGATTGAGGTGAGGCTGACTGGCTGGTAGTTCTGTGGATCCTCCTCCTTTCCCTTTTTGAAGACTGGGGTGGCATTTGTTTTTTTCCAGTCCTCAGGCATCTCTCCTGATTGCCACAACCTTTCAGGGATGATCATGAGCAGCCTTGTGGTATTCAGCATCCCTCTCATCACTTGTGGATGCATCCCGTCCAGGCCCCTGGACTTCTGGATATCAGGTTTACCTAGGTGCTCTCTAACCCCATTCTCCTTGACCAAGGGAAAGTCTGTCTTCCAACAGTCCTTTTTCCTGGTTTCTTGGGTCAGAGATTCCAGAGGTCTCAACTTACCAGTGAAGACCAGTGCAAAGGCAGCATTCAGTAATTCTGCCTTCTCTGTATCCTCTGTTATGAGGGTCCCCTCTCCATGTAGTAATGGGCTCACATTTTCCTTAGTTTTCCTTTTGTTACTGATGTATTTAAAAAAACATTTCTTGTTGCCCTTGACAACCTTGGCCAGATTTGATTCCAGGTGAAACTTGGCCTTCATTTCATTTGTACTCTGACAACCTCTCTACATTACTTCCAAGTGGTCTGACTGCTTCCATCTCCTCTGCATTTCCTGCTTACACTTGAGTAAGTGTAATGACAGGAGTTTCTTTTTATCCATGCAAGTCTCATGACCTCTTTGCTCAATTCTTTGCTCACTGGGGTGGTTTGTTCTTGAGTCTGGAGAAAGCGATCCTTCAAATTAACCAACTCTCTGGAACCCTTCCTCCCTGAAAGCCCCGTTCCCATGGGAATCTTCCAAGAAGATCCCCTGAAGAGGCTAAAGGTTGCTCTGTAGTCCTGAGGAGGCTGAAGGTTATAATTTACTTGCTGCCCTGCTTCTCCTTGTTCTGCACTGAACTTCACAATCTCATGGTCACTGCAGCCTAAGCTGCCCCCAGCCTCCACATCTCCAACAAGGCCCTCCCTGTTTTTTAGTGTAAGATTGAGGAGCACACCATTCCATGTGGGAACCTCCACTATCTGTGTCAGGGAGTTGCCATCAATGCTTTCCAGGTTCCTTCCATCCTGTTTGTGCTTAGCAGTGCTGCTTCTCCAGCCGTGCCGGGGTGGTTGAAGTCCCCCCAAGAACCGAGCCTGCGGCTGTGGGGCTGCTCTGAGCCGCCTGTACGAGGCCTCGTCCACTCCCTCCTCCTGACCAGGAGCCTGCAGCAGCCACCCTCACCAGTGGCACTCTTGCTACTCTGCCCTTTTACCCTAACTCATAAGCTCTCAATCTGCTCATTCATCGACCCCAAGACAGAGCATGATACATTCCAAGTGTTTTCTCACATAGCGGGCAGCTCCACCACTGTAATTCTGATGCATTTACATACATCCTTTATCCTTGAAAGCTGAACACCCCAAATGTTACACCAAGTCATGAAGACTTGCTTAGAACACACAATTTGCCAAGTCTGAAAATCTTGATGGAACAATTGCAAGTTTAGGACACAAATATAAATTACATAAATATTTATAAATAGTTCTATAGACAATTATTCTCATAAGAGTAATATATTAAAAAACACTGCAAAATACTTCCCTAATTAGCTCCACATCCAGAAGGATTTTTAGAGATACTTAAAAGCAGCTTGCCTGCTGCGAAAAAACATTGAATACCAAAAAACACCCAGTTGATTTTACATTATTTTGTCTATATACACCTTGAATTTCAAAAACCATGTTTTTCTCTCATTACTCTCTCCTCAAGTCCAAGATTGCAAGAAGTGAAATGGACTGAACTATCATTAAATTACAGTAAGGCAGGTATAAAATTTCTCATCAAAGGTGAAGCTTTCTCAATGCTTAAAAGTAGCACTTAAATGAATGGCAGATGACAAAATATGAAACAGTAATAGACCTAGATGATGGTAGTAAAAGGCATTTTATAGTAAGACTTTTATGCTTGGATATAATCTCTGTTGCTGAAAGTCCAACTCATCACAGCAGCTTTAGTGATCACTGATATCTTTGCCAGTCCTCAGTGTAGCATTCAGAATATACCAGACTAGCAGAGCTAAATATGCACAGCTGCAAATCCTTTCCCCACTGTTCCTCAGGATTAACCTATCTGTAAAAGGGATGCTGGAAGCAAATGCATCCCACAAATGCTGTCCCATGTAAGTTGCTGAAGAAAAAGTATTACCACAAGTAGAAACAGAACTTTCCTTTTCAATAATTTTCCATTCAAATATCCCACCTAAGAGGAAAAGTCATTCTACACCCAGTTTTTTCCTCCTCCCATGCATTTGAGGTGAGTACAAAAAGAAGGCAAAAGCTATTTCTATTTTTGTCGAAAATTAACTAATTTGATGAATGGCCATGTGTAAAATAAAGATTAACTAGGAGTACCCGAGAATGAAAAAGTAGAGAGAAAGGAGAATAAATCAGTAAGACAATGTGATCATTTATGACTGCTATAGCATTGACTTTCAGGTTAAATTTTTCCATTAACATTTTGAATCATACAGAACAGGGATGAAAACTATTCTCTTTTACCACCTGAAATATAAAGCATTTATCTCTGGAATTTCTGTCATGTAACTGTAATTGTAAAACTTGCCAAACTCAGCACTAGACAACTACCAGCTATTTCAGCCTGATTTCAAATTCTGCTCTTGAGCTCCTATGTACTAGAAATTTATATAAGTTTAAAAAATATTTATCTTCACGTTACACTCAATTTGCATTCATATTAAATGCTAATTGTCCAGAAGTTTTTATTTGGTTCAAAATATAATGCAGAAAAAGTGAATATGACCATGAAAACAGTAATTCATTTTTCTCATTAGAGTTTGACAACAGAATCCTGTGAAGACTGCAGATAACACTTTCAGAAAGTGACCTTGAGGAGATCTTGTAAGGGACACAGAAAAAATAGATCAGACACTTAAATTTTAGTTTTCAGATGGTTCAGTGAAAAACTTAGGGAAAATAAGGACAGTGTTAAGAATGTTTCCCAGGAAAGGGCATGAGCTTGGCATGACTGCCCACTCTTATTTCTCAATAGTATGAGGTAGGAGAAATCCCTTCTGAATGGGTGTCATACCTAGCGCCACGTAATACTTTGCAACCCTTACCTAAATTATCATCTGAATTAGACTTGAAATTCACTTACTTTTACACATTAACACTAACTCTACAACCAAGATAAACTGTCTCTCTTGCACAGTCCTGGGAATCACTTCTTTCTAGGCTCTATCCGTTATTGTGATCACTACTGGTGATGAACCACAACCAAGAAACTTGATTCATTTTATATGCAGTGGCTGCATATCCCAGCTATGCCTCCTCTGCAAGATATATTACTTTCCAGAATTTATTTCAAAATTTGATTGCTTAAATATTATCAAAGCTTGTATTCCTGCCCTGTCTTCCATCAGGAAATACTATTTAGGGTATCCATAAAATGTAGGAGCAAAAGGCATCAAAATCAGCCCAAATCTTGATACTAAAAGGAAGAGGCAGACTTGGGTTGTTCAGGGCGGGTTTTTGTACTGTTTTAGGTTGGAGATTGAGAATGTTGGGTGGGGGGTGTCCTGCTGTATTTTGGGTCTTGATCAATACATACACAGATTTGATACAGTATTTTCTCAGATGTACCAAGCTTGTGTTAACTCAATCGAGAAGTAACCTAGGACTATGTAGGATAGAATTTTGATTCTTCTTCTATGAGATTCATACACAAGGCATTTGAACACCATCGAGTCCATAGCAATCATGTATAATTATATGCACAGACACTATATACTGAAGTCTCATTATATTTTACTATGAGTCTTGCAACTTATCAGCATTACCAGCAATGCCTGGTAAAAAAAAATACAACTGTGTTTTTTCATGCTTCTCAGTGAAGCAGAAAGTATATGCAAAGCTGATGAATGAGGCTTATACTTATCTCAGCAAACCAACCTCAAGTGGACATGCCTGTCACCAATCAACCTTTTAAAATATTTTAAAGAGCAAGTCATGTTCCACAGAATTCCATGGACAAGTACTTAATGTTTTGAATTGCTAAAAGCTATTTCAAATTATTTTATGTGTGATACTAAACAATTTATATAAATATTTACTGCAGCAGGAATTAAATATTTACATATTATAGAGGCAGACTCTCTAACATACTCACATATACACACACAAATACCCGTTATATGCTTTTTTGCTTCTAATTCTTAGCAGACTATCACAAACCCACTTGATGTCCCCAAGTGCCAGATTTTAAGTTTACAGGATGCAATACAGCAAGCAGACAGAAATACTCTCCCTTGGCCCACTCTGAGGAGGCTGCCATGAATTGTGCACTCTAAGAAACACCAGCAAAGTTCATGAAATTGATTTTACAGTGTTAAATTAAGTACATGTATTCCAAATTCAAGAACACTGTTTAAATGAGGAAATGAAATGCATTACTTAGGGATGTTGATAACTTAGACACCCTTGCTGTACTGCTTATGCAAAATATCACCAGTTTATCTAATGACATTACCAAATGGTCACACAGAAGGTTCCTCTATAGCTTAGAGGCACCACAGGCTTTGAAAATGCAGCATAACTGAATCTTGGTTAAAAAAAGCACCCCAGACGTGCTGGCGCTGATTAAGCTCCATCTGTGCCTGAAAGAGAATTACAGTGAAATAAGTGCCCATCATGTGTTCTCTCAGTCAGCTCAATGCCCTTGAACAGACATCCTGTCTGATACACAAATAAAGAAAACTTTGGTATATCAGTTTACTCTTCAAATGCTTTCACTGGGAAACACTTTTTCCTTTTTTCTCTTAATATAATGGCCTAGCAATATTTGGTGGAAGAATGCCTTAATTTTGGTATTTATAGACGTTTTTTGCTTCTATTAAGATTATAAATGCCATAATGAAGAATGTATAGCACTGGTCAGAAATGCAGTTTTTATACTTATGAATGTAGGTATGCACAGAAGACCCAACAACTGATAATTACTTGTATTTCTGTTACCAAATAAAATCTCTTGCACTCCAATACAATAAGGTATCCTCTGCAGAAGACATTATAGTGCGCAGCCAAAAGCACAGAGATATAGAAGCACTTACATTTGCACTGTGATCACTTCCACTAACACAGACGACATCTTGTTTTTGAATTGTTAATACCTCTTTTGTAAGCTTCAGTCGGATGTCATAAGCATTTTCAGATACTTCATCATACAACAATGCAATACCAGTTTTAGTCTGCAAAAAAGAAAGGCATACACAAAAATTTAAGAATATGAACATTTCATAATGGTGAATAACAAGCTCTATGCCATTCAATAAATAAAAAGCATACAAATGAGCCTTATTTACAGAAAGCGGAAAACTGGTCTGCTTTTCAGTCTTCAAATGGATTAGACTTAAAAAGCCTCTTTTGTACTGGAAAATACAGGATAAGTGGTCTTTGAAGTAGACATTAATATGCAAAGAGCAAAAAAAAGTACAAAATTTTCTCCATTGTATTGTTACATAAAGAAGTGTTGCCAATTAATGATGTCCTGTTTGCCTTTATTTATACAAAGACTTATGAAAATGTATTAGAAACAGATAGGTATGTATAAATGTAAGTGAACACATTTTCCATTTTTGGCAAGAAGTGGGGAAGTGAAATATTGTTCCTGTCTTGAAGATGTTCATTCCAATCTGTCAGAAAAAGAACTGTACCCCTCATAAAAGTTGCCATTAAGATACAGAGTTCTGTTACAGTAGAAAACTATGTTTTCACATTGTAAAACATAATCAAACCCAGTTATAACAGAATTTATTTTGCTTAGGATAAGATGAGCATGCATTTCTTAAGTTACATCATCACTGGACTAATAACTAGTAAACTCCATAGGACAGCCAACTATTTGGTATAAACAATGTTTTCTCCATTACAAGTAGAAAAAAAAGCTTTATTTTAATTTCTGGCTTATTCCCTTAAATTTCCCACTATTCAGTCAGATATTTCCTTTTCCGAACAAAAACTGTGGTATTAGGACCGCTTACAGGTATTTCTTAAAATATGCACACAAATGAAATTTCAGATCTTTACATTCACTGCACAGAAGATAAAAACACCTGTTCTGAGTGGTCATATTTAAAAGTACTGTTTGCTTGTTAATTTATAATGTATATTACAGCACCATCACAGCACTGCACTTTATGTAAGTGAGGAAAAATCAAGCATGATTTAAGTTTTACCTGCAGTATTTGTTTTTAAATGAAGATTTAAAATCAAGTTGTTCACCTATGTTTTCTTAAATGGTAGACTGTATAAAAAACGGAGTAATGGAATTAAAGAAAAAATGTGTCCTGTGTACTGAATGAAAGCTTAAGGGATTTAAAAATAAAATTAAACATGAAAAATTAGTTTCAGAATATTTTCATTTCTATAAAATTAGGGAGAAAGGTCTGTGGTGATTGTCAATAAACTTTTCGGTCTTTAAAAACAGGATCAGGTTAAGCTTAAAGCACTTAAAATTAGTGTAGCTCTATGCTGCAACTGAATGTCAAAACCTCCCTTACAGGAGAAGTAGAAAATGCAGTCTAGACAGCAATTAAATTTATTCTGAATTATATACAAAGCAGTTGTGCAGGTGAATTGTTCATATAATTAGGCTATCCCTGGGTTCAAAGCAATTGTCCCCATGTAGGTCACTTCTGCCATTTAAGACACTGAGATATCCTAAGACCTCTGAGCATGTAAAGCTGACACAGGATTTTTAGGATATCCAGGTCCTTTGCTAGATGGAGGCAAGACTAGATTTCCATGTTTATAATGAGATACAAACATTGGTCATGTCAGCAGACATCCACATGTAGGTATCTTCAGCCTGTCATGGATGTCACAAAAGGTTTACAGTGCAGAAATCACAGAACAGCTTGGGTCTTTAAAATCATCTACTTCCAACTCCTTGGAAGAACACCTTCCACTAAACCAGGTTGCTCAAAGCTCAAGGTCCAACCTGAGCACTTCCAGGAATCAGACATCCACAGCTTCTCTGAGCAACCTGTTCAAGTGCCTCACTACCCTCACAGTGAAGAATTTCTTTCTAATATGGAACTTAAACCTATGCTTTTTCACTTTAAAGCCATTCTGCCCTGTCCCATTACTACACACCCTGTGTGTATGTAGTGTGGGAAGACAAATCTATTCAGTGTTTGCTGGGTATGTCTAAGGGAAAGAAAATTCAGTCATGGTATAAAGCCTTAATCATTCTCACTTGTTTGGAATCCAACATTTCTTTATTTTTCCAAGACTTTGAGTCTTTTCACATTTTCAGCATGTGTGAATGTCTTATCAATACATTTTTGTGAATGACAACACATAAAAACTATGCCAGTACCATCTGCCTAAAAGCCATGCTACCAGCAGGAAGTATTTCCAAACAGTAGAACTACAGACTTGAAAACCCACTGTCCCTGAGTTTTGCTGTTGTTCAGATGTTGAGCATCACTGTCCCACCTGGACTGGTGACTTTTGCTGTGTACCAGAGCATGCTTTACAGGAACACTGCAAGAACAGAGCTCTGGAGCATTTTATACAGCTTACACCCAGAACAATTCTCTTGCTAGAAATTGTTACATACGTTTAGAAGAATCTGCATGAAAAAAACTCTGAACTTTAGTTTGTAACAGATGATCAGGTAACAAATGAAATATGCAGAGTGACTTGTTAAATAGTTTAGTATTTGCCATCACACTATTTCAACCAAAGTCCCACTGAAGCTCATCTATTACTATTAAAATCCAATAGGTACACTACACTTCATCTAACTGCTGATGTGATCCAAGATGACGCCCAGCAATACCTTATTTGCTTTCAGAATCAATAAGATTAATCTGGATTTCTCTCAGCCTTTAAAGTCAGCTTTTTTTGACCATTATAAATAGCTTTGAATCAAAGTTCAGCACATTCCCTTGTTCTGTCTTTGTGTTAAAGAGATGGCATACATAACTCTAGCAGGCAAATCTCAGTCCAGACAAAGGTGTCTTCAAATAAGAAACTTTAAATGAGAACTCAGTCTTTGCATGTATATGTATATTTTGCATTTTAACTAGCTGTATTCATCTTGATTTTTCATTTAAAAACTGTCTATATAGTGGCCATTCTAAATAACTGATATAAAAATCTGAGGACTGAAAAGTCAAAATAACTCTCCAAAATTATATAGCATTGTTAGAGCTCATATGCTTTGTAATAAAAAGCATGCAGAAAGTTCATAGGGAATTGCATCTCAATAGGATTTCAGTATTTACATTGAGAGGTAGGGGAATACAAATTTTAATTCACTTGGGCAGAAGAAGAAATCAAATGTTGATTTTCATGTCTCTTAGTTTTCTAGACACTGGCTTCAGGAAGAGGAGTGTGTGGGTGTTCATGTGCATGTTCACCATGTGGTGGGAGGAAGAGAAAAGAAGATCAGTGGTACAAGCATCACAGTAGCTGTAGCTGAGACTTTTAAGAGAGCATAGACACTGCTCTGTTTTTCAAAAAAAGAAAAAACACTGAAACCTACTTTCTCAAACCAGCTCAAAAACTGCCAATACCACAGAAAACATTCCTCTCTAGAGGAAGCTAGAATGGCAGATGAATCTTTTTATAAGTTTTATTGTTGACTACTTAAGCAGGTCCCTAGCCAGTGTATTTGCCTTAAAGTACTCCCTGTTCAGCCTAATGTTTTGGACCCTACTCAAAGTAACATGACTCTTTCAATGTGCCATATCTGCAGTTTAAAGCTCACAGCTGCAAATTATGTTTCAAGACAGGCATCTCTACAACAAACTTCAGTTTTACTGGCATAAAATACTTGTCTTCACTGCTGTTTTATTTTGAAATAGCTTACAAAAAAAATTCCTCTGCATTGAGTTGCTTTTGTTCTCCAGCAGAAAACAGCATTTGCTGATCTTTAATAAACACATCCATAGCTTCAAGGGCACTGCAGTTCAATTTTATCTGCTAAAATTCATTCATAAATGACCTCTCTTTATTTGTAAATAAAATTATTTAAGCACTATATTTGAACATTTTTTCCCATTAAAATGCTGCATTATATTTTTAAACTAATATTTTATCAGCAACATTTATACCTCATAGGTCTAGTGATAAAATTCTCTAATCCAATTTCATTTTTTTAAGTGTAATTAACTCAGTGGTATAGTTATAGTTGGAAAACTTGCTGAAGACACATAAGAACTGGAGTCACTGATTTTTATCCTACATCATTTAAGACTAGGAAGAAATAGAACTTCAGGCAGTCCCACACAGTGCCCTGAGCACTAAATTACAGCAGGCTCAAATCTACTTTCTCTCTCACAACTGGTTTGATGTTTTCTACAGCACATTTCTTGTCATGATCAAAAGAGAAAGATACTTTCTCAGAGAAATTAAAATTTAAAATATCCTTGACTCACAAAAAAAGATTTAAAATGGGATTAAATATAAAAGGAAAAAAAGTGCAAGGTGTTGCACTACAGGAAGAACAGTCATCTGTATGGAAGAAGAAAAGCTCTTCATCACCATGTCCTAAAGAATGGAAACAGGTATGTAGGACTAAGGACTGGCAGAACAATATGGGCATCAATATTTTGTTGTTGCAATAAAAGCACACGCATGCTTTCTTCACATTCTTTCCAACTCATTTGTTTTTTCTCAATCTTACAAGACAGTACTTAAAAGTACAAATAAAAGTAAAGTTCTTTAGTTGGGTACTAGAGAAGGTTCGTTAAACACTGCTGAATGTGAGGGAACAAAATGTCATGCCCATGAAGTAATCCATCACCAGTGTTGTGTTTAATACATCTTAGTATATTGTTTCCTTTTATACAGTATTATATCAGCCTTATTTCATGGCTACATTACATCAAAGAGGTAATGAGCTGAAAAGGGTCATGACAGAAGCAAAAAAATTAAAAGTGGTCAGTGATCTGTAAAATAGGATGTGTAAGTAATTCAAGACAAATTCAGGTTAATTAGTTTCAAGACAGCATACACGAGAACATAGCAATAGTTTTAAGTACTTCATAACCTATTACAAATAGAGAAATCAGGAAAGAAAATAATTCAGAAATCTCCTCTTTTAAATATATTCCGGTTACAAGGAAATGGAAGTCCTTGAACAGATTGCTTGGATGAATTATGGGCAACCATTGCTAATGGATTCTGAGAGAAAACTGAACAAACATCTGCCCAAATGGTACCTCACAGGGCAAAATCCCAGAAAAGAAAAACCTCCTTTAGATCTATTTCACGCTAATATTCAAAATTATGTGACTTCTTGCATATGAATGAACTTCTGAATCCAGGAGAAAACCTGATCAGCTTTACAAGAACACCTGGAATGAACAATTTGCAACTGCCATAGGATGGGTGCAAAATAACTATGAAGGCCTGAAGAAATTTATCACTTAAAGGCCTTGATAATGGATGAGTGACATTTACAACAAACTTCATAAAAAATCATAATTTTCATAGCACTTAATCTGAAAGGTGACTGTAACCTAAGAAGAAATGTGCTCATGTCTTTCCTGATGAAAAGACAATTCCATGCTTAAGAAGCCTTGAGTAAGAACACAAATACACACTTTTTAATGGACCAACATGGGACAAATGGATAAGGCAGTAGATAAGTGAGAACGGTAACACATCTGTGGAACACAGAGAATCAACAATTCCATTAGCAACACAAACACACAAAGAACCATTAATAAAACTAAAAGCAGACAGAAATCAATTGTAACTTGCTGAAATCAGTCATAGAGAGCTCCCTTACAGAGTATGTTTTTTCCTGTAATTATATATGGAGTTGTCCTTATGCTCAGCTTTAACATACTACAACTTTTACATCTAATGACATTGTTTCACAAATGCAGAGACAAAAATACTTAACCTCAGTACTCCTTCCTTTAAGAAATTTTGACTATAATGATAATGAGGCCATTAAACATACTATTTGGAGGATAGGTTATGATTCTCCAATACTATGAGGATGAACAAGTCAGAAGAAGCACCTCAAAAAATATTGTGGATAAGAAATGGTATGGATTTGTCCCATATCTCAGAAGAGTAGTTCAAGACTCATATCAGGAAAGAAAACATCATTTTACCATCACATGTAGGAAGGGATCAGGAAAGGTATGAAGTCCAGCTTCAAAGCAAGGAAATTCTGTGACCAGCCTGGCTGAAAGCCTCTAAGGATGGAGGCTGTTCCCCACTGCTGGGCAACCAGCTCTACTGCTCCTCTGTCCTCATGAGGAAAGGTTTTTCATTGTGTCCCATTTCATGTTCCGCTTCTTGTTTCCTGCCCATCCAGACAACATTACAAAGAGCCTGGTTCCATCTTCTTGATCTCCTCGTGGACATGGAAGGCTGTGTTTAAGTCCTGATGACTCTGTCTCCAGGCTGAACAAGCCCAGCTCCCTCACAGGGAAAGTGCTTCCAGCCCCAGACAGCTTGGTGACTCCACAGTGAACTTTCTCTATACCATCAATACCTTTTTTGTACTGGGGGAATCTAAACTGCATACAGATCCTGGATACAGTCTAATGAGCATTGGGATGAGAGTGCTCAATCTCCTAGTTGTTCTCCTCCTAAAAAGATCCCTTGCCACAAGAATCCAGATAGAGGATACCCCATTAACCACTACCTCCAGCCTGAGCATCAAAGCAGTTGTCCACCCACCCATCTAGACTGAGGCTATGGCAACAAAGTAGCAAGCAAATATATTTATTTCCTTACACTAAAATACTACTAATACCAATAACAATGTTCATAATAAAACTGATTCTTTGTCTTAAGACATGAATGCATAAAAATGTTAATTTAAAAAAAAAATCAGGAAAGAAATCATCATGCTTATTGCCCCTATAAGGTATCATTCTGCTCTAAGTATTACTGCCCACTTTTAGCAGTATCCAATTCCCATGTACAGAAGGATACAGCAATGCCTTTACATCCATTAGGCCCAGCAGTCCTTCCCACCCCATCTCAGAGTCCAAAGGCCAGGACACACTCACAGTCACGGCAGGGGCCACAATCCCCCCTTCACACCCTCCACACAAAGCCCCACGTGTAGTCCACCAGCAGCTGCTTCTGCCTCCCTTCCCAAAGGAGAAGCCCTGCAGCTGGGAAACAGCGCCAATACCAGCACTGCCGCACATGATGAAACCTCTGGCTGCCCCAGTGGTCCAGCCTGTACACTCCTGCTCATGTCTGAAGGGAAATATTTCAAAGTAGCTTGAAGGAAAATATTTCAAATTAAGATAAAACCAAGTTAAGTTGGAATTTCATTCCAGTTGGAAAGAAACTGCCAATGTTAATTTTTAACACTGGCATTTTTAGTATCACAAAATCAATAACCTCCCCCCCCCCCAAACTAGAATAATAGACAATCAAACTGATCTAATAGCTATCCAACTTTTATGATGTACTGGGAACATACACAACTTCTTTCAGCTCCTATTTAATATAAGCATACCCACAAGCCAAATGCACAGGAAATTACAGGAAAAATACCACAACTGCTTTGCAGCCTCAGTAAGAAGCTAGTAAGAGTACTTATGTTTGTCATACCACATTTCAAGACTGATAATAGATCATACATTTTTGTTAGAGCTGTAACTCCGTTTCATAATTTCATAATATTCACAATCATTCTCAGTGAAGAAAACCACAAATTTCTAATAACTACTTTCGAAAAGGTGATTCACATTCAAAAGCCATGGATCACAACAAAGCCAGTGGAATATTATTTGATGGACACCATTGATTGATGTAAGTCAATTAAGACTAAAGATACTAAATTAAAATGTACTGTAAATTTTAAATTCACTCTTTGATAAGAATCAGCATCAGAAATAAAGATGGTGTAAACTGGATACTTAGGAAATATTTGAATGAATTTTTCCCAAAAAGCATTGATTACATCTGAAATATGCACCTTCAATAATTGTTTTGATAAAGATTTTTTAAAATATTTTCATTTATTAATAACAATATTGTGAATTGCTATTTCAATATACACAGTTGTAAAATGTGTAGTAGCACTACAACTCTTTAGAAGATTTTAACTGCAGCATGACAACACCACTTTCTAACAACTCAGAACAATTTTTCCTAAATTTTCAAGGGCCATACTGAAAGTAACAGAACTTTGAGAAGATGCTTTCAATATACAAAATATAAAAGTCTATATTGAACAGTCACAACCTATTCAATAGTCAAAAATAGCCTTAGGGATCCATATCTGCTAATAACATTAGTCTTGCAAGAAAAGTGATTAACAGCTGGCTCACAATATCTGTGATCTTATTCAGTAAGCACTAATATCTTGTTTAATTACTGCAAGCTCAGTATATCATGAGCTAATAAGATATGATTGATTGTTGTCATTCTCATGCACCTCTCAAAACACCAGACACAAATATTTGAATTCTGTATTGCACATTTGAAAAATGAACTTCCAGAATGTCATGTCAGAACAACAATTGCCTTCTTAAAACTCTAACAAATGCTAATAGAGACATATAGTTAAATATGTTCTAATAGAAATTCTAACCTAGAAAATTGCCAAGGCTCAAACTATTAGAAAAATTGCCTAGTTTTATTTTGATTTAGATAGTATCTTTAAGTAGAAGAATTAAGAATATAAAGAGTATAAAACCTCAGAATATAAGGATGCTCCTATGCTTACAGCAGTTTCCTACCTGTCGAACAACAAAGCATAAATTTCACACTTCAAAATAAACCACTTAGCAATAGCTGAAAAAACCCACAACATTCCCTTCAGAAATTATTTAAGAAACAGATTATCAGAAAATTAATGTGATTATTTCTATTGCTGATACCATGAATCTTACCCTGGTAGGGCTTCAGCTGATAAATATTCCTGTTGTTATATCAAAAGGCAAACAAAAAACTAAGAGCATAATAAAAACACCTCACCAATTTTCTTAACCTAGAATAGCCAAGAAAAAGCACTATAAAGGTATCACTTTTTTTTTTTTTTTTAATAATAGAATACCAGATTTTGATTCATGTTGCTCTTGCTATCCTTCCCCTTTTGACTGATACAGGTCCACCACATTCATTCTTTATCAAGCTTTTGCATAAAATTCTTGTGGTTTCTTTTTTTTTTTTTTTTTTTTTTTTTTGTTTTTTTTTTTTTGTTTTGTTTGTTTTGTTTTTTTTTGTTTTGGGGTTTTTTTTTTTGTTCTGTTAAACTGTTATGTTAGTCTGCCAAAACTAAGAACAAAGCCACATCTAACTACTTAATTTCTGAATAAGGTGGAAAACAAGTCCAACTAGGAAAAAAGTACTAAAGTTTCTGCAGAAGACAAAAACAAAGCAAACAAACAAAACAATAACCAGAACAAAATAATAATATATAACCAGTTTCAAGACTTTAAGTAGTCATCCTTTGGAAACTGGAAGAATATAAAGAAAATAGCACAGAAGATAGAGAAAACCTAGGAAAAACTGAAGTTTTTTTGCAATACCCAGTAACTGAAGAAAAACTGCAGGTAATCTAAGTATTGAAAATTCAATTATTTATTTGAATTCAGACTTCACACAAAGATTTCTGAAGATGGAGAATATGTGTTCTAAACCCCTTTTCAAAAGCAAGAAAAGATGTAATCAGAAATAGCAAGTGGAGATACAGATTCAGCTCTCATTTTAAAAAAAAATACATGGACTGGGATGAATGAATGTTTGTCCAGAATTCAAAGACACTGTTATTTTTAAAGCATATACAGTCTAGTCTCATCAACATCAAGACAAACACAAAGATCACTAAGAAAAAAAAAATCTGGAACTGATGCTATGTCTGATTTTGACAGCTGCATATGAAACTAGTTTCATATCTTTCTCAATTTCAATAATTTTCTGAGGGAGAACCAGTACATGCAACTGACTGATACACTGGCCCTGTAACCATTTGGCTTAAGTCTATGGAGGTGCATTTACACATTTGGATGCATGTATCACATAACAAAAATAAAACTTATGAAAGGAAACTAGGTAGGAGAAAATCAAACATTTCTGAGTAAAAAGGATTCAAAAGTAAGATGACTGACAAAAGAGCTGGAAATTTTAAGGGTTTTGATAAAATGTTGCCAAAAATCTGTATTTCAGAGTGATTTATGTGCAGCAGAATTTACTTTTATCCATCATCATCTGTCTAGTGTCATCCATCCCTTGATGCTGTTGGTCACAGAGCACTGGACTGCCACAGTATTTGACTGACACCACATGGAAAGTCTCATTCCCACAGGCTGAGCTAAAGCTGATCTGTATCACCCACTACAGACCATGGCAGAGGGTACTGAGCAAGCTCTGATGGACTCGTAGGTCAGCAGGGCGCAGTAAGGGCTGGGCAGGGTCTCTGCTGGGCCTGACAGCGTGGGGAGAGCAGGCACCAAGGAGAGGAGCACCAGCTTCCCCAGCACACACACTGCACCAGGAAAAGAGAGCTCCTGCAGAAAGTAAGCAGCAATCAGTGCGTAGCAAGGCAGAGCATTAAACACAAGTCAGGTGGCAAAGTGACACCAGAAATTTTAACCCAAGGATTCACAAAATTTTATGATAACCCTCCTGTCCCAGAAAGGTATTCACCAGAACATAAGTAAACTCCTATCCTGAGAAATGGCAGGAGAAAAGGGTGGGACTGAGAGTTCAGAATCTGGAACCAAAGAACTAAAACAGACTCAGAAACAGACAAAACCCTTGAGAGTGAAAGGAAAAGAAAACAGAAATTTTAATTGTTCCTTTCCAGACGACATCAACAGCATCATGAAGTCATACCAGTACGATGGCAGAATTACTGTTCAGTTTATCCTAGTGGTATTTCACATGGAAGGGCTGAAGGAAGTAATGTCCACGAGCGCACAAATATTTTGGTGATGAGACACTGAGAATACAAATTCCTTTGCTGTGTATATTTGAAGCATACTTATGAAAGGCCTGTGTTCAGAAAAGGTGCATGGCCTTAAATAAACTATCAACAGTTTCACAGTTTAGGCAAGTATGCAAGACAAATTTGCAGGGTAAGAAATATGATTGTCTTGTGTAGGAAACCAGGAGCAGAGGTATGGATGTGACAGGAGAATAGCTCTTGAGACAACAAAACTTAGGGAAGAGGAAGAGAGGATTTAAAATAAGAACAGAAAACAGTAAGAGAAATTAACAGTAATAGAAGGGAAAAGACAAAAATGAAATAAATTAATATTTAAAAAAGGTAATTTCTAGAAATTGTATGCTTAAGAAAAGAAAGTAGCTGCCCATTGACAAACACATCTATCTTTAGCAAGAATGATCACCATAGGTTACTACTCCATAAAAGGATCTGACATATTAGCTCTACTCAGAGTATTCAAAATATGTGTGAAAATGTAGACAAAATTTACAAAAGCTGTGTGCAACAAATGTGATATCCAATATTTGAAAGTACAGCTAAACAAGAAGCCATAAAACACAGCTGGTGGTAAACAGGATCCTACCTGAGGTTTTCCACTCCTTCTCCCACTATCACCCAGCCCTCCAGGATGACCATTAATGGAACCTTGCACTCTACTACTTCCTTCTCATGTTGTGCCAGCCCAAAGATGGATGAGCCTACTTAATCATCACTGATCAACTGATCATTGCTTTCCTAATCCCATTTTTGCTGCCACACCTATACTTACATATGTTTTATATCCCTTTTACATACTGCCATACTTTCTATTACCCCTTTTCTGCCCAGTAGAAAACAAGAAAACTATGTGCTTTTCTATGGAAGTGTTAAAGGGATAAACAATGAGAATATTACTCTTTCAGTCTTTCTGTGACATACTGGTTTCAGACTTCACTATTCCTACAGCTGAAAATTTACTGTGCTTTCTCTTTTTCTTTTTTTTTTATTTTTTCTTTTTTTTTTTTTTTCTTACAACACCATAGCACATAAAGTATCACATCAGAATTTTCTGTATTGCAAATAAAGATTTTTTTATTAGAAGGTGCAGTACAGGACACCTCCCCTGCTCCTGCTTAAGTTCTCTTCATTACATGAATGTCAAAGGCTCACTTTAGCCTTTGTTACTCTCCTTTGATTTCTGTACTACAGGGAAACGTTTTCTGTGTCCAGATGATTCTCACCGGTGTTCATGGGCCATTAAAAATCATGGGAGTAATCTTAGATAATCTCTCTCCATTACTTGTAGCTGAAACTCAGCTATTATTTTATTCTTATAAAAGAGGAACAGCTTTCTAGCACAAATGCTCAAAAAAATCCTAGGGATTTAATTTTAGTCCCAATGAAGCTGAAGTCAATTTAAAATTCTCAGTCAAGTCAGGCTTTCATTGTAAAAATAATTAGTTTAAATTTTGTCACAAATGTTGACAGCTTTTCAAGTTGCAACATTCATAGCATAGTCATTACCATTACTATAAAAATTAATGTAGAAGGACATATTTCAGGATTCTGCAGTTTTCTTACATAAAATCCACCTAAACCATTTTGTCAACTGCTATCAAGACCCCGCCAAACTATGCTGGTTTTCATACTCATTTAAAATTCCTTCAAGTTTCTGAACAAGAAAAGGGTACATTAACAAATTATAAACACATGAAACATCGTCATTTAGAAACGAAAATGACACTTAAAAAACTATTTAAGTAGTATAGTTTTAAAATCTGCTATTTCCAAGGCAATCTCAGAAAAACAAGGGCCAAATTATCTACTAAATACTTCAGGTTAATACAATCAAAATATTTGTTAATAATGAAGAAACAATCACACACAGATGAAGTTTTAGTAATTGTGTTTTAAATAAAGACAGTGAAAACTGAACATAAAAATGAAAACCTAATCAAACAGTACAGGAACCTTTAAAAAATATAGTTGAACAACACAATAGATTTCTATGGAGACGTTACAAAAAAAATTATGAAAGAGAAACAAGGAAAAAAAAACAATAAAAACCCCAATCACAATTATACCATATAACCTATTTAAAGATATGCAAAAAAACCCATATTAGTAGCCTTCTTTATTGCTTGTTTTCCTGATTGTGCTAGGGTCTGCTCCATTTTTTAAGAATGATCAATTATTAAAACAAAAAGCAATGTGGATCTTTTTTTCTGAAGTCTGGTTATCATTGTAAGCATGGAAATGCTAATCATATTCATTTTTCTGCTCTCACAAAGTGAGGGTTTTTTTGTTTGTTTGAGACTGTACACTTAATAAAAAATTCTCAAAATTACAGGAAAACACTAGGACAGAAACACTGAAGGGCTAAAGATGGAAGGGGCTTCTGGAGTTCATCTAGTTCAAAGCCCCATGCAAATCATAGAATTACAGAATGCTAAGGGGTTGGAATGGACCTTAAAGATCATCTAATCCCAACCCCTTCCCTCCATGGGCAGGAACATCTCCCACTAGACCAGGCTGCTCTGCTCAGGATCATGTGCAATCAGGTTTTGAGTATTTCCAATGATGGAAATATTGGATAAACCAATGTGGGACCTCTTCCAGTGTTTGACCACCCTCACTGTGAAAAATAAAAAATAATCCTCATTCAACAGAATTCAATTCAATTCAACAGAATTTCCTGTGTTCCAATTTTTGTTCATTGCCTCTTTCAGTGGGCACTTCTGAGATCATTCTGGCTCAGTCTTCATTGCCACCTGCCAGCTGGGAATTTTTCCATGTTGGTAAGACTGCTCTGAGCCTTCTCTTCTTTAGCTCTGCAGTCACAGCCCTCTCCACCTCTCTTTATATGTCAGATGCTCCTTGATCTGTTTGGGCCTTTGCTGGACTTGCTCCAGCATGTCCATATCCCTCCTGCATGGGGAGCACAAGACAGGACAGGACTCCAGATGCTGTCTCACAGTGCTGTGCTGAGCAGAGGGGCAGGATCACCTCCCTCCACCTGCTGGCAATGCTCTGGCTGAGAGAGCTGCTGCCTTTAGCCACAAGGCTGCATTGCTGGCTCAGTTCAATTTGGTGACCTTTTCTGTAAAGTTGCTTTCCATCCTGTCAGCTTCTACTCTGTCTGGAGTTATTCCTTCCCAGGTGCAGGACACTGCACTACCCTTTCCTGAACTTTCCCTCAGCCTATTCTCCAGCCAGTGCCAGTCCTCCTGAAAGGCAGCACAGCCATCTGACATTATCAGCCAGTCCTCCCAGTTTTGTACCATCTACAAACTTTCTGAGGGCTTTCTCTGTCCCAACATCCAAGTCAACACATGGTAAACAGGACTGGATCTATTATTGATTTCCTCACTTTGGCACTAGAGACCATCGTCAACTTGGACTTCATGCCACAGACCACAGCTGTTTTGTCTGCGGTCAGTTTTAAATTGCACCTCCCCATTCATCAAGTAAATACTCCATCAACTTGTCTATGAGGATATGATGGGGGCCAGTGTCAAAGAATTTGCTACATGCAAAATAAACATCCACTCTTAGACCCCCAACTACCAATCCAATGACTTCATTAAGGATGACTATAATGTCAGTCAGGTGAAATTTCCCCAGTATAAGTCATTGCAGAGTACTTCCAAACACATTCTTGTCTATCATGTTTGGAAGTGGATTTCCAGGTGAATTTGTTCTATTACTTCTCCAGGGATCTTGCCAAGGATCTCACCAAGTGGCCCCACTCTGGACCTCCTCTAATAGGTCCAAATCCTTCTTGTGCTGGGGAGCCCAGAGCTGGACGCAGCACTCCAGGTGGGGTCTCACCAGAGTGGAGCAGAGAGCAGAATCCCCTCCCTTGCCCTCCTGGCCAAGCTGCTTTGGATGCAGCCCAGGGTGTAGATGGCTCTCTGGGTTGCAATTGAGCACTGTTGGCTCATGTCCAGAGTTTCATCCTATCTCAGGTGCATCCTGTCTCCACAGGACCTCATCCTTCAGCCAAGTCAGCCTTTCTTAACATCAACTGTGTACATTTCCATCCACAAAGATAATGTAAAATGAAATGTACTGTGCAGACAGCCCTTGCCTAAGCCCTTAGTCATCATCCCACAAAAAGAATATAAAGGCACACCATAAATCCTGCACAAATATCTGAATTTTGCAAAGCAGTCTCATGGATTTATTTCAGTAGTTTAATTATAACTTAACAGTGGCTTACTGGGGTGGGTCAGATGGGAGGTCAGATTGAGTGTGTGTCAACAAATGTGTTTTAAACCATTTTAGGGGATTAATTTAAAAACAAAGTGAACATCATAAATTTTAAATAACACTAACCATAGTAAGGTCAGGTTTTACAGTCAAGTAGAAATCTTTCCATACTCATACATAAGCAAATTTGTAAAATCACTGTAATTATTTCAGTTCTTATGGGGATACACATAATGGCTAGAATGAAGAGCTGTCACTGTCTTAAAAAATACAACAATTTGAATGTATTTACATCAAATGGGAAAATAAGGCTACCTGTAAAAAAAAAAAATAGGTGATCTAACAAAATAAGTGACCTTTCAGTGACTCAAAACTTGCTCAAGACTGAACTCAGCAAACCATTTAGGTATGTACCCAGGATTTAACAAGAACACTACTGAAATCCAGTTCTACTCCTGAAATCAACAGCTTAGCACAGGCTACCAGGGCCTAGCTGGGTGTGCCACACCTGGGGACCTCCACCTCACTGCCTGCAGGATTTCAAGGGGGCTTTTGGACCATGACAATTCCCAACAGACTGTGGGAAGTGGCAGGAGAACATGCAGAGCAGGAGCAACCACACCTCCAGCCAGGGATGGAAATGTGTGTCAGCAGGGATTGTTTAGAAGTTTGTCGGTCATACCAGTACTGAATGGATGAGGACAGACAAAAAAGAGCAAACCTTAGGAGCAAAATGTACTTATGGAAGGACAAGCCTTCTGCTAGAGAATATATCCTCTAAAAATACATGAGTGAATTAACTGGCTGTAAAATACTTCAGAACAGAGGCCCTGTTTGGTAGTTTTGCACCCCACTTGATGGACTGTTCACAAAGTTAAGGTCTAACAGAGAGAACAAATAAGGGGAAGGATGATGGAAGGAACATCAGTGACAAAATGCAAATAAATGGCAGATCACCAGCCTAACAAGCACAGATGGGAGAGGTCAAGAGACCAAAAGAACTAAAAAAGAACAGCATAAGCAAGAAAATAAGATTAAAGCATATCCTGGCAAGTATAAGTAGCCATTAAAGACAGAAAAAATAAAAATCCTGAAAGATAGGAAAGTCATTAGAAATCAGCAAAAACCAAATTTTATAAATTGCAAAAATCTGAGAAAGTAAAATAAAACCAGAATTAAAATAGGCTTTTAAAATTATGACAGTTGCCATCAGATAGCAATAGAGTGCAGCTCAGGACACCTCAGGCCACTGATGTTAATTAACAAGTCATGGAATAGCAGGAAAATTCCAAATGACTATTGAAAGCACACTGTTGTCCTATTTGCATAAGCAAATAGGACATCCTAGGTAATTACAAACAGATTAGCAGCTATTATATACAAGTAAAATAATAATCATTCTCTGATATTAACACACTGGAAACAAAGTCACCAAAGTTAAAGGAAAACCAACTTCCTAAAATGACTTTTATTTCTTGAAGAAATTCACAAGTCAGTTTGATAAAGTGACTTGTGAATTTGATAATAAATAATTTTATAGGGATATTTATCTAAGTATTGCCAAAATATAGTCTAAGTTGTCAATTTTTTTTATTAATGGATACTCCTGAGCTCTTGAATGTGTGGGTTTGTCATTTGGTTTTTTTAGACTTTGGCATCATTTTCATTTAATGTTAATCAATATGGTTTCCCAAAATTGTATCATTACATCTCTCCAATCATCTAAAAAGTTCTGCCATAAATTCTTCATTTAAAAAACATTTCATTTCTTGAATCAGTTATGGATAGTTAGATACAATTTTGCAGAGCTTCATGAAGTAGAAGATGCAAACAGGAAAAGATGTTCCCATTTACATTGAATAGCCAGTTCTGTACATTTCATACAGGTTGTTTGTCCTGAAAGCTGCATTTTGTTGAATACTGACTATAAAAGCCTGAAATTGAGCAGGACATTTAAAATGAAAAAAGTTAGGCACTTGAATTTGCTGTGTCCACTGCCTTACTACCTCTCTTACCAGGGCAGACAAAAAATATCCAAGTGGAAGGATGCTAACATCACTCTTCATGATTTCAATTACACAAACATTATTATCCTATTACTGCAGGGAAATGAAAACCCCTTTAACTAGTAATTTTCTAATATGCATATTTAAATTCACCACTTAAGATGTCCAGGATGTCCTCGAGGAGTTGGCAGGAGTCCATTACCTGAAGCCAAAACAAACAATTTTCTGTGAAAGAGCAAATAACAAGGAATGAGATCCTTTCTCATTCCTCAAATTCCCTGAAAACCCATGTGAAACTCTCACTTTTCTGCAGTACTGAGAGGGAAGTTGTAACTTGTCTGTGCTTCAGCTGGCTGCTGACTGCTACCACAGCCTTCAAAATGCCTGGCTTTTCTCATGGGCACAGGGATCCTTGAACTGTAGAAGGAACAACAGCAGGTAAGCCAAGGAAATGTATCACCACTCCATTTTTTAGTCTGCACAAGCAGAGAAGGCATGGCAACCTGGGTTTATGTGCAGATGCTCCCAGATAACACCCATTACCTTCACAAGCCTTTAGCCCTTTAGCGAAAAAGTCTTTTTCATGAACAAACATCATAGTCAAGCATAATCTGAAATCTCTTGCTGGTCAGTAAAATGTAGGGGGGAAAAAGGAAAAAAGAGCCAAGTCTTTGGACTATTGTCTTGTAATTTGTCTTTCTACATTCATCTTTTTGCTTTTAAATTTTCATTATATTTGCTGGGTTAGCCAAGGAAATATGATAAACACATTCAGGAGAGACAGACTAGATAAATGCAGCAGTTGCCAAAAAAATTAATGAGTGGTTTATCACATAGAATGCATTTAGTGTGGAAGAATTTACATTATTTGCTTAATTTAAATCTGCATTTTCAGGCTGTAGTTTCCCATATTTATAATGAACCATTTAAAAAAGAAGATACAAATGCAGTGAATGCTGTGGGCTTTCTGAAGTTTTCAGTTGTGCTTTACCTTTATGGACAGAGAGACAATAGTAACATAGTACAATATCTGAGTATGAGAATAATTTGAGAATAAGTATAACGTAGTCCAGAAAGAATTCTTGGTATATAATGCAGTTGAACACAATTTGATTTCATATTTCATCACTTGATCAGTTTGTGAAAGATCTAATTATTCACAAAGTCATCGACAAAATATAATGAAGACATTAGAGCAAGTAAAAAGAGAACTGTCAATATTTCACTGCCACTGTTGCAGCACTATCATTGTCAGCACTCTCACTCCTCCCTTCATTAATCTTCCTCCATCTAGAACGAAACACTTGGATTCCCCTGTATTACATCCATGCGTGGTGACAGCCCTGTTAAGCCCTTGTGCCTGGCTGCCTGTATTTCCACAACCATTTGCATTTTGTTCAAACAGCTGTATTAGAAATTTGTAATGGATTTATTCAATAAAATATTATTATAAATTAGTTGTCATGTCATTTGGATACATGACATTGTCATCTCATCCTTCTGTGCTTGTTTTACTACCTTTTCATAATATAAATCTCCAGTTGGGATCCCAGGAACAGAACCGACCGACACCAAAGGAATCTCTTACCTGTTAAGATTTTTCTTGGATCAACATTAATTATCTTCATGATAATTGTATAAATCCAACATTCAGTTGAAAGCACTTTAAAGGGAAGTACCCTTTTATGATCCCCCATCTGACCAGAGATCAAAGTCTGGAAACTACTACTGCCATCACCACAGTCGGAGCTTTCCTTTCAGTGCCACTCTGCAGCAGGACACTGCTCTGCACAAATTACATTGCAGTGATAGCCCAACTAGATGGCATTATCTACATATTTTAAAATTACATTCTATACCGAAAAGGAATTATTTTGTCATGCATATGGAAGAGCTCACTAAATTAGTCAAATACACTGAGCTTGAGTGCCTCCAGTAGTAAATAAACAGATTCAAAGACCAAGAAAGGTATTTTCATAGAAGTAATTTTGTTATCAATATAGAAAGGAATTATAAGAAAAAGTTATGTATAGACTGAAAAGACCATAGTGTACTTCTTTGCAAAGTGTACTAAATCCAACCAAATCACTCTTCTATAAAAAAACATCACTAAGGATCTAAGAGACCATATGCAGTATTTGATATAAATCTACAATGAAAAACCCACCTTAAATCTCAATACAAAGTTATGTGCTATGTCACAATACAATAGACAGACTGAGCATCATATGTTGAAAGAGTCTCGCTACCACATTTTTTTCTTACTAACTGTAGATACCAGGATTTTCAATGATCTAATGTGTAATTAATGCAGCATTCTTCCAATTAAGGTGAGCAATACTAATTATATTGGACTGTATCATAGACTTTGTGTTTGTAGTGTTTTACCATCTAAGGTTAAAAATCTAGCACCAGCAGTAATAACACATAAGCACGATAATATAATGCTGCATATACAGAAAAAAACCCCAGTATAGTGTGCTCACTGTATTCCCTGGCAAAAAGTAAGATCATTCTGTGTTTGTGTTTTACAGAAATGCCTGAAGACATTTCAGTATTATACTGCAATACAGTTCACAAAAATGCAAACATAACAGTTTCTGTTCTGGAAAACATACTTCTGCAACACCATTAAAGCTGGAAGAAAGAAAAATATCAACAAATTATACCTAAATTACGCCACCTTTTCCACATGAACTTTGTCACTACTGGAATGAGGACATGGAAAACCTTTACTTTATTAATTCATATTACCAAATTAAAACTTGCTGAATCAGAGAGCATGATTTAAACATATTGTACTCCTACCAAAACAAGAGTGGGTGAAAATGGCAATAGAGAACCTGGGAAGCAACAGAGATGTTCAGCCCTAGTCTTTAAATGTCTTATTCCACAGGAACAAAGGATTAAACATTAAAACTCACTGTAAAGTCTCACACTGTACTTCTACATTAGATACACCCTTCATCTCCACTGATTTTATTTCAGTAATAAAAAATTACTTTAAAATTGTCCCTACCCAGTCACAGCCTGAGTGCTGCTGTTCCCAGCATGTGAAGACATAAGTCTGGCTAGGAGTGTGCAGTTTAACAGCTCCTCCACAGCAGTTTGCTCACTGGTCTACTATTACCTTCAAGTAAACAGTTATAGTATGAAAAGACATAAGGCAACAGACATTCATCACACTGCAGACTGATGATGAGACAGTTACTCTGGAATAAATGACTCATTTTAAATGCACATACTTTTTGCACCTTTGAGGTAAAAAAAAAAGAAGTGCATTCAGTGGTAAATAGATGGTTGCATAATAAGAGTTAATACTTTCACTAGGAAATAATAGGGAAAGCAGTATTCAAATCTTTAGCATTACACAGCAGAAACAACCAATGCTGCTGTTCTCATATATTATTTCATCCTTTATCCTTATTCCAGATGTAACCACCCTTTGCAAAAGACACAATTCTATACTAAGCACTATTTTAATATAATTTATTTACAAAACAGCTCTTTGTTCATATTTGGCATCTCCACAAACCATAATTAACATCCCTATTTTTGACATAGGTGGGAATGCAGACGTGCACTCCATGAGGCACCTCTCCCACAATGCATGTTCATAGACCCCTACAAACCTACATAACACAGACAGAAATTCATTATTCAGCATTTGCTGGATTCACCAACAGGTTATCTAATTTAGATCTAATAATGTGAGGGTGTAACACAGCAATTAGCATCAGTGAGAAGCTGACTGACAGAAGAGAATAAAAGCAGAAGCAGAGCAGCCTGATGGAGGGGAGAAATGAGCACATTTCAAGGTCAAGAGAGCAGCTCAAGCTTGTATGGGAGCATCTCTTACACACAATGAAGTTGTAAAGAGGCTCTGCACAAGTAATTTACAAAAAGCATGTCTAAATGTAAAGCTTTAAAAATTATTTTTGGCTTTGCAATAACAGCATAAAACATATCTTCTGCATAACTCTCCCTTTGCATGCTCAAATAAACTAAGAAGCAGTTTTAATTTCATTTCTAGTAATTGATTATTGCAGTGCCTCATTAAGGAAAAACCCCAAAATACAAACATGAAGTTTAACGTCACAGAACAATCTTAAAATGCCTTGTGTTTCACCAGCCAATCAATATGTCTTCACAATCCTTGAAAGATACACATAGAAATTTTCTTGAGTGTACACTGAGGATTTGGGATCCTGCATATGGCAAGCAGTTTCTCTGTTTAAATGTACAGAAGTATTAGATTTTGAATTTTTATTTCACTTTTGCTGTGTAATATTGGTACCACTACTGTCAACAGCAACATACCTACTGAGTCACAATCTTGCTCTGAGTATGAATTTTGCTGGAATTAAGATTTTGCCATTGGGGAGGGTGGGGGTGGGGGAAAGCTGTTTGATATTAGGTTTATTTGCTATAAATAAATCAGTTTGTCTTGATGCTCATTATACAGGAGTCACTTAAAAAGCACATATTGAGTTGTGTGTGTCATCTTCTCCCCCTACCAGCTAGGCTCTGATTTTTAGTAAATTGCAAATCCTTATCACCTATCACATGAAAATCAATATTGAAGATATTGCAAAGGTGAATATGCAAAGGCTTGTAAAGTCACATGGAGCTATCTCACATAGCAGACGTCTGTTAAGGCATTTCTGAATGAATCAGTAAGTACATTAATTTTTACAAGATCACTTAATATTAATACATATACATATCTATATTTATTTACATATATTTATGTGTAAAATTAAATGCATAAACCTAACAGAATATATCTTCTGAAGAAATCAAAGTGGATTGGCAAAAAATTTAGACCAGAATGTGATCTTTCTAAATGCTTAGGTGTAGGAGACCTCTTTTCATTTTGAGGTTTCAGAACATGTTAAACCCAACTAAAGATACACCAGAGAGGTGAAACAGAAACCCTTGAAAAAGGCAGGTTTAGCAAGCTAAATCTTCTGGAAGTTATGATGCCAAAAGTATAAAAATTAAGTTTCCAACATCTCTCCTTGAAGTTCATATCTTACAAATTGCCCCAGTCTTTTGATCCTTGCAAAACATAATTACAGTAACTCTCCCCATTTACATCCTTTCAGAAAGAAGAGTAACCCTGCACAAAGTAAGGTTGAACTATTATGCCTACAGATTATGGTGTCACCCACATTTAATTGAAGATAATTTCTTAAAAAAATAATTACTTCTTTATACACTTAACACACTTAATTTGTTGTTCTTTATTGGTAAGACAGATGAAGAGAATTAATTTTGTGTACTTATATTTGCATTCCTTGTGAGCCCCAATGTCTGGTTCCGTGGTATTAAGGGGAGACGGTAGAAAACGCAGATCAATTCAAGAGGCAGCTGAGGGCACTACAAGTGTAGTACACTTAGCTCCATTTAGCATGGTTATGAAGTTTGCCTCTAAAGCAGACCGTGTAATGGAAACCATGGCAACTGCTCAACTATGGCAAAAGAGGTAAGAGCGTGAACTATAAATATTCAAATTGCATGCAGCTTATAAATTTGCTTTTAAATATATGATGAACAAAGAACTATTTAACTTTATACAGAGTATATTTTTGTGTAATTTCCACTAATGCTGAAGTCTCAAAGCTTTCAAAGGCAGACACAACAGCCACAGTGCAATGAAGAGGTGGCAATCAAGTTATGAAAGCATTAACCATGAGTCGTACTAAACATGTTTTGTATATTAGGTTCTTATCCCATTAACAGCACACAGCACAGCTTAGGACACCCCAACCAACATTTAGGTAAGAAGTCAGGGTTTCTCCCCACCAGCAGAAGGCAGCAGTTCAAGATGCCCTTCTCCTCCACCCTGGTCATTTGCTGTAGAAGATGAATTCTTCCTCTGAATTCGAACAAACCACATTTACCTGGCCTCTTCTAGCTCCTCAACATTCTAGAAATAAAGAACTCTAATACTAGTCTTTTGACTGCATTATTTAGAAGTTACATGGCAAAATAGCCAATTGCATCTCTACAAGAGCTTAAATGTATCTAAAGCAAGAGGTATTTTTCCTTTTCCAGTTCCACTTGCGTATTCCACCATATTCTGATATTTCACATCAGATTGATGGAAGATCACTCAGAAGTTTTTTTAGGCTTAATTTTCAGCATGAGGAATGTCTTGGACTGGACCATCAAAAGGTTTTACAACTTGACTGCAATAGTAATCTCTGAAAATAGCTTCATTGAGTAAGATATGATATTCTCAAATTCTAACATAAAAAAAAAAAATTAAATTGTGGGTTTTTTGTGTTTTATACAACTTCAGTTGCTTTAAGAGATAAAATTTTAACAACAATTACAAGAATATAATCACGCAGGTCAGGAAAGCATCCTGCATTCTCCAGATGTTAACCACTACAAAATGAGACCCATTTTCCTTCTATAGGATGAAACAGCAGATCATCTATTTTTACAGATGGAAATTCATCTTTCAAAGGTATACAGGATTATTAGTTTATCTTTAGAGAAAGCACATTTATATTCCTAATTTAGGAATGCAAATAAATTAATTTGGACCGAAATGATGCACTATTTTTCCTTGTTTAATCCCAAAAAAATTTATTAAAAGACATTAAATAGAAAACTGGTACTTCTATTTGATGCTTGGTGTGAAGAGTTTTCAATTCGAGAGGTAGCATTATCTTCAAATCATAGAATCACAGGATATGCTGAGTTGGAATGGACAGGACACACAAGGATCACCAAGTCCAACTCCTTGTCCCCACACAGCACTATCTCCAAGAATCACAATATGTGCCTGAGAGCTTTGTCCAAATGCTTCTGGAGCTCTGTCAGGCTTGGTGCTGTGACCACTTCCCTGGGGAGCCTGTTCCAGTGCCCTACCACCCTCTGGGGGAAGAACCTTTTTCTAATATCCATCCTAAACCTCCCCTGACACAACTTCAGGCCATTTCCTTGGGTCTTGTCATCACAGAGAAGAGATCAGGGTCTGTCCCTCCTCTTCCCTTCACAAACAAGTTATAACTGCATTGAGGTCTCCCTTCAGTCTCCTCCAGGCTGAACAGACCAAGTGCCCTCAGTCACTCTTCGTACAGCTTCCCCACAAGGCCCTTCACCATCTTTGTTACCCTCCTTTGGACACTCTCTAATAAGTTATATCCTTCTTACATTGCGGTGCCCAAAACTGCGCACAATATTCAAGGTGAGGACAATCCCCTCCCTTGCCTGGCTGGTGATGCTGGGGCTGATGTACCTCAGGACAGGGCTGGCCCTCCTGGCTGCCAGGGCACTGCTGACTCATGTTCAGTTTGTCCACAGGACCACGAGGTTCCTTTCCATGCCAATGCTTTATAGAATCTAATGCCCCAGTCTGTCCATACAGCCAGGGTTGCCCCACGCCAGGTGCAGAATCCAGCACTTGTTGAACTTCCTATGGTTGTTGATTGCCCAGTCCTCCAAGCTGCAGGGCCTCCCTGCCCTCGAGGGAGTCAACAGCTCCTCCCAGTTTTGTATCATCCGTGAATTTGCTCAGTGCCTCTTCAAGTCCTGCATCCAAGTTGTTAATGAAGATGTTGAAGAGCACAGGGCTGAGGATGGCACCTGAAGAACCCCACTAGTGACAAGTCCCCAGTCTGATGTCACTCATTCATGATAACCCTTTGTTCTGATCCATGAGGCGGCTGCTCACCCATTACATGATGTGGATGTTTATCCAGCTGTGTGCTGGACATTTATTCCAGAGGATACTGTGAAAGACAGTATAAATGGAAAGTATTGAGAGCTTTACTGAAATCCCAAAAGATGCCATTAACTGGCTTCCTTTGATCAAGTAAGTGGCTTACCTTGTCATAAAAATCAGGTTTGATTAGCAGGACTTTGCTGCCATGAAGTTTGCTCTCTCTACAACTCCCTGAAAGGAGGCTGTAGCCGGGTGGGAGTTGCTCTCTTCTCCCAGACAACCAGTGACAGGATGAGAGGACACAATCTTAAGCTGTACCAGGGGAAATTTAGGCTAGACATTAGAAAAAAAAAAATTACAGAAAGAGTGTTTGGGTGTTGGAAAAAGGTGCTCAGGAAGGTGGTGGAGTCCCCATCCCTGGAGGGTGTTTAAAAAAAGACTGGATGTTGCACTCCCTGCCATGGTTTATGGTTTACTTGATAAGGTGGTGTTAGGTCATAGGTTGGACTTGAAGATCTCCAAGGTCTTTTCCAACCTAGTTGATGCTGTGATTCTGTTCCATCAGAGTACTGGCCAAAATGTAAGTCTTTCCCTGGTTTTTAAAATAAAAATTTTCAGGTTCAGTAACACTTATCTACAAGTTCTGTTACTTAAGTAAATAAATTGATACCCCAGAACATGAAACTTGTGGAAATAATTTTTAATTGTAATGAAGTATTGCCAGCAATTCTTATTATTGGTTACTCTCAGACCCACAACAGTTCTTTTAATAAATGCTCACTTTTAGCAGGAATGGCTTTCTATATAACCTATTATAACCTATTTTAAAGTACATATAACCTATTTTACCTAAAGTACGTATAACCTATTTTAAAGTACACTCTGTCCTAAGCAGCCTTCTCCTTAAGTGTACTTACACAGAGATTCTATCAGATCAAGGAAACACCATAGTACACACAGTGATTTCACATCTACCTGTCCAGTAATTAAACATACACATTAGTGTTCTATAAAAATGCCTGCAAGATAACACCTTAAAATGTGAAGAAAAGTACCTATGAACACAAAAATTTTGAATCTTTTTCACAATTCCTAATTCAGTACAGAATTAGCCCTACACTCTTAAAACACCATATGCAGTTAGACCTGAAGAGAAATATAACTTATTTCTTCACCTAAAAGGCCTCAGATACTTCAACACTCAGATTCTGCTCAATAGTTCAATTACAGATTACCATTAAAATTGAAGTAGATGACACAATCAACTTACATATTCAATCTTTTTATTTTGATTTACAATTCAAATAATATAAACATCATGTTGTTTTTAAGTACTCTCATCCATTATGTTTCTCTTAATACTCCTACTACATCTTACAGATTTCCTTATGTGATGTATCACACTCACCTTTCACTCATACTCACCTTTCACTCACATTGTTACAATGATCTACAATGTAGTTAAATATTATTGTAAAGATGTCCACCTACTATTGTTTTATCACTTACAATCCTGATTATACATCAGCCATATCATGTTCTTAGGCAAGAGTCACTCAATAAATCAATCCATGATATACCTCTAAATAACTTGGCTATAGTACAGGAACTTTAAAGGCTGGCAGTTCAGCAGAGTCTAGGCCAGTGAACAAAAATCAAAATTCTCTTAGAGGAATCTAGTATTTCATATTAAGGACTCATTACTTGTGCTCCTGAATCAATGTAAATTACTATCCTATTGCTATAGAAATGATAAAAAATGGCCTTCATTAAAAGAACCTCCTCACAATTGATGAAGCACTTATTCTTCCAAACTTAATATTCTATGCTCAAGACAATTAGGATCTACATGCACAGAGGGCTGTTTTTCTGCTTGTTTGCCAAGACTGCCAAACAGTAACCCACCTTGACTGAAGGGGGCATTTGGCTGCCTTTACTAAAGTATTGTACTCAAAACCTTTCATCAAACTGGAAACTGTACTTTGCTAACAAAATTATACTGATTGCACAATGAAGTTGGACTCTTGCTAGCACAGACTGTTATTATTATAGATAATAGCAACACAATTTATACCCATTTTTTAAATGTATCTTCAAAAAAATCATGGACCTGCCTTCAAAATGTGACTAGGAGACCTTGATTTTAACCTTGTGTCAGTTTTCAATTTCTTTTTTGTATTTCCCCTGCACTCTAATTGATCCTAATATGCAAACTCCTTCCCAGCTCCATCTTTGATACCAGTGTTCTGAATAAGGAAGAAGAATCAGATATTGTGCAGACAGTACACAAAACTCACAGCTTAGTTCAACACTGTAATAGCTACACAAAGTGTTAATTAAAAAAGGCAGTAATAATTTCTTTTCCCAGTACTTCAATTTTCACAGTAACTATTCATCATCAAGACAGAAACAGTAAGATGAAGACACAGACCACTTTAGATACAAATTTGACTGCTTTATGCTAATGCTTCCTGCCTTGTACTCATATATAAAAGCTCATTTCTTATCACGTTTATTCAATCTTCTGCCTATATGTGCTTCATTTTCCTGTTCCATACTCCACGGAGAGTCTGACCCTTAAATGTGATGAACTGGCAATGGATCAAACAGTTGGGAAATGCTGACAAAACAAGAGAAACAAGGTTTCTCTTTCTACCTAGTGTAACAGAATGTGGCTTTCAGAGTCTTGCAATGGGTCTTTACACATATCTTTAATATACTGAAGACACGATTCTGGAGAGTACTTGTCTCCAGACCAGGATAAGGACTATTTTTTTTTTTTCATAGTAACTTTATGAAGGGATAAGGAAAATAAAAAAATAAAATAAGGCAATTGCATTCAAATTGTTGTACTCATATTTTTATACATGCCTATACCAGTACTTACACAGGCACACAAATACATATGTTTTTGTGCCTATATATATATATATATATATATACACATGCACACACATACACACACACACAGACACACATATATATATATGTGTGTGTGTGTGGCATGTTAATAATTTAGAAGGCCTAAGATTTTTCCACTATATTTACTCAGTCAGTTTACTGAGATAAGTACCATGTTAAAAAATTTGCAATGAGTATCCAAGTCTGTTAAACCACCTGTACTCCACTTGCATTTTTGCAAGGATGTATAATTGATAATTAAAAGCCCTTTTGACATGCAAGCTTGCATTGCTATGGGATGTTTCAGTTAAAAAAACTAAAATAATAAAATAATTACAAGCACAACAAATTATGCTGCCCTACATATAACCTTTTATACTTCTCTCTGCTTATTGCAAGCAATTATTTATTTCCTTCATAAAGATTTGGAGAGACTACTGTGTATCTAAAGTACCTGTATTACCTTCCAGAGGAAGGAATTTGGCAAGGATGATCTGCTACTCTGACTTCACAGATCATACAAGGAGACATATAATTTACAAAAGCAGTAATTACAGGACAGTGCAAATACAAAACATGATTAAACACATTCTCATTATAACACCAATTGCCTTATACAACTTAATTTGGTATCGACCCTGTCCTTATAGATGGGAAGTTAGATAGAGCTAACCTATCAGAGATGTCAGTAAAACAAGTAAATAGAAAGCAAGAGACAAGTCTTAGAAAACATGGCACAGTTTACTCAAGGAAAAAGGTATGAAACAGGGAGTGTGCTTGGGGAATTCCCCAAAGGATGCTCTTCTGCCAAAATGTTCCTAAGACTGCATTTGTAATTTCTTATAAGGTTTTTTCAAAGAATATTGGTAATGGCAGGAGGATAGAAGATAGCATCAGTACAAAAAAAAAAAAAATTTAAATATGAAGAGCAAGAATTGCCCTTGCTCAATAAAATCTTAAGATTTGGTTCTATGTTAAGAGACTGCAAATGTCAAGACTAGAAATATTAGCATCTCCATGGCTGGAAGAGAAAAAATGCTGCATAGAATTCCTCTGAACTATTAATGTAGTACACTCACTGCACAAAAAAATGTCATAAGATGATTGCAAACTGGAGCAGGATGAAGATTTAAAATTGTGCTTAATTCTAATGAGTTCTCTTCAAGGTGGACTGAATTAAAGATAAGAACAATATGAGGAAATAGTTTGCTTTGCAAAGCAAGAGAGGAAAGAAAAAGAAGACAATTGCTCAAACATGGCTCAGCGTGAGGGAACATGTGAGGGGCAAGGTCTAGTCAATCTGAAGGCAGCATATTCATCACAACAAGTAATACGAAAAAAGCAAAATTAAGCAGCCAGAATTAAGCATATACCTAAATAAACCTACCAAAAGTGTAATGTGTAAATTGGAGCAATGGAAAAGACCCACTGATCAGGAAGTTTTCCTCTAATCAAGGTTCCTACCTATTCAAATACAAACATTTCTGTAACTGTCAACTTCCTTGCCATGTTTATAATCCCTGGCAGGAACATAACTGCTTCTAGTACAACAGAAACCTCTCACCAATTCCACTAAATGTCTGTGAGTTGGGCAGAACAGTGTGCACCTCTGAGGACTTCAAGGGATTTCTTGAAGCTTTTATTCTAAGAAAAATTGTTTTCAGACTTCTTCAGTTCAACCTCATATGAACAAGAACCAGTTTCAAATGAATAAACAAATATTTCTGCTTTCACCATCTTCTCTGAACTAAATACAATCACAGTCTAGCATTTTTAAGAAGTTATTATTTGACTGGAAGAAGCAACATGTGCTAATAAACAGAGATTTCATTTTTGGACACAAAACATTTGATAGTGACATCTTAATGGACTAGTATGTGAGGACACTGAAGAGATGTAACAGTAGGCAACACTGAATACACCACTAGTTAAAGAGAACAAAACATTATACAGATACACAGAATAGCTGGAAAATATTTTCCATGGATTATAAATCAAGTATAATTAATTAGCCTTTATTTTGAATTTAAAGAAGAAAAATACAGATAAAATTTAAATACATATTCATGGATGCTAGATTGGCAATATAAAAGAGAAACTCCAAGCTTTACTCCAGGATTTTTTAAGCATTTCCTAATCATGAATACTTAGATTTAGTTAATAAAATATCACAGAATGGTTTGGCTTAGAAGGGATCTTAAAGATCACTTAGTTTCACCTCCAAACATTTTTATTATTTTGTTAGGAAGAGAAACTAGAAATTGCACTCTAAATCTACACAGAGCAAACCAAAAACTTGCCAGGTAAAAGACTGACCCTACAGTTGTCACTGTAGTTTCTAAACCTAAAGTTTTATCTTTTCTTTCACTTAATAACTTACCTTACACTAACACTCAGTCTTCTCTTTCAGTTGCAATGCTGAGAGGCTGGCAAACAGAAGGGATGATATTCACTCATCTGCAGTGCATTTGTCAGTCACTTGTTGACAAAAGCCTCTGACTGACCACTCTGTCCACACTGGTTCTCAAGCATTTCTCCAGTGTTTTCCCAGAACCTGGATGCAGTTTTTATAGAGATCCTATGTCACATCACACACACTTTTGACATGATGATAATAAGAACTCTTCTCATTTGTAGATCTAACACTTGAAACACTATTTGCTAATTCTATACATGCTATTGGTCATCTCTGAAAAGAAACCAGCTGTCCTGGATCCCTCTTTCCTCCAGGAACTGCGTACCATAGGATGAATCAATTCATGTTGATCCCTGACATAACCAACAGGTCCCTAAACATGAAAAAGGATTCATCAAAACAGATGAGATCCTTCTTCAATACCTCACTTTATAATTTTCTTCCCATAAACTCAGATTCTTCCTCTTTACCTTACCACTTCTCTACTTTATTTCTCCATCTGTCATTCTAATCAAGAGGAGAGATAGTTTGAAAAAAATACATAATTACTCTGCCAGCTTCTCTCAAGCTGCATGACAAGAAGTCTTAAAGTCTTCCTGTGTTCCCAGCAAGAGATGATCAACTTTATTCTCCCTCTCTTACCAATCTTCACTAACCCAGTGAAAAGGTTCCTGTATTTTAGATCTGGTCCAGATTTAAACTAGACACTGATTCCAGAACTCCCCTGGGTGGAACAGGAAGAGGTTACAGAAGGTGGCTTATAGAGCAGAGATATAAAAAATGGTAGAAGATTTTTCTTGTAAAAACTTGTGTCAAAGCATTGTCCAGAGAAGTCAAAGATAAATATCATAAAGACAATTTTGCAAAATGGCAAATTTTCCTGTACCCTCAAAGTTTCATTTTGTTCAATGACAAGGGAAGCTTCCTCCTTAGAACTTCTCTTTGGAAGTTTTGTATCATAGTAATTCAAACTCTTCAAATTTCAACTCCCTTTTTTTTTCTGGGAAAATTAAAACTCATTCACTGGACTTTATCATTGACAATTTTTACTTACAGATTAAGCCATCCTCACTAAGAAAAGATGACACAAAACCTCTTAATTAAAAGGACATCTTTTACAAGGAAAGGCTGAGAGAGTTGGGTCTATTAAGACCTCAGAAAACACAACTGAGAGGGAACCTCGATGAAGCTTTCCAATGAAGGGGAGGGTGTCAGAGGATGTTCCAGGCTTGCCTTGATGGTGCCAAGCAATAGGAGAAGAGGCAATGGGCAGAAACTGATGCACAGGAGTTTCCACCTGAACATGAGGAAAACTTCTTTACTGTGCAGGTGACTGAGCACTGGAACTGATTGCCAAATGACCCCACCATGGTCCCTTCCAACCGTGCTGTGATTCTGTGGTGTGTGACATGCTGTCTAACTTGAACATAAAATCTCTGAATATTCCTGTCTGCATAGAACACAATACTACAAGACACTAAATGTAAAAAATCTTTGCTAACTTAAAAGGCAAGAAATAAATTCAGACAATTTTTAACAAGATAGAATATGGAAGTAAAGTTCTAAGTACTTTAAAGATTAATTTCAAAAATCTGGTTACTTAAATGATTGCAACAGCTACTTAAGAGACACAATTTAGTATATATTTTCCTCCTGTTCTCAGTCATAAGCAGAAATATCGGTAGGCACTCATACATATAGATATACCCACATTTTAAATATTCATAGCACATCTGATTATGCCATATGAATATTCATAATGAAATTACAGGGATGCTGACAGAGAGATGTGTAAATGAAATAGCTTCTCAAAGATACGAAAGCAGATAGTATGCAGAGGTATAAATACACTGAAATTTCTGTGCTTTCATTGGGACTGCTGTCTACTGAGCCTATATCACTTCTCTGCACAAGACAAAGCCTCAGCTCTCTGCAAAACCTCAAGCTAATAAATGCATATGAAAACAACTATTACAACGTCCCATTGCTAGGATATTTTGGAGAGAAAAGGGGAAATTCCTCAACACACACAATAAGCTTTCCTTGCTTATATTATTGTGGAGATATTTTGGAGATGAAACAGGAAATATTTTGGATATTTTGGAGATGAAAGGGGAAATTCCCTAAAACCCAAGCTGTAGCTTCACAAAAAGTCAGATGAATTTCCCATAGGATATTAAAACCCCAAAACTAAACCCCGCCCCCCCAAAAAAAACCAAAAAAAAAAAACAAACAACCCAAAAAAACCCCACCCAAAAACCCCACAAAATACCAAACAACACCCCCCCCAAAACAAACAAACAAACAAACCAAAACAAGACAAAAAAAAAAAACCAAACAAAAAGCCACACAATCCTAAAGAAGGTCAGAGGGCTGGAGCTTCAGCACCTCTCCTATGAAGAGAAGCTGAGAAAGCTGGAGTGTTCAGCCTGGAGAAGGCTCCAGGAAGACTTTACAGCAGCCTTCCATTACCCAGAGAGAGTCAGAAAGGGACATTTTACAAGAGTATGAAGTGATTGGAGAGGAGAGAATGGTTTTAAACTGAAAGGGATCAAGTTTAGATTAGATATTAGAAAGAAATGTTTTACTGTGAGGGTGATGAGGCACTGGAGCAGGGCACCCAGAAAAGCTGTGGCTGCCCCATTCCTTGGAAGTGTTCAAGGCCAGGTTGGGTGGAAGCCTGGTGTCCTGGAAGGTGTCCTGCCCATGGTAGAGGGGGGTTGGAATTAAATGATCTTCAAGTTCCCTTCCAACCCAAACCATTCTATGATTCTATGGTAAATAAAGATCAATACATTTTAGACTGCAATTGTAATAGAAAAGAGAAATAGTTTGCCTGAAAGTTTCAAACCACATTTAGTCTGATAAATGTAATAGATACAATCAGACAACCCAAATGCTTACTTATATATTTAGCATGGATATCTTTCTTGAATATATCAGTTTTCTGAAGAGGTGTTTTTAACCATACATCATTCCAAAATAATTTAAGTAAACCTTACACATATACTGCCTCAAAACCTTTAACACATAAACTGTCATTGAAATAAACTTTTAATTAATAGTGTAACAATTCCACACCATAACAATAACAAGTGTATGTATCTTTACATAGATTTTCTCTGCAAAAAACACTGAAAGTAACAGATACGGTAACTCCCATACTTGCATGACTGACTTAAAATGTTCCTGGATTCGTTCTGAACAGAAATTAATGAAGTTTTGCCAGAAACATATTAGGTTCTAAAATTACTATTACATGTTATGGTTGTTGAGCTGGTAATGGATTGGTGCAACATCTTCTCCAGTTCTGGGGGCGTTATGAAATTAATGCATGTGAGAACAGTCTCTACTCCTGAAGCTGAAGTGTTGTATTATTCAACTGCAGAAACAATAGCTCTGAATACCAAACTTAAGATCATCCACACCAAACAGCACACAACAAACTATACTCTGGAATCTCTCTTCAACTTCCAATGATAAAATTCAAGGCATCCATTCCACATAGCACAATTTCTACATGTAGTTCCAGTCTCTGTATCTCTGAAGTGTACTGCTAAGGAGTCGAGCAGCTGCCCTATACATAAATAAAGAAATTTGGAACTCTCAGAAGTAATAGTCTGCAGAGAATAGGAGCAAGTTTGTATGATTGTAACAACAGTGGGTTAAGGGGAATACCAAAGGGCTTTTCACCAAGCTCTGTGCAACAAAAAACACAGAATCAACTCAGTAAGCAAACAAAAATAACTCATTTAGACAGCAGGTAGCGAACTTGGGAAATCTGTCATCACAAGGGTTCTCCAGGCTGACAGCATTTATCTGCATTATCAGTATTACTGAAAAGATAAATTGGATACAATAAAGGAAAACAGTTTCCAAAGTTAGAATATGGTTTAGTGTCTTGCACTGTCACTATCAGAAACAGATTGGTGGGGTCGGACTGCAGCTCTGACTTCAGTAAGAACCTCCTTCTGTTTGAATTCCTAACTTCTATTTTCTTATCTTGCATTTGAAGTGTACTTAGAGGTACTGCAAATCCTGACCACAAAAAGATCAGTTTTCCATCCTTGACTTCTGGCCTTCTTTGTAGGAAGACTGTCAGAAAAGCCTGATAGATTAATTTTACTACAATATTTAAGAGCAGCACTATATGAAGAACTTCATTCTATAATGCAGCTCACAATAGAGAAACTGGTAGCTTATCTGCATCAGTGTTTGCTGAGCCTAAAAACATCACCACAGTACTGTAGCAATGCTCTTTGTGACATCCTGACAAGTGATTTTCTAACTTGAATTTAGGCACAACCAACTTCAGTTGTCAAGGTTGTTATGTCAACTCCCACAAACAATTTTCACAGGATTCATTCAACCAACTGCTTGGCAACTCTGTGCAGCAGAGGTTAAAACCTGTAAGAAACTGATCTGCTTGTACAAGCATTCATATATCATATACTGTTTATGTTACCTCACACAGAGACCCATGTATCAAATCTTGATCCTCAAGCTGTTCTCCAGGCTGCTTTATCAGATTACTTTTTAGTCTCAAGAAAGTATTCCATGTGGGGTTTTATCTGAGGGCATTACTGCAAAAGAGGACGGGAAGTCTGCTACTCATTGAAAACTTTGCAAAGACGAAGGTGTGAGAAAGCTCATGTAGTCACTATAATCCTAATTCCTTCCAAGAAATTGGAAGTTTATGACATCCAAAAGCCTTCTGACAGCAGGAAGGAGCAAAAAGTGCCAGTTTTATTGCTGTGGGATAGACAGAATTAAATGTAGATCAGATTGACACAACAAAGATAAAGCAAGAAAGTAAAATATTTGGAAGAAATGATAAAAATTACTCCCCGCGCTCCCAACTACTCAGTACAGAAAACAACTCCATTAAAAATATTTGACTTCATATTGATCATTATTCTGAAAATGCCAAATCCAGCTCCATGAAAGCTAACTAAACTAAAAAAAGTTTCAAAGATGACTTTGAAGAGGAAAAAAAATCAACCAAAAAAACCAAACAAAAATCCCAACCCAACCAGTAATGCAAGAGAAAAAGAAACATTCAAGTGTCCTCCACAGTGAAGAACATAATTTTTTCAAGCCATTATTAGTATGCTATATAAAATTTGCGAGGTATTCAATTTTCTACAATAGTCCCTTTGTGGAAGAAATAGCTCTGTGGATCAGAGAAGATTTTCTGTGCGAAAGGATTCTGAACTTCTGCAAGACAACATCAGAAAAAGAACAGAGTCAATAACAAAGATGTTTATTAAAGATAGTTTTTGCTGTGTGACAGAGCCAATGAATACAAATTCACTATGTTTCAGTTGTCCACCCCTTCTCTTATTTTTTTTTAATTTCAGTTTATGCTTATGGCATACAGTGTAACATTTATCAGCTGGAGGTAAGATGATTACATAATTTTTGTTCCTATTTGTAGTACAATTCAGAAAGTCTCCCCAGTAAATTAAATCTAATTTGTAATTAAGTCATTGTGAAGATTATTTCTTCTTTTTCTCAGAAACTCATAATTCTGAGAATATTCAGAGCACAGATTACATTTCCTTTTTCAGCAAATATTCCAGCCCTGCAGGATACTGTTCACATTTTCACTTGTTCCACTGAAATAATAAACATTTTACACGGTCATTTTATTCTGCCCTAAGTTTGCATTGACAGGTTGCATACTGTGTGCCCCCTGTATTATGTATATTATCCTCCTAAAAACATATTTATGATATCATTAATTCTGAGTAACATACCAAATCCATTAGTCTTTTCTGATTACTGCAAGGCACACTATGTGTATCATGTATAATAAATGTAGCTATAAAATACTTATGGTACAAGGAGTTTTACTCACACTAGCATTCTACCTGTATTACCAAGAAATGATACTATATTCCCTTACTCCACTAACAGCTATGATAAAGGCCACTAGGAGTGAAGTAGAGATTAAACATCAACATGAAGGTTTCTTTCACCACAAATGATTTCTCATTTGCTAAGAATATTTTGTTTCTCAGTCTTTGATAGAAGTGCCAAAAGGAATCTGGAGAAAAAAGAAGAGACTAGATGGAATACTGCAAGAACTTTTTTATAACTAGTCTTTCCGTAAGGTTTTATTAATAGATAAGTAAGTTACAATTTATTAATATATCCTGAAATTATGAGCACACCATTCATAAATTAAGTATTTTAATGTCAGCACACAAAGCAGAAAAAAACACAACTGATAGATTATTAATAAAAAACACTTGGAAAGAATGTGGTAGTGGTGTGTCCTACACAAATGCAGGATGGTGAAAAAGTAACATGAATACACATGCATTTCAAAAGCACTCTTTCCAAGCACTGCAATGGCACCCTTAGGTAAACAAGTCATCAAGATTTAATTAAACGTTGTTTGGTGGCAGGGGCAACGTAAGAATCCATACCAGCTCTCCGATCCCCCAATTTACAACCTCTTCAGTTTCAATGAAACTATCTATGGAGACAGGCTGCAAACTACCTTAATTACAGGAAGTGGTCAGCAAAACTGAATTTCATATTTGTTTCAAATAAAACAATGAGAAACTACACTCTCATGCTCAGATTATCCTTAATTTTTATATCTGTGTACATTCCTCCATAGCTGTGCTGAAGTTAAGCCAAGTCTGAGCTGCTGTCTTGGAATTTTTTCAAGCATCTCATTGCACAGCCAACTTTCCTGCTGTCTTTTTCCACAGAGCAAGAAATTAACTACAACCAACCCAAACAGAAGAAAACTGAGATCATGAAGCACTTAGAGATGAGGAAAAAAAATATTTTTTACTTCCTTGGTCTGCAGTTCCACATACCATTTAACTTTAATATAATAGCATGCTTTCTTATATTTTATACTTTGGATGTTTTTCTTTTTTGAATTCCTAAAGCAAATTTTACTTCATTCCAAAGAATTCAATCCCTCTGTGATCAGTAACTGAACATTTTTGAGCTGTTTATATCTCGGGGATATGTGTGTGTCATCTTCTGTGCTCACAACTTAATTGCTTTGCTGTCACTCTATGTCCCTGATCCTCTGAGCTATACCTTTCTCCTGTGGTCATAGCTCATCTTACATGGAGTTTGCAGCTTATTACACTATTAGTCAAGAAGTGCATGAGAGTCTGTGGGAAAAAATGCCTTTTCAGTACACAATCCTACAATACGAAACTAAAATCAAAACCGATAAGGGAACAATTTCTTGGTCACTATGCAATTGCTATTACAGTTGAAGAAGCTGTAACAGCCCCAGGTAAGCCTAAGAAAAGTGCAAAGTATGCCTGACAAGCCTTGTCAGGAAGCTAAGCAAGGTAAGACAAGTCTCTAGTCAGTGACTGACAATGAAAATATTTCTTGTGATATAGGCATGAGTCTGCTACCAGAATAGGGCTCCTGATTTGGAACCAGCAGCTCTGGGACTGAAAATAGCTGGTCTGTAGGCAGAGCAAACACAGAAAATTACACCAGAGACTTTCAAAAATCCTGCTGGGCCAGAATCAATCCTACGCACTTTTTGCGCTGGAGCTCTGTTGGATGTCCCATAGCTGTACTTACCTGGATGCACATCAATCCCTGGCCACTGGGTGTAGGTTTATTTTTTCAGTCAATGTTCAAAGCTCAGCAGCTATTCTGCCTGCAACACAAACCCCAGAGCATTTCCAGCAACTGCTTCCAACTTGAATCTCCAGTAACAACCAGCTTTACAAATCAGGTTCAGTTTTTGATTTTATTGCTTAAAGTAGGAATGCTTCCTAATCAAGGTTCTCTTCTTACCTTACACCTTCTTTACCACCTGTGCCTTCTGAACTAATTCACCTTTTACCCAGGTATCTATTTGTGAGTGAATCAGGCACATAAAATATGATAAAATATTTCTTGACAAAGAGACAAGACTTCACATTTCCTTACTAATAACACTAGTTCTTCCAAAATCCTATTGGAAAGGTCTGACAACAGACTCCTGGATTAAAGAAAACCATAATGGGAGATGAACATCTCTACTATTTCTTTGAAATAAGTAATACAGGAATATCTTTTTTTTGCTTTTAACCACTTATATGGGAAAAATTTTAAATATGTATTTTGTAACCAGATGTTGACAAGTAGAATGACAAATTTCAAGTGAAAATGGACACCTATGTATTCCTTTAAATCCAGAATTTTCCAGAACTTTATTTATCTGCACTGTCTCTGCTGAATACATATAGTGTTTGCTGCATGGATTTTGGTCCTCTTATTTTTTTTAATCATTCGATTAAAGAAGCAATGCACACCTGTATTAAAAAAAAAAAAAAAAGAATACTCACTTGAACTACAAATAAGGGATTCATCAGAAACCTAGTTCTACACAGAGAAAATCTGCCAAAATCTTATTTATTCACTGAGAGATATGTCTGCAAGGAAAGAAAAATATTTTTTAAAGAGATTATCGTTCTCAATAATTTAAATATGCACATTTCACTTTTAAAGCAGTTATGTTTTGTCTTCTAAGAAAGGCAAAGTAACAAAACAATTTAGTTCCATATACCTGCAAAAATTTTTAATACTTAAGACAGCCAGCTAATACACTTGTGAAACTAAAACATATATTGTTTATAAACTTATAGTTCAAGCAATCAATTACTAGGTCAGCAATCTCACACATAAGCAGGTGCTAAATGAATAATTTTCCACATAAAAACGCTGTTTGAGAAAACAATTTTTAAAGGCTGCTCTTAATACAGCAGGTTTTCATGTTTCAGTAATTTAATTTTATCTGTTAGAACCATGCAAGAGTTGCCAAGGATTAAGTTTTTCCTTCAGCATAAAATGAAATGTATTTTACTGAATGCCTGAAGCCTTTGTATATTTATCTGTTATTCTGAGGAGTTATTGCTCAGTAGTCAGTGGTATACACCACTGCACATGTAAGTAAAAAAGTGGGCTCTGAGAGGGTGCACAGTCCATGAATTTGGATAAGAAATGGCAGAACAGATGAAAAAAGTTACATTCTTTTGAGAAACAAATGTTTTCTCTATTGGAAATTTATTCCTCCAGATGATCAAATGACCTCATAACTCTGCAGTAGCACAGGAGACCTTCCTGCTCTCAGTTCCCAGGCCTAACATTAGAATAAAGTACTGCAACACCAGTAGATAGAAGCACATAGATAGTTCCTTGAGATTTCCAGACTATTTAGAACTTTAAATTGACATTTAGAACTGAAAAACCAATCCCTATTAAAACACTTTTTTCACCCAATTAGATTTACTTTTTCATAATTTTCTTTTCTAGTTCAGAGATTTTGCTGATGTAACCACAAGCCATAACTTGACTGCCCTGCCCATACACACTCAATCATAAAAATAAACATGAGTCTCTTCCTGATGCCTTCTCTTTACCTGTCTGCTCTTTATGTCTACATGCTACTGATTTGATTAATGGATTCTTCAGTACTTGCAGTTTGCTAAGCAAGTAAAGAATATTTTCCTCAAAATATAAGTTGCCAGCAACCAAGAGACAAATTACATTTAAAAATGGTATTTATTCACCCCTCCCCACACACAATTGCATCCTGTTTCCACAGGTGGCCTTTCTGAAAGTATAAGCCCAGTAGTGCCTTACCCATAAATTCCTGTTACTGCTCAGGCAGCAGCAACCAAGGGAAAGTCAGACCAGGCCTCTTGCAAATTGAAAAAAAATAATGAAATTAACTTCTTTTCTACTGTAAGCCTCTATAAGTCAGGTCTGATAAAGGAGCATCTGGGAGTGCGTGGCTTAGAAGGAGAGTGATGACCATGCTGAGCCCACTCCCTCCCATGGGCGGCCCGTGAGCAATCGGCCAAACTGAGTGACCCCGAGGCCGGAGTCAGCCTGACCCACTCCAGAGCCAAGACTCAGGACTGTGTCAATAAAAACCTCTGGAGGTGCCCTGTACGATGTTGAGCTTTAAGTGGGAACGTATCCAGCATCAAGCCACCAACTGAGGTGTTGCTCTGTCTAGCTAAGCCTTGAAAATCTATGGAAAGGTGTTCCATAGCCTCTAAACAACCTGATCTCATGCTGCAGTACCCCACCTCCAAGGGGAATTTGCTCCCCTACTTCTAAGCCAAACAACCCAAGGTGCATTTTGCACCCTTATTACAGTACCTGGTAGTACTAAGGTGACATTGTCACCATCAGCTTTGCAATTGCCCTTCAAATACGTGGAGGCAGCTGCTAGATCACCCTTCTGCTTAATCTTCACCACTGTTTGGAAGTACAACAGCAACACAACTGATGTTTCCAAGGACCTGAATTTAGACCCTTCAGAACCTGCCTGCTACAGAACCTAGGAACTTGTAAGCTATTTAAAAAGATTTGGAAACACCAAGTCTAATAGCCAAAGTTACCCAAAAAAGGAAGGTATGTATCTCTCAGAATAAAGGCTGCACAGTCTTGGAAGAGATTCCTGCCAGAGCTAGTGAAAGCATGTGGGCAAACAGCAGAATAACTGACAGCAGATGGTTTTAATTACTGGACAGTTGAACAAATTACTACAACAATTTTCTCCAGCCACACAGGCTCTGCCTCCGTGGTGATCACCCTTCTCCACGCTGCAGAATCTTTTGCTGATTTCTTATACCTTGCAGAGTCCCCCTGAGATCCCCTGCAGAGATGCAGCTCTGCACTGCAGCTAGAATAAGGCTGTCCTGAACATACTGCAAAGCCTTCAGGCAGTCTATTTCACTGGAGTCACTGGTAGTGTTTTTTTTAAGTAAAAAAGAGTAAATAAACACATAAAATCATTGTTTGAAATAAACAGACTTTATATTAAAAAATTCTAACTCTAAACTTTGCAGAAAAGCTTACCAAAGGGTATAAAAGCTCACAGTTTAACTGGTAGCTGTAGCAAATATATCTAAAGCACATCAATAATTTATCTTTTTGGGAGGGAGAGGACACTTCTGCCAAGGCATAAACAAAAGACTCAGCACATGTTGTTATGCTGGCATGTAATTCAGGGTCTTTGTCACAAAGTGAGGTAAAATTAATTACTGTAACATAATTAACTCACTATAAACTCAGGACCAAATGATAATTACTGTTGAAAACATTATTTAATGAGAAGTTAAAAATTCCAAATCTGAGATGACTTTATGTAATTCGAATTAATATAGTATTCACTATGTAGCATGTACTAACAAGTCTGAAAAAAGTATTTTCCTTAAATGTCATTTGATGTTCTCTTTTTCCTGTGAAGGCTGTTTACATGGCAAAGAACGTTTCGTAGCTAAATCTAGAAACACCAGAAAAAAGTGGAATCTTTGCAGCACAGACTCTGATATTTGTTGTTCTAGGACATTTTACCACTCCTAGTAGGAGGGAGGTGATCCCTCAGTCATCTCTTCCATGGTAAGAAACTTTCTGAAGGAGTAGGAAATAAAGGTTAGCTGGCAATTAGCTCTACCTTTTGCATCCCCACCAGTCAATTTCCCTATGCAGAATTAGAACAGATTTATTAAATTAGTATTCTTTCAAGCCTTCTTGCTGACCAGACATTTTTAAATTATAGCAACTTAGCTGAAATTCATAAGAAATAAGATTCAGATATTCTGCTGCAACTAATCCCAGTTAATTTTTAAAGAACAAAATAGATTAAGAACTTACATAATCACAATACATTACTTTTAATATACAATTAGAAATATAGTAAAGATAATTTTTATTCTTTTGTATTACTGTATTTTGACTGATTCACTGGAATGCAGAAATAAAATTTTGGGTCACTAACATCATAAGATGTAATACCTCTGAGAAAAAGTAGAGAGACATGAAATTGTAGTTATCGGAAAACATAAATTGGATAAATCCTCAAAGAAATTACTCATTTTAATTCACTGCCTGATTCTTGTTGCAGAAAAAGAACAATATTAATGTGATGAGATTTTTACAGCATCATAAGGGACACCGGATAGGCAAAACAATTGTTGTAGACAAGAGATGCTACCCTTCCCCTCTAAGAAGAATTATTTCAAGAGGATTTTTAGCATTGTCTAGTTTACTACAAAGTTTCACATAAACCTTGCAAAGATCAACAACACCAATTACTGCATTAATCACAGTAATTAACTGATTCAGTTATTCAGTCAAAACCTCTTGAACCCAACATCACTTTTCCTTAAGATTGCAAAGAAACACATAAAAAACATGTTCTGGGTACTTGAATTTAGGTTCTTTAGATTTTAAAATGTGTTCAGTCATTTATGGAATTCAGAATACGAGTTATTTGTATTAAGGATATATGAGATTCCAATACTATTATTTCCTGAATAGCATAATTCTCCTGTGGTTTCTATTCCACTGTATGTTTTGTGGAAACAAAGAAATAACTCAAATCCAAGAGCTGTTACAGTTTCTCCAGAAATATGAGGTAGCTCCAGGACAAGACATTCCAGCATGAATGCAGAATCCCCTGCAAGCACCCAGTGCATGCCTCTAAAGACAAAAGAGGCACACTTTCCCCCTGCTGCTGAGCTGTGGGATGCCATGGTAAAGATTAAGATTGGAGCAAATTAAGGCATCCAAGCATTTTCTGTTTGAACCCAATAGTCCTCCACCAGTAAATAAAATAATCTAAAAATTTTGGGCAACTACACTACCCCAGAGAAAAAGGTTAGTGTCCAATAGCCAGCAGCCTCTCAGGGTGGGATACAACATTTTTACTGTTTTCTTCTGAAAACAAATGCACCAGCACTTCAAATTCAATTCCTAGGCTTCTGGCTATTAAAGTGAGAATTTTAATATGATCAGAAAAACATCACCCTTGTGTATCAACAAAATCTGCTTAGCACAGAAATAGGCCTTTAACATTCTGCAAATATTTTCAATAAACAATATTATTAAAGATCGATTCAGAACCTAATGGGAAAATAAATATTATTTTAACAGCATAATGAATTTTTTTAGTTGAATACAAAGATTGTCAGAAGCCAATAATGTGCATTTGTATTGCTCTCACACATTCTTTAATATCACACACCTCTTCTGTTCAGGAACACAAAAAATGTAACAATGGAAAAATTCTATTTCTGCCATAATAATAAGATTTGTTATACTCATGAGTGGTATCATATAGACCCTAAATCAGGTTAAATATAAATAATACAGTGCTGACATTTCATGAGAGCATACAGAGAAAAAACTCTCAGGGACCTTCCCACTATTCCCACAACAAGCTAACAGACACAATGGGATAAAAAACCAAAAGAATCCAATGGAGCCACAATCATCCTCCTTCACTGAGGCCAGTGGGAGGAACAGCTCAGGTCCAGCCTGATGATCTATTTTACTCCTCAGAAAAGGAGGCAAAAACACCTGTTGTGTACTGGGGATGGCCTCTGTCCCAGTGAACTTCCACAGGATGACAGATGGAGAAAGCTGCATAGTGCACACCAAAAACAAGCCCAAGAAACCTGCAAAATCCCTTGAGAGCAGAGGGCTGACCCATCTGACCAGCAGCATCTCCTGGGCCATCTCACCTTCCTGAAGCAGGTATTGTCAACAGCATGGAGAGGTGACACACTGGCAGAAATCACATGATAGTCAAGCATTTTGTTTGGGAGTTCTTATAAACGACATTCATAATTTATACATTTTTCCTTTACCACAGTAATGGCTTCTTTGTATTTGTCAATCCATGTCTTTTCTACCATATTATATAAGCCACCTGTAACTCCTGAGGAAGGGAATTTTAAATCCATGATTACATTAATTGGCCTCCCTTGATAAACTACATGGGTTAACTTTCATATAAGGACAATAGCTCTGACAAGCAAAATTCCACTCATGTAGTCGTTTACTACATTGTCTGTAAACATGTTTCAGTATCTCCCAGAATAATCTTCATAATTTTACCAGCTGTTGAAGTGAGACTGATAGGTCTGTAGTTTCCAGGGTCATATTTCTTGCCTTTTTTAAACACTGGGACAAGGCTCGCCAGCCTCCAGATTCCCAAGACCATTCAAAAATTATTAAGAGGGGCCTCACAAGGACATCAGCCAGATCTTTGAGTATTCCTGGATGAATCCCATCTATTACCTTTTGGGTGTAAATCGCCCAATGTTTTAATCTGTTTAGAAGATATGCCAGGTGGCACAAGAACTTCATCTGTATTTCCAGGATACTTCAAATTGTTTTCTTACTTCCATAAGCAAATTTGAGAGCTAGAACATTTGAGATAAACACTGAAACCTCATCTTTCAAAAAAGTTCTGTGTCTCTCCTTGAAAATTATCTAGGGTTTTCTAAAGCAGATCTTATATCTAATTCATTGATGCCTATGTTTCAAAAGGATGTTTGAAGCAAGAGAAGATTTTATGAAGATGCTTATATACACTGAACTCAGTTTGGAATGAGTTCAGTGGTTGCCTCAAGCTTCTCACTGTTATAAAGACACAAATCAGATGATGCCAAGTATCAAAATGTAGCATCAGCAGTGCTAGATAAGACATCTTACTGATCTCAGATTTTGTAATGTAGGAACATCTTATTTAATTCCTGGTGCTTTATCTGAGCATCACCAGTAGTATAGAGCCATAAGCTAAATTCAGAAAAACCTTTGTAAGACAAAGTAGCATTTAACTGATGTAAAAGAATACAACCTTTCTCAGAGAAACTGATTCAAAAAAGATATTGACATTCAACTAAATAAAGTCAGGTTTCATTTGAGAAATTTCACTGTCTGTTTTTAGTCATTTTAGCAGCACAAAAACACAGCTCAGAAAACTTAAATGTTCATGCAAAATTTTGTCATCTTCAAAAATAGCCAGAAATAATTGTGTGTCTAAGTGCAAGAACATGATTTACAAGACACTCTACATTAGTATTAGCATCCATACTCTGAAAGTTAACCAAATATCTTAGAAGATGATGCAAGAAAATTTAAAATTAGTTAATACATACAGTCCACTTCCTACTAAAAATGCTGCTGTGGAGATTACTGGATAGAGCTTCATTGCCTTAAGAAGAATTCATTGTTAACTCAGACTATTTATTCCCATTATCTTTAAAAATGCAAGAAACAAGGGCCAAACTGGACTGCTTAGGGGCAAGACTGAAAAGAATTAGCTGCGCACATTTACAAGCAATGATATTAAGTGAAAAGAAATGAAACTTGCCATGCAGATCCTGATTCTAAGACTTCAGTAAGATATAATATTTTCCACTAGCAACAGAAAATTAATGTGGTTCTACTCTTGCAGTACACAAGATATCACAGAATCATTTTAGATAAATTCTCTTAGCTTACCAAGTACAGCTCTCAAAGTGTTTCACATTACTTACTTCCATAAATTAACACCTATTAAATCATGTGCATTACTTGAGATATGACCAATAAAACACCATTGAATCTTTTTGAATCCATTCTCTGATAGGAAGAAAAAACATGGCTTGGCATTATTTTATCCATGCTCCTCAATCTATTGACCATAAGATCTCAAAAGGTAAGTGAAGACCAAGGGCATTGGTCTTCATAATTTTAGTCAAGGAACACCAAACAGAAAAATATTCAGCAACTATTTCTACAGAAATCTAGTTTTTCACATCTCACATTTTGTTTGTTTTGATATGCTCACCTAAGAGATATGACTGGGCAAAAGAACCATATATCAACATTGAACTACATGACGTAGTGCCACAGAATATCATCTAATGTGCTGCAGATCACCTACCACATGCTCTTTCATCCTGTTAAATTATATGTTAATAATAATAATAATAATAATAATAATAATAATAATAATAATAATAACAATAGTTGTGCTTCTAACACTTGTAAGTAGTTTTGGTATTTAAACACAAAATGGTAAGGAAAAGTAAAAAAGATTGACAGAAGACAGCACTCTTCTACCAGTTCTTTCTTCCATTCAAGAAAAGGTGCCTACAGCAATGCACATTTCTTCAAAAGGCACCAAAAATGTCAGAAAGGAAAAGGCTACAATAATACCATTATCTTAACAAAGCGTAAACCAAAACATACAGAGATTTAATTTAAATTAGTTTAAAAATGTCATGTGGAACACAGAACATTAATAGCCTGAAAGAAGATCCTCAATATTTTTTTTCATTTAATTGGTCACAGCAACAGCAGAACCTAACTTCCAACACAATTCAAAAGCTCCAGGACCTTTTCCCCCAAACCAGAAGTAGTTGCCATGTAATGAAAGGAACCCGCTGCACATCTTGCATTAGTGGTCAGTGAAATAGTTGGCTATTAAGGGACAAACAAGTATGTTAAGTGAAGGAAAGATTCTTGTCTCCTATAAGGCATGAATTCTTCTCTTCAATGTCAAAACAATTAGTGACAGAAAATACTTGTGAATTGCATTTGTGCTACCAAAATGATAGCGTTCACAGTATGTATCAGAGATTTTAAAAATGAAATAACCCTTTGTCAAAACCAGTATTATTTTCAACAGTGTCTGACACAATGGATTAAAATATATAATCAATTAAAATATATAATCTAGAATGAATGAAATCTCTTCATAAGTAGAAGTAAATTCTCCACAGAGATGCAATTTATTATCAGATTTGAATATGAAACATGGACTCATTTTTTTCTCTTTTTAATGACTTTTAGTAAGCTTTAGCTTAAACAGACTTCTTTTATGGGTCTATTTGTAACTTCTCTGTAAAGACCATGCTCCAGCAGAGCATGCAAGGCCACAGTCAGCCTTCACTGCAGTGACCACGTGACAGTGGAGTTCACGATCCTGAGAGGAGGGAAGAAAGCAGAAAGCAGACTATTAACACTGAGCTTCAGGCAAGACTTTAGCCTGTTCAGAGATCAGTTTGGAAGAATTCTGTAGGATATAGTCATGGCAAGGGAAACCCAGAACAGCTGATTGATTTTTCAAGGATAACATTTTCCAAGCTCAAGAATGGCTGATCTTAACAAGCAAGAAGTCAAATGCAGCAAGATGCCTGCAGGGGTAAATAAGATGTACCTGACTGGACTGAAACAGAAGAAGGAAGTATTCTGAAGGTAGAAACAGGAACAGGTAATCTAGAAGGAAGAAAAAGACACTATCCAACCGTTAGGAAAGCCAAAGCCCATCTGGGTATCTGATAATAAGAGATGCTAAGAATCTGGGACTATCCAGCCCAGAAAAAAAAAAATACTCATGGAACCCCCTCAGCATATAGAGATATTGATGGCAGAAGGAAGACTGACTCAGATCCAGAAGAGACAAGAGGAAACAAGCACAAACTGAAATACTGAAATACGACCAGCAAAAGGAAGAGTAGAAAAGAACACTGATTAGGACAGTGGACTGTGAGGTGGACTGAAAAGCAGAGGCTGAGTTCAAAGGACAGTGATGAGCAAGCAGAACTTCCAGCTGTAGGCCAGTCACTAATGGAATATGCAGGAAATAGATACTGGGAGCAGTACTGTTTAACATTGCAATTTATGACCTGGTAATGGGACAGAGAACACCTGCCAAAAGTTTGCAGACTATATAAAGCAAGCAGGAAAGGTGATACAAAAGATATTTGTGTTTCATTCAGATGAACCTTAAACGGCTGGAGAAATAGGTCAACAACCGATTAATGAAGTCAAAATAAAAGTGCTCAGTCCTGGGAAGGAATAACCTCATACATGAGTGCAGGCTTGGGGCAATTGCTATTGGAGACCAACTTTGCAGAAAAAGATCTGGGGCTCTGGGTGGACACCATATTGATCATGATCAAGGATTGTGAGCCAACAATATACCACTGAAGTAAAGAAGGCTGGCAGCAGCCTGGGCTGCATGAGGGAGATTGTTCTCTGCAGGTCAAGGGAGGTGATGCTTTCCCTCCCCACAGCACTGGTGTGATGTGGAAATATTGAAGCAAGTGCAGGGAACTGCACAAGGAGACAGAGAGTTGGGACTGTCCAGCCCAGAGAAGATAAAACTCTGGTGACATCTGCTCAATGTATATAAGCACCTGAAGGAGACAGTAAAGAAGACTGGTCCAGAGAGACCCAGAACAGACAAGAGTCAATGAGCACAAATCGAATACAGAAAACTGCATTTAACATCAAAGAAACTTTTATTGACAGGATAGCTGAACACCAGAACAGGCTGCCCTGGGAGCTGAGTTGTTTCCGCTCTGGGAGATACTCAAAACTTAACCAGCCACAGCCCCGAGCAACCTGCTGCAATCAATCTGTTTTGGAGCAGAGGGGTTTGACTGGATCTTCAGAGGTCCCCTTCCTAAATGAAAAATTCTGTGATCCTTTTTATTAGGTGGATGTTTATTCCATCTGTCACCACTTAATTATGCTTAGGCTAGAAACAGTATTTTTTCAATCTGGAAGCATGATTTTTACTATAGTACCTATGGTATTTTGAGGTGGAACACATACTTTCCATATTCTCTATGAATATTTAATGTATCTTTTATATAAATTATTCATTTAAAAATTTTTGCTAGGATTTTCAATCCAAGCCTTTCTGAAAAAATCATGATGCCAAAAAAGAACTCTACAGCCACTGCTTTTGAAATCCTCTGTTACATTGACCTTAAAAGATGTTGGAGAGTTAAATCTGCAAGGAAAGTTTGCTCTTTTGCACATAACAATTTTTAAATATAAATCCACTGTAAAAAAACCCCAGTCACACAGACCTATTAACCAATGTATTGAATAAATATCCAGTTTATAATTATCAGCCCCTTCTACACTAGTTATTTCCTTGTTGTTTCCTTTAGCTATCAGATTTTTCTCATCTTGAAGAATATTTATGTTGTTCACTGTTAGAGATTCATAACTTGAGCTGCAGAAAACAAGCCCAAAGAAAATACTTACCCAAGCAATTATTACAGATTTTGTTGCAATTCAAGAGCATGTATTTTCTTAGCATGAAATCAAATAACAACAAGCATATTTAAAGTGACAAAAATGCAGTCAGTTACAGAAGGCCTGTCATCTTCAAGAACATGGCTTTATCCTGAACAGTAATGACAGGCTGAAATGATCCAAGTCAGGTACATGCTAAAATTGATAACAAACTCTAAGAAAAGCCTGTGACTTTTCCCAGAGCATATTCATTGTAACAAAAAGCTGGGCTGAGACATGGACAGAAGTCATGCACACTAATTAAATGTTGGCTTCCTCCTTGGCACAGTTTGGCCTGTACTTACTAGCATTCCCCAGCAAATGCACCAGAGCAGGTCAGGAGACAGCAGTGACCAAAGACTGTGTCTGACAGGGGGTACACATGGGGCAGGAAACTGATCAGCTGCTTTTAACTGAGCTGTCACTTGTCCTTGGGTAGCATCCTCACAACATTTCCTTTGCATCCCTTTCTACCTGCTCAATACTTTCACCTCATAACCACAGAAAGTTCAGCCACACACACAGCTGCATCAGCCCCAAGCATATGACAGTATGCTTATAACGAATGTATCTGTCATTCTTAACAGAAATTGTAAGTCAAAAGTGTGCACTAATGACTTAATAAATTACACAGCTAACTACCATTTTTAATAATCTTTCTTGAAATAACTGCTATTAAAGAAAAAAACAAAACAAGAAAAACAAACCTAAACAAAAAAAAAAACCAAAACAAAAATACACCCAACAACCAAAAAACAAAAAAAAAAAAAAAAAAAAACCAAAAAAAACCCAAAAAAGAAAAAAAATCCCAAACCCCACCAGAAAACAATCACCTCTGAAATATTAGTAACACTGCCCTTTTGTGAAGCATTAATGGTAATAAACTGAAATGATAATGTCTAATATGTTATATTGCTCAATGTTTGCATGTTATCATTTAGATATTAACAAAGATTATGTTCCTTATTTATAAAAAGCCCTTGTTAGAAAACAATTACATCAGAGAATATAAAATCTAATTGCAACATATTGAGAAAGTATATCATGCTTAAAGATTATAAAAATGAACCAAAAAAATTTCAAGTATCAGCATGACAATTTACCCTGAAGAAATATAGGAGGACCCAAAGCTAAAAAAAAAACCCCCAAAGACAAAAAACATAGAATGCTAGTCAAAACAGAATCCACTGTTTTGAAGAAAAAAAAAGAAAAATCATGGATTTTTCTTCAAAACCCCAGTCGGTATTAATTAATGTATGCCAAATGTTCCAAGGTCACTATAGATCTGGACTTCTACACAGTTTACTTACTCATTTAGTAAATGCATTCCTCAAAACTGCATCTAAGAATTGGGCTAGAAGAATGCATTGGCTTCATTTGCAATTAATGTTTTATTGAGGAAAACTCCAGACCCCATGTTTTACTTCATTTTGAGAGGAGTTTGTAAGCAAGGATCACTTTTTAGTTCTGAAATAAAGCAAGATATTCATATTTTGACAAAAAGGGAATTTAGTTTACCAAATAGCTGTGCAAAAGTTCATCTGCGGTGTCCCTTTGCCAATTAAGGACAAGATACCTCTCATCCTTTAGTCTGCTTGCAGAGATTTTCATGCAGTCCTTACAAAATATTTATTAATATCTCTTAATTAGGCCAAATATTTATTTTAGAGTTGTTTAGTTCAAAGAAATTAAAAATTTCAGTTCTGTACCCTGAACAACATAAAGCATGATACAAATCTCCTATCAGCTTTCTAAACCTGTTAATAATAATAATAATAATAATAATAATAATAATAAAGCCCCCGATAGTGGAACTTGCATTCTGAAGCACAATATTGCTTACTTGTCTTTCTCGTCTCCATACTAACTGAGCAACACAGTACAACATATGGCACAGGCATTATCATTCTGAGATTAAAGGAACAGATGATGCCTGCTAAAAACTAATGAATACAATGAAGCATTGATTACAACAATACATAGTCAATCTTTTACATTTTATATAATGTCACTCCTAATTAGCACCACATGCTTCCATATGTTACAGATGCCATTCTGACATATGGTTCTCCCATCACTATGTTATACCACCTAACTATAGCCTGTTACCTAATTCTCTAGGACTCCTCCCTTTCTTATTATCATCTGCTTTAATTATCAGCTCTGTGAACAGAATGGCACTTCAAAAAGCCCTTTGAATATCTTAAACCTACACTGTAAGAAACCTACTCTAGAAGACAGAAAAAGCCTTTTCTATTGCTGCAGGGATTATGAAACCCAGAAATATGTTGGGGTTTTTTTTCTTGCTAGTACAAGGCTCAGAAAATAATTTGCAAGCACATTCATAAGGACTGCTCAAAGTATCCTAGAAATACCTTTAGTCTACAGGATCTTAAAGAAAAGAGTGTGTTATTCAAAGAACTAATTAGTCAAGAAACAAGCTAGACACATTGTCGTTTTATCATGAGTGGCTGAGTAAAGTACAAGAGTGTCTTAGGTTACAATGGAAGGTATAACCAAAAGTATGTATTCTATTACCATGTACATAAGCTGTTAAAATAGGTGTGGCAGTGTCCTTTATCTTCTCCATGACTCAGTCCTCATAATCCTGTCTGGGGAAGCAGCAGCTACCCTGAGGGGGCCATCTCTGTGTGGGCCATCAAGGTGACATCATCCCACTGTGAGATGCCCTGCCCTTGGGGAGGAACCAAACATTCCTACCTGTATGTAATCTGAGACTTGGAACACCAGAGCAGCACTACCATTGGATTCACAGAGGACAAGAGCTCTGTAACTACCACTGGACCTCCAGAGAAGGACCAGGCCTTGCTACAGGATCACCTGACAAAACCACATCCACCACCCCAACGGGACTGTAGCCACCCTTTGATCACCACCCTGACCAACAGGGTGTCAGGTGATTCTGACTTAAGTCAGTGTTTCTGTACTGTTGCCTTTATTTTAATTTTCCTATTAAATTGGAATTATGACTTGGAATCTCTTGCAAGATATTTGTGTGGAGTTAATTCCTCCTGCTGGTTTGCCTTCAAACCAGACAAAGAGAAATATGCATATCTCAAGACAAGTACTCAAGTACTCCCTGTTAGCACATGACACCTGCCCTGCATGGCTGGTCCAAGAGACCTGAAGAATGTTTCAGCACAGTCAGAGCTGATCACCTTGGGGTCACTTTTTCCAGGTTCTCCTCTCAGTCCATCTTGGTCCCAGCTTAAGTTTTGCTCCATCATCCTTCCTCACTTCCCTACATCACCAACAACCATTTTCTCCTAAGGCCTGAACTCCCAACCTGCAAAAAAGCTATCTGCAACATATAGATGAAAAACTTAGCCCCTCTATATTCAGATCATATCTATTTGTGTTGACCAATGCTTTTCCTACTTTAGCTGGAACAAGCAACAGCTGACATTAAATTAGCAGCTCACACTCTCAGCATGTCTGTTTCTTCACAGTGATCCCATCAAACAGAGGTGAGGTGGGCATGTGCCTATGCACCTCTACTCCCTCCTGGGAGGAAGCAAGAGATTTTAATCAGTGATGAGCAAACCCTCAGGACATGTTACAGAAAAATTTGCTTTGCCAAAAAAATATGGTGCTTGGCTTCCCAGCTTTCTGACTGCAGCACACCATGCCCAGTGAACAGATTCTGTTTGGCAAATAGGAGCTCTCTTGCTCCAGTTCCCCAGCCAAGTACTTTGCAAGGTCAAGAGTGCAGTCAGCTCTCAGTCGAAGCTGGAGTGACATTGCAGAAGTTTGTGCATAACATATCTACTTTGCTGACTGCTGTCCCTAGTACAGCTTCCATCCAAAATCTGTGTCTAGACTCATGAATTTAATGGGCCAGAACTGTTCTCAGGCCTGGAGCCCTCCTGAGAGTCCATGTCATGACTGTCAACCTTTCCCTCTCCATCCCAGACAATGAGGCCTCACTCAACTCCCGTGGCTCTTGCTGACCTGTGATTCTGCCTGAGGAGGCTTTGAGTCAGTTGTAGTTCTTTTGGATCAAAAAATGCTAGGCTTCATGGTGACAACATCCCAGTGCACAGCACCAAGGTGCAATGCCCTGGAATAGTTACCACTGCAGCACAATGCTGTACCTTGTACCCAAGCAAGGAGTAAGGTGTGTATGACTTGGCCAGATATCAAGAGACTGCCTCTGCACTCAGTATTATACTTAACAAAGCAAAAAACTAAAATGACCTTGCCTGAAAATGTTGCTAGCTTACAGTTTTCACCTTGGTTGTCATTCTGTTTTGTACTATTCTATAACACTTTTATTACTGAGCCAGTGTTAAAAATAAAAGTAAATACGCAAAAAGACAGCACTTTTCAAGGCCATATATAAGGCTTGAAATTCACAGGGCTTTGAAAAGGAGGATAGTCTGCATCCAGGTATAGTGGCATCACCAGCTGAACAACTTTGTTCTCTGGCCCAAACCCTCTACACTGAGAGCTCATAAGCTGTAAAGAGACAAAATGAAACACTCACTGTCTGAGACCCATTAACCACCCTTCAGTCTCCTGGATCTAGAAAAATTTCAAAGTGCTACAGTTTTCTGAGACAGCCCAGGAAACAGGCTTTTGCCTTCCCTTTGAAAGGTCACAGGGAGGGTCTACACTCACCAATGGTGTTTAGTCTCTGCACTTCGAAGGATTTGGTTTTGTTTTAGCTGTGCTTTCTGTCATCTACCGTTCAGGTGAATACTGCCCTACTTGTCCAGGTTATCATGGAATGGTTATTTACAGCCAAGATCTAACAAGCAACAGAATCAGCCTTGGCAATAGCCAGCCACTGAGCAGGTGGGTGAACACATTAATGGGACCATTCCCAGGAGATTTCACCAGGCTGGCCATGCCAGGGCCACTCCAGGCAGGGACAATGTCACAAACGCAGACACAGAAATGGTGTAATGATCTTGAATTATCTCCATTGCTTTGGAATAAGAAAACTGGGAAAAAAACCCATCCAAAATATCATAAGGAATAATTTGTTCAATTTTAGCTAGAAATAATAAAAAAATGGTGTCCATTATTACAGACAATTTTTTAAAGACCAAAATCATGATGACTAATAGTTTAAAAAATCCAAACTCTAGCATAAAAGACAATATGTACCACTTGACAGTCTTACATAGTGACACATCCTACATATTAAAACACACCATGAAAACAAATATGGCCATGCCTTCATCAACACCCAAGTAGACATGCATTCTTCATCCCTTCTGAAATCATCAGTAAATCCCACCAAAGTGGGAACTCCACAAAAAATGTGCCCATCTGACACAGACAAGGCATTTGGATTTCCACACAAAAACAACAAAACAGCTCACACTGGTGTTGGAATGTAAGGAGCAGCTGACAAACTAAATAATTCAATACATGTGTTTTTCTCGACATTTTTTATTTCTTATGTTTTCAGTTTTGAAATCAATTCAGAAAAACACTTTGTGTCTAATCTTGCTATATATAGAAATCACTGAGGTGAAGTGACAGCAAAACCCACTTAAAGCTCTGCAGAATGAGGTATTACTGCAAACTTGCTCAAAAAGCAAACTCTGCTGAGCATCTTCATAAAGATCAGAAAACAGCCAAAATCATACATGCCAGTCCAGAAGGATGTGTTTGGTTTTAACAACTGTTCTGTTGGAATATATCCCAGGGAATCATTTTAATTTCATAATTATGGAGAGTAACATAAGTGCTTAACTGAGAAAAGATTTCCAAAATATATATTTTCAGCACTCAAGGCATGATTTTGAATATAAGCCCCTTCAAAACATGTATTTGCTATTCTAGCCAAATATGCCGCCTTGGAATGAGTAAAAGCCAATACTTGTGCTCTCAGTGAAACAGGAGAGAGCTACTTGAGGTAGGTTGGCTCTGAGAAGCACCATAGTATTAGAGTGGCTCCAAAATGGCTGGAGCCTTCTTCATTTCTCAGTAGATAATTGGTTACAGGACACTAATGTATCTGTATTGCTTTGGGGGGCTAAAAATACCAAATTCACTTAGGCCAAGTAGCTTTTCAGCAAATTGCCTTCCCTTCCACCAAAAATTCTTCAGAAGTGTTGTCCAGACTGGCTTTTCTGAGCTATACCAAGCAGCTAGAGACTGTTGGTGTGTCAGCATTTACAAACAAGTGCTGTCTCTAAAGCCTCATCATCTTTAACCTTCCAAATTTCTTCTCCTAGCTTCAATTACACTGTTTTGTTCCCCAAAGAAACAGAATTCTTTGGTCTATAGTACATTGAAAACACAGTTCTAAATTGATTGGAAAGAAGAATCTGATCCTTAAATACATGGGCATGCAAAACACGCTCACACAGTCTCAAACTAAAAAATAATTTAGATTAAACAATTTTTTGTACACCTTTATACTTAAAAACTGATAGTTCTATCTTACCCCAGTCACTTCTCTTATCACTTTCCCCTATTGTTTTTCTTTCTTTCTACCCTGCTTATCTTCATATTCTTATCAGTAATTCAGATGAAAATTCAAATAACTACTTTCCTCAAAATCAGTGATAACAATCTTATTCACTGAATTACTGTCTTCTCACTTACTGACAAGATTTTCCCTATCCCTCCATGTGTAGAGTTGTGTGTCAATAAGCACTTTGCAGTGCAATGATTTTTAATAATTTGTTCAAGCAAACCAATTCAAACTAGAGAAAATCTTTTTACTTAGTACAGTTGGCTGAAATCAGGTGTACCCAGATAAAATACTTTGGACTAATCTATCATGATATAGTCCAGATGGAAAGAAACATGCTCTGAGGTCACCAATTTCCTTATTTTATCTACTCCCAGCCATGTAATGAAAAACCATGCATATCTGGTTCCTGTTTAGAACTGCTATACTGAATAAGGACTTTATTCTCTCATTACAGAATCATTCATCTGCCACGACCATCCCCTGTTTTCAGTTTTATGTATGATTAAGCTAATTTTTGAGAATTCTAGGGAATCAACAGTATTAACTATTCTATTGATTTAGTGTGGTATATAATTCAATACTTTCACATATTTCTTATTTAGAATTTAATTTATAATGTGTATTACTCCTCTTATGTATCTTCTTCAGCATCTTTTAAGGGGTTCTGTGCAATGCAAGAGAAAAAAAATTCTATGTTTAGAAGTTAAAAGTCCAGTGTAACAGCTTAATTTTTTTTAAACATTCTATTTATTCTATGTATTTATTGGTACTATTGCTCTCTGTATACTCTCTCTTTTATTAGCCCTGGTTTTCTTTTAGATAATATATAATACAGAGTTAAACATACCCTATTAAGTATTCCCAGCCTTACTTTGCAGCTGTCATGGTTTGGCACGACAAAAACAAGAACAGGTTTGGCAAGAACAGCTGAAGGAATGACACACTGCTGTACCTCATTATTACATTTAGAAATCCTAGGCAATTAATAGACTAGTTTTCTTTTCCCTCTGGAGGTTTGACTGTTTTCAAAAGAGAAATTAAGATAAAAATCAAATTCATATATTGAATAAGGCATTTTTCATTAGGATTGCCTGAAAAGACTGGACACAAACTCATGAATCCAGAGCTTAGACACATACAATGAAATTTTCACCTGGGATAAAAGTCATGGAGAAAACCAGCAAAAAGACTTATAAACAGACTTTCTTGGTGAGAATATATTTGACATTACACTGTAATTACTTCAGGCAATAATCATTCAACAACCAACACAAGCATTTCTAACTTTCAGTGGTCTCATTCTTTTAAAGTCATGCTGAAATTACATTTTTAACAGTGACAGACAATACTCGGGGATCCAGAGTCAAATCTCAAAACCAGATCAAGAATTTATTTCTCTTGTGGTCATGTTCAGCATCACTTTGAGGCTGCTCTCTCAGATACTTCAATACTGCATTCACTCACATCTGTTCTACACGACACTGACAATTAAAAGGCAACATACTGGTTTGCCCACCTCCACTGCAATCCTTTTAACACAAAGATTTTCCCATGCTGAAAATGGAAAAAAAAAAAAAAAAGTAAAAGTGGCTTGCTTATTCTGGTTTTCAAAAAACACTGTATACCTCAAACTCTGAACATAGACAAAATAGCCGCATGAGCAAGGCTAGCTGAGCTTCACTCCAAGCTGTGTTTCAGCCTCCTGATTGTTCAGGCTGCAGGTTTACAAGTAGGTACATAACAGGTATGCTTTGTATGACACAACTTGCCTTTGTGATTAGCTGCTCTTTAAAAATAATGGAGCTTCAAACACTGATATTTTTGGAAGGTTCTAGGAGTGTGAAGTTTGTGAAAAAGAAAAGAAAAAGATAAAGAAACATCATCGTGTCAGAGATTTTGCATTATACTTCCTCTTGAAGAGAAGGGTAAGGTTTTACAGAAGGCCCCACAAATAAAAAGAATAAATGAAAACATACAAAAATAGCATACAAGTTTCTATCTTTTCCTCTTCCATATACACTACTGTAATTAAATAGTTTGGTTATTGCAGCTCTCTTTCTGAGGTTCTTGGCACCCCAATTCCTTCCTCCAAGCATGTTGGAAAAATTGTCTTTAAAGGTTTTTGGTTTCCTTTCATTCTGCCTTCCAAGTAACATTAAAGATTTCCAAACTCTTTTTTCCTTGGAGAAGAATAAAAATTTTGCTCTTATTCTTTACAGTCCTATTTTTTGCCTTCACAAACTCAGCTGCTCAGACTTCTGTGCAGCCTCTCATTGGTCTGCTCTGACAGAGCAGTACCAACAATATACTGTTTGCATCCATGAGCACAAAGTAATATCATGTATTTTCCTATCTGAGTCACAGGAAGGTCTTTCTGAGCAAAGCTGTTATTCTCTGTTGATGACCAAGAATATTTGACTAGTTTCACATTACTGAATCCACTCTGTGGACATTAAATTTAGCATGAGACCCTCACCTAATCTAAAAACAATGTGTAATCCCCATGAGGATTTACAAAGCACTGCACTCAGATCAAATGATTGAAATGGCACATGGAAGAGAAGCCATTATTTTGTTTAGGAGAAAAGGACAAAAAGTTTGGAGCAGTGTGACAAGCCACACCTTAGACCCCTACCTAAACTTCAACTGAATACAGTAAGGGGAAGGCTTATCCTTTGCCAAGGGAAAGTAAAGAAAGTAGAGTCATAAATTGCTCTGGCTCTACTCTTGGTCATACTGAGATGCACCATGAGACATTTACTGTGTGGGTGGGTCAAGCACTGGAAAAGGTTAAGAAGCTGCGGAGTGCCCAGCCTTACAGATATGCAAGACCTGACTGGACATCACCCTGAGCAACCTCCTCCTGGTGAGTCCACTCTAAATAAGGGGTTGGACTTGACAAATTCCAGAAGTGCCTTTCCAGACCAGTGGTTCTGTGACTCCAAGAACTGACACAGGCTGCCTGAAAAAAATTCACTGGCATGTCTCCCCAGTGGATTCCAATGGTCTTCAAATGTCTACAATGATCTCCTTAGACACTTCCTCTTTCTACAACACTTCTAAATCCTGAATCTTTACATCATCCTTTTGTCCTTTATCTTCTTAAAAGGTTATGTTTACAGGCCACTAAGATTAAAAAAATAACTACTCCCAAGACCATATAATGAAAAATTTTCCCTTCCATACTAGAATTTAAATTCTCATCTGTGAGAGATGCATCACTTGGTAGTGAAGATCAGATTTTTGTGGCGTTTACCTATAAGGAAACAACATGTAAAAAATTTAAAAAGTAACAACACAAAATTTAAACAAAACTAGTGCTGAGCAAGCAACATGAAAATGCTGCTGTATAACTCAAGTAATACAAGCAAATAAACAGCTAGGAATAAACATTCATTATGTATCTGGATGCAGAAAATCTTTTAATCAGAAGTCACTCCAACTCAAGCATGGAGTTTCCAGAATCTGACCTACTTTCATTTTTAGAACAATTTGTGTAATGTGCATGCATTTCAGTGCCTCATATTTAAACTTCACAATGCAACCTGAAATGTGAAGATAGATTTAAAAGTTTTCAAAAATTGCAGAGCAATGCGAGAACTTTTCTCTTAGTTTTAATTACTTATGATTACATTCTGCAGTTGCATATAGGTGATGAGCTATCTTAAAGTGTTGAAAAGTCAATAACAGAAGACCTAAAAGCAAAACACTACTATGAAATATTTTCTTAGGAAGCATGAAGATGTTCAATTTTGTGTTTGATTGAGAAAGTGGTCACATGAAAAAATGCAAACTAGCACCTTTCTTCCACATGCATGTATTTTTATCATTTAGCAAACTAAACAGAGCCCACATGCTCTTTCCCCAACACTCAAGAAAGACTTTTCCTGGCTGCATTTTATGTCTTGGTGAATTTTAGAGAAGCTAAACTAACATTGTAAAATTTGAAGCAAACAAAATTTGAGCACATCAGTTGCTTGATTGCATATTAGTTCCATATAATCTTGACAAAAATCCCAAACAATTAGAGATTTTGATAATGTCACAAAGGCATTTACAAATAACATGTAATAATACATTAATGGTTTTATAGAGACCTCTGGAGATTTTATAGCAACAAGCATTAATTAATTCTTCCTGACAATTGTTACACAAAAAATACATTGAACAATTTAATGCTCCATAGCTTCTCATTGTGCTTCTCCTGGTTAGCAGCAATCCCTTCAGTTCCTGGGGTTCCATAATCCCCACGTCTCTGCCATCTCCAGGTATTATCAGTGTTTTGGCTCCTGCATGTTGAACTTCACATTTGACTGCAGCAAAATCTACACTGCTCCATTTTAAATTCCATTTATGCAGCATCCCACCAAATAGCAGTTATTTGTCTATTACACTTTTATACTCCCAGATATCTGAAACTTCCTTGTCTAGCAAGATGGCCAAAAACCATTTTGAAAACATCTGCACATACCTTTGCTTTCTGAAAATCAGTGGTCCTTGGAGTCAATGCTAAGATTTATACTGATGTTAAACTGGCTTTAGATCAAATCTGCAATGTTGAGTGTATTAAGCATCAGCAGTTGCAGATATCTAATCTTAACTTTAAACATAATGACTTGTGAATACTGGAACATTAGGTGTTCTGTCTTGTTTTTGCCTTTGTAGTTTATGTTGTAGTAAGAGAACCACTGGTCATTAGGAAACAGACAAAATAATAAGTATATATTGCAAGTGGAAAAAAAAAGAAATTAAAAAAATGCTAACTTTTGTAACAGTCATTCTTTTAATTTGCCAGGTAGAAATATAAAATTCCTGAAAAATTTAATCTAAATATACAAAAGCCAGAGCAGAATGTGTACCAATTCTATGCTTTAACTGACTTAAAATTAATTTAAAAGGAGAATTTTCTTTTAAAACTGATTATATAATAAAATATTTGTCCCACATTCAACAAGCAATATAATTTTGCATGTTTAAATTGTTTTTAGTACAACTCAGCACATCCAAACTTCTATCCTGAAATCAAATTCAGTGGTGTTTGGGAGTATCTTTAAAAAATTGGTTTTCTCATAAAATCATACACTTAAAAAATAGAAGCATTTAAGTTGCATAATGTTGTTAAACATGCTTTCCTTTTCTTCTATAAAAATGAAAGTTTAGTAGAAACTACATAAATAAAACGAAACCCTACTCTTTAGGTACCATTTAAAGTAAGTGCTTTTGGAGTTGTCCAAGCTGAAAGAAAAGCAATCCAAAAACCTGCCTTGCGTGAAAAAAAACATACTCCTGAAATTTCTTTTCACTAGAGACACTAGTTGTCAAAGTTATAGACTAGTCATACAGAACAGAACAAACAAAAATCCCTCCCACGCCTTCTCTTTTTAGCTCATAGTTTAATATTTTCATCAACATAACACAGGAGCTATCTCGGCTTATTTTAATTCACCATTAAAGAAAGAAAAATTGACAACAACCCTTCCTGAACTGACAAAGGCTTTCCTTTCCAAGAAGAAAAAGAAACAAAATTGACAAGAAGTGACAGAACGCAGTTGTTTGTCATGTCATTCCCTGCAATAGAAAAAAGTGATCTTTTGAGAAAAAGCTTAGTTTTTAAAAGCTTGCAAAAAACTTTATAACCTTTTTGCTGGCATGAACTAAAGCAAGTTCAGAAACAGTGTATTTGTGAAATCAATGTAAAAGCACTGGTTTCTACACCAAAAAAATACTATGAGAAATTATTCCTGACAGAATACATTGTAAGGCAGTATTTTGGTGTGTATTAATCCTAGAACTATAGGAACTATAACTAAGGTTGTAAAAGACCTCCAAGAGCATAGAATCCAACTTTGAGCAAAAACAGTTCTCCATGAACTTCTCCAATTTGAGTCCATCCCATGTGCAACAGCTCTCTGTGAACTGTTGCAATGTGAGTCCATCCCTTGGGCAACAGCTCCCCAAAAACTGCTGCAGCGTGGGTCACTCTTCCATGGAGTGCAGTCCTCCAAGTACAGGCTTCTCCAGCCTGGGAGCAGGGCCCCTCTCTCCACAGACCTCCCACAGGATCACAGCCTCCTCTCAGTCATCCAGCTGCTCTGGTGTGTGCTCCCTCACGGACTGCAGGTGGATCCCCATGGGCTGCAGGGGCACAGCTGCCTCACCATGGGCTGCCCCACGGGCTGCAGGAGAATCCCAGCTCCAGCGCCTGGAGCAGCTCCTGCCCCTCATTCTGCACTGACCTTGGTGTCTGCAGGGCTGTTTGTCTCTCATGTTTTCACTGTGTTTTCTCTGGCTGGAATGTAAACTGCTTCTACAACCTTTGTTTTGATTTCTTCCGAAATATGCTATCAACAGAGGGGCTTCTGCCATCTCTAATTTGCCCAGCCTTGGCCAGTGGCATGTCCATCTTCAGAGCCATCAGGGATTCTCTCTGCTGCACATGGTGGAAGCTTCTGGAAGCTTCTCAGAGAAGCCACCTCTGTGGCCCCCTGCTACCAAAAACCAGGCCATGCAAATTGGCCAAACCCAATACAGTGTGCTTACTGGGATGAACAGAGCTTAACACTGAGGAACAATACTGACCCCAGTAAAAATAAGATCTTTCACAGGCAGTAATGTGAAATGTGTTGGCTTTCCTTTGTAACATGTTAAATCTCTGCATATTTTTTTTAAGTTTTCTGCTCTTTAAACACCTACTTTCTGCCCTTTAACACCTACCCAGGACCTCTGTCAATTAGGAACTGAGAATGATTTCATACACTGTGCCTTTCTTCCATCTCCACAAGAACTGTGTTGATGGAAGACTAGAAAAGTAATGAATTCAGCTATGCATCTTTTTATTGAACTGTTTTGTGAAAAGCAAACTGTTATTAAAATTTTCCAAAGTATTTCTTTACAAAAATATTAATAGCATGAGCTTTAATATTTTCTTCTATAACACGTACATTCTACTACTTTATCACTCCTGAACAATACAAAACTTCTGTTTATTACAAGCATCTAGAGGATAACTCATAAGCCTTGAGATGCATATTAACAAGTTTTGCCAAGACTTTATTCCTCTGTTCTCTCAAAAAGTACTATGATGCTCCCTTTCAAAAAACAATTTAAATATAAAAGGAAGTCTCTTTAAAGCATTATTCACCACAGAGATTTGTTATTTGCTTCTAAATGAAAAAAAAAATGTTTTCTATTAATACAAACCAAGAATATTTTCATAACTAATTTACTTTTGGTCATAATATGGCCTTAAAGGATTGCCAGAAGTATTATACTTAATCATAACAAATTAAGACTTTCATTGGATTTGCAGGAAAAGCCTGAGTGACAGCCACAATACTACAGCATTAGAGAAATTGAAACATTCATATTTTTCATCTTCTTGGGAAAGTAAGACTGACCCATCAAAAATTAATTTAAATTATTCTATTTTAAGCTGATTAAGACTCATACCTGGAGCAGTCAGTTATTTTTCTGTCTACGCAATATCAGAAGGACAGTTGACTAATCAAAAAAAAAATTGAATTAAAAGGATGAAGAAGATACAATGAATTAAAAGAAAGATATTTAAGTATCTTCCTAAGTATGTGAAAAAAGGTCCAAATGCAGTACATGTCAGCAGTTCCTTATGTAAAGTCCTTTATAATTCCCTCTCACACAACATCTAATTGTTTTAGAGTCTTGGAAGCACTGCACACAATGGGCTCATGAGGCAGAGCGCTGTTTGCTGGGTCTGTAGATACCCAGACAAGGAAGGCAAGGAAGGGCATGACTGCAGGCTACCAAGCAGGCAGAGAGGAACTTTGCCTTGCTCCACAAGGACCTACCACAAGCAAGTTCCAAGCACAAGATGGTAGAGATATGATTAACTTCAGAGCCATTCCCAAAATGCAAAATAAGCATGGTTTTAGTACAAGCACTAACATGGCTCTACATAAAAATTTTTGTAATGGGAAAAAACCCCCTGTGATGAATAAAGCAATTAGCTCAGAGTTCTCTGAAGACACACTGAGTGAGCTGCAACTGTTCAGCCTGCAGAAGCAAAGGCTGCAGGAAAACCTAACTGCATCCTGAAGGAGCCTACAAGAAAAGCTGGAGAGGGACTTCTACATGGGTAGGCAGTGACAGGGCAGGGGGGAATGGCTTTAAGATGAAAGATGGTAGGTTTAGATTAGAGTCTATGAGGTACCCAGGCTATACCTTCACCAAGGGGGCAACATTCTCCCTTCCTTTTAAATAGAAAGACTCAAGACCCCTGCACAACTATTACCAGATTTGATTTTTAAAGGTCTTTTCAATTATTTTCAGACACATATGACTGGCAAAACTGATATAACTGTTCAGTGTGAAAAATCCCAAATTATTTGACAGAAATTATATGCAAGGAATACTGGAATTTTCAGTTGTACAAGAGACAATGACTTGCATGTTTTGATACTCCTTTCACAAAATCAGTTCACTCAACTGCACTTAAATTAAGATCGTACAAACACTTTTCCTACTGTTCATCTCTGCCAATCAGATGTTCATAGCTATTGGATCTAAGTAACATGTTCTGGAAATACATTCAAAATCCTGATAGGAAGGCAACAATGGTTAACCATACAATTTTTGTCTGGTATCTGCAATGACAGTTGAAAATTTATTCTCCACGTTAATTTTGATCACAAGTTCCAGAAGGCAATAAATCCAATTTTACCAGTAGAGATTTCTTAAGTAAAAGATATGACATTTAAGGCTTATTCTGTCTTTAATTTTCTTCCAAACAAAAATTGTTTTAAAGTCTTTCATGTTAATAGCACTGCTGAGAGGCTAATCCTAAAGGATGCCAACAGTATCTGGAAATGTAATTGCCTATGAATGTCTATGCACAACAGAAAGACAGTGAGAATGCAGGCTGTTCGTACAGCCATGAACAGGACCTCTCTGTGACGGTGGCAATGAACTTCTGCATCTCACAGAAGCACCCTCAGACACTTAATGCCACCAAAGTCAAAAGGTCGTTTCTTGAAAATGACAGGTGAAAAATCTGCAGCTGTACATGGCCAAGGTGGGAGGTACTGGTGGGAAACTTTTGATGGCCTGTGAGGAATCCTGCAAAGATACGAGGATGTAGCTGGCCAGGGATATTTTCAACAAGCACTGTTAAAAGAGAAGTAACTGATGGTGAAATAGAAGAAACTCATTGCAAATTACATTAAATCATCTATAATTGTATTGAAATTGGGATTATATGACTAAGACAGAAAATAATGAAGTGTCCTAATTATGCCTCAAGACATTTAAATAGAAATTATATGTAGGGCTTGTATAAATGTCACTTTATCAGATGCTACAATTTTTATCAAAATTATTCTTTTAATTGTCTTCCCCTGCTCCCCACAAAAGTGCAGTTCCCAAATGACTATGTGAATAGCAACCATTATTATTTCACTTCATGAATAATAAAGTTAATCTATGGATATACATTTACTGAGTTAAAACTAGTTGAATTCTGCTAAGATGTGTATTATGGAAAGAAAATGGCTCCCAGGAAACACAACTTAAAAACATGCCCTGCTTCTTTCAATAGCCTTCAGCACATGCAATTACCCAGCAACTCACTGGGGACAGAAAACAAATAGAAAATGTTTGGAACATTCTTGCTTCAGTTGCCTAAAAATGTTATTTCTTCCTATGAAATTACTTTCACTTATCAACCTTTGTCTCTTTATGTAGTTGTTACCTGTGCTAGCATTACTTGCAAGTATTCTCCAAATAACTACAAAACATAAACACACAACCATCCCTTATACATATATTTTTATACATATATTTATACATATACATATATATTTTGTGTTAGCTACTACATAGCACATATGTTAAGAAGTCACTCTAAAGACACTGAGTCACTTTTAATTGTTTATGTAGAGTTTTAGTGAAACACTTTGAAGCTAGACAGCAACTCTTTGATCATTAAAAGCTTAAATGAGAGACTCAAGTGTATATCCTCAAACTTGCAGTTAATCTGAATTAAGACTCAAAATGAGGGACTGATTCACATTTCAAATTAATCAGACATCTTAAGATGACAGTGGCTAACTGATTAGTGCCCGAAATATGTAATTCTTATAAAGAAATAAATCCTAAGAAACATTTACCCTGTAACTTTTATTGGTAACATTTTGATATGAAGACCACACAATGTGCAATACACTCATAGAGAAGCAATTTCAATTCTTCTTGGAGTCAATAGACTCTTAACAATTCACATGACAGGAAGATTTAATAATTTCAGTTTTGCTCTCAGTGCATAGCTGAAAGAAGGTAGTATTTCAAAACTACAGCACTGCGTTTCACATCAATGTAGAAAATTCCACAATAACTGAAGAGTGAAATGTAATACTAGGTGGTTTCTATTTTGCATAATAGTGGTTTGATTTTCTCCACATTCTTTCTAAAAGGAGAGGCATTTGTTCACATCTTTCCCCTTCTACTTCCATAATTATGTTCAACTGTACTCCCAGCATAAGCATACAGACACACACACTTTTTAAAGTGATTAAATCAGACACATCTAGTTTTGAAGAAAGATGAAAAGAACACTAATAATTCCTGATGTTTCGGTAACATAACATAATATTCTTCCTTTAAAAGGACAACACACTTAGAACAGCTGTTCTAGTCTAGTTAAAATTATGCTTGGTAGTCTCAAAAAAGGACACAGAGACACCTGGATTTACAAAGAGATTGTGGTTAAGTCTGAAAAAAACCCCAAAAAAACTTAGTACAAGAAAGGGGAGTGTAAAAGCATCCTGCTGTGACCCAACTGTTTAGGATTGGGACCCCACAGTCTCTGATCAGTATAAGAAGGAGACAAATATGTTAGACTTTGCCAGGCAGCTGCAAACCAAGCCCTCCACATCCACCCAGCCACCCAGCTGAAAGTGCAGAGATTCTGGCTCTCTTCCAGAGCCCAGAACTTGAGCAAAGTCTCTCTACTCCACCATATGAGAAGATCGTGTTTTACTGCCTCATACTGCACAACAGGAAAATTACAAGAACATTAATCTTAATATAGATACCAGGATCATGTGATGCTAAAACAAAACAAAACAAAACAAAATAGTTTGGAAGAAGGGAGAGTAGGGGTCTGTGAAAACATCCAGCTCGGAATGCTTTTAAGTCTTTCACCTTCGCTTGGCGAAATGTCACAGGACTTCTCTCAGATGCATTTAATAAACCCACACCTACTTAACCACATTTCTCACTGTGAGTGAATGCTGCTTGTTCTTACATGCAACATGGGACAGTAATCCTGAAATCCTCAGCTTAGTGTCAGCACAGAGCCAGCAGCTGACACTTATGTGTGCTGCAGATGCCTTACATGCTCAGCACTGGCTGTAGTCTTCAGCTTTTAGTCATACCACGACTGCAGAGCCATGCTAATAGAAAGTGTTGCCTTCAAAATGAGATATAACTCCTTAATTTGTCATTTATTGCAAAAGTCCTAAGGAGTTGCTTTAAGTTTTCCTCTATTATAGCTAGTTTCCTACTTTCTCCTCTTAATTTTAATATTAAAGGCTTATGAGTCTGATAGAGGGATATAAAATAAATGCTCCAGTTGATTATTCAACCAAGTTCCATTGATCACAGGAGGTTATGGTTGCATGCACATCACAAAAATAAAGTTGTATTATCAAGTACACGAAACATTATTTATACTTACACTATACTTACAATTAATTTCAAAATATTAATAAACTTGAAAGTGAGAACTATATAGCTTCTCCAAATAGAATAAAATAACTAATTCATTTACTATCCTATGAGTGACTTTTGGGACCTCTAGACTGCTAGCTGACAGTCAAGCACTGCAATCACATGGAGTAGCTGTGCCCTCAGATTCAAGATTTCCGTGCTACATCCCACAATGGTAAGGAAAATTTGTCAGTCCAGCGCAGACATGGATGTTCTCTGGATCATAGTCTTAAAAAGGAATTTCAAAATAACATAGAAGCATGTAGTGTAATCACCGATCTTCTTGGTGGGAGAGGAGTTGGTAAGACAATATTGTCACAGACATTACTAGGTTTGAGAATTAATTTTCTGCTAAAAATAGTGAGATTATACATTCTCGTGTAGTCTTCAGCTAACTTTGGGCTCCAGTGAGAACCAAATACTGCCCTATATTTGTCCTAACCTTTCTCATCTGCATTTTCCACCTGACAACCTATTTCATGATGAACCTGTGAATTTTCAATTTAAAGTGTTACTACATATGGAAACAATTTGAAATTACCAAAAGAGATACGCTATATTATTTTCAAATTTCAATTAGTACCAGTTTCCACTATTAAAACACCCCATATGTGTTGCTTTCTCTTGGATTTTGGCCAAGCTTCCTCCAGAACACAGAAAATTTGCAATCAAAAACCACTTCTTCACGGAAACACATAGATTAAATACTCCTCATTTGACTCTCTATCTCCAAATACTGTTGTCATTTTATCAGACCCTTTACTGGGCACCACAGACACATTAGAAAGAAAATTCTGGTGGTAGAGATGACAACTATTTTGTAATGCACCATTACAGATTTGAAAGAAAATCAGAATCAATTAATTTCATTTGTTCTTAATGACAGAACAAGAGGCAAGACTTCAAGCTGCAATAGGGTACATTAGCCGCCCTACCAGAGGAAAAAATTACACTCACCAGATCATTAAACAAACTGCCAAGTGAAGTTACAGACTCATTATCACTTGAAACATGACACCTATCAGAGAAGCCAGAAATAACAAATTTGTCTTGCCAAAATGGTAATGGGTTTTCCATAAATTCCAGAAGAAACACATTCCAAAACTAAAATGGCTTGATTACATTACAAGAATTACTCGTTATTATAGTCTGCATCATTTTATTTAGTCAGTAAGAAAGAACATAAGAAGTGCTACAGCAAACAGCCTCTTGAAATATTACTGGACTGGCAGTGTATTTAATGAAGCTTTTTGTTATAAACCTTCACTTATTTTCTTACTGTTTCAAAATTAATATTTTGAATTAAAAATTAACTTTGCATAACATAATGCACTTTTGGGCAGAAAATAAAACCCCTTTAGTTGTGTTTTTGAATGTATTTTCTGTACACATAAAACACCTGCTGTACACCTGCTTGTCATTTATCCCACTCTATATCTTATGTGAGGAAAACCATCAGGTATGGGACTGAACACAGCCTCGAGCAGCCCCTGTGGCAGTGGCAGGGGCCTGGCTGTCACAGGCAGTTCTGCGCAGAGGGCACTCAGTGTCCAGGAGCAGCTGGAGCAGGGGCTGCTCCCGAGGAGGCACTGAGCTGGCAGCAAAGAGGGTTTGGGTGTCGGAACCCAGCACATCCCTCTGGGTGCCCTGGATGGCTTGGGCTCCTGGCAGGGGGCTGAGAGACCCTGGCAGAAAGCCAAGGACACTTGGGTTTTCAATTTTAACCCACGGAGCAAATTACCAACCTTGTATGAAGAATTTAAGTCACAAAAGTTTAAGTATAATGATAATGAAAAGTGGAATTTTGGAGATTCTTAGAATAGGGGTTTAGGAGGTAAAATGAAGGATTTGGGGTGTTGTCCTTCTTCCTTCCTCTTCCTAGCCTCTATCTTCTGTGTGATGTTGGCACTTTAAGATTGGTTTAGACTAGAAGTAGACAGTCTAACATAGGTGATAGGTATTGGAAAATAATTCTTAGTGTTCTTAGTATAAAATGTTGACCCCAGCCCAAGGGCGGGCAGTGTGCTGCAAATCGACCTGCTAGACAGACCTCTGTCGGTCAGGAAAAGATTTTTTTCTCTTAGATAAGAGAAAAAAAACAACCTTGAAAAACAGAGCCAAGGAACTCTGACTCCTTCTTCGAGTGCTGGGCTGGGAAAAAGAGGCTTTTGAACCATCTCAGGGTCATCTTGACCACAGAGACCCCAACATTTGGGCACCAGACTCTGAGAACCAGGCTAAGGGGCCACACAAGGCCAAGCCAGGAAGCCCAAACAAATTGTGAGGAAACCTGGTGCCAGTGTGGGTCAGTCTGGGGGAAAGGGTGTCAGGCTGGGCTGAAATGGGCCCCCCAAGCCTTTCTTAAGCAGGGAGGATGCAGCCCAGTAGTGTTCTCACAGTTCAGACAACTGGTTTTGAAGGCACAAAGGCTTTGTGAAATGCCACGCTGTAATTTAGATTTTACATTCTGTTTCTCAGCTTTAAAGCAAGTTTTATCTACAATGGCCAGTTACTTGTGAAAATTAAACCATTTCAGTACAGGTAGGGTAACCTCTGTCAGCATGGTACAGCTCTTGCTGTACAGAGACGGACCATGCTTAAAATGAGCATCTCTGTAGATGTCTGCCACACTGGGAGGAGGTTTCCTGCCAGCTTTAGTGACTTAAGTGAATGACACAGAAGTCTAAAAGTGAGAACTGTGAAAACATTAAGTTCACTAGCATGAATACATTAATTTAGAGAAAATGAAATTAGCAAGGACAGTAAAAAGCACTACAGCAGTGACAAACACCACACTGCCTGATTTGCAAGCACTGTCTTTGAACAGGTTTCCACAGCTTAGGAGAGGGAAAATGAGGCCTGATATTTAACCCTAACACTCACAAGTTTTCTTACAGACATCTCAAGCTACACATGGCTTTCACGGACAAAACATCAAAACACATGCACTGAAGCTTCAACAGGAGTCCTCTTCCAAACAGAAAAGTCATTGTCAGGCTGACAAAGAACTGATCTTGGTCCTGAAGGTCACACACTTCACTTTCAAGGATAGCCCAGAATAACATTTTGTAAAGACCATGAAAAGGAAATACGTCAAAAAATTAAAAGATAGAATCTTGAGCATAGAAAAATGCTAGCTGTGAAATAGCAACTAAAGTTAAAATGATTGACAATTCAGACAGGTTCTTTTTTTCTTCTTAGATATTAAAGCTAATTAAAATTGGTGAAGTCATCAAGTCATTTGTGGCTTATCCTAAATGTAATATAATCTCATCTGAAAAGCATGAAATTGCTCTGCCTATATCTATTACTTCAATTCTTGGTAACTATTATAGTCATTCAATAATCCAATTACTATAAATTACATTGCAGAAGTAGGTCTATGCAATCGCCAAAATAGAAGAGAGTTGTGACATTGTCTGCACAACATTAATTGACCAAAAGAAACTTATTAGGTAAAACAAACTGAAGAAAACAAAGCTTGTTTTGACTTCCCACAATACATATGTCTGAAAGTCTTCCAGCAGAACACTCTATGAGCATTTATACATTTTCAAATGCAAGAGTCAAAATGTATATTGAATCTAGAATGTAATATTAACATTTGCTTTCAATGCAGTTTGGAAGGTGCTGTTTCATTTCAGCAAATACACACTCCTGGATGCTGATCAAACAAACATCTTAAAATACAAGAACAACATACTCATCCATGTAAAGTTCCGTTTTCTGGTGCCCGACACAAAAAGGTTTCATCAAATCCTCGTAAGTATGGAGCCACTGAAATTCAAGATTTGCGTGCAAGGAAAAATTTCCCAGAAGAAGGGATATTTAATAAATACTGGTATTCATCATCTACTTCCACTGGTTTAAAATGTGTTTTCAGTTCAGAGCTTTTTTAAATAAATATTTATCTTAACTTTATAAACACAAGGAATAGTTTACTTTGGCTACAGTCTGATTCCAAAATGTCTGATAAAAATCTAGCATTTCAGTGTCAGCTCTGGAATCAAAGCCAAACCACACATGTTAAGGGAGAAAAGATGACATAATCTAAGGAGTTCAAGGTTGCAAAAGGTTTGACTGAAAGAGTGAATGGAGAGTAAATCAAAACTGTTACATTGTCCAAACATTTCCAATCAAAATTGTAAATGTAAATTTAAACTCCACTAGACAGTGAAAATTTGCAATATGAGCCCACCTCACAAACAACGAGTTTAGAAAAATGATTAGCTGTTATGCAAAGTTAGAGAAATGCTAAATGGTAAGAAACAACATTTGTATTTATCCTGTTTTACACTCCAGTTTAAGAGGATGCAACATTCAAATGAGGAGATCACTAAGCCTGATGGAAACCTACTGTCACTGATGTTCACAGCCAGCTGGGTTCTGTGCTCTGGTGGCTCTCATCTACAGCTAGAATCAACATGACCCAGCGTCCCCACCCAAAGCTACACAGCACTATCTTCACAATACAAAAAGAATATTAGAATTATCCTAGAAAAGTTAGTATCCTTCCCAATTTCCTTCTTTGCTTGTATTTACAGAAGAGAAACATTTTACAGAACACTTAGTACTGTGAAACAAAAAGCATGGGGGTTATTTTGCAGATAATTAAAATATAATGACCACACAAATAACTTTTCACTACATATCCCACTATATGTAACTAACGAGTTTTGCAAAATCCATATCCAATAAAAGAAAACCTCCAAAAAAAGCATTAATTATTATTTGCAACAGAAAAACAATTATTTCTTTTCCTTCTTGAAATTATGAAAAATATCAGGCAAAAATCTGAAGTTTTTGAAGAAGTAACTTTTCAGAAATTGTTGATGTTGTTTTCTTCTATTGCTCTGGACTAAACAGCCCAGAAAAAAACCTGTTCCCATACATTTCTTTAAGGTATTTAGCTTTCATATGTATCACAATTGAATCTCTGTCTCATGAAACATGAAATCATATTCTCTGAAATTCTTCCTAATCGCAAAGCACAGTCTGGCTCTTTAAATCTCCAGGACAACCAAGAAGTAATGTGAACAAGAAAAAAAAAAAAAAGAATATTGACACTCATGCACAAGGCAAAATAAGACACAATCCCAGTTCTGACAGATTAATTACAAAAGTTCATACTGATTTATAAATTGTGCACCCTCACTCAAGTTAACCCATCCCACAGAAATTGCACTTGCATGAATGAGATCCAGTGGATCTAAAGTTACTGTCATAAAAGTGTAACAACTTATGTGGAGTGAAAATGAAAAAAAGAAATAATTAAGCTACAGTGTTAATATAAGTTGTGAAATAACTTCAGATGTGACTTATTTCAATTTCTACATGGAATGCAGAAAAGAGATCTGCTTACTGTTTTAGTGCTGGAGACAAATAAAATATTTCAGTTATATCTAGAAAATGGTGACAATTACAGCCGTGGAAGAAAAAAAAAATTACTGAAAAGAAATAGCATGTTTAACTTTTTCACCTTTTTCTCTATATATCCCCTTACATTCTGCTTGGTACACTTCCTTCTTTTTATATCTCTGCATGCTTTAGTTTTCTAGTATTTCACCTTTTAAATACATATAATTTTTCTCCATGGTTACACACCAGGTTTGCTGATTCTCTGTCCTGGTTGAGATTCCAATTTCTATTCAGCCACATCATGACCTGAGCACTTCAATTATAATGAAAATCCTGAATAGCACAACACATTTTTATCAGCTACTGTTCATTTAGTTTCAGCTACTTTTTAAAAAGCTCTGATATTAAAAAATTAAAAACTGCAACAGGAAAGCTAAGTTTGAATTTGAAATGTGGTTGTTTGTAGTGGTAGTCTGTAGCAGTCTGACCCAGTAATACATCTCTAGTATTTTGCCTGTTTTAAATGGGTAATTTACCATCATTTGCCAACACCAAGCTGTGTGATGCAGTCAGCAAGGCGGAGAGAAGTGATGTCATGCAGAGAGACCTCAGAGGTGCGCCCATGCAGACCTCATGAAGTTCAACAAGGCCAAGTGCAAGGTCCTGCTCCTATACTGGGGCAATCCCAAGCAAAAATATAGGCTGAGTGAAGAATGTATTGAGAGAAGCCTGGAGGAGAAGACTTGGGGGTGTTTGCCAAAGAGAAGCACAGTGTGATCCATCCATGTGTACTTGCAGCCCAGAAATCCAGAAATTCAAACAGTCCTGGGCTGCATCCAAAGGAGCATGGTCAACAGCTCAAAGGAGGGGATTCTGCCCCTCTGTTCTGCTGGTGAGACCCCACCTGGAGTGCTGCATCCAGCTCTTGGGTGTCCAACAAGCAAGGACATTGATCTGCTGGAGTGAGTCCAGGGGAGAATCATGAACACGAGCATTGGGCTCCCCATAGAAGACTCTGGGGAAACCTGAGAGCAGCTTGTCCTAAACCTACTCCCTAAAAGGGTCCTACAAGAAAGCCAGACTTTTAACAAGGGTTAGCATGTGTTGGGGTTTAAGATTTTTCCATTTGTTTCTTTCTCTTAAGGAATTTTCTCCCCTTTTGTTGCTAAGAAACAAAGACTGGCACTTAAGAGAGACAAAAGAAGTAACCACAGAGAATGAGGAGTGCAGCTGGCTTTACCATCCTAGCTGAGGGACAATCTCCTGGGAAGGGCAGAGATACCACAAGACTTGGGCTGGGGGAAGGGGTTGGGCGCAGCTCCCAGCCCTCTCTCCCTGCGGCTTTGGAGAAGGATGGTCGAGTTCCTGCTTACTGCGCAGAATTCGCTGAGACCATCAGAGACCAGCCCTGTCCTGCTTCTTTTGCCACGGGGGAGCCTTTGCTCGTGAGAGCAGCCACTGAACTGGGACCTTATTAACACCCTACCTCACTAAATAAGGGACTTTCACCATTTGATGAGGCATCTCAGGGGAAACCCCGAGATCCCGAGTCCTTTCCCCTTCAAGAGAGCCTCTCCCTGCTGTGTTCAGGAGCTGGGCTGCCACTACCCTGCCCCACCATGCCTCCGCTACTGATCCCAAGGTTTTTTCCGAGACCAGCTCCTGCTACAGCTGCGGAGGCTCTGATACATCTTGTCTATCACTCCAGGATTTTCCAGGTCCCTGCTGCTCCAGCTTGCCGCTTCTGAGGCTGCCGCCACAGCCGCTTTCGCTGTGCACAGGGGGCTCCGGGACCAGCTGCCCCTGCGGCTTTGCAGAGGAAGCCCCGTCTCCACCCATTCCTGCCGACACCGAATGGAGAGGTGGCCGAAACTCGCACCACAGCGCCCCCTGCAGGCGGGGGGAATCACCACGCCTGCCCTGCCCGCCGGGAGCCAGCAGCGCCCCTGCTGGCCGCGCCCGGAACTGCACCGCAGGGAAAGCGCCGCGGCTGGGAGCGGGCGGGAAGCGGGACTCTGCTCCCGTCTGTCGTTCCTGCTGGTGGTGTTGTCATTTGTTTGCTTTGCTTTACACACTAGTAGAGAACTGTTATTCCTTTTCCCATATCATTGCCTGAAAGCCCCTTAACTTCAAAGTTATAATAATTCAGAGGGAAGGGGGTCATATTCTCCATTCCAAAGGGGGTTCCCGCCTTCCTAGGCAGACAGTTGTCTTTCAAACCAGAACAGCGTGATAGGACAAGAGAGAATGGACTTCAAGTGGAAGACAGTAGATTTAGATTAGGCATTAGGAAAAAAATTCTTCACTATGAGGGTGGTGAGAGCTTCCTAAGAGAGGCTATGGATGCCCTGTTCCTGGAAGTGCTCAAGGCAAGGCAAAGCAAGGCAAGGCTTCCACACCATTCTATGATTCTATGATGTGAAAATAAAATCCATTACTGAATGCTGGAAGTTTCAAGCTTTTAATAAATAAATTGTTGCAGAAAGGCATTATACATGTCACATTATATAAAGAAGAAATCAGAAATATAATATTAGCTTTCAGAAGTCTCCTAAAAATACTTTCTCTGTCCCACTGCTATATACCCATTAAGTTAAATCTTCCTGTTAGAAAATTAGATAATATTCCTAGTTGTTGTTTAGTAACACAGTGTACCATGGTCATTTTACCATGTGGCTTTCCTGTACTTCGACCTCCTTAGATCTCCTTCTGCATTAATTAATTTTATATTCAGCATCTTCAAAGTAACAAGAGCTTTAATGTGACCTTTTTTTTTTCCCCTGAAAATTCAGACATTATTACTAATTAGTACATTATCTGAAAAGAAAGTACTGGATACTGATTCTGTAATTCCATCCAGGTTATCTTACTTACATTTCGCTTCTTGGAGTACCACAGAGAGGCATCAGGTCCCGTATGGAACGACCCACTGCAGGGACCCCTGGAGATGCATAGTGCAGCCTTCTGCTCGAAGCAGGGTCTGCTGTAAGAGGTACACCCACAACCACTACCTCCAGAGTCCAGATATTTAACTCATGTCACCATCCAGATCATAATGTACCTGCATCCTTGCTATAAGAATACCACAGAAGAGAGTTTCAAAAGCTCAGGATCCCAGGCACCCAAGCAGATGGGGATAGGTCCCTGTTTTAGTGAGGTGGGTGTTCATAAGGTCCCAGTTCAGTGGCTGCTCTCACAAGCAGAGGCTCACCTGATGGCAGAAGAAGCAGCTCTGGGCTGAGCTCTGGCAGCAGCAGCGAATTCCCTTCCCCAAGCAGCAGCTCCGATCATCATCCTCTGAAGGCGAGAGAGAGAGGGAAGAGCTGCCCCAGCCCTGTATTTTATCAGCCCAATTCTCCAGGTATGTCTGCCTCTCAGAGGGAAACTCCCAGATAAGAGAAGTGCAACATCTTAACAGTTATAATCAAATGCATTTTAGCGCTTGGCACTCTGCCATGATTATTTCATGCACTCTTACTGACTACATCTCAGTAGTGTAGGCAGTAGTAATTCTCACCCACAGAAAGGTACCATTTAAATGGAATATTATTTTGCTTATACAGCAGTTACTCGACATCCAACGAAACTCCCATATCCCAAAGCAGGACTTGACCTTTAAGTCATAGGTTACCCTGGACCACCAGTGGAAAAGTTGAAAACTATTAAGTCTTGAAAAACTAAGGCAAGGTGTTATGTTCCAATTAAATGAAACAGTCATACAAAGTATCTGCATAAGTCATTAGTGAAAGCACCTTAATTTCACATAAGAACATTAATTAGTTCCACAAGATATCTGATCTGTAAATATCAAGCAAGCTGATGAAAGACTGTTTAGACTGCAATGTACAACTAGTGTGTCTAATTTTTTATTCTGTGCAATAATGTTCGAGATGACAATTTTCCATTATATTTAAGCAAGAAAATACTTTTCAGTATTTCTTGCAGATTACATATAGAAAACACAGAATACTGCTTTGATTATTCTTTCAAGTCACATCCAATTAAATGTAAGATAATTAATTGTCAGTGAGCAAAAGCCCTCCTAATGAAACATCAACACCACAAATAGAACCAGAGATTATAGTCAGACTAGTCAGTTACAGAGAAATATTATTCATAGACCTAAATAATGTTTCCTCATCTTTCATTTTGGAGAATGTTTTGATTATTTAATTTAAATTAAAAAGGTCCCTTCTCCATAGGACAAGAGTTTTTCAATTTATGTTGATAATACTCTCTTGGCTGGCCTCTATTTGCCAAAGTTTCACAGAAATACTTAAAAAATAATGATGCTCTGCAAAACAATCTACGTTTTACCAATTATAAATTCCATCCAAAAGGAATTTATAGAACGTCATTATGTTAATCTCACACCTCAGTGCCATAAACTATGGCAGTAGGTTCGTGGATTTGTTTTAGTTTTATTTTTTAGTTCTGCTAAATATGCTGGGCTAAGCTGTAATTGTTTTAAGTTAGAATAGTCTGCCTTACAAAAAAACATTTTTTATAGTTTTCCCAATCAGACAATGCTAACACTAATTGCTTAAAATTATACATGAAGCACTCTCTGTACTTCCTTGTGGCACTTGGCAATGAATCACATATTGGACTAATAGAGGAGAAATTTTATAAATTTTAAAAGACGAAGTCTTCATTTATGCTATAAATTGATGAAGCAAGAGATTTTTACAAAACAGAATTAGGCTGAGCCTGGTCAGATTAAAATGACACTGGTATTATGAGAATTAGAGTCAACTCAAGCAGGTTTACTACATTTAGGTATTTTTTGTTATGAAAACTTCAGCAGGTTGACACTGAGTTAAGCTCAGCAACATTCATAAAGGTCTGTCAAACTGCTAAAAGATGCAAAGAAGAAACAGAGATAGCAGAGATGTAAGTATGGACTTTCTCTATTACATGAAAATACAAATAACCCATTAAAACCAACCCAGTACTCTCTGAGGTCTAGGCAACACCTGTCTACCTACTCACCCCTTTCACATCCATTTTCTTTTTAAAACTACCCTATAATATTTCTGACTGTAGGGAAAAAAAAAATCTTCTGTTCATTTTTTTGTTAACTGAATGGAGGACAAATGGAGGACCTACAAGAGTACATGTATTCTTCTAATTTCTACTAATGAGAAAGTCTGATTTATTTTTATTAGATCTACAGTAAAGACTATGAAGAAAGAGCACAAACTAGTGAAGTACAGAATTAGAGGAGTAAATAGGCAGAATAGCACATAAGCACAATTAGTCATAATAAACTAAAAGTTGAAGAAATGATAAAAAATCCCTATATCAAGTCAGCTTGTCAGCTGTGGTTGGTTTGGGTTTTTTCCTTACTGTCAGTAAAATATTACACATTTTTTTTCTTCTTTACTGACATTTGAAAGGAATATTCTTGAAGATTTAGTCACAGATGAGTCCAACTGCTACAAGACTGCCCTCAGGAAGAATTACAAATCTAATTTTTGTTTTCTTATTCAAAAGGTTTAATTACAGGTAGTAAAAGTATGAAGAACGAAGCATTCCTTCAAGCTACAATTTATATTATCTGACTCTCTGTCATAAATAACAGAGAGCTTCTTGGGATTATGCATGCAAATCAGATAAAAACTATATCAGTGTAAATTGAACCACTAGGTTGTTGTGGTAGCATTTTAAAGATGAGAGGACACAGTCTTAAGCAGCAGGGGAGGTTTAGGCTGGACATTAGGAAGAAGTTTTTTCACAGAAAGGGTGATTGGGGATTGGAATGGGCTGCCCAGGAAGGTGGCGGAGTCACCATCCCTGAAGGTGTTTAAGAAAAGACTGGGTGTGGCACTCAGTGGCATGGTCTAGTTGACAAGGTCGTGTGAGGTCACAGCCTTCATGACCTCAAAGGTCTTTTCCAACCTAGTTAATTCTGTGATTTTGACAACTCAGACTTCATATTTTCTTCCTGGGCCATCTTCTTAAACCATCTACCTTTAGGAGAGTCCACCTATTTCAAAGCCAAATATGCTTAAAGCAGACAGCTTTCTTATTGGATTAAGCATGTTTTCAGAAAAAAATGTTGCTTTTCAAAGTCCTTTGAGAACAACACATTCTGCTACATCCCCAACTTTGATTGTTTAAACACAGTTGTGACAAGCCATGCTTTTGTTAATGTCCTGTTTAACAAAAAACCTACAGCTGTTAAAACTCCTAAATGTCTAATTTCAAGGAAGAAACAATTTTTTTTTTGTAAATGGAAGGTATGCTGAATAGATTTAAGTCTCAACTTCTGAAACTTTTTAAGTAGAAAGTTTTGTATCAAATTTTATTTGATTGGGAGCAAAGATGTGTAACTCTAACCAGTGAATAAATTAGCCCATATACAATTTCTGCCATCCTTCCCTTGACATTATGGAAATGACACTATGGAATGAAGTGGTAAATCAGCCTTAAATTAATGCCAGTGGGTGATTTCATCTACAGTACATTTCAATAATTTTCTAATGTAAAATGAGTGTGAAGTTTGTCTTAAATATATGAAAGAAATTGGATGTTTGTGTAGAGTTAGATTCAGTGGGCTGAAGTATATCTATTGACTACAGGTTATCTGAAGACTGAGAAGGTTTTTGTTTCATGTTTGATAACCTTGGAGGACATACAATTTCTATAAATAATAAGAATAAAAATTTCTTGCCTTATAAATTGTAAATGGTACTACTATAACACATACTTCTGTGATTATCGGTCACAGAAGTAGAAAAAGTATCATATAGTTAGCCCATGTATAATACAGCTTTTGTCAGAGAATAAGGTCTTTTTTACCCCTCCATTTTTTAGATTTTTAGATATTATGAATACAGACACATACAGTTATGCACACATGTTCCACTAGAATCAAAGATTCCTTTAATGATCACAAAATCCTGTAAAACAGGCTTGGAGATTTTAGAACAGTAAAGTTACTCTTCAAAGCACACTAGGAAGTCTAATCCTTTTATGTGGAGTATTTTTTTCCTTATTATTAAAAAAGAGCATTCTGTTTAGCACACCCAGCATATGAACCATATGATGCACCAGATGCCTTAGTAAATAATTCATCTCTTAATGAAAGTACAATAAATAGTTGCATAAAACTGTGTGACGATACAACTGATAACTACCCTTTCAAAACTAGAAAAATAGGAGATTTTATAAAGAGCAATAGCTATATCACAAAACGATACTGTCAGACTGAACTGGAAACATATGCTTAATTATGCTTCAACTGTATTCTGGAAATGAGCACACAGCACAGATTACTGCATATCCTTATATTGCTGCTCCATCAGGGCTCATGAAGGGTGGCAGAAGAACGTCTAAATGCTGCATTTACAATGCCAAAAACAGCAGGATAGTTTGAGAAAGAGAGGAAAAGACACATGACAAAAAATAAGATTTCAATGCCTGCTTGAGGTAAGCATTTTACTGGTACAGAAGACACTACCATTTTATAAATGCAACAACATCTCTGAGTAATTCCTAAAGCCTTTCTAAAATTGTGACTTAATACTGTTAAGACAGGATTTGTATGGAAAGATGTGCCCATGAATTTCCTTGCAGCATCTATGTCATAGCTGCAGCCAGTGAAACAAACAAAAAACCTATCCCTTTGCTTGTTGATTTAACAGGCTTGCTGGAGGGGAAGATGGCAACACACTTGTGACAAACAGCTTGCAAATATGCATGTGTCCTCATGCTATCCCATATGAGATCAATTCTTCTGACACTTTCTTCCAATAAACTTACTATTTGCACATATACCTAGAGGAAAAACACAGCTTCTATAGAGGTTAAAAAAATAATATACTTTACTATCTCCCATTTCGTTTTGAATGTGTATTGGATGTGCATTTTTGTTCTCCTCTATTTTTCTTGTTACATATTGTAACATGATGTATCCATGTCCACGGTAATCCTAAATATATTTGTCCTTAGACAAGTAGCAGCAGCCAATAAGTTAAATGAATGAGATTTGTCCAAATCTCATTACTACATCTGTTACTAGATAGGACAGGATAGCGAGTGATATAGAGAGAGGAAAAAAGAAATCTAATTGAGATACAAAAGAAAACTTTGAAAAACATTCTCTACATAATGTATGGGGAAGTTTTGTCAGGTATTCACAAAATGTAAAGTACTGAAAGACAATTTCCTCAATCCAAATTCACAAAGAAAACCCCAAAACCAACTCAAAACCTTAACTGAAATCTCTTTCCTTCAGTTTTTCCACTGATAAAAGTAGGAACAATAACACTTACCCACTTCACAGAATGAAGTTTGAAACTTACCACGTTACTATTTACATTTTCTCTGGTGTACAGATAGATATTAACATCAGTGAGTAAGAACCACTGTTGTATCACTGTAGAAATGCTGTCCACCTGCATGCACAGTGTAGCCAACACACTGTTTTTTTACTGACTGTGTGAGAACAGACACCACAAAACAGAGGCTGAGCCACTCTGAGCCCCATTTCAGCTCATTCCATTGTAGTCAAGCCTCCTGCAAAACCTGGGCATAAACAAGAATTCCCAACAAAAGGTAAAACCAACAAACTATTGTTTTGTGGCATGGAAAAATCATCAAGAACTGATTATACAGATTTGACACCAAATGGTTTTGATTCCAGCCCCGGGTAAGACTGCTTCTGTGGTCCTCAACAAATCATTTAAGCCTGTCTGCTGCACCTCACTCTAACTACTGGTTTCAGTCAAGGAAGCGCTATGGAATTCAGCCACTCTGACTCTGGGAAGTCACTGTGCTTACAGTGATGTTAAGCACCCATGAAAAAAAGCTACTCCAGATGCACTTTGAACAGCAAATGGCATTACACAGAATTTGCCTGTTTAGGGAAAAGGTTTCTCCTTAGCTTTTAATCATTTGGTGACTTAAAATTCTCAGATAAGCTCTGCAAAGGTAAAAATCACAAAACAACACAGGCATGAAACTGTCATTCAGGTTTGGCCTGGTGGAGGGAAGCATTATAAGGGTAATGATTTTAGAGGATCATACAGCACAAGCATGTACAATGCCTCTTTAAACACAGAACAAAAACCCCTGATGTTTTGCATTGATTTTTCTGCCCACAACTTCTCTAAATATGAGAAGTGCATTTTGTCCCTACACAACCTGAACTTCACAAGGAGATGATAAATGAGATAATATTGATTAGATTGTGATAAAGGGTTCCAGCTCTTCAAGGTTATATCCTTTAGAGAGTTTGTAAATATCATTATAGAAATCTGCCTGTTGATATACATAAATAAAGAGTGGCAGAAGGGTTCCAGTATGGCAGCTCTCACTGGAGTCATGCTGTTCTTCAGACAGAAAGTTCAGACAAGCAGGTACAGAAGAGCTCAATAGAGTAGAATCAGCTTCCTTTTTTCAAAGAAAACAGACCAATAAAATTTAGATCAGAATTGCTGTAAGAGTATTACTGACAAAGAGTGTCCGTAGTGAAACACAATCATGGGCCTCAGTTGGCTTTAACTGTCAGCTTCATCTGTAATGTGAAGGATGAGTAAGTCCACTAAATTGTTCCAACTAGTTTAACATGCAGTTCTTATAGTAAATGAATCTTAACTTCAGGAGAAAGTCAGCAAGAGTATTTTCTTCCTTTCGGTGGTGAAAAAAATCCAAAAAATGTCAAGAAGCACACCGAAAAGAAAGTGCAATGATCTGCTAAATTCCCCTGGAGTTCTGCATTCACTCTCAACTAAAGGAGGACAAGAAGAGGTACTTAAACTGGCCATCTGCTTTTTAAAACCTTCAGATTTCTCCCTGAGATGTGGCAGGAGAGAGGGGGCAGGTGAGGTGTGGGAAAGAGTATATACTGAAAAGCAGCAGGGGTCCTTCTGTCCTGATGGGCAGGAGTCACCAGTGCATGATGCCAGCCACAAATGCTGACAGCATTAGCCAGCACGGAGAGCAATCCATGCAATCATTTCCCTTTGCTTGGCACTCATTACACTGCAGACATGTTTGGGCCCTGCAACACAAGAAACACTCTGACAAATGAGAGCAAGTCCCATTCAAAGCCTACTGAAATGGACGACGGGCTGAAGCACTTCCCTGTGAGAAGTGGCTGAGTAAGCCAGGCCTGCTTGGACCTAAGGCTTCGAGGGAGAAGCTACCAGCACACCCCAGTTCACCAGGAAAACAGCCCAGCAGGGAGCAGCTTGCACAGAGAGGCTGAGCAGTATCCATCCTTGGAGGTGTTAAAGATGCATTGGGAAAAGACCTGAGCAACTCAATCTGAATTCCACACAGTCACTGCTTTCAGGGGAAGGCTACGTTTGTGGACATCCCAAGGTCCCTTTTAACCTGAGTGAATCTGATTTGTGTTTGCTGTCTCCATTATTGTGATACCACTGACTAGCAATAATAGGTGTCAGTTTTGTAGGAACATGGTCATGCTCTGTTCCTTTCTGCTGACCTCTACTACCATTTCTATTCTAAGTAGTCTCTGAACTCTCAAGTGAAAGTGACTCTATTTATATTCATCTCATAAAATGTTTAAAGCATCAGAAAAAAACCTGCCTACAATATGAAACACAGATCTGAGGTGTAAAAGGAATACCAATGCTCTTCTTTTTCTGAGCAGCAGGTGGGCACAAGTCTTATTTCCATTAAGATGTTAAAGCCATAAGCTTGAATGTGCTTTTTTTATCACTTTGATAAGAGTTTTCATGAAGATATTTACAGGTAAAAGCCATATTCAGATTTGGTTTGTGAAAGCAAGGAAGCCAAGTGAAGCAAAATGAAACATCTGATCACTCTGATATTTAGTAACTGTTTGGTAAAGTCTTTAATAGGATCTTGAAACTATTAATTTCACTGATTTTTTGGGGGGAAAAACATCTTCCCAAATAAGCAGGAAGACAAAAAAATTTACACTAGAAAGTAATTATTAGGCTTCACACAACAGAGTACACAGACACCTCCTCCCTGTCATGAAGCTCCACCATCTGTTTTCTTGTGTTTTCCATCCCCAAATCAGAAGATAAATTCTGTTCACTTTACAGCAAAAGTTTCTGAAATCAGCTTTTAAGAAGCAAGGAATTTTAATAGAAAATTAGTATCTGTGAGAAAAAGCTTCAATTAGTAAGTATCTCCTATTGATTTGTATTGTGGCATAGACATACCTTGGAAACAATCTTGAAATCCATGCCACCTCAGTACTGATAACTTCTCATAAAAATCAAAGGAAAATTGAAACTTCTGACAGTAACACACAGTATGACTGAATGGATTCCAGACTTACTAAAATACTGGTGTGGAATAAAATGGTGGTCATCTATTTTACAAAACCTCCAAGATTAATTGTTGACCCTGAAAACATAAGGAGAAGACAAGACATCGAGGCTTGTGGTAACATGACACCTAGTGTTCACTTTCAGGAAGCTTCAGTGTAGGTGGGTGCCAAATGCTGAAGAAACATCAATGCCCCAGGACCTCTTTCCAAAAAAAAAAAAAAAGATAGATATTTATACTAGCATCTCTAAGCAAGTGCCTAAATCACACAGACACAGGGAAAACCGAGAGGGGGAAAGGAAAATCTGCCTGTGCTGCACTGCCCTTCTTATTCAGTACACAATTTGGGTAACTGCAGAGAAGAGTGCTATCCAAACAAGTTTCTTGTTGCTGGCTTTTTTTCTTTGGGTTTCTGCTGAAAAAAGAAACAGTCTACCTATTGATCTTTTTCTGATTGTGTATGGAAGCTAATAGAAAACTGGATTTACAACACATAATAAGCACAAGTTTAAAATAATAGTCCCTATTTAAAAAAAATAAACAAAAAAACCCCACAAAAAAGTCTATTTCTACATAGCAATGAATTGTACATTGCACATAAAATTGTTGTGCATTGTACTGTACATAAAATCGTGGTGTATCAACAGTACAAGAGCCTCTTACGTTACCATTCCCTTCCAAGTTTCTAGCAACACAATGAAAACCACAGTAACTAATGCAGACGAGACCAATGAGACCATAAAATCCATGTAAGAACATGGCACAAGCACTCTAACATAGTAACAATTACTAAGAGATATGACCCCTTGAGTATTTCCAAGGGCAAAGGGTGGAAATGATTATATGAAAAATTAGAAAAAGTTCACTACAGATAGAGGAAACATATACTGATTTTTGAAATCAGATTAATAAGAATCCATATGTGATACTGAATGAAACAGGTGTTTCATGACACTGAGACTGGCAAAACATTAAAGACAAAGTCTGACTGAAACTTCAGTTCTACAGAACTGAACATAAACAACTGCACTTCAAGAAGTTTATAGATACATTGATATAGATACATATCAATACATGCATGCAAAACAAATTAGTATTGTATTCCAAATCTAGAATTGTCTTTAATTTGAAAGTATGCTGAGTTGTTTTCCAGGGGGTAGTATTTAACTGCTATCCTTCTGAAGAGAAAAAAACCTAAAAAGACAACCCATCTATCTTTTAGTATTAATATTGTCTAGCTACCAGAATCCCAAACAGTTTAATTGACTCAGCAAGCAACATTTAGTAAACACTAACTACTATTATATCTTGTTTCTGAGAAAAATGTGCACACAGTCAATACACAGACATTAAAATACACATTTTTCTTTTAACAAGGTAAACAGGTCTAGATTCCAATACTGCTAAATAACTTAAGAAGATGCAAGTCAAGCACTTGTCACACTGTGAATTATAAATCAAGTTTTTATTTTTCAATACATTTTGAGCATAATTTTCTTCAGAAGTTTAGTATGTGGCATATCTGGGGAGCCAAGCAATTATGAACTCACCTAAATAAATAACTGCTGTATCATGTCCCTGTTGAACTTGAGTCTAAATTGCTTTTTTTACTTACACTATTAATTGCTTTTTTCAATCACATACCTCTATCAGAAATAGCCAGGAAAGTGAGGCTAAATTTGTCTGTTTGTTGGAAACAGGCAGCTTGCCAAAGCCTTAGATTCATAGCACACTTTCTCATTTAGTGTCAAGGTAAATTGTGTAGTCACAAGCCTTTAGTTCCTATAGCTCTTGTCCAAGAGGTCAGTTCACCATTCATGAAGTGCCTTTGCAGGCACAAGTTTGCTCCCAGGCAGAAATCCCATGAGTAGCAGCAGAAATGGCATGTCCTATTGGTCTTAAACATACACATTTGGCACAACTACAAGAATACCAGCCATAAATTTCACCTAGTGATAGTGATTATCCCTCACCTTTAACACTGAAATATCCTGAACTGCCATACAACCTACTCAGCTGTTAACATTTTAGATAATTGCTGCACAGAATATTTTTGCAGTTCCTGAACAGGTCTTACAAATTAAGAACTGTGAAACAACTTTAAAACACAGAGTATTCCACAGTAAGTTTAATTCTATTCTTTCTTTTTGAATTATAGAAATTCTAAAAGCTCAGAGGTTAAAATTATGCATCTCCTCACATACAGTCAAAAGATAGATGCAAATACAGGCTGTCTTGTCTCAGACGAGACAACAGATTGTTTCCACAGATTTATGTGCAACTGTCATACATGCTTATAATGACAGGTATCCTCTACCCTTTTCTTCTACACTTGAATTTCCAAATATTACTTTCATTTTTATGATTACAGAAGCTTGAAGTAGTTACAAATTCACTGTGAGGGAGAATGTGTCTCTAAGTCAGCTTTCATGCAGCTGAAGCACCTTCTAAACAACACTGGATAAAACATCAGGAAGATAAACACAGTTTTTCTTTTAAAAATTGCAAGGTTGTGCTCACCGAAACAGCTCGAAGGATGGGGGCAATTTTGGAGTGGGGGTTTTTGCCTTCCCAGATAACTCTTAGGCAAGAGGTATTTTATATAAATACAATGAATAATTTTTTAGCTCATGATCGAAAACGATTACAATGACGCTTCAACAAAACAACTTTACATGCCAAGAAGAGCGGCGTGTTAAACCACAGAGTCTGTAATGATTTTAAAAGGTCCGCAGGGCAGACCTCCTACATTTTATATAAACCAGGACAGCGGAGAATCGCCGTCAGAGGGCATCACTCATGAATGATTTGCCAAATACGCTGCCGTGAAGTAGCAAGTTATTTTGTAACTCCCTCACGGGCTTCTCCTAAAAGTACATGAGGTGCTAAATACATTCAAGTAGCTGACCTATGGTGTTTTGTTGTTGTTGTTGTGCTTTTTTTTCTTTTTTAAATTTATCATCGCCGGCTTGCAGCTGGGTTTCAAACTGAGTGATTCAGCGCGGTCCCCGGGAAACTCGACCCTCACGCTGCTGCCTGTCACGGCGCGCTGAAAATCGCGGCAGGATCAACCGGGACAGGTCCCGCCCGCTCGGGCCCCGGTGCCGCCCGGCTGCGGGAGGGAGGCGGGATGCACCCGTCCCGCCCGGGGAGCCGCGGCAGCTGCCCCCTCGTCCCGGCGAGCTCCGCCGGCAGCCCGAGCCCGAGCCCGAGCCCGAGCCCGCGCCGCCCCGCTCGCCGTCCCTCCCGCAGGCGCCTCCCTCCCGCCCTCAGGGCAGCGCCGCCGGCGGGACCCCCCCCCCCCCCCCCCCCCACCCTCCCCACCCCCGCCCCGCCGCGGGAGTTGGCACCGGGACGGGCTCAGGGGGAGCGGTACTTGCCCAGGTGGGGACGAGGAGGCTGCCGGGCCGCTCGAGCGGTGCTGGAGGAGGCTGCTTCCCCGCCACGCTCATCTCCTCCCATGCAGCTGGCGTAGTCCTCTCAGTCGGGCGGCTCGGCGGGACGCGGCGCCTCCGGCACCGACTCCCAAGCGCCCGCCCCTCCCCTCAGCGGCGGCGTCCCGGCTCCGCGGGGCAGGCTGGCTCCGCGGGGCAGGCTGGCTCCGCGCTGCCCTCCGCCGCCCGCGGCCGGGCGGGGCGGGATGCCACGGGGGTGTTCGCCGAGGGCTCGGAGCCGGGCGGGAAGAGGAAGGCAGCGGCGTGGTGCTGGCTATTTAACTTGGCTCTTCGCCGGGGGAAGGTGCCGCCGCTCCCGCTCCCCTCCCCTCCGCGGCCGCATCCCGACAGCCGAGCTCTGGGTGCTCCTGCGAGCGCTGCCGCGCTCCTCCCCGACACCGCACGGCTCCGCTCGGCCCGCCCGCGCCGCCCCGCGGGGCAAAGGCGGGCGGGGGCTCCGGCCTCCCGCGCTCCGCTGGGGCAGGGGCGCTGCTGCTGGGGAAGGTGACCGACGTGGCGGGGCTGTGGGGGTGAGGGTGCTGCCGCTCCGAGCGCAGCCCCTCTCGCCTTGTCCGCGCCCGTAGCGGGCGGTTGTGCCTCGTGTTGGGTCACAAGCGGCAGCCGCGCATAGCCCTCGCTCGCTGATGTCTGAATCAAAAGCAAGAGGAGTTTGACATCCCTCGAGTATTCTTGGTACCCTTGGCATTGTGTAACACCTGGCCAGGAAAAGCCCCAGTCCTAAACATTGTCATGAGATTTTTTTTTTTTTCCCCCATGCATCTTTAGCTTTCATCCAATTCCTGACCATGGTCCGTGGCCCAGGCTATCAGTTTTGGGGGAGCTTCTTGAAGTCCAGTGGTAGCAATGTTGAAGCTGATCCTAAGGCAAAGAAGTTCATCCTGGTGCTTAGCATACTACTTTATTTGGAGACATATATTTCGACTCTTGAGGAGAGAGAAGGGAAAGCTTTTACTTTTTCCTATCAGTTGATTTAAAAATATGTGCTTCATGCACGTACTCTTCTGTTTTCTTACCTAAATGTAATTTGAAAAGGCATCTCTGTTCCCTTTTGTTACCTCTACCTTTGTCATGCACAAATAGATAAAGTATGACTGGACTATTGGCTAGACTTTTTATAAAGTTACTTTTAAAGTTGGGTTTTTTCCCCTATAAAGCGCATGAGTAAAGCCGGAAAGAAACATGCATCATCTTTCTCTTGGAGGTAAATCCATAAAAATATTGGTTGTCACTGCTATATTTTACCCTAGAATAAATTCTTCTCTTCCCAGGTTTTCCTGGTCAAAAAATACCTGACATCATCCCTGTTTGCTGTTTGATCTTCCAGAGCCCTGGAGAAGATGGGGAGGGGTGGACAAGAGGGCAGTTTCATTTGTTCTCCGGTGGTTCACGGGGCCCTCCACCTGTGCCTGAGTTGTTTTCTTTACCATGCACAGAGGTGTGGAGTTCAACCCATTCTGCTAAAGAGCTGGCGTTCGCACTCAAGCCAATCTGCCCCAATCCATCCTGTGCATGAAAAAGCATTTATCTCACTCCATGCCTGTAGAAAAGTGCATGACAACACACCAGTGTGAAGTGTTGGAAGAGATGAGACTGGGCCACTGCCCCACATGACCATCCAGACTTAGGTGCATGCAGACACTGTGAGAGGTACGAGTCTGCTTCAGGCTAAAGACAGCCAAAGAAAGCAAAGCAGCACAGATGAGCTGCGCTCGCTTTGGAGGTGGGCTGCTCCAGGCTCCGTGGGAGTTGCCAGGAACCAGCAAATAACAGCAGCAGTCCTGGAGGGTATTTGCTAGTATTGGTAATAGTTTTCCTGTGACTACAAACTTGTTACCTCATCCAGCATTGTTTCTCATGGTTCTTCTTCATAAATATGGCATATAAGTGGGGATTAAAAAGTGGATGTACAAGTTAGTGTAAATATAATATAAATGACAGCTGTATGATAATGTACAGAGAATATATATGGGAAATTACTGGCAGAGATAAGTAAAATAGAAAGAATTTACTTTCTAGAATGTTTCTCTTTACCTACAAGCTGTGCTTTTTAAACTTAAAAATCTTTGTCAGTAGATATAATTAAGCCTTGTACACAATATATGACTTCCTGAGTGGCATATCTTAACACTGACAATTATATAAATGATTTCTGGAATTCATCAGAAACTGGATAGACTCAGACAGCCAAGGAACTATTTATGTTAATTTATTTTTGGAATTAGAAATGCCCTTCAGTGAATTATATTTTCCTATGGTTTTGCTGTACTGAATGTAAGTGGGTACATATAATTTGGGGAAGGATTAGGAAAAACTAAATATTTTTACTTCAGCTAAGCAAATTTGTGATAGCCTCATCTATGCTTTATTTCAAGGAGTGATTTGGTTTAATAGCTTAAGAAACCCATGAGTTTCTTTAGGAGTTGATGTCTTGTCCACCCAGTTTGTTACTAGCTGAAAGCATATATGCATTTTTCCCTTTCTTCTTTTTGTACTTTTTCAGTTTTACTGCATCTTTGATCCTGCAAAATCTTTTGCTTTTGCCATTTATGAAATAAAGTAAATGGAAGCTAGCTGTCACATAGCTATTTTAGTGATGAGAGTTTTTGTTTTTCTGGATTACATTAAATCCTATAATTTGAAATAAGGCAATTATTTGAAAATTTCATTAAAATCTACAAAATATCAAGAAAGTAATGATGCAAAAAGATGGCAGTTTCAGACAATGCAGAATGCTTTCAATAAGATGACTTTAAGCCAAACTCATTATTTTGGGGTGTCACGTTAGATAATTGCCAAGTTTCGCTCAGATCTGACTTGGCTCACAACAGGAAAATTGAAAATTGTGCAAAAGATTTGCATAAAATCAGCATGCATGAAAGCAGATGCAAATTGCTGAATCTGGAAGGTATCGTATTACAGACCTGGCTTTGTTTCCTCTATTTTCATAGAGATGCTTTGCATTAGTACATATGAGTGCACACACACACACACACACACGATACATGGCTCAGAATAGAAACAGAAGACTATTAGCACTAAAACAAAAAATAATTTATTTTACTAAGATAGCAAGGATAAGGATTTTTTCCAAAGAGGTGAATGAAAGAGTATAATTTGGTTTTCCAGGAAATGTAGGTATGCAGACATTAAAACATAGCTCTGTCAATACAAGAACCTTCACAAAACTATTGAAGTGCATTTGTTGTCTTAATACAAACCCCAAAATTTGCAGATGCCATCTTAGTTTTTAGATGTTAATATTTTCTGTATTAATCAGGAAGGAAGCCTTTTGTAAAACTTAATTGCTTTGTGAACTTCATTACACCTAATATTTTACTAACAAAATAAATGCTCCACCATTTAATTTTGTGTTGTGGGAAGAGATCAAAGATATGGGGAAGCAAAGAATACTTTTGGAAGTATTTTGGGTTTGCATAGCCAAGCTTTGGTAGTGGGGGTCTTCAAGTGTGCCTCCTGTGAGCATCTGCCAGAAGCTTCCTCTGTGTCCAGCAGAGCCAATGCCAGGCAGCTCCAGGATGGATGTGCCCCTGGCCAAGGCTGGGCCAGTCAGAAATGGTGGTAACATCTATGAGATAACAGAGTTAAGAAGAAGAAAAAGAAAAGTGATTGTGCAGGTGTAATTGTGGCTGGAGCAGGGCGGGATGAGAACATGAGAGGAACTCTCAGAGGCTCTGCAGACACCAGGGTCAGTGCAGGAGGGGCAGGAGCTGCTCCAGGCACCAGAGCTGAGATTCCCCTGCAGCCCATGGGGCAGCCCATGGTGAGGCAGCTTTGCCCCTGCAGCCCATGGGGATCCACAGGGATGCAGAGATCCACCTGCAGCCCATGGAGGAGACCCACACTGGAGCAGGTGGATGCCTGAGAGGAGGCTGTGACCCTGTGGGAGGCCCGTGCTGGAGCAGGGTCCTGGCAGGGACCTGCAGACCTGTGGAGAGAGGCGAAATAATGGGTAATAAACTGACCATAACCCCCATTCCTATATCCCTGCACTGCTGGGGGGAGGAGATAGAGCTGGGAAGAAGGGAGGGGTCGGAGGAAGGTGTTTCTAAGGTCTTATTTTACTTCACATTATCATGCTCTGATTTTGTTAGCAATAAATTTAGTATGTCTAATAGGCTAGTTTTGCCTGTTACAGTATTTGATGAGTGATCTCTCCCTGTCCTTATCTCAAACTATGAACTCTTTGTTGTATTATCTCTCCCCTGTCCGGCTGCAAAGGGGAATGAGAGATCAGCTTTTGGTGGATGTCTGGAAGTCAGCCAGAGTCAATCAACTAGAAAAAACTAGAAAAAATAAGTTTTTGACTTGGAAATTATAGGCAAGGCATTATAAAAATGACAAATGTCCCAAGGAAACTGCTGCCTATCATGATGAGGATGCTGCCATGTAGCCACCTGTATTTTCCAATTTAGGAGGAGTAAGGAAGGCACTAGTATGCTGACTATCAGCCTTAGATACCTATCTCAATCTGCTCTCCATTTGCCACTTTTATTGTGTCATCAGGAATAAGGGGTAAATTACAGGAAATAACAACTGGACAGACTATCAGAGGACAGTAATGTTTGAGTCTTCTTAAAATACACACTGGTAAATCACTAAAATTTCACAGATATGTTCTTTTTCTTCAAAAGACCAACATTCCCTTGCTCTCCCAAACTATAATGTGCATCAAATACCCTATAAGTTGCCCTGGAAACTTCTTCAATTCATTCAGTAGGGTAAAAAACTGTAACTGTAAATATGACAGTAGCAAACTGGAAAGAGACAGTAAAATTGTCTAACATTAAAGGAAAGGAAGAGACTGCTATATGTCAAAGAAACAAACAAAAACTTTCCTTAAACAACTGTTCATTGAGATAGGGTGTTAGAAATAAGCCTCTCATCCTTTGGGGCAGGTGGCTTGAGCAGCATGGGGGACACACTGTTGAAAAGTTTGCTGAACTGTCTTTCCCCACCCCTTATGAGGCATAGGTACATGTTACCAGGGCACCCTGCTGCCGAAGTTAAGGATTGGCTAGGGCAAGCCAGTAATATTTTGGCTGTCACTATCACACGAGTGAGTATTGACTGCATCAATCAGGAGTTCAGCATCCCAGGCTATTCAAGGCAGCAAACTCATCACTGCTGTCCTGAGCAAGTTACTACAAAAGATGATCAGAAATGGGTAACTGAGTGAGTGGACATCTAAAAGATATATTCCCAGTCGGTGTTTACAGAGGACCATTGAACTGATCAGTATGTATTGTTCAAAATCATTATCAGTTTTGATAACACTGAAAACATCAATGTAGACTTCCAGTGCTTATCACCACCTGAGGAAAAGTAGCAAGTGGCAAGCAATTGACTAAATGGCACTGTGGAACCAAGTAGGATTTTAGTCCTGCTTCTTGAAGCTGCTGATAAAACATTCATTCTTGCCTGTCCTTGAAATCTGCCTTGTACTGCCAAGCGGAGGAGCTGATGTTCTGCAAACTTGAGTATTTTATGTGTGCTGGTTCTTTGCAGACAGCAATGTGCCAACACATTCTGTGGAAGCTCTGCCAATATGCAAAAGGGAATATGGTATTTCATGGCCAAAGGAAGCACAAACAAGTATTCACCTTGTGAGAGGGGGAAGAAATAAGTTCTGGAAACCTACAGTCATTACTCAGTTTTAGAAATTGCTTGGCACGAAAATAGTTGCCAGTTGTGGGAGGAGGCAGTAGAATATAGAAGTCCCTGCTTCTTGGGAAGTGCCTGTCTCACTGAGACAGGATGTGATGCTCTTTTCAGCTTTCTGTTCCACACTGGTTTCTGCTCATTACATTTGGTAACCAATGCATAAGCATCACTGTGAGCTATTTATCATATCACACAGTTTGTTCGCATAGATTTTTTATTTGTGCTTCAATATTACTTGACCAAAATCTCTCTTATCCAATAAATATTTGAAAGTAACCAAGACTCATTTAATTAAGAAAGAAAATGTGTTTCACAAAGAAAGTGAACATGATTACATGTCAAAACACTAGTAAGTTGTAATCAATGAACCAAGGCAATGTTATGTGGTTTGTGTCACAAATAAATAAATCAGATAGGAACTTATGTGTGCATAATTCATAGCCAACTTCTGTCAAAAACTCCATAGCCTTGTCTATTAATAATTTCATTACAGATGGACATGATTTTTATGGATTTGTCTTCATTTGTGAGTAACTCATTATCAAAAGCAAGGCTACAATATAGTTCTTGAATTGTTCCAGTAGCTGCATTCCTATCCCATCCCATCCCGTCCCGTCTTGTCCCGTCCCATCCCATCCCATCCCATCCCATCCCATCCCATCCTTATACTACTTTGAATCAATTTATAGCTAATTTTAAAGCAGTTTCGTTTGAGACAGACATACTTTGTTGAGAAAAAAAAAAAGTAAAGTGGACCATTAGAAGAAAGTAAGAATTTTATTGCTGGTTTTATTGCCTGGAAAATGCTAGGAGAGTATATTCTTAATAGTCCCCATGGAAAATAGAATAGAAAATACAAGAAAATGTTCATTGCAGTGGTAATATTCCTTTTCGCTCATCTTTCTATAACAGTACAAAAGTTTTCTCTGTGTTCTGGCACCACAAAATATTGTTTTAAACCAGTTTTTCTCTAGCTTTTAATCTCCTAAGGTTTAGAGTCATACTTGTGTATTAAAGATATAGGAAAAATATGCAAAATCTTCATATAAAATTAATTTTTAATAGACATTTAGGTACCAAGTTATTTTAAATCTTATTTTATTTCTACATATTCAGTCATAGTCATAGATTGGACAAAGTGCTGATTAAGGCTGATTAAGCTAATTGCCTCTCTTTACAGAGGAATTAATTGCAAGTATTAAGTGAACCTAAACAAAAGCAACCAGTGGTTTTTTTTATACCTTGACCACAGACCTCCTAATAAACTTAACAACTGACTTGAAGAATTTTCACTGATGTCTTGGGTAACTGTGGGTGTGTAACAGCGGAGTGGCATAAGAGGCTGTTGCCCCACTGCAATTGGTTTTGCATTAGCTTAGCACTGATTGCAGTTGTATGTGTGGCCTCAGGAAGTGCAGCCATGAAAAACTGGGTGGTTGTTGTATAACTAACCTGAGGGTAATAGGAAGAGACAGGTCAATCGAAGGCACCTGTATAAAGTTACCCTAAGACCCAAGAGCAGAGAGAACAGCAAGAATAGACTTCTCAGCGAAGAACTCAGGTCACTGGTGACACAGTGCAAACCCTTCCTTTTCTGGACTGAGGATCATTTAGTATCCTGAAGGTCATGGGAGAGGGTTAGATAGCAAAAGGTCAGCACACAACTGAAAAAATCAAATTAATGGGGATTAGCAATGATTGGGTAATTTGGAATACGTGTAAGTATTGTTGTAACTGGATTAATATATGTCTTTGTTGTATTAGGCTGCCAAAACGCTAATTAGACTACAAATAAATTCATGGCTCTGCATATGATGAGTGTTCTGTTAAGCCAAAACAAATTGCTTGTGATTAATGCAACACAGTGGTGGTGTATGAAGACAATGTGTGGGCAAATGTTACTGAGAGGACATGAAAATTTGAGAGGGAGAGGAAGCTGAGACTGAGGTGTGGAAAGTTTGTGCTGTTGATGAGAAGGAGTAATCTGAAGAATTCCTTTTAAATGTTCTTAGCCAAGCAACAGTGTTATTCTTCTTCGCTAGAGTAGAGTAGTTCTGAATTTACAGGGTAGATGTGAAAGGTCAAAGAGATAAGGAATTAAACCCTATAGTCCTATACAGGGGATAAAATATAAAAAGGGGGAAGGAAAGTAGAAATTAAACCCTGCTGAATTAGGATTTCTGAAGAAGTTTCTAGGTAATTTACTCTGTCTCACATCCACATTTACCCAGGCACACCTGGATGACCCAGTTCAGTCCTGGTTTGGTGAGGGAAGGGGAGGCTGTCATTATGTGGGACAGGCTTTTTCTCTAAAGTGAGGTAAAGACCAAAAAGCTAAATGCCAATTGAAGGCACTAAAATGTTTTGCACTAGTAGTAATTGGGGATGCATGTGTGGAGCTACCAAAATAAATTGCATGCAAACAAGATGCATTTGGTTTAGATGCCTTTAAAATACTGTAGGCCCAGTATGTCCCAAATGACCTTAGTACCTCAGTGAAGGTAGTTATTCAACCAAAACTATGTAAAGTATAAATGACTTTGATATACTATCAGGGAGAAAGGGCCTGCTGAAATTTTGAGTATTTTAAATTAGTTTATATTCTCAGACTTTTACCAGTTCAAGTGCAATACCAGTATCTAGTATGCTACAAATACCCTGTATGAGGAATGTAAAATTATGTGAGTTTTCTAAATCCCAGGTAGGATTTATGTAGTAGAGGTAGGGATTAGATACAATTTTGAGTGCATATCACAGCAGAAGTCTTAGTCAATATATAGAAGTGTGTCTATAATCCTAATACCTGTTTCCCCATACACACATTTTTGTGATTTCTTTTATCAACTGGCATATTCAATAAAAGACTTGTTACATTAATTCCCCTTAGATTTTCTTAACAGTTTTGTTTTAATGTACTGAAAGACAGTACAAAAAACTAGCCACTGATTCAGTTGCTATTCTTTCTGTCAAAGGTGAGCTATTTGCTATAAATACTTATTAACATCTATGTCCAAAGGAGTTTATAATGAGCTTCACTGAGATGCAGGTCCAGCTGTAAATGTCCTACTTTGTGTCAAAATGCTGTTACTATTCTGATCAGGTCAACAGCCTCTTCTCCATATGCTCAGATCTAGTTCTTATTAAGCAGGGACAATCACGTAGATAAAATAATCTGTATATAACTATTATGTTTTATACCTGCTTTAATTGATCAGTCATGACGTTGAATTCTTCTAATTTTTCTTGTAATCATCATTAACTTTTGTGGCTTCTTACCAATTGTCAGCCTCCTTCTATTTTTGATACCAATTGGCATGTATGGTTTTAGTTGTATCTGAAATTCAATCCAATTATCTATATATATATATGGATAGGCTGTACACTGTAAAAAAATCAGCTGTGGAATTCTCCACTCACCAAGGTTGTATTGCAAAATACATTTTAAATTTTTTATGCAAGAGGATCATTTGGGCAAGAGATAATTAATATAAATAGAGTTCTTTTTTACTTAAACTTTATCTATTGAAGAATGAAAGAGGATTGTATGGGCTGCTATTTGTATAGTAAGCAGAAAAAGTATTTCTGCAAAAGTGTTGACAGGTCTTTTTTGTTTGTTGGTTTACTTGCTTCTAGTATCCTTCATTCTATTTATTTTTGTTTCTTCTCCTTTGAAAGTGAACTATTCTATTTTAGGTTCTATAAATTAAGGAACTGCTTTAGTTTTCTATTGCAATATTAAAAAAGAATGCAGTGATATGTGTACCTGCATTATTTTTGTGATGTAAATAGAAAGTGTTTTTCAAAAGCTCAAATATATTTTTGGCCCTGAAGATACCACTGTTAATTATGACCAGAGAAAAGCAGCGTCAAGAAAAAGGAATGTGAACTTTAAAATGAACTATTTTAATGCTATTTTCAGTACAGAATATTTTAACATTATGTTTTATTATAAAGTATAGAACTTGAGAAACAATCTAGGTTACTGAATAGCTCAAAAAGACTCAGAGACTCCAAACACTTTTCAGCATGCGAAACAAAGTGAAATTCAGATCTAGGCTTTCACAAAGAGCCAGAAAGGAGGCTACAATTCAGGTATTAATACACAATAATGAAACTGTCTCAAATTTGAATTGGAATTTTTGTCTGATGTGTAAGGGTGGGTTGAGGAAAAAACATTGCAGTGCAAGGAGAGTGAAGAAGAATAACAAAGAAAGCTCTCTTAGAAAAGTGTCACTGACTTCTTAAGTGTCAGTGGGCAGACAGCTTATTATCTTTATTTCCACTATTTCCCTTCATATAATTAGGCTTAGTTTTTATTAGAGAAGTGTTTTGGGACAAACAAACTAGAAATATTGAGAAATAAAACTAACTTCAGGACATAATTAACAGAATTAGCTCAAGACACTTATTCCATTTACTGGTACAGAAACTAATCTGGTCTGTGGCAGTGCCCGAGGTTTTACATTTGTGGTAGAATGGGAAAAAATCAGCAATAGATTATATAAAAAGAAGATGCATTAGCTTAGGCTGTTTAAAGTTTAGGAGTAAAAAAAAATAATGTTAAATAGGATGAATCACCAGATAAAGTCATATGATTCATTCAAAACTCAAGGAGGAATGTTTTTATTTTGGCAGTTGATTAAGAAACTTTCACACCCCTCCTATGTGTGCTACCTCTTGACTTGTGCTGTAGACTACATCCATGAACAAATCAATGTTAAAAATTACCTGGTAAGGAGAATGAGCTGCTAGGGTAGCAGATACAGCAGTCTCCAAAGCCAGCATTTCTTGTAAATCCCTCATAAATCAAAACTTGAGACAAATTATTTGGGTTTGTCCCAGGAAACAAAACACTTGAAATGCTGAAAATAAAAACCAAGCAGCCAACCCAAAATATACCCTAATATTGCATCACTCTTTTAATTTATCAGCTATGACTACCCAAGCAGTAATGTATTTAGTATGGTTCAAAAATGTGATACAGAAAGAGAGAACTGGTGTGAGGACCTTATGCTACACAATGCGTGTTTCAAGGAAAGTAATTTTTGTCTGGCCTCCTGAGCTGAATACTCCAGCCTTTCAATTTATTTCCAGACAACACATCATCATTATCCTGGAAGAATACCCAAAGGCAGTTTAAGCGCTGAGAGTTCACTCCACAGTGCCAACCCAACCATGGCAAATGAGGAGATGCACTTCAAAAATTAATCCAAACTAAAACTCTGATATAGGTGTATTTTTTTTTTCCTTGCAGCTCTCTTGTGAGAAAGTGAAAAGATCCTAAAATTTGCTTATTGCTTCCCTCTGTGGTAGGAACAAGGATCCACAGGAACAACCCAGTGCAGGGAGCAGATGAGTGAGAACAGTTCATGCTTAATGTCATCTCAGTTCAAAGAGCTTTGATTACTAAACCTATAAGATTTTCTGAAGCTTTATGATGATCTAAAAGCCTAAACTGTGTCCTCCTCTTGATTAGGAAGAAAATTCAGAAGACAAGAGGGACCTGTTTTCTGTCCTCTCCCCAGTACAGCATTTGACCACAGGCCATCTCCAATTTTGCAGTGTTTAATAGGAAGCATGAGATGAATTGATTCTGTTACTTAAGGCTTATAAATATTAGACAATTTAATAAAAATGCTTGAGGCAAAACCAAGGTGTTGGGCTATGGCTTTTAACAGCACAACAGAAAAAGAAACTGAAGAATCTTGCTGCTCTGAACTGTATTGTCTGCAACTGGTATTTGAGTTAAAAAATATGACACTGAATGAAACAGAGATCACCACTTCAAAGAAACGGTAAGTCACCTCCTAAAAAGCCATGTCTGTGAAACTATTTCTCTATATATCTGTAGCTATAGGGTAGTGATTAGGCAACCTACCTGTCCAGGTTAATTTAGCAAGAATTTACATTAACCATAAATTTATTTGTAGTGAGTAAGTCTTCTGCACTTTTAAGAAACTATTCATGCAATACGGTAATTCATCAACACTATTCCTGTCACTGGGATTTTCCTAATTTATTTGTGTAACTGCCAACATCAAAGATTACTCATGAAATAAAAAATCATCCCATTTCATAGCAGAAAGAATTTAAACATCAAAGTTCGCTAATGGTTCAGTGAATTTGTATGTTAATTTTTAGTTCCTGACAGAAGTGCCTCACTAGGTCAGAATTATAAAGCTTTTCCAGACAGAAGCAGTTTGCCTTACAGAAATATAGAATAATTAGTGCTTTCATAATTAACCTATTAAGTAAATATTTTACTGGAAAGAGTTGATATCAACATATGCCAAGTGCTTTGATGTACTCAGAAAAAATTTTAGTTTTAAACTGAGAAAAACTTGTTCTCAAAAGCATATTATTTATAGCATAACAGGAGCCTCAGTGTTTCCACAAAGTTCAAGACACAAAGACTGTCTTCTTATAGAAAGGTCAGATGCTTTTTTAAAAACAAGACAGAAGAAAACCAAAAGCGACAGCCCCAGCTTTTCCTCTAATGTAAAGATATCTATCATAGTCAAGCATATTTCTTCATTGTATCATAGCAGGGAAGCTCAACCATAGTTCCAATCTATCGTAACCCAGTTCATGATTTTTTTTCCCTGCTTGTGTTTCAAGATCACTTAAATCTAAGAACTTTAAAGCAAACTACAACTAAAATTTTCAAGTTTTGTTTCCCTAACCCACTTCTTTGTATTTGAAACTGTTCTCATTTGTTAAAGGATCCATCTTCTACCTCACTGAGATCACTAAGTAAAAACTAAAAATCTGAAGCCAATGATCAGCTGCTACTCTCTTTTTATCAAAAAGTTTTGGAGGGAACTATTATTTTCCATATTAGAAACATTTTAGAAAAAATATTAGAAAAAAAATAATATTAGAAACAAATAGTATTAGACAATTCTAATAAAATTAATGAATCTAGAATACTATGAATAGATTTTAAAATGGGCCAAATTTTTAAAAGGAGTCTCTAATTTGCAAGCCCAGTTTTGTGTGTACCATTGGTAGTATGTCTGTTTCAATCTGCAGATTATGTTGTGAATTGTGAAGGCTTGTGTCTAATTTGTGCTTTTACTCTTTTCATAGAATCATAGAACACCAGGTTGGAAGAGACCTTGAGGATCATCTATTTACACCTTCCTTGACAAAATTACAGTTCTTGGATCACCTTTTTGGCCTTTATCTGGACCCTTTCTAACTGGTCCACATGTTTCTGCATAGTGTGAGCCTGAACTGAGCACCGTGTTCCAGGTGTGGCCTGACAAGCACTGTATGAGTGGGACAATGACTTCTGTGTCCGTGTGGAGGTGCCCTTGATGCAGCCCAGTGCCCTGCTGGCTCTCTGTGCCACAGCAGCACCACTCACACTGAGCTGGTCATCCCCAGGACCCCCAGGTCCCTTTCCATAGAGCTGCTCCACAGACAGGTAGGTCTTTCCAGATGCAAGACTTTAGACTTTTGAGTAAGTGGTCATAATATTGGTTCTGTTTGGCAGCAAGGTATACTATAATGTTACAGTTAATTAATTTAATATTAACATTTCTTACAATTTATCTTCTATTTATCTTCAAATAAGCCTTTCTTGGTTAAAAAAAAAGTATGAACAGGTCTCTCCTCTTGAAATTTCAGTGTTACTTTTGAAAAATATTTTTGGGTTTCTGTGTTCATTTACTGACATTATCACAGTTCAGTGGGAATTACAATTTAGATTTAAGAGTTAATGGCCAGTTGTCATTTTTCCATTTTCCACATTCTACCACTGCTGACATAGTGTATTAATTTGAATAAACTAAATTAATGTGCCTTACAGAAATTTACAAATAGGCCTCTAAACTATGTAGATTTAAAACAATCTGGATATTAAAAGAAACATCATGAGTTGTCATCATGTTGGCTAGCATAGTTAAGTAGTCACCCCAGGCAAGATTGCCTCTGTGATTTAAGCAGATATTTTCTGTGGACATACTATCCCATCTTGCTCCCATTGCCTGGACATGGTCATTGACAAAGAGAATTGCAGCCCCTCCAAGGACTTTGTCCTCTTCATCCTTGGTGAATGCATGGCACCTTGACGTATGCAAGTGGAATCATAACTATAATTTTAGAGATGGGTAAAACTGGCACTAAAAAGAGAATGTATGTGCAGTCTGTTACTGTGGAAGAATATTTAAAAAACACTATCATTTTTTTAGGGGAGATAGGAAGTAGAAAACACCAGGGCATTTGTGTTTTCTTAATTTTTTTTTTCCTTTTTACATGGGATATTGCCTCTGCTTCTGCTGCTGATGATAGTATTTCATCTTTTGACAGCATAGTAGCATTTTTCTCAATGTTATTACAAGTGGAGATACTTAATGATAAACACAGCATGCATTAGTGACAAGAATTTTAGATCTCTACATCTGTAGACTGCTGTCTTTTTAAATCTATCTCATTTGATGGATTTAGAATTGTTAAAATCTTGTGGTCACCTAGCTAAAACCCTTTTCTATTTTCCTCTTCTTTCAGCCTGCTCTCCAGTATAAATATTTGTGTGTGAGAGAAGATTTTCAGGGAGTTTGCTTTTCCCCTTTGTTACACAGAGACTCAAGTAAGGAACATCTGTAATATCTGACCTTCTGTGCACAGATTCCCTAGTGTGCACAGAAACATCCAACCCCCTCGTATTTTGATCCCTGAAAGTGCAGGGATATGATGTAGGTAAATCAAAATAAAAATATTTAAATAAATTCTGAGGATTTGAAAATTAAATAAAGAAGTAAAATCCATGGATTTCCTTACATTTTCCAGATTTGTAGTGTGTTTCAGAAAGGTCTGCTGAAAATCAATTTTTCATTGCAGAAAGCAGTAACTGCAATGAAGTCTCAAAGTACATATTTCACTTGCCCTTCACTTTCATAAACTTCAAATTTTGAGGAACAGTTTTCTAGATCTGATCTCATCCCACAGGCTTGTTGTTTCTCTTTAAATCTAAATTAACCAATTTTTAGAATCTTATGATAAAGAAGAGTAAAATATGTTTCTCTCACATTAAAAGAAGAAAACGAAAGAAAAAACTCCATTTGCTACCAGCTTTTTTTTTTTTTTTTTTTTTTTAACAGAACCACTCCCACTGCTGCCGGTATCAAGTGATGAAGCCTGGCATGGAATGACCTCTTTCTGTGGAAAAGTGTGTCTGCTTGCTCTAGTAAACAATTGTTTTGAATTGAGTTCACAAATCACACATTGGGTCTGTACAATACATTTACTTTGCACATTTTTGCTAAGTTTCTAATATATTAAGGCTATCCCCTATGGTGGATAATTAAATATGTTCTGCAGGTGCATAGGTCTGAGGAAAAGCTTCAGCAGGAGTCCTGCCTGCTGCTGATAACATTCATCAAAGAAAACCCATCTACTGCAATGCAGAATGTGAGGTCACATAGAATCATTTAGATTTGGAAAGACCTTTCATATTATTGAATTCAACAGTAAACCTAACACTTTAGGTCCACCATTAAATCACTTCCCTAAATGCCATATTCACATGTCTGAAATACCTCCAGGGATGAAGACTCAACCATTTGCTTGGGCATCCAGTGCTTGAGAGTCCCTTCTGTGAAAGGCACAGCTTGAGGACTGCTCTTCCTATCACTTGTTTCCTGTGAAAAGAGACTGACCCCACATTGCTACAACCTCCTTTTGGGTACTTGGAGAGACCAAACTCTGTGCCTCCTTTTCTCCAGGATAAACCACCCCATTTCCCTCAGCTGCTCCTCATAGGACCTGTCCTCTGCACTAATAAAAAGTTCTATTTTCTTTTCTTCCCAGGAAGCCTCAAGACTCACAGAGCTCCTTTCCCCTCTTACCTAATTTGGGAGTCGCATGCATGAGGACTGGTCTTGGGATCCTTTGCTCAGTGGGAATAGTTTCCATCTTTTGGGCATGAGGGTCTGGATCCTCACTGGGTATAAATGGCTTATGTTTGAGGGTTTCTTAGAGATCATGAAATTCCAAACCTATCTGCTCTGGGGGCGATGACACCCAGGCTTCTCAGGCTCACATCTGGCCTTGAATACTTCCAGGGACAGAGCATCCACAAGATGCCTCCTGGTGGGACACTCTTCTGCAAATATGCCGACAAAAGCCAAGGCTGGGCACCTATTTCAGATAAATAGAACGAATCCAGGTATTTTTCCTCTGCTATGTTAAGAAATTCACCTGAAGGCTCTGCCTAGGGTTAGTCTTCCTTCAAATCTACGTGTATTCTGTGATAACAAGTATGATACTGAGATAATATTCAAAATATATTGTAGTGATATCTGACACAAAGGCAGGGGCAGAAAACAAGAATGTTTCATCATTTTAATTTTTAAAGTCCTGTTGGGACAATGTGGACTGTCAGGGAATGAATACCTCTGTTACTAAAAATATAGGAGTAACTTAATTTTGTCATTTGTAAACAAAGTTGGAAACTTTTATTCAGCTCTAAGAACAGACATGTTCTACAAAATAACTATAATCTATGTGTGTATTAAGATTTTATTTTAAATATTTCTATTAAGATGTGTATAGGATATCTAAATCCTATACATAGACATGTTTTTTAAAATATCATATGGGAAAATGCTGCTCTTGAAACTTAAAGAAAAGGCAGACAGAATTGGGAGGAAACCTCTTGGCAGAACTTTCAGTAAGCACTTAATTGACTTAGGATGAGAAGTCCATTAGTGAAAGGCTTATGCATTCCTGGAAATTACAGACGTGGCAATTCCCCTAAGGTTAAACAGGGATAAAAAAGTTGTGAGGTGTATCCAATCCTTTTAACAGACATTAAAATGATACTTTGACTGGAAAACTCAGATTATCTCATATTAACCACTAAATTTAAATAGGTGCTATCCCTATCTCCTTTTTTCTTGTTCACGTGATCTATAAAAGTCACAAAGAATCTTGTTTAGATTATTCCTAGATGATCAATCCTTCAGTAGTTTATGGCAGGTTTATGGGTTTATGGAAGCTTTATATTCCTGGAATGGGAATAGAAAAAGCAGGGTTTATATTCCTGACCTGTAATCCAATCCTGAACCAAACAAAAATGACTGCCCAGTAAGTCACATGTTCGGGGCTTTTTTGCATGTCCTTTTTTACCTTTTTTTTATGGAGAGAAAACCAACAATCCAGACGTTCTGCATTTTCTTTATATTGCTACTTCTATTGCAAAACACATAACATACACATTGTATATTAATCAGATATTGAACTGCACTCACCTTTTCAGGCATCTGTGCTAATTCACTGGGGGTTGAATCAGCAGAAAACATCTACAAAATTAGCTGTAACGTATTTAATGCAAAGATGAAATTATTAATCTTGGAGGCATCAGCTCCTCCCTATGTAAAATACCTCAGAAAGCTAATGAAATAATTTATTACCAGATTAATTATTGTCTGTAACTTTTAAAACTTGAAAACTTATTGTAACAATATATGAAGTTATAAGGAGAATATATGATCTGAAATTAATATAAAATTTTATATAAGAATTTTTTTACATACAGTATTAGGGGTTTTTTTTTAAAAGATAACAAATTCAAATATTTGAATGTTTTGTAAAAAGAAACATTTTCATTTTGAGAAAATTGTCTTTAAAAAAAACAGAAAAAAAGAAGCAGAAACAATAACTGAATCACCAAAGTAGCCTAAAAAGAGCAATCTTAAAGCACCATCAATGTGAATTAATTTTAATAACCTCAGCGTCTCAGCAACAGGATGCTTTTACTCATGTTGGGATAGGTACCATCAAGAGATTATTACTCACACTAAGAACTGGGAAGACTAAATAATGTTCAGAACACTAGAAGGTTTAAGATAAGGAAAAAGAGGCAAGTGAGATTAGTGCTGTGAAAAACCTGCATTTTTTAGTTTTGCAATGTTGATGCTTGAAGAAGCATGAACTGTCCAGAGAATACACCAAGATAAAGCAGAAGGAATTAGAAAAGAAAGATGAGATATTGTTATTTTAAGTCTCTGACCAGTCTGTATTTGCATTTCCATTAAAGCAAACTGCAATTGAGAAAAGGCAATGGAAATCACAAAAAACAGATTGAGAAGTGTAAAGACTTTTAGATTCTAAGACTATAAATTAATTCTTTTTCTGATACTTCGGACACAATTAAGAAATTATAAATAGTTTTGAGATGTTCTGTTTAAATATTTGGAACTAAAGGACTCTTAAATATCTTGGAAAAACTGCACCCATCTGAGAGTATTTTCACATTTTTTGTATTTTTATTTTTAAAGTTGAATGCTTTCTTTAAGTATTCCTAGGACTGCAACAGACCCATACATGATTAAATTTAGCTCCTCTCTGCCATAGTTGATACAGTAAATAGAATGACATAAACAGTTTAAAACAGTAAGACTAAATTTGAAAGCAAGCTTGATTGGATTGAAAGAAAAACACAAACACTATCTCACAGTTCTTCCCTTCCAAATGTTTAGCTGACCCCTACCTTCTCTGTCCAACACCTTGCTTTAATCTCTTACTGGTTTTTTATCCTGGAAAAAAATTAGCACAAAGTTAAAGTATCAGATTAAAACCGCTGAGTAGCAAAATGCAAGTGCTTCTCAGTTCAAAAGTGTATTGTCAGACCAAAAAGAGAAGAAACAGAGTGAAGGTTATAGTTCATGATTTACAGGCTGTCAAGCTATCCAATTTCATGGCACCTTTTAATGTTATGTTCCACTGGAACTACTAAGACATGCAAATTTTCACATCAGTGTAAAAAGTTGGAAGGTTCAAAGCATATTGAATATTCAAAGGTAAATGATGTGAATGTTTCACTTGATGTTTTGACTGTGTTCAAGGTTGTATAGTAGCTCTTATTAGTCAAAAGAATATTAAAATTTAGGTATGTAGTAATTTCTTTAAATTGTAACTGAAATGTAATTCTCTAAATTGGTTCATTCATTGAGGATTATGTACAATTAAAAAGGTGCTCAGGATTTTTAATTTTAGAGCATTAACTGTTTCTCAATAGGATTTACTGTTAGCAAAACTCTTTGTTCTTTATCAGTGTGCAGGGAAATGACAAATCTTTGAAGATAAGTAACTCCCTAAGAAGTCATTTTTGGATATAATTCTTACATGTGTGATGTGCACATATATTTTCTGTGGAAAAAGCAATGTAACTGAAAGGTTTTTATGTACTGCTTTGACATAACATATTGTTATGGCAAGGTTTCATCCTGCTTCAACCTTCTAAAATCTTGGTATTTATTCCAGATCTATACCAGCCGTTGTGGTCATCAAAAGGGAAAAGCCACCTAAGTGCCAAATGTATGAAACTCCTTAAAAGTTAACACATTTGATGTTTGGTTGATACAGTCTGATTGCAGAGTCTCTGGAGAGTTGCCCTGAGACAGCTAAAACTAAACTGGATTGACCATTTTAAACTTCCTTCTCTGGCAACTAGGGGGACACACAGACCACAACCAGAAGTTTTTAGAATCTCTTTTAATCATTAAGTCAGTATCAACAAAATCAAGCTGCTAGCTGCTCTTGTTAGTGGCAGGCAGCTGCTCACACACTTCTTTGCTCACGGTCTTCACCAGCGCTCTTTGCACACGCGCTTGGTTACGTGCTGGTGCCCAGCAGGCAGGACAGCCCCACCTGTTTGCTAGAAGCTCAGAGTTAGGTTGTTCCGTAGCCCATAGCAGAAAATAGTGTCAGTAATGCAAGATCACCTTTCAATCATAAAGATACTACTCATGAAAGAAAGATGGAAATCTACACTTTTCTTTTGATACCTGTGGAGTATATGTGGGGGTCAGGGGTGAGAAAGCTATCTCAGGAATGCCCTGGGAAAGTACCGTTGTCTGAGCCAGAAGAAATTCATTCCTTTCCCATGGATCGAATGCTGAACTCTGCAATAAATCATTTGAAATTATCCAGGACTCGAGCTGCCCTCCTTCTATCTGGTGAAGAAAAAACATCTAGCTGGGGTCCAGCGGGTGAGAATCCTGACCCCAGCAAGTATATGTCTACTACTGTCGCAATAGGACACGAAATGAACCACACGCACAAGCTGGAATACCAAGGTAAAAAGAAGGCAGTTTATTTCCAAACTCCAGTATTTATAGACTTTCAAAAGTGACCATGGATTCGGGGATGAAATTGACACCTCTCCAGCCACACTGGTCAAACCAAAAGTCCATCAAATTTCTCCTCCTCCAGAAAGGAATGCAAAACAATCATTATTTAGATTAAAAGTGTGTGAGAAACTCCATTACAAAAATGTAAACATCAGAAGGCTTAGAAGAACTTAGGAGAGCAGGGTGACATACTACCATCTATGTATTATCAAGATAAATGCCTGATCACAGCTAGATGTATGACAGTATCTTTCACAGTCAATATTATATAAAGAGCATGCAAGATTAATGATCCTGCAGAGGTAGTCTATAGGAGCTGGCGCAAACTTATATTTTCCTTCAAAATCTGGGTAACAACTACAATGCTTTTACATAAGCATACTTTGGGAGGATTATTGGGTGAGTGTATGGTCCTAAGCACCAAGATTTTCCTTATGAATCTGCTTACCACCTGTTGATACAGGCACAATGCACTTAAAATTATCCTCTTTTGCAAAATATTTAAGTTCTTAACAATTACTTGTGATTTCATCCCTGTCATTGTCAAAGTTGGAATCCATGTCTAGTCTAGATATCCACAGTGCAGACTGGCTCTCTTGTTCCAGGTTCCTGAAACAAACTGATGTAGTAATGGGAATAATAATCCAGAAGCAAGGTATAATTATTTCTTCAGTATAAATAAACCTATGCAAAACTTGCAGCAGAAATTGGACAATTCTTCTTGGGCAATGCGTTTTCACAGACAGCTTAAGATTCTGATTTCTTCTTTTTTATGCTTTGTCTTTATATAAATTTTAGGCTTTAAATTTCTTTCATTTGATTAATTTTTATTCATTTTTTATTATTAATTTATTAATTTATTTTTATTTTTGTGTTTTTATAACATTGTTTTATAACATGTTTTATAACATGTTTTTATAACATTTATAACATTTTTATAACATAAGCTTCATTTTTGTGTTTTTATATACATCTTTTGTTTCTGTCTTCTTAAATACTTGTGATGCCTTATTTAGAATACATATAACGTTGTACAACTTACCTGAGCTACATCTGAGTGATTCATATGGACTTTTGCAGCTGAGGCAAAAATGGGAAGAAACTTACTTCTAAGGCAGAGTCCATATTTTTATAGAATAGTCATTTAGAAGGAGTCAAATGAATTATATTTTTAGGATGAGGTATTTCTCCAGCACTGACAGCCTGAGTAGCTTGTGGGAAGCGCCTCAGATATCTATCAAGCATAAGCCTAAAATTAGATGAGATAGATCCAACCATGAAAGTTTTCCAAACAAATTCTGTGAAGAGGTGCTATTTATGCTGATGCATCATTCCTGGTGATCAGAACCTTCCTTGATTGCTGCTGCCATCTTTATGCAGCCTGTGGCTGTTCTGGACTGTGCTGCTTCCTCTCTGCAAAAAACCTAGCTTTGGTTCTTTGGCACTCTAGCTCAAACATTTACAGCAGTTCCAGTTAAAGGCAGACATTGTAATGGTGTTTCATTCCACATCTACTGTGGTACTTGTCTCTTGCCAAAAAGGATAAGATAGTATTTTGTGCACTTGCTGGAGCAAGTGTGGGAGCCTGGTTTTCTCTTCTGCAGTGCAATGCTCCCTTTTACCTTGCCAGAGCATGCAATCCAGTCTGACTGAACTGAACTGGCTTCTACCTTACATAACTGCTTCCAGTGCCGCTCCTTCACTCTTGGGCTATTGAGGCCCATTAAAGTCTGATCCCACACAGAGCCTAAAAATTCATCAAAGCTCAATGTTTAACTAAATAACACAAAAATCTGACTGAAATATTTTATATTCTTACTTTTTCTTGCTTTATGAGATTAAAGAAGGATCTTTCAAAAGCTTTATTCTCCATAGGAGTGCAGTGATCTGCAAACTTCTGTGGCATTATCTGAGAACTTGTTCTTCCTGACCTAATTGAAGGTAGTTGCATATCTCCAAGATAACAATTTATTTTTGAAAATATATTTATGCAATTGCTTTCTATGACTGTTCTCACTTTCATGAAGAAATTAATGGTTGAGTTATTTCCAGGTCTTATTTCACCTGCATTCCCAGTCCTGTATTTAAATTCTAAAGTACTTCCACATTTTAGTTGCTTTATTTTTCCATGCCAGCATTTCAAGATTCTCTCTTCGGTTCTGCCCATCCTGTGATTTTTGCTCTTCCATCACAGTTAGGGAGTTTTTTTGAGGTGCTTGTGAATGAGAAAGGACTGTAATGTACAAACAGTTAAGCTACCAACATGGATAGCAACCTTTTAAAATGGGGAGATAGGATCAGTGGACCAAGTCTTTGGATATTACACCTTGTGCAAACCAGGAGGCTGATTTTAAGCAGCCATTCAAATACTTTGACTTCATATTGCCTCGTCAGGTCCCTGAAGCTGCCTAAGCTTACTTTTCAAAAATCCATTATCCTTATTTTCTATGCACTATTAAACAAAATTACCAATTGTTATATATCTATGCATTATAAATACTTGAGGGATTATTTCTTCAGCACAATGAAATGAAAATTCTTTAATTTTGGGAAAATACAGTATCTTTATGCTTTAAACAGCTCCAATAATATTAAGCCAGTTTATTTTATTCCAGAGGGACAATGTTCTAAGCTCACTAATGACCTTATTTTCCTTTAGTAGAAAATTTAAGTTGTAAGTATTAGTAATTCTATTGCTGCTTTTGTTATAGCTTTATGTTTGTATGAGAATAATTCATTGGCTGAAGTACAATTAAAATCTTATCTTTAAAAATATGACCATGATATATGGGATATGTACTTACAATGCTATAAAATTTTCTGCAGAATTACTGGATTTCTACTTTGTTTTACTTTAGAGTTGTGTTCCTCTGGTTTATAATCAATACATATAGATTTTTAAATAAAACAGTAGAATACTTTCAAACCATGTTTCACATTTGCTTATGTATAATTACTGGCAGTCTGCATTAGAATCCTTATGAGCCTAAAAAAATCCCAGTAGTTCAGATGATGTCTCAAATCTGCTGTGCTCCTGACAACATTCTTCATAGACCCTCTGGCTATATCGATACTAGCAAATAAAATATGCCAAGTACCATTCTCTGCCTCTGAAGCTGTTAGCAAGCTACAATTAAAAGTTTAGCCTTGAAATTTGGAGGGGGGATAGCAGAGGCACACTTCTTTCAAGCAATCATAAATTCTTTGGGAGATCTGTTATGTGACCTGGACCCAAAATCTGCTAGGGTCTGGTAGATTGTTCTCTCCTGACTCGTATGGAAACACAGAGACATGGAATATTTTCTGGTGTGGTACAGATTATAGCTCTGAAGTTCAGCTGCAAACATGTTGGACCCTTTCCTTGCTTTCTCAAAGCCAGAAAATAATTCTACTCTAAATGTGTATGTTTTTTTCCTGGCTTTGAGGAGAGCTTCACATCAGTCTGTTTCTCTTTAACCCCCTGCTCAGGAGGAGTGCCATGGATTTTGCTGGGGCTGAATCTGGAATATTCAGAGATTTTTACATTGCTTTGCAGAACTCCTCTGATCTATCCTTTAACAGCTAGCTATAGGCTTCTGAGGAAGCTATAGATGGCAGGATAGAATCTACTTTCAGAAATTTATGATTTATGCAACTGTTGTACATACATGCAATACTGGCTTAGCAGGAGAAAGTGTGAGCTTGGGTGTTTTACCTTATATAGTCATGCTAAGAATGGCAGAAGCAGGCATTAAAAACTCTAAAAATAGGAATTTCAATTGAAAAAATTTATATAATCATACTGAGGTAAATATCACTGAAACTTTGACTCCAGACATCTTCAGCTGGTGGGGATTCCCACTAGGCAGTACAATCTACTTTTTTCAGTGTGAACATCTTGTCTTGCAGTATTATGGTGCTGGGGGTCAGTGCTGACATGGGCCATCCATGTATAGCAAGGAGGAAAAGCAAAAAGTCAGAAAGGTTTTATTAAGGTTTAGGAAGCTTCTGTGGGGCTGGACCCCACTGCTGCCTAGGGGAGAACTGCCCCTGCATTTGAGTGAATGTAAAAAAAATATTCCTGGAGGTTCCAGTAAAACATAAACAATTTACTGTTACATAGGCAGCTAACTATTAGTTTTGAAACACAACAAATTGTGCTCTTAGGCTACCTGTTTTATTCCTTATGCCAAATCACTATTAGTGATAAGGTGTTCCACAGGAAGGGAAGTGCTGAGGAAATCTTGTGGGATCTGCTCATATAGTGGACATCACAACTTTACAATTTCAAGCACAGCCATTGGATATGTCTGTCTAACTTCTGCAGTCAGCCAACTTCCAAAAATGCCAGTGCTCTATCAGTGGCATAAAAGTATTTGTATTTTTAGATTCATCCATTGCAGTTAATGTTAACTAGCAGTTTCTCCTAGAAAACCAACTGTAGAGCAAGTATCTAGTCTGAAACTACCCTAACTTTAAGTAGCCCTAGAAGAATGATTCTGAATAGGTGCCCTGGGAATCCCTGTCTCTAACAAGTCCAATTCTTTGAAAGGTTAAAAACTCTTTTGTGGTAATGTCAGTCCAATCCTTCAAACATCAAAACTGAAATATATATATATATATATATTTTTTTTTTTTTTAATATATTATGCACACATATATATATCTACACAGAGATATTTCAAATATATTTGAGATATAATCTTGAAATATATTATATATTTCAAATTCAGTGAATTCAGTCTGTCCCGCATATATATATATACACACTTATGCATATTTACATTTTTATATTTATTATTCAGCTTTTTGTCTAATAGGTGTGTATTTCTTAAACAGATGCAGCAGCTGGTCTCTTGAAAAGAGAAACACTATGCTATTTATAGAAATATATTAAACAGCAACTCCTTTCATTTAATGTCCTTGGCTAATTTTTGCAAGCATCTCTGTTTTCAGTAATGGGATTTTCTTTAAAAGAGCAGTGTCAAAGCAGAAAATTTTCAAACCATAGAATTCACAGCTGAACAGTCAAACCTGCAGCAGCAGCTCAGAAATAAGGGTGTCCTATGTGCTGCTAGTTCTCTAAAAATAAAGTACACAAGAAATATCTATGAACACTTATTTTAAGAAAAAGAAGTACACAAAAATGGCAAATATGTAGAAAGAAATAGGAACGCTTGTTAAAAATAATGCTTTATTCCTAATGAGGGATTTGTAATCTTTCTGCCTCTAAATCTGAGACCAGATGTTTCTTTCTTCTCCTCTTATTCCTGCTTCCTCATTGCTCCCACCCTAGTCTGTGTGCTTTGCCCCTTCCTTTCCTTGCCTGCAGACCACTGTCATTGCCATCCCACTTTCTGCCTACCTTAAACTATGGCTCACATCACTGTTGCATGTCAAGCTGCCACATTAAATTCATATTGGTAGCACTAATTTTTGAATAAATATTTTTACAGATTAGCAATAAGTTTCCTTTGAAGTTTTTTATGTATCTTCTTTTTCTTAATTTTTGCAATATAATAAGATGAATAAAACAACCGAAGAGGATTAAATAAAATTTTAGATCACACTCTAAGACTGACATTCTCATGTTGCATAAAAGAAAGTTTGATCGGTGGTTTGGTCATCCTTTTAGAAGCAAGCCTGATTTTCTTCTATACATCTTTAACACTTAAATGCCCTATTGTATTCCTGCCAATATTGCTTATTTTTGGTGACAGTTTTGGAGATAAATAGATAACTTTGTGTCTCGTTACTTATTGAAGTCCTCTTTTTCATCTTGGCAAGAAGCATAGGCAAAATGACTACAGCACCTCAGTCAAAGCAAGGATTAATTAGATGCATCACTGGTTTGTGAAGGGGTAGGAATGAGCAAAACTGAAATCTGAATAAGAAATCCTAAACAACAAATCAGATTGCATAACAAACTTGTACTAAGAAAAGCAGTCATCTAAGTTTCTTCTGTGAGCAGAAGAATATTCCATTTTTCAAAAATCTGTGAGGGACAGATCAAAAACCACAACAGGCTTCACCTGCTGCATTTGGTCCCAAGTTCATGATAAGGAATGAGGCAGTCAGAGACAGTTTTCCTGGCCTGACCAGCTAAACTAATCTAAAGCAGTTTTTATTTCTTACTGAAATAATTAGTTTGCAAATATGTCAGTGACTGCAATAAGAGTTAAATATAGTTTCCTGTTCTGGAATTATTTAATTAATAAAACAAGGCTAAATGTGCTCCCATTCAACTTCAGACTTGAAAAAGGATTTGATTCTTAAACCTTTCTTGTGGACTGTGATACTGCTCAACAACCAATTTAATACAAAAATTTTTAATATTCTGGAATACAAATTAAAAATTGCACAATTTTTAAACAAGTTTTTTTCAGCACCTCTTGTTATGAGTCTCAGAGTTTACATATGAAGCTGTACCTGAAACTACAGACTAAGAGTGAAAAACATAATCAAAGTTGCATTGTATCCATAGAGACAATTGTTTCAATGTAAGCATCTATGGTAAAATACAGTGTCTATTGCTTCCATTTTTCCAGTGATCATTCAATATAATAAGTTTTTACAGGTTTATATACATTTTTAATAGATTAATTTTCTTGTGTGTTCTTGAGTACTGCAAAGATAAGATGATGGAAGGCTAATAGCAAAGGAGCAATAAGGCCTGGGGAAATAAATGAAGGCTTGACCTTGTCTCATCCTTTCAGGTTCCTTGAAGTGCTCAGTGAATCCCCTGCCTTGACCTTCTCAGCTGCTGTCAGGGTGGCAGCAGTGAAGTCATGCTGGAAAGATGTGGGTTGGAGAGGTCTTCGCTCATATCTGAAGTGTGGAAATGCTGTCTATCTCATGGCCTATTCACGCTGCTCATCTCACAGCCTCAGATACAAAGTTTTTACAATTTTGTCTGAAGAATAATTTCATTGTGTAGCACTGGAGTTGAAGGAGGAAACTGAAGGAATAAAGGGGGTACTATCAATGCCAAGCTGGAGGAGGAAGGAGTTTGGCTGGGAAAGGGTAGCTGCAGCTCTTGCCTTTTCCCTCTGAAATCTCCTTCCTTCAGGGATCACAGGAAAGGGGTGAGCATAAGCCCTGACTGTGCTGACTAAAGACTCACACAAGGCTGTACCACAGCTGGTCAGAGCACGCAGGAAGACAGTCATGTCTCTGTTTTCTTCTCCAGTGAGAGCAGCTGAGAGCAGCTGAGAAGTGAGGGGACAAATCGCTGCCAGCTGAACCTCACTCTGGGTCTGCCACAAATTGATTCATTAGCTGGGATTCATGGGTCTTGAATGATTAGTAGTAAAACAATTGCTCTGCAAGCTCTCAAAAGGTCCTAAATTAATTCTTCTGAGCAAAATTGTTGTTCTTACTTTGAGATCTAAGCTCTTCTTCACACAGAGCTACATGGACCCAGGCTAAAATAAGATAGTTTTCACTGCTGTTTTCATGACTGCACTTTACTACAGGAAGTACCTAAAATGCAGTGTCATAGTGATTCCAATATCTGGGAAGATTTCATTTGGACCAGCAGGAGACCATGAAGAATCAAATAAAATCAACAAAGACATAGTACAGCTGAGGAAAATTGGCTATTAAAGGTCATTTACTTAGCACTGAAAGAGATTACCACTGAAAGAGAATTTTGTTCACAATATTTTCTTGTCTTTTATACATTTAGTGCCAGCTGAGCATTTATTCACCAATATGGCTGCTAGAATAAACAGAAGAAACTTCTACCAAAAGTGGTTATTTCAGCAAGACATTTAACTGTCTGGCAATCTTATCTCTTTGGGTTTCAATATAAGAGTAAAATAAGTTACATTTATAAAGTGTGAATTCTCATAAATTGATAGAATCATCTTGGTTCAGGCAGGAAAAAACTTCAGAAATCACATCCCTGAAGAACCAAAAATCCCTGAGCCAAATCTGCCTGGGAGCCCATGAAAATAAGACTAATTATTTTTCCTTTCCTTATCCCGTATGTTGTTCAGCTTTTCATAAAATAGAATTAAACATTTCTGAGTCTTTGATGAGAGAAAACATATAGCTGAAATTTAGGGTACTCCTATATTTGTCTCAGTGGTGTGCTAATTCTGAAAACAAATGGTGACAGGTGCAACTCTACAGGAAATCAAACATCAGTAGTTCCACTGTTTGTGGAAATAGATATTTTTATTCTAACAAAAACTGAGGAATAACTGGTTTTATTGGATCCAGGGGCTACAAATTTAGGGTATGCATCTGCAGCATGGAAGTAAAATTCGTGTGGTTCAGGCTTTCTCTGGCTACATTCTCCAGCTGTATTCTCTAGCTACAGCCTTTGATGTGTACAGGTAGGTCAAATACCCATACAGAATACTTTTTATACCACCTCAGATCTGGTCAGCAGCAGATATTTAGGGAAAGAGTCTAACAACTATGTAATATCTAGAACTCAATAAAACTTCCTGTCTTTGAACAGGTTGTGTTTTAGAAAATTAGCAATCCAAAGGTTACTCTGGCCCATTATCCTTCACAGACATGACTGAATCCCATCTTATATGAGTGTCCCATCCCCTTAAACAGCATATATACTTTTGGGTGAGATTCTGTGAAGGAGTTCTGCAATTTAGTCATGCCCTACTTGAAAAAAAGAAACAAGTAAGGAAACCTAATGCCTATTGAACATTTTAAACTTACTCCATGACCTTTTTTGTAACTGTCACGTGCTTCTTGTGCTACAAAAAAAAAAAAAAAAAAAGAGTTTTTTCTTCATCTTTTACATTTTCTTTGTTTTCATTGTACCCCAGATTTAGGGCCTTTTTCTTGGTGCAGAAGTCTGTTTCAATTATGGTCTTTCCACCTATTGAGGCTGCTCTGTAGCACTGACCACTCTTGCTAAAATTTTTGTCATAGAAGTAGTTTCAGATTTTATAAGTTAAATAATTTTCTTTTGTATAATATAGATTGTTGGAGTTTCCCTTTTTTGTAGAGGGTTAGATTAGAGATTGGCTAGACAGGCTTAACACCCATAAATCCATGGGTCCTGATGGGATGCACCCACACAGGTACTGAGGAAGATGTTTTTGCTAAGCCACTCTCCATCATCTTTGAAAAAGTGTAACAGGGGAGGTGCTTGATGACTGGAGGAAGACCAGTCTTATCCCCATCTTCAAAAAGGGCAAGAACAAGGACCTGGGAAACTCCAGTTCGGTCAGCCTAACCTCCACTCTTGAAAAGGTGATGCATCAGATCCTTCTGGACGTCATCACCAAGCATGTAGAAGAACAGAATGTCATGAGGAGTAGTCAGCATGAATTCACCAAGGGGAAGTCATGCTTGGACAATCTGATAGCCTTCTCTGATGGCATGGTGAGATGGGTTGACAAGGGGAGAGCACTGGATGTAATCTACCTTTACTTCAGCAAGGTTTTGACTCTATCTCCCATAACATCTTCATAGGCAAGCTCAGGAAATGTGGGTTAGATGAATGGACAGTGAGGTGGACCAAGAACTGGCTGAATAGCAGAGCTCAGAAGGCCGTGATCGGGGGAGTAAATCCAGTTGGAAGTTTGTAGTCAGTGACATTGCCCAAGGATCAATACTGCGCATACCTTATTTGACTTGTTTATCAGCATAATGTCTCTGTCTATCATTATGTATCATAATCTATCTCTTCTTAGATGAAGAGATAGAATGCACCCTCAGCAAGTCTGCTGATGATATGAAACTGGGGGGAGTGGCTGATATGCCTGAAGGGGTCTGGAGCATCTTTCTGATGAGGTCACTCTGGAGGACGTGGACCTGTCTAGTCTGGAGAAGAGAAGATTGAGAGAGGATCTCATTAATGCCTGCAAATATCTCAAAGGCAGGTGCCAGGTTCTTTCCAGTGGCTCCCAGCAACAGGATGAAGAACAATGACTGTAAACTAAACCTTGAGAAGTTTCACCTCAATATGAGGAAGAACTTTTTTACACTGAGGGTGTCAGAGCACTGGAACAGCTGCCCAGGGAGGGCATGGATCTCCCTCTCCAGAGGCATTCAAAACACACCTGGATGCATTTCTATGTCCCCTTCTCCAGGTGACCCTGCCTTGGCTTCGGGTTGGACTGGATAATCACCCTTCTAACTCTAACTATTCTGTGATCCAGCTCCTGCTACTTTATACAAGAGGTATAGTGGGGAGAAATGAGAAGGATGAGATATGTGACTCAAAAAAAAAATTACTGATGGGCCACTTACCTCAGAACAGAAGCAAAGGTAGAGAAACTGAAGTTTCTTCTTGAAAAATATATACTTTCCAGGCCCATTCATCTGGATGTAGGTAAAGTGCCATGCAGTACTTACATCTTCATATAGTCACTTGGCTGAAAGGGAGTTGGAATCCAGGTGTCATTACTGGCCAATGCCAAAAATAACACTTGTACTTGCTTTCAAAAGTTGCTGATGATTTGCTGATAAGCTTGTCTTGTCTACTCACTATATTTGCAAGACAGTCAGAGAATGGACATGAATTATAGGAAGAGAGAATGCAAAATATGGCTACTATTCCTTTAACTGCAACCAAGTTACTTTTCTGAACAGTTCAATTATAACTTGTCTGGGCATGGCATTAAATCTTCTGTGTTCTGCAACATACCCCCAAAAATGAGCAACATTTGCGGATCATTGGAGTTCATTTAAAACAAAATTTCAGGAGCAGAGAAGCTGTACTAGATCTATATAAATATCATTAATTGTTATAGAGCAAAAGAGTATTTATATTGACAGCTTTAAGACATATTAATTAAAATACTAGAAATAACTTCTACTGTACTTTTAAACTACTGAAAACTTTACCACATTAAGAACCAAGGCGAGGCCTTTACAAAGCTATAACACATTTTAAGACTTGTCATAACATTTACATGTTTTCCAGGGTAGTCATTTAAATTGAAATTGATTTGTCAGACTGTCGCTTTTAGGAAAGCTGACTGAATCACAGCCCAAACTTATTCATGGTGAAGAAAAAGGACAGGGAGTAGTTAACAAAATCATTGCATAATTTAGTTTGTAAGAGACCTCTGGATATTGTCTAGTAAAACCTCCTGCTTGAAGAGGAGTCAGAGCAGGTTAGTCAGGGTCTCATCCTGATGAGCTTTGGTTGTCCCCAAAGGTGGAGATCCTACGAAACTTCTGGACCTTCTGTGACAATGCTTAAATATACCGGGGGTGAAAATAGGTCTAGTGAAAATTTCCCTCGTTGCAGCTTGTGTCCATTGTCCCCTGTCACATTGCTACAAACTCCAAAGAAATACCTGCCTGTTTTGCTCTATATTCTCCCATTAGATAGATGAGGACCAAAGTAAGATACCACTGATTGCACAGAGGTTTATTTATAGTTGCATTACAATAAATGCAACTGCTTTAAAGTTTTTTATTTTATATTTTTAATTTAGTTTCTTGGCCTTTGTCAGCCAGAGATACTATGAAATTTGCAGTTCAGAAATCACTCTGCCTATAAATTAAGAAAGCAAAATAGTCTTTCAGATTCCTTCTCAATAACTAAGTATTAGATAGTAGAAACCCCAGAAAAGCACTTTTCCTGGTTAGCCCACTTGCATCCAACATGACAAAAAGGAAAAAGCAGGTTGCTCTGGAAGGCTAAGTTAAAAAAAAAAAGAGTAGACTGGAGGATAAGAAAGAAGTATGGGAGACTTAGATTCCTCTTAACAGTGAAAAGGAGCCATGTCCCTCACCAAACAGCCATTAGTCAGTCAGACACAGCAAGCATTTCTCCTATTGCTACCCCTTAGGTGGAATCTATTGATAATGTTTTTGAAGAGACATATGTCTAAAAACATTGTTTATAGACAATAACCTTGTCTATAAAACACTACTGCTCAGTTATAGTATACTCCTAATAATTGCTGGCAAAACATTCCTCTATTTGAAAAAAACTCCATCCTTATAGCATGATTAAACAAACATTATACTCATTATAAAACAAGGTTTATACATCCATGGATTAGCAGAAATTATTCTTAAAAACAAGAAACCAAACATAAATAAATAGGCAAAAGTATATATGCACATTGTACTGTGAAAATAATATGATATTTGAAACCATGTTAGAAGCACACCAGCAAAGTGTACTGTAAGTCTTGTCCTTTGTCACATGTACTCAGTAGCAATTTAACACGGAAGTTTTCCTTTTCTCAGAAAAGAAGGGCTACAGCTTTGCAGCCTGTGCATCTCTGCCAACTTGAGCCCATTGCTGTTGTCTGAACAGTCAATGATTTAGCAGTTCTAGATACAGCCCAGGAATCAAGGTTGTTAGGGTATACAAATGAAATAACTCATATAATGTCCACCAAAAATGGACTAAAATCTCAACCCTGCAATGCACTACAAAAAATTATATCAAATTTCCATTACCACCATCTTGCTGGTAACAGGTATACTTTGGGTGCATACATGATTCATGAAAATGAGTAATTAATTATAAAGGACTCTCTCAGGATGCACTTAGCAGATGTCATCACAATTATTTAAGTGCTACTTTGAACTGAGTAACAGCAGCAGTCTAATTATGCCATGGAATAAAATTTCTATGTTAAACTAAGTACCATATATAGAACTTCACAGAGCCTGGATGCTGGGTTGTAAGTATATTCTTCCTCTAACCTTAGAGAGGTGGTTGCATAATGTACCTAGATGCTACACAAAATGCTAAGAAATCTGCACCTTGGAAATGTTTTTCAGGAGCAGAGAGAAGAGGGAAAGGTACTCAAAATTCCCTCATTCTGAGTGCTTGAAAAATATTGTGGCACTTCAATATAATATTTGTTCTGCCTTAATACAAGAACTTGATGAAACAAACAAATGTTGCCTACTAATTTTAGTGCCTATGTGATTTGCACTGATTAGATATCATGCCACTGTTCTATACTGAGTGGGGGTGAGGGAGAAGGGAGGGGGGAGAGGGGAAGAGAGAGAAAGAGAGAGAATGAGCATGCTGGTGCAGGGTTCCTAATGATTCTCAGTAACAAAGGCCCAATAACAAAAGCAAATTAATGGCTTTACTGAGACTGTATAAGAAGAGGAATACAAAAAGCAAGTCAATCTTATGCCACTTTAGGTGCTGGGTATCTGTATTGGGCATCTGTGCAGCATCAGGCGAACCCCAGGTGGGTATTCCCATGTCACACTGCAGACCCTGTCCGTGGGGGCAGGTCCCTCCCTTTTGGTTGTTTTCTAATAAAATTATTATATAATTTTGTTAGAAAAGAAATAACTGTTCATAAAAGGTGTTCACAAGAGAACTTTGTGCTGCACTTTTAGATAAAGGCAAAATTATGGAGGTGAGATAATTGCTGGTACGAAGTGGCAGCTGCTGGGGACAAGCTGACCTCTAGAGGCCCCTTCCAATCTCAACCATTCCATGATTCTGTGATTTTGTATTCCTAAATTGAGTATCCACATTGAGACAAATTCCTTTGATGAACAAATTAAAAATGTATTTTTTTTCAAGATATTTCCTGATCCTATGCTAATGCCACAACATATTGAAATCCAATTGATCACAAAATTTTTTATGTAAAATGTGGAAGAGATGGTAAAACTCACATGTTGAGTGATATAAGCATTCTATTGATGGCAGAAACCCTAATTCCAGACTGAAAACTGATGTCTTTTTGAATTGTTAGTTTATAATTTGTTTTAAATGGCTTAGTAGAGAATCTGTGTGACTGAAGTAACAACATCATAATCATATAGCATCAGGAATCTTCTCTCATCTGCAAACTTAGTGGTAATGCCAGAGGCACCTTCTTTGGAGGTGCAAACTGCCTGCAGAGGTCAGTGCTTTCCAGTCTGCAAACTCAGGGAGGTGGATATCTGTGTTTTGGTTTTTTGGCTCTTTCAGGGACATGAGCATGGCTCTGGAATACATTCTTGGTACAGGAGGGCCTTTTTTCTGTTAAGAGTTGCACAGTACCACCACAACATGAATAATAAAAGCAACAGGCAGGGAAGCCTTATCACATATTCGTTAAACAACATCAACATATGAGTGGAAACCAGTTTCTGCATACCAGCTACTTTTACTTGCCATAAATTGCCAAAAGATATAAGGTTTTGTGAATTTCTGAAAAGTTTGCATTCCATTGATGCCTGATGCAGAAAAAGCATAATTTTCTGTAATGATTCAAGTAAAAAAAATGCTCTGTGTGTGTCAAGAACAGAATATCTGCAAAGGCATAAGCAGTTGCAAACTCTAGTCCTACCACCAAGTTTCACACAGCAATTTGCAAAGTTTGTACCTTTAGTGAGAAAATTCTCCCAAGGAAATAAAAAGGAGAGTGGAATTCTTGAAATTTTCATTTTCCTTTGAAACAGGAATGCTTGTTCTGGAAGATTTCTTCAAATGCACCTAATTTCTTGCAGGATTTGTGTCAGTCTCTGATTTCAGAGAGGAATGTAGTCTCAGGCAGTCATTATGTCTGTGTGTACACAGGACATTGGTAATTCCTTCAAGTGTTTTGCTGAATTGAGGTCACATAACAGCAAACCAATAAGAGCCCAACCTTTGGCAGGTCTTAACTTGGAACCCTTTAAGAGTTGATTTGCAGTTGCAGTTGACAGAAACAGGTTAGAAATTGAAAAATCATTAGTGAAAGCTTAACATTTTTAAAAATAAAATTGAACAAAATCCCTAAGGCAGATAACTGTGGAAACAAGGAGAGTCAAAGACATGATTCTGTTTCATCACTAAGGACAGCAATAAAACTGTAAGCCTTATGCTGGTATGGCATAGCATAATATATTAAAAAGAATTCTAATGTCTTTTTCTCTTTCATCTTTTTTTCATGTTTTCAAAGATAAGCACTGTATGAGATTAATATTAGAATGACAGGGACACTGAATTGGAAATTCATCAGGGCTTTGAAATACCACATTTCAGAATTTACTGAAGGGGTGAGGAAAATAAAACAGGAAATGGCAAATTTGATGCAGTAGAGTTGTGAGCTGCTGATATATCACTATTTAGATTGAGATAATAGGCAAATCTAAGTAGAAGTTGATAATAATAACAACAATAAAAATAAAATAATAACAATAATTATAATAATAAAGGCCTCCTGAAGGACATTAAAAATAATTTATATTATTTAATTGTATTTCTAGAATATATTCACAGAATAATTGGAAGAGTGATAATAATTCAAAGTAATTGAAGAAAACCTTCCAAAGAAATCTAAATTATAGATTGCCTTTGTATAGACAAGTTTGGCTTTTTCCATAGGTTGCAGTAGTCTGATTTTTTACAGTTTCTTTTAACAGTTTTCATGGGAAGAAGGTATTTTAAAAGCATTCATAGAAATAAAGAAAAATAACCAAGAACAGTGGGAGAAAAATGAATGGTGGGGCCAAATAAAGAAACATATGCCTTACTATATGCAACAGCTCTTGAAACTGGCTTGTGGGAGGCATAAGGATGAAATGATATGTACCATGCTCTGTTATGTGTAGATAATTAATGTTTTTCATTCTAATGCCCATCAGAAGACAAACTGAAACTCTGAAGGTAACTCAGCTTAGCTTACAAGATCCCCAGCTCTTGCTCATCATCATCACCATAATCAATAATTTATGGCATTCTGTCTGCCCTTACTGCTGACTTACACTGTCGGTAATACAGAGGTGTAAAAATATGCTTGAATAAAATTCAAGAACTTTATTCTTGGAGTTCTTAATGAACAATAGTTTGTAACCAGAGCTTTGTAGGTTCTTAGGTAAAAATCCTCTGAATATGTCAAAAGGCAAAAACAAAATTATAAATGAAATTAAAATAACTAATAAAAGCTGAAGATAGATATATATATTCCATTAACATATTCTGAATGTATATATCCATACATATTTGTGCATATATACATGCTTAAGAATTTTGATGGTGTTTGGACAGACAAATGTAATACTCAGGGGGGGGGGGAACACCACTGAATTACTGGACACTAAAACCCTTCAAGTATCATTAGTGCTTCTGGTTAAACTATTCTTTGGAAACCAGTTCTTGGCTGTATTTAAGTCTGCTTTTTTTGGTCCTGTTCATAAAGATTATGCAAAACAACCTGTGGCAGCAGCTCTCTGGCCAGAGGGAGCAGGCACAGGCCTTCCCAGGCATTTTCCCTGGGGAAGGCTGTGAGAGGCTGTGAGAAAGCTCAGAGAAAGAATTAAAACAATTCTTATCTCCACTTGCTGCACCTGTTGCTAGGCAAATGTGGAATGTGTTATGGAGATTTGTTTACCAAAGGGTGGTGGTGTTTTGGTTGGTTGACCAATGAGGTCAAAGCTGCGTCGGACAGGCTGGAAGGGGTTATGGGTTTCTTAAGAATATAGTATTAATATAGGATAGAGGAATAAAGCAATGGTTCAGCCTTCTGCATCATGGAGTCAGTGCTAATTACACCTTTGTCAGGGGGACCCTACCCTCTCTTTCTGGCAGATGTATTCATTATTCAGACAGACAAAATTAATGACTTCTCAAAAAATTTCCAGATATGTGTTCTTTACAAACTATTTATATTGACTACTCAGTGAGTGCAATATGTCTCATAAATCAAATTGTATATTGTTTCTTCAGTTAGATGACTGAAACTCTTTAAAAAACAGAGAATAATAAATGGCAGATAGTGAAGGAAAACAAAACATAGTTAGGTCATATTTTTGACACACCATTGTTTATACTTAATTTTGTAATCCTTTAAGGATTTATTAACATTTTCATGAATAAATAACTTGTCATAAATAGCAACTAATATGATCTAGTATATAACAGTAAGATATTTCTTTTCTATAATATTAGTGAATTAGCTCATCCTGTATTTGACCAATCCAATTTACACACAGAAAATGAAACTTAAATATCCCAAACCTTTAGGCAAATACTGTTAAAACTGTTGTGACTGTGGCATATGAGGAAAGTTTACCATGATAAACAGTGACTATTTTTTGCATTGCAGGTATTTATCATAATACTTAACTTCTCCACATTTAAAGTTTATAGCACTGGAAGTCTTCGCTAAGAGAACTTTAACTGGTACATTGGATCAATTAAAAAGTTGACAACATGATATGTTTGGCATGTTTGCTGTTATGTTTTGGAGTTGGATTTTGATGTTGGGTTTGAGTTTTAGCTTGGGCAGCGGGAGGTCAATTGCTTTTTTTTTTTTTCCCCTTGAAATGTGAATTCCTGGACTACATAGGATGATTCTTCAGAGCTATTCTTGAAATGCTGGATCAAAAAATAGCACCTTTTCCAAAAATTGAATGATTGTAACAAAGAAGGAAACGTGTATATCTGCAAAATGAAGTTCAAAGATTGAACTCTTCATGGACCAGTCCCTCACAACTTCAGAGATCCCTTCTCTTTCCATTCAGTAGTATTTGCTGGCACAGCTGGAGAGGTCAGCCAGTCCTGGGGGGCTCATGATCTTCTAAGAACCAAGCTTTCATTTTGGACAAGAATTGATGCCCACTGATGCAGCAAAAAAGAATCACTTAAATTTTCACATGTACTCTAATAAAACCAGCACTTATTTCTTGTGCTTATTTTCCCTTTGTAACTTCCTGTCATGGCCATCCAGCTGTGTCTCCTTCAGGAGAGAGACAAAAAGAGAAATTCTGCTAGATATGTTGCTCTCTTTAAAGGGTTAGGAAGCAGATAAATACTGAGATGACAACAGCTACATGAATGCTTACACATACAAATAGGTGATACTTTAAAAATTATATATGATTTTTTTTTTATATTTGAGCATAACCCTGCTGTTCTTCCCCCTGACAGTTATAGATTGAAAGAGTTGAGTTCAAATCCTGAATCCAGGGAAGCAGAGCTTTTTGACCTCAGAATAAAATATTAATGTGAGATTTTCAAACTACAAGCTGTCTGCTAAGAAGACATAAAACTGATCAGAAAATACTAAAAGGATAATCAGGGACACAAAAATACACTTATCATTGAATTGCAGAGTCCTTCTCAGCTAATAGTAAATTGTTCTGCAAATATGTTTACGGGAGACTGAAGATAAAATGAAAATTGCTGCACTGAAATTGTAGCTGAAAAGTGATAGAAAGGATAAAAGAACACCAGATTTGCTGAACTGATGCTTTATTTATGTCTTTTCAGAAGAAAATGGAGGATGGAGCACAAACAGAGACAGGAATCATATTTCTTGATGTAGCCAAGAACTAGGTATTAGACACAGTGTAGATAATAACAGAAATAATGTCAGATATAAGACAGATGACTTTACAATTTTCAGATTTTTGATTTTCTTTTTATATATACATATTTTATTTGTCACTCTCCTTCAAGACCTTCAATGATTTAAATGTGATTAATATTTTCAGCTGAAATAATGGTCAAATTAAAAATTTTATAAGCAAAGAATTAACACAGATTATATAGATGAGATCCTAATAAGATTTTGAAAAAAAATATAAATAGTAAAATTCCAGTTTTATTACTTGATAACATTCACATATAATTTTTTTTTTGCTAGGATCAGAGTATAATGCATATTCATAAAGACAGTTTAACACAATGCAGTGAAATCTTGAGGCCTTTGAACAAATGATTTGTTGAATTTGAACTGCATCTTATTTTGTGTGCAAATCTACTCTTAACTTATTCTTCTGAAAGAGAGAAAGCCCATGGTTCTGCTGTAAACTTTGAGAATAAATATGGAAAATTGTAACAGTATCTTCCTACTTATCAGATAAATCAAGAAAACAGAGATTAGTCCCCTTAAAAGGGGTACATAAGATACAGAAAATAATTGCTCTATAATTTTTTAAGTATCTTTTCTCAACATCTTTTCCCTTTTTTTTTGGTTGTTTGGTTGTTTGGTTGGTTATTTGGTTAGTTGTGGGATTTTAACTTTTTTTCTCTACGTCCAAGTGCTTTGCTAAAACACATTTGAGGCTTTTTTTTTCTGGCATTATCTAGTATAGTACACCCCTTGTAACAACTTCAGTATTAAAGGGTTATCCCACAGATGAGAGAGAAGAAGTTAGGGAATGTTCAGAGTCATGGGATTTGTTTTCTGAGTCACCACTACATGTGATAGAGCCCTGCTTTCCTGGGCTTGGCTGAGCACCTGCCTGCCCATGGGGAAGCAGTATATGGATTCCTTGTTTTCCTTTGCATGCACACACAGCTTCCACTTATTGCACTGTCTTTATCTTGACCCATGAGTTTTGCCTCATTTGCTTTTCTGATTCTCTCCCCCATCCCACTATGGTGAGGATAGAGCAAACTGGGGCTGTGCTACCAGCTGGGGTTAACACACAACACCGCAGAAAAAATATTTTTATAGCATCCATTCACACAGAGGTTAGAGATTCCTAAAACAGAGATGCTGATCTCTGTTTTAGGGGGGTTTATTTAATGAATTTGTCCAATAATATGCATGTTTCAGAGCCAAAGTTTGTTGATATTGATGCCTGGCTAAAGTCTGTATCTGGTCCCTGTCATGACTTCCTGAACTCTGAGAGGAGCAGAGCATTCAGAATCGTGGCTTTACCCCTGTGTTGGATTTGTGTCTTTCTGGTGACCTCTTGGAGTAGCGACATCTGTGGGGATGCTGTATGGTCCCGTGTATGGCAGTGCAAAGTGAGGGGTCATTGTAAGTGCATATATGTGTGGATGCAAATAGATTAGTTGGAGAGCCAGTAGAGCTTTTTGTACATCAACAGGAATTTGAAGGGCAAGAGACAATGTAAAACAGATGCACTTACACTTTTCTGGGATTAAAGAGCCCAGAGTGTAGACAGGAGTTGTGGAGGACAGTTCAGCTCCTGTAGAATATCTGAGACAAATTTTAAAAAAATTTATGACAAAGAATAACTTGTTTCATGTTCAAATATTTTATGAAGTATTTATGAAAATACAATATATAATGAAACATTATTATGACTAAAGAAACATTACATGACTTGTAATCATACAAGTTGCAAAGAAAAAAAATAAAAAAGTTTTGATAATGATGAAGACTCCTGAAGATCAGATATAATGAGAACTGCAGATTCTGGATAGTTGTCCAGGTTATCTAAATTCTTAAACTGTAAGACCTTGCTGAATAGATGGTGAAAAAACTTTCCATGACTTCTCATTTTATGTTTGCATAATGAAGCAACATAATGAACTAGAAATAATTATGGGGTTTTCATTTTGTTTTGTTTTCTTGAAAACTGGTAGAATACAAGGGATGAATACAAGGTTTAAAATAGTAGATAGATTTGCACTGAATACTAACCTATGCAGAGCACTAAAGTGAATTTAGAGTACCTTGGATAACATTAAAGCTCATCAGCAGTACCAGTTTATAATATTCAGGCTACGGCTGCACAATGTGTAAAGGTATTTCCTATGCAAAACACTTGAATTTTATGATGACAGCTATGCTTTACTGTAGATAGAAAATGAAACTCAAAGAGCTGCGTCATTTTAGGTGTGACTGCACAGTGAAACTTTTAGTAAATATTGACTGTCCAAATTACATGCTTTATTTAACTGAGAAAGAGAGTCTCAGTAATTTCAACATGTATCTCCTAGTCTTTTATTCAAGTTCATTTTAGTGCAAAGGAGGAAGATATACTTAGGAATAAAGATCAAATTTTGTTATTAATTAAGCACCTAGATTTAGTGTAGGGTTATGGAGTTCTAGTGACTCTTCTTTTGGCTTACTGTGGGACTTTGATAAAACACCTAATTTATTCATTTTCCATTTTACTGCCAGCTTTTCAGCTGAGTTAGATTTAACTGGGATCATGAGGATTTTCACCCCACTTTTTCCAAAAATCCATTAATTCTTTCAGCAGCTCTTCAATGTTCAGTGTTCAGTATTTCGTATTATGTCTGGCTCCTAAAACCTGTGAGGAGCCAGGGAAATCCTGCATCTTTGTGTAAAGAACACTTTACCAAGTGTGGAAATTTAGAAATTGCATTGAAAATTATTTGCTAGAATTTAATCTCAAATCTCTTTTCACGGTTTTCCAAGCAAAGAATTCCATTTAATAAGTAGTCTAGATTGTTTAGAAAGGGTATTAGGTATGCTATATGACCTTTTAAATTAAAATTTATTTTAATTAGAAGTGTTACAACTTCTTATAAATTATATATCTCAGTAATATGGCTGTAGTATAACATGGCTGATACCCTGCTGTATGATTCATTTTTTATTACTATCTTTAAAGAAAAATGTAAAACAAGCCTAATAAAAAACCCTGATTATTCATATTTAGGAGCTTTGAAATCAAGGTAGAGTGTATGAATGATTTCAAGCCACAAAGTGAATACATTAAAATATTTTCATTGTGAACTTCATTACCAGAAAAGATCCTAATTTCATTTGATACAAGAGATGAACTATCCTTGCAAGATAATACACTACAATAACTTTCATGACATACCATATAAACTGGAATATATTTTTATCTAAGATGTTTAAACCAATTTATTTATTTTATATCAGGCCTTGATTAAATTACTAATATTCTTTCATTTTTATAATAGTTTGTTATGATTTTTAAAAGTCTAAGAATATTCCACTCTGTTTCTGTTTTTTTTTTCCAGGAAAAACAAGCTTGCAGAAGAAAAAGGAATGCCAAAACATGTTTAAAGCAAAGTTAATGCTCCATCTCCAGAATCTCTGTCTTTTTTTAATAGCCAAATATTATGCTATATCTGCAGAGAATAAATCACACAGCAGCTCTTTTCTGGACAGTAATCTTTCCTGACAGTTCAACAGGAATACTTTCAGAGAAAGACAGGAAGAATCTTTCTTTTAACTTTCAAAACCAGTGGTGTGTTACACTCCCAAAATATATTCTCATCATGCAGAAACAAGGGCATGCTACACTTCCAGTACTGTTCAAAGAATTTTTCACTATTTTCATAACAGATAATACATACTAATATATAGTCCTGCTTGCACATCACATACAATAATATTGCAAATTGGAAAAAAATTGTGAGCAAAATGGTTAAAAATGTGCCAAAGCTAGTGGCCTGGGTTTTGGCAATGAGGAAAATCTCCTTCTTGGCTTAAATGTCTCTCTGTTGCAAGCCAAGTAAAATACATAATTTTTTTTCTATTGAGTGCAAATGTGATATTCATCCTATGAATTTTAGGAACGTCCATTGTCATTTCAAATCCATTAGTATTATATCTTCAATAGAATAATTAAGGTAAAATTAATGAAGAAGTGTGGGCAGGAAGATATCTCTGTGGACATCTTATGAGGGGGTGCATGACGTTTCTTTTCATCACTTTTTAAAGAAAAAAGAATCAGCTGCTATTGAAAAAGGTAGTGCAGACATCAAAATTAAATTTATTGTTGCTGTGAGACTTTAAAAGAATTTTTTTTCCTGAAGACAGGATTAAAAACTCACAGTAATGACAAAATCTTAGGTGTTATTTTATTTTAATTGGTTTTTGGGCTATGTTGAAGGACGAAAAATTTCTTCAATTTGAATTCTGTTAATAATAAGAAATTTTTTTAGTCTCACCCTGCATAGAAAACAACTGAAGACAAGCTAAGTAGTTGTAGCATCTTATCACTTCCATGACGTTGCAGTTGGTGCCTGCAGTGAATGTGAGACCCGTGGGAGATCTCCCAGATAGAATGTGCAGCATTTCAATACCTGGGATACCCTTTCTGTGTGAGGGGTAGGGTTTTGAGCCCCCGGTGGCAGTCTTACCTCTGACCCCTTCTCCGATCCATGTGTATGTACCTCTTTGACCCTGGCGCTTGCCCACCAAGGTCTCTGAGCTCTCCTACAGTGGAACATTGCTGATAAGGGCTCTCTCATGCTCTACAGTCTTGAAAAATGAGTGAGATTAGAAATGAAATTAAATACAGTGGAGAAAAATAAACAAAAGTGGAAAAGGAGTTGGAGAATATAGACAGCAAGGACAACAGTGACATATGGCTACCTAGCCCTCATGACAGGCATTGTCTCTGTGTTTGGCTTGGGCAAAATGATCAAGGAAACTGTTTCTCTGGGAAGTTTTGACATATTACTATAATTTACTTGCGGTATGAAACTGTGGATCCTTTTAAAAAGATTTCAGTGAAATGTTGATAATAATATCTGTGTGATCTATGAAGCAGTGAACATGTACCAAAACGAACTGCAGTTAAAGACCAAACATGAATATGGATACAAGAGACTGATATTACACAAAATAGTAAGACCTTTGTTGGTTTTTCACATTTCTCACTTTCTCTGCATTTGTCAAACAGAGATATTCAGAAATTAAATTTTTTTCTTTCAAAAAAGCTTGTTGACAAGACTATTAATATCGTAACAGCCTCAAGTAGCATTCTTTTAAATTGAAATGTGATATGGTATAATAAGTACTCTCTTAACACAGACATTCCACTGCTACAGCCAGAGCAGGCTGTGCAATTAAAATTGTATTGCTCTTCCTTCAGTACTTCTTGTACCTTGATTAGCAATTCAGCTAGTACTGTGTGACAGGTGAGTTTGTGATTGCTTATGATACTGTGAAGCTGGTGACAGAAAGAAACCAGATGTAAGTAATGCTGCTTAAGTTTAGCATGTCACTTAGCATTTTTCTAACTATCTATAGAATCTAAGCAGAATTAGGGATCAGTTCAGGCAGAAATGACATCCTTGATACTTGAGCTTCTCTTGCACATTATTATATGTTTCATGTATCAGTGTAATTACTTTCACCTGAGAGGAAAACCATCACTGCATCATACAGGCATGCTCTAAATAGCACATAAATGATGGAAAGGAAGAGCAGCTGATTAATGAAAAGTATTGCCTGGGATAAGCAGTATATACAAGCACTAACATGCTATAAGATTACCAAATATTGATTTATATTGGTCCTTCTCCACTAGGACAAACCAGAACATTATGCATGCAGTGAGTTTTACAGTACTAATAGTAAAGTGTATGATACCACAGTTTAACAGCAGAAAGGAAGAATTTCTGGTGTCAAAGCTAAAATAAAGCCATAGCAGAGAATGCCCAACTGGTCACAGAAGGGAAAGTGCAGTGACATGTCTCACCTACCCAGCGAGTGCAGCTGATCCTGCCACTGCCTCTGCCACCCTCTCTATGCAATCTGTAGCTGAGGGAGACATTGAAGACCTGTGAAAAGAGTCCTTTGGCTCCTGGAGGCTGACCATTCCTTCTTCATATTCTGTTTACTTTCCAGTATTTCTCACACCTACAGCCAGCAAAAAAAAAAAAAAAAAAAATCATTAAGAAAGAGTAACCATCCTGTTTATCTCACCCCACAAGGCTATTTCAGAGCAAGTCTAGGTTACAAGGGTAACGTGCTGGGGGACAAATTTCTGCAGCTGGAGATACCAATACAGGCTATTGCATTACTACCCTAAACCCTTGCAAAATATGCTGGATCTTTTTTTTTTTTTTTTTTTTTTTTTTTTTCAGAACTTTGAACATCTCTGAGCATATTCTGCTCTATTGCCTTCCTGCTAATGGGAACAGCAATTAAAGGGAAACTGTGTAGAAAACTGACAAGCGCAAGTCACTAGTGCCAAGTGTGGAATGCAGAAAGCTTCTTTGGCAAAGTGAAAAACAGCAGTTGGGAAGTGATAGAAAATGGGCAGAGGCAATGAGATATTGAGCAGAAGGTTAGTTTTGGAGATAGGACATTTGAAAACAGCACATCAGGTAAGAGGAAAACAGGGGGAAGATAACACCTAAATAATACAAATCATGCAGATTACAAGCTGAAAATGACAAGAGATTTCAGTAATGTTCATCAGCAAGAGGAATCTTAATAGACTAAGAAATAAAATAATAAAATATCCAGTCATAACTAATTTTATCCAGAGTTTCTGCATTTCCTTCAGCTATCTTATCACATTTGTCTGTCCCACTTTTAAAACAGCTTATTTAAGAAAACAGTATACATAGCCTCAACCTTCATTAACAGAGCTACTGATTACCAGTAATTAAAAGAGTTATCAGGTAATAGATCCATTCTTTGAACTGGTCAGAATTCTAGGAAATACTTGTCTTTTATAGAAAACTGAAAATTCAGTGAAACAAATGCAAAGATATCTGTGCCTTGAGGACAAGGTAACTTTATGCTGTCTCATGGTAGTGTGCTGCAGAACAGAAATCAGGATTAATCAGTTTTGGAACAATAATATGACAGTTTAGCTTGTTAAAGACAATGGCTTTTAACCAGTTTAACTTCAAAGATGAAGAAAATTATTGAGTATTAATTAATTTTAAAAACCTTTAGAGAGAAGTAACATATAAATATGCTACAAACCTGTAAACCTCACTTATAAAATCCAGTTTAGCCTGCATTCCACTGAGGCACAGGATACCATAGATGAATGTTCCAGAAGAAGAATAGACTTGGCCACAAATGAATGGAGGTTGCTGTGTCATTCCATTGCAAAGGGATATCTGAGGGGTAGTAATAGATTATTGGCTGAACAGGGAATCTCTGTATGTCACTAGAGTGCACAGAAGCTTTAGAAGAACAGGAGGACATCAGGAAGAAATAAGTGGTATGTCTTTTTTTGATTACATCACTGCAACTGTTTCATCCAGTTCTGAAGTCTAAAGCTGGAAAGATTAAAAAAAAAATTGGAAAGGATTCAAAACAGGTAGAAAAAAGAATATGGAAAAAACTGAGACAGGAGAAAGAGTAAGAAAAGCCAATATGTGAACAAAATGTTTTCATAGAGAAACATAGAAAAGTGAGGTATCAAAATGTTTTATGAGGAATCTAAAAATGACTGTTGGAGGAATAAGACAGGAATAGAGCTTAGGTTATCCCTAAGTGATATCCCCTATGGCCCCTGACAGGGAAGGACTACTGTGCCAGAAGGACAGCTGTTGTGAGGAGCATGGTACTCCTTGTATCTACATGTTCCTTAGTATGAAAAAGGGTCTTCCAACAAGGGATAGCACTAGAGTGATAAAACAAGGCAGCACTAATGAAAAATAGGGCATAATATTGATGATACTAAACACAACTTGACCTACATGGGAGATCACAGAGATTCATTTTGTAGCAATTACAAGTCATTAAAGAATAATGAAACTGTAACCCAGTAATCAGGTTGCAGGTGGTCAAAAAAATAAGATAATTCTTCAAGATAACTATGACAAAAGTTCATGTGTGTTCTTTTAGGCTGTGGCAAATAAAAAAAAGTTGATCTTTCATATTTCTGCTTTGCTATGTTAATGAGTAGAAGTATAGTAATATTTTCTTTTATTAGATGTGGATGACTTTGGGAGAGCACATAAAGAACTAATATTAGATAGAATAGGATAATAAAACACACATGTGCTGGGAAAAATGTGTTTTCTCCCTTGTTTAATCCTTAGTATTGAAGAAAGGAACCTTGAGGGAATTAAATAAAAAAAAATTGTCCCTAAAATTATTTTCGTTGACCTCTGTAATGGTCTTTGTCTTCTTGTTGTATCTATCTTTGCCAATGAGATGTCATCACTGGTGGATGCTCTGGCATCTAAGTGTTGCAGTAAATTCAAGAAAGTAGTGCTTTGTGTTTTGTTATGGCAGTACATTTCAGCTTTGTAATGTACTTTCATAAAGTTGTGGGTTTAGTTCATATCTACCAATCACATCATTCAGCTAAATCATACCAGTCCTGGACAAACAAGGACCATCCCCTTTTTTGACTGGGGAAGTTTTCACAGCTTGATGCCATGAACAGCTGTATATAACAGTTACCTTCAATTAGGTAAAGCTTACTAAATTCGATTGTGAAGGAACTTCAGAGATCTACAGATCCATTAATCTACATAACATGTAAATACCATGCCAGCAAAGATTATAAAAGTTAATCTAGTTGACATAAATCTTTAATATTTGGATCAGACTGCCAGAATGCCTTTGCCATTTGATAACATGTAAGGAGAATTTGTTATGTGAAGTACATAATGGGCAATAATGTCAAAGAGCAATGCCTAACAGTTTGAATAAATTACTGAGCTATTAAATATATGGTCTATTAAGACACTAAATGAATTTGTAGAATTCTGCTAAAGTCAATTAAAAGAATCAATATACATAGAAACAAGCTAATTAGTGGAACTGATGAAAGTGTCAGTGGAAACAGTGGGTATGTAATATATTATGGATGCAAAGCATTATTGTGTAACAGTGTCTTTTACTATTTTAAGAGGGCTCATTCCATATGAACCATGTTATAACACACTGGCATTAACAGATAGATGAAAAAATTGTAGTCAAAGGTACTCAGTTCTAAAAACTAAAAAAAAGTGTAGTCAAAAGTAATGTCAGTTCTAATTATACAAATTGGTGCATACACAGCATGTGCAAAGCATGCTGATATGCCACTTTAGTGGTGACTGTGTTCTTACTGCTATGTGAAAAACCTGAAATTGTACATGCAGACAGCATTCCCTTCACCTTCACATCTGGAGTGCTGTGTCCACTGCTGTGCTCTGTGGTACAAGGAACATATAGAATTAGAAAAGTGTGTCCAGCACAGAGCCACAAAGGTGATGAGAGCACTGGAGCATCTGCTCTGTGAGGAAAGTCTGAGAGCTGGGATTTGTTGTGGAAGAGGAGTCAGGGGTATCTCACAGATGTGTGTAAGCACCTGACAGGAGGGAATGAAGCAGAAACCAGCCCCTTCTCGGTGTGCCCACTGGCATCTCAATGGGCAGTGGGCACAAATGGAAACACATCCCTGGGGATATTCATAACCTGACTGGGTATGGTCAAATGCTGACCATTTGATTCAGACCAGCTTGTTTATGTAAGCCATATAAGTTCGTATTTCCTCCTGAAAAGAATTGCTATTTGAATGGCAATTATAGTTTTAGATCAGGACTTCATAAAGTTTTGCATGTGTGCCTAACATCCTTCTTGCAGCTTTTTTTCTTCCTTATTATTGTGGATGTCCAACAGGCATTCAATTGAGTCAATATGTGAGGTTTTAATAACTTTAGTCAAATAGTGTTTCTTAGTATTGTTTTATGCTTTATACTATTCAATGTCTGCTGCTAATTTTCTTCACAATTCAATGTGACAAAATAATTTCTTTGAAATATAATTAAGTTTTTTTACAGTAAACATTTCAGCCTAGTTAATTAATGAAGAGCCGATCTCTATAAACTCCTTAACATGCCTGAAAAAAGCCAGCATTGCCCAACTGGCTTATTCATTTATATATGACTTTGTAAATGAGTGAGCATTATCAATTATGTATCAAGTAACTGTAGACTGTGGCTGTCCACTGTCACAAAAAATCAGCCTCAGTATTATCAATCTTTGTATTATACTACACTGTTCTCTGTATCATTAAACAAGGACCATAGAGCAAATTATACGGATGGCTGCATCTTTGAATGTTTTTTCTTTGAAAACAAAACAAAAAAAAACATTCTTTTTAATCCATTATAACCCAGAGTAGTTTTGAAGCCACTGTTAAATGCACTCTAGTTTTAATAGAGACTGAAAAAAAAAATAAGCTGTGAGCTACCAGGTCTTGCTGTGGTTTTACCTTGTTTGGGACTTGCTTTCCTGTGTGAAGGGACAGGGCCATTGCTCTGAGAAAGCAGGAGCACAGTGAGTGTTAAAGATCTAAAATTGGGAGTGGGGCAGCAGAAGACGTCCCACAAAAACAAATGATACCTTTGGGAATCCTGGCTATCCTACATGGAGTTGTGGGCTGCAGTGACCAGTGGTGTAGCAGAGCATTAGAACAGTGGCCTTGCAGAAGGATTGTCCTGAGCAAACCTAACCAAAATTCTTTTGGGAAAGTACAAATATTGTACTAGAAATGTCAGATGACTTTGCACCTCAGGGCACTATCATACTTCAGCTGAGACACAGGTGGGCTTCTGATAGAAGCAAGTGCCTGAAGACAAGGCACCCCAGACCCACCTTGGCCCTGCAATGGAAACAATGCACCTGGTCATGGCACACCAGGATTTATGGCTCCAGGATGTGCTTGCTGTATTTTACATAGTTACATCATGGAAATCTTCAGATTCAACTGTCACTTGAATTATCTCTAAGGATCATGAATATTCATAAAAATAATGCATAAATGTGTCTTTGTGTGTATGAAATGAATGTAGAATACAAACAATATTCATTTATTGGTAAAATGCTGCACTAAAAAGCGCATTTACAGCTGTCTTACAAACTAATCATTATGGTCCTTCAAAGGAAAACCTTACTCTAATGATATTGTTAAATATATCTATACAGCTGAAGTTGAGCAAAGGGTTTTCAAATGCTTTCAATTTTAAAGTTTACAGGAATGCACTGTTTTTTAGGAATACTTGTTTGGAGTTTTTTTGCATGATTATTAAGTGCTCTTGTGAACTGAAGCCACTAACTTTCATGCAATTCTATCAAAAGCAGCTGTGATCATCAGTCTTCTGTCAACAGCAGTAGAATTAATTCAGCCTAAACAATTGATTAAAGCAAAATTAGGGTTTTTTTCATAAATTGTTAGGGAATCAGAATTGCTTTTTATCAATATGTTTTGTTGAACATGTAATTACTTTTTTGAACAAAGAGCAGAGTAGATAATTTTAGGTTTATCTGTCTTTCTTTTGAACACTTACTGTTTATTCTTAGTAATATTTTTTAAAAATGCACTGGACATATTCCGGATCTTAGCTAACAAATATTTCTTTTGTTAAACGAAGAAAAGAAAGACAAATAAAAATCTGTGTGATGAATCCATGATGAATGATTTATTTTGAACTTTAATAAGACTTATCTGTTACGTTAATTTATTCCTATGTTTGTGCCAGTGGTCTGGTCACCTGTTATATACTATTTTGAAAATAAATCAGACTATTCATTCTTAGATAATTACTAATATTTTGTGACCAGTCCTAATTCCAGTTTGAAAATTATGTCTGGTTTCGTGGCTAGATGGATTCTTTCTTGATGTTTGAAAAATTTCTGAACCTTGGCAAAGAATGAACACTTCTAGGCAGCAACATGCAACAATCATTTAAGAGACTTTGGTACTTATCATCATTTTAGTTTAATGAATGTATGAGACAGAGTCATGCACAAGTCTTTACAGGACATACCTAATTGTTTAAATAGGAAGATAATGCAAAGTTAAAGCTGACATCAGTCACAGGCCTGGAAAATGGCAAATAAGAGATTTTAAATTCTCTATGAATTTTTTAAAGCTAAAATTATGTACTCACTTATTCAGAAATTGTAGTTTTTTTAAATTTCTTAGATCATCAATACTTGTTTTTAATTTATCTTTAGTAAATTCTGTGGGCTAGGAGGGACAGTGCATCTGAAATTCAAACGTGTGTTAGTACAAGTAACTGTCATCAGCATGACGCTCCGGGGATGTGGCATTGTGTGATTTTCATAACAGAATAGTTGTCCATTTGTAGAGCAGAAACCATCCCACATGTCTGCATACTGCATCTGACTAACAGCAAATATCCAAAGCCCACAAGCCATCTCTGAAAAACACTCATCTTATGTTTTAGTGAATGCCCATGAATAATGGATACAATCAAAGACAATCAAGCCTGGTTTAAGTGGACTGCACTTACACTTCTAACCAAAGGAAAGGAAGTAAGTTGATAAAAAATAATCACCTATGAAGAATTCAACCACTTGTTATCCCTTCCCTCAGGAGCTAGAGATGGAAATCTGTCAAGCATGTCTTCTAGTCTCTTGGCTGTCTTGATTGCTTTTTTACAAGAAGCTCTTGTCTGCTTAAGAAAAGTGAGTTTCTTTGAGGGCATGAAATCAATCCACCAAGTAGAGAAAATAGTAAAAATGTGGGTTAACAGTTAATTAGGTGAAGTTCAGTAATTTTATTATCAGCTTTCCTTCAATACCTTAATTCTAAATATTTTATGAAAAACTTCCGTGTTCCTACTTAATTTTTTAGCTGTCTGCCATAAATGTTTCAAGACTTTGTATTTTAGACTATTACTAGTTTCCCACTATTTATAGTCATAGCTTATCATGTAAACCTGGCATTAATTTCATTATAAACAGGACTAAATTTGAAGGTAGTCTCCATTTGCACACTTTCCAAATTTCTGTGAAATTTGCATAGGAAAATGGAAAATCTAAATGTAAATTGATTATCTGGCTTCTTAAATGTGAATTTTGAAATTTAGAATTCTGAAATTTCTATAGTAAAACCTTCAAGAAATTTTAGCTTTCCTATAATTCAGATGTCATATTTTTTTATATTTCATAATAACAGAGAGCATATGGGGAAAACCTGCCTACTCTTCAGATATGAAGATGTAAACAAGTGATTGCATGGGTTATTATTAGAAAAAACTAGGACAATCTAACAGCATTATAAGTTGGTGGATTGTTTTTGTTTGGGCTTTTTTTTTAGATAAAGATGCTTAGGTTACTATGAACAACAAGAAAAAATTCCATACTCCAGAACTATAATGGATTTTTCACTATTCATGTTAGCTAAAGCAAAGATGCATTCACCAGTGTTTGTTATTACACCCTTCCTAGAAACCTGCAGGTTTTATCTCTGAAAATCTTTCTTATGAACTCATTATGATTGAAAAAGAAAAAGAAATCAATATCTCTTAATACAAGCAAAAGAGAAATTTAAGCATTATAATATGCTTATGATCAATTTACAAGTCATTCTTACAGATCTTTTCTTTGCAGTTCTTGCAGAGGAGGAAGATAAGTTCATTAAATCTTATCAGATGTATTATTGCACAGATTTGGATGTAATTACTTGGGTGATAAAAAATACTGAGATTTACCAAATTGCAATCTTTTAAAAGTAAATAAATAATAAGAAAGTCATGCTGAAATCATATGTTTTACCAGTTGACTCTAATTGAACTGATCACATTAATTCATCTGCCCCTTTTACTCTGAAAAACAATTGAATCAAATTTTTAAAAATATTAAGATTCCTGCTATTTACAAGATAGCATGGTGAAAATTGCATACTTGCTTGGCAAAGAAATAAAATTATAAATTAATAACTTGTCTAACATAAACTATCTGGTGTGCATAAACAATATGATATCCTGTATGCTTGCTTCCTCCTGAATAATCTTGCATGTTCAGAGATGTAATTGCCTACTGGTATTACAAAGGAACATCCTGGTCATGCAACTCACTTTCTCTGAGACTGAGTTGCTTAATATATTCTATAGAAGTGACTCCCATATGCTGAAATCCTTAATGATAGAAGGAACCACAAAAGCTGTGTTGGATTTTGAAAGATAAACTCTCCAGCTTTGTGATGATAAAGTGTTGAAAACACTACTGTATTCAGGTAATAATATGACACGTAACATATCATGTATATTAAGTTTGAAAAAGTGTATGCCACTTTGACATGAAGAACTAAGTGTGTGCAATTTGAACGGGGCGTGGAGCTCATTTGAGAATATCACTTGAGAGGAAGTGGAGACATTATTCAGAACAGGTAAATACAATCTTTCTGTATTCAGGTCCTAGAGACATAAATGTTTATTGCAATGTGTGATTCTGAATTCTCTGTGGGAATGTTTACTAGTTTTTCAGACATGATTTGCACACTCTCCCTCTTTTTTACTTTTCCCCTCATACAATAAGCTTTTATTTTTAAAAAGATGCAAGGTGAAACAATTTATACTCAGGTCCCAAAGACAATTCACTGTTACAGCAGCATATACCTTTCACCATGAGTTGAACGTGCAGAATTCTCCCAATGTAATTTGATGAGCCACTCAGCTTTTGGGTCCCATGGAGCTTTCCTCTGCCAATTGCTGATTAAAGCTATTCTGGCTGAATGAGAAAAAAAACCCAACTAATTATAATAATATAATAATTTTATCTTTTAGTTTTCACAGAAACTGTCTGGAATACTTTCCTGCTTGTTAATGAACCTTAATAGAGCAGATGGAATTCTCCAGTCTGAGAAGAAGCTACAAAAGAGTCTCTGAGGTTTATGATGTGTCATTTGGTTCACATCCGGCAGAGTAAGCCAGAATAAATCTAAAAAAAGTAAAATGTTGAGGGGCTTTGATTCTGTTGCTGAGCTATTCCCCATATAACATGTGTTGTGTTGCTAATTTGCTGACTTGGAAACACCAGCAAGGAATTATATTGGGAGTTCTAAATTTTAAGTATTGCAATATTAAAGAGGTGGCATGATGAGACACAAAGCTTTTTAAAAAAAAAGTAGAAAATCTCCATCTAAAATGTAGCTTTAATGCACTCTAAGGGCTAATATCCAAAATCACTCCAAAGGCCAGTTTCCTTTGTAAAAAGCTGAAATTGCTTTATATTAAAAAAAACAACAACAAAAAAAATAAAAACCAGAGAAAAAACCCCAAAAACAAAAACAAAAAACACCAAACAAACAAACAAAAAAAAAGAAAAAAACCCAAAAAAACAAAAAACCAAAAAACCAAAAAACATAGTATAACTCATTTTGGCAAATTCTGACGCTTCCAAAAATAAAGACCTCGGAATCTTTGTGGGTCATAATCCTTCATTGAATATAGACCCAGATTCTTAGTCTCTGTCTGCCTTGTTAGATACTTAGATGTTCAGACATCATCCATAATATAACCTCTATGAAGTTCTTCTGGTACCCATGAAGATAATTTCCCTAGGCAGCTGCTTTTCCCTGTCCAGTCCCACAAGCTACACAGTTTCTGTGTGGCATAAAAGAAATCTTGAAGAGCTATCCTTCAGTTCATGAAGAGAGATCTCAAAATTGGGATCTCTGCTGCATTTGGACAGATGCTATAGGCAAGCTTGCCTATTGGTACATCTCATCCAACACTTCCCTTTCATCCATCTTCAAACATATCAGTAGTTACAGATGTATTGAACCAAACAGAGACTCTTTGTACTTTTTTCAGTTTGACCATTCTTAGAGTAAAAAACCCTTTTCTTCTGCTGAGACAGAACATATATTTTCACAAATGTGTTTTCATTTGTTCCCGTTGCTTCTTGTCTTGCCAGCAAGAACCAATGAGAAGAGTGATTTTCCTATTCTTTTCTGATTTCTTTCCCTCCCATCAGGTAGTTATGCAAACTGTTAAGATCCCCCAGACCCTTTTTGTTATGAAGCTGGACATTTCCATCTCCCTCAGCCTTTCCTCATGTGAGAGATGCTCCAGTCCCTTCATCAGCTTTGTGGCCTTGTGCTGGTCTTGCCCTAGTAAGTGCATGTACTTACTGTGCTGGTGACACACCAGAAACAACCACATTAGGGCTGAGGGGACTGATCCCCTCCCCTGACCTGCTGGCAATGCTGCCTAATGCAGCCCAGAAGGCTGTTGGCCTTTTCTACCACTTATGGCCACTTGTCCACCAGGATCCCAAGGTCTTTCATTCATCTGCTTTCCTACTGGTCAAGCCCCAGCATGCACAGCCACATAGGCTTATCTGTCCCCAGGTACGGGACTTCTCATTTACTCTTGTTGAATGCCATGAGAGCTGTCTCTTCCCAGTTCTCCAGACTATCCATGTCACTCTGAAAAGCAGCACGACCATCTGGTGCTCCTCCTACTTTTGTGTCATCAAACACAGTGCACTTATTTATACTGTGTTCCTAGGACAGGACATTAATGAAGATACTGAACTACACTGGATCCAGTACCGACCCCTTGGTACGCTGCTTGTGGTTTGCCCCCAACTGCACTTTGTACCAGTGATCACAACCTTCTGGACATGTTTTTTCAGCAAGTTTTCAGTGTACTTCACTGTCGCCTTATGTAACCCATACTTTATTTATGATGGTTGTTAAGGGACACAGGGGCAAATGACTGGAGGCAGTGTCAAAGACTACGCCAAACTCAAGGTAAACAACAATCACTGCCCTCCCCTCATCCACCAATCTATTCACCTCTTAATAGAAGGCTTTCAGGCTTGTCAAGCATGATTTTGCCTTCATAAATTCACACCTTTGCCAAGCTCTACAAACCAATTGTGTAGATTTATGAGGACTTTTAAATTATGTCTTTTCACAAGGAAATTACTGAAGTATCTCTGATGCTAAACATTTGCAATGGTTTCCATCAGGGTTGGAGACTATAGACTTCCACAATAACACCTTCTCTTGCCCCTTGTCAGAGGCAGGACTCTGCAGCAAATAAATATTTAGTCTGGCCTTTTGTGCATTCTTATAAATTAAAAAAAACCACAGTGTTTTCCTTATAGTATTCTTTAATCCAATTTTGTTTAGTTAGAAATTATGAAAAAAAAAAAAAAAGCTTTTGTATTAGGAACAAATCTTTATGTATTTCACTGAACCTGAATCACTTCATCTTATTCTTGAATAAGGTACTTTTTCAACCAGTCACCCATTAAAACCTTTCTAATAATGAATTAAAATATATTCAAGGCTGAAAACCTGCTTTGTTTTCAAATGTGAGGCTGTTAACAGCTGATATCCTTAGCCAGAGTAATCAAGGCTTATAATAGAAATGTTAATGAGCCCTGAACTATAGCAGAGCAAATTGAAGAGTTAACTGTTATTGAAGGCAAAGTTAAAATACCATACCTGAGTAAGCTTTATGCTTCTTGAATACCTCTCTGATAAAGAATCCCAAGTCATAAACACTTTCAGAACAAAGGATTTTGAAAATATTTGCTGTATGCAAAAAGTTTCTCTCTAAAATTTGTTTTATTTTGTGAGAGTGTTCTGAAGTAGTGTCATGAACATTAGAGGGCTCTGTAAATCTAGCTCCAAGGTGAGAGATATAAAACTCCAGTTATCTGGAGTAGTCTTTGGTCTTCCAATAGTGACCTGGCCATGAAGATGTGAATCCTGTTATTTTAAAATCTGAGAAGGAAGACAGAGCTTGGAAAATCTAGGCATACCTGCTCCTGCTATACAAGCTTTGACCTGCAAGACCTATCAGTGGGAATCTGTGTTGTTTCCTGTAGAAAGGCAAAGGTGAAAAATTTTAGTTTTTAATAATGCTGTTGTGGAAGGATAACTGGGAAAAAAAAAGTGAGGAAACCAACGAGTTATATTTACATCCTAGGAAGTTATAATGATACAGGAATTTTCGGGTAAAACACAGTTGCTGCTCCCTGTCTGGAATGCAGCTGGCATGCTCGATACCTATTCCACAGTGACTCCCCATGCACACACACCTGCCAAGGGGATGGAACAGAGGGTGGAGTAGAGTGGGGACACCGTGGCCAGGCTCTGCTGAAATCCCTGAAGGGAAAGGAACCTGATGGTGCTTTGCAGCTGATAAACCACAGAACAGGTGTCAGCCAGGGCAGACAGGGAAGGAGATGTCCTGCTGCTGAGCCAACTGATGTGGCGAAATCTCTCTCCTCAGATGAACTTGGTTCACTGTACCTAAGTGTAATATTAACACACAGCTCCATCCCAAAGTTACTCATCTCCATGGAATCATCCCTCGCTGGGCACACACTCGAAGTTATTTTTGACTGTGCCTTTAAAAGCAAAGCAAGAAAATTTTACACCAATCAGTAACAAAGACATGTATGACTAGAGTCACTCAAGCTCCACCTAAGCATAGAGAAATATTGTAAAATCAAGTTGAGAATGGGGGGAAAGTCGTGGAAGACACCATTTTAACTGCTGGGTTCAGTCAATGCGCTGAACCTGTCTTCTCCCCTGTAGGGACACTTATTGTGTAACCATCACACTCTGCGAAGCTGAATATTTTTATCAGGGATTAGAGCTTGTCTGTGTGTTGCTTAAATACATTTTCGCAATCAGATACTATCACCTATCTAAACTTAATATGTCACAATTTTATATTTATAAAGAGAGTAGGTGTGAGTCCTTCATGGCCACTGGCAGTCACTGGCAGTAACATGCTCAAACACAGTGGAAGACCTGCTGAGGGTCTTTTGCTGCTGGTGCATTTCCCTGAACAAATGAGTCCTGCCCTCGCTTCCAGCAGGACTGCTCAGTGAAGGGTCCCCACAAGGGACACTGACAGACTGGTCAGGCACAAGGGTCTCGGCTTTCCTGGGGAGCTGAAGGACAAATTAAACACTAAGGGTCAAGGAAATCTCCTCAGGCTAACGACTGAAGAAAACTCCCCTTTTCACATGAAACCTGTTTAACCATTCAGTACTTTGAAAGAACAAAGTGCTCATATGGCTCTTCTTCCTTCTCAGACTCTTCCTGTTTGGAGCCTCTACAGGATCACCTGGGACAGAAAACAATTATTTCTACAATCTCACACATTCTCTGTGTGATATCTCTAAATTCATGTCACAAGGGAATCACCTGGTGACTTAGGTGTAGGAGATCTTATCCAGAATGTTTTTACTTGGATTAAAGGAATGGCTACAGTAATTTTTAAAACAGTAATTCCATACAATGCTGAAGGAAACTCAAAGCCATCATGAGTTAAAAAATTATCACATAATATTTTGTAAATCCAGAAGCTTAAATAACATCTCTGCAGGGAAATGTAGCTAACCAAGGAAGTTTCTCTTTTCCAACCAACTAAATAATAAAATCAATATTATTCAAAATACATATTTTGAATAATACATATTTTGAATAATTTTGAATTACATATTTTTTTATATTTCTCCTGAGCGCAAAAATATTGCAAAGAAAAGATTCTATTCAGAAAGGTGAGGTAAGAAGATAAAACTGTTAACTGATATCCAGAAAACATTGTTTGGTATTACATTGTCTAACATCAAGGGCTTTCAGAAAAAATAATATATCAGGTATTATAAATTAAAAAATGGAGAGTGTAAAGGAGACACACAGGAAGAAGTGTGAAGCATTTTCCACTACTCTACAGTTATTTCTGAAATTATGCAATTTGTAACATAGAATATCAAAAGAAATATGCTTTTTAAAAAAATCCTGGTTTACTTTTCTTATAATATCTAGTAGCCTGAGGTCTGAGAATACATGTGCACAATACTAGAAGTGAACAATGTAAAACATTTGTAGTTTGAGATGACATTTGATCTTTTAAATAAAGTTTGCTCTTCTTTCAAATAGCATGTAGAGACGTAAGACTGAAAAAAAAATGTAATTTCAGTAAATCTCTTTTGATGAAGAAAATAAACTTGCTTAGTGAGCCATACTCTTGAGGAGGAGCCAAGCAGACTCCTCTGGGTGATGGATTGATGGTGTTGGGTAGGTTCTGGAAGGTGAGGAGGAGATGGCAAGGGAGGAGGAGCTGCAGTTGCTGTGCAGGAGAAGAACAGTGCAGGAGGTCCACAGGGTGACAGTGCAATGAAACCCAGTAAGAAAATAAGTTTTCTATTGAAATGGAGCAGGAATACAAGAAATGTCTGTCTGACATTAGCCTGCAGCTACAAGATGAGTCTCTGGAGACTCATCTCTGTCAAACTTACCTCAAGGATAAATTCTGTAAATTCCCCGAGGCAGCTTCTGTAGCTTGTTTTGTGCTCTGAGCACAATGGCTCCCTGATCACAGACCCAATTTTGATTTTAGTGTTTTTTTAGTGGTTCATGGCAAATGACCCGGCTTTTGCAGCATCTTTGTACCATGTAAGCAAAATAGAAATATTTTCTTAGCCTTCAGGTAATAAGAGGGTAAAAGAATAAAATAATCCAACACAATGAGAAAATATGTTTGTACACATAGATGTGTAGATAGAATATATCAATAGATAAAATATCAACATGCCCTAACTCTAGAGTAGTAAAAATATGAGTGAATATGTCTTTTTTAACGGTATTTTGTAATGTCTTTAATTTTTAAAACAAGATAAGTATTTTTTCGTTCAATTTTAGAATGCAGAAGAACAGTGAAAAACATGTTGTTTCCATTTGTCAGATTTGGTGGCATTGTATCTTAATAGGTTTTGCTACATGATATGGTGCAGAGCTGTCTGATAAAGAAAAAAGAGGATGCTATGAGAAACATTGATTTTACTAGACATATGCTTACCTGCTCCAGTCACTTAAAATAAAAATAGTTTAAAGCAACAGCATATGTTTGCAAATTGGTCAGTGAATAATAATATTTTATGTCTCTCAATAAAAGGCCTCAAAAGACTTTGAACTTCACAACAGCTCTGAAGCTGGTATTTTGATATTCTTTTTGCAGACACATAAATGGTTCTCAGGGACTTTCAAACCCATCAATTCCTGGGTCTTAGTTGAGAAAAGCTGCAGCATTTGCTTGCTTACCTTTCTTCTTAAAGGAAAACAGAGAGGAGAAGAATTCTGATCTTTTGTCATTCTCCTGCTTTGTCCATAAAATATTCCCAGTCTAACAGTTGTCTCATGCCTCATTAAAAAAAAACAAAAAAACAAAAAAACCAAAAAAAACCATACATTTAGACTTTGCAGTTTTAAAAATAGCATGTTCCAATTAGGAACCTCGAACAGTTTAACTAAAACTTGTTCCAGAAATAATTCTCATTATGCCCTTTCTGACAAAATTATACAATGCCTTTAAAGGAAAAATATAATTAGTAATCTAACAAAATATATATGCATACATAAAACTAAAGAAATTATTATGTAGGAGTCTATATCCTAGTTTTGTTGGGAAAAAAAGAAAGCTTTTATTATGCAGAAGGAAGGAAGAAGAGACAAAAAGTTTTGCAATCAATAGGAGCTATAATATGAATGTAAAGCAAATGATGAATAATCTGTTAAACTATTGACAAAACCCATAGTCTGAAACAAACAGGTATTAAGACCTGGAACATAAGGACAGAATCACAGAATGGCTTGGGTTATAAGGGACCTTAAATAAAACCTAGTTTCAGCCCCTCTGCTGTGGGCAGGGACACCTTCCGCAAGAGCAGGTTGATCAGAGCTCCATTCAGCCTGGTCTTGAGCACTGCCAGGGATGGGGTACCCACAGCTTCTCTGGGCAGCCTTTGCAGTGCCTCACCAATCTCAAAGGGAAGAGTCCCTTCCTAACTTCTAATCTAGACCTGACCTTTGTCCATTTGAAACCATTCCAGCTTGTCCAATCACCACTTGTCACAATCACACTCATAAAACATTCCTCTCCAGCTTACTTGTAGGCTCTCTTTATAATAATGTACAGGTTCTCTGAGAAGTTCATGTATGGGCTACATATTTTGTACTTTTCAGTTTCCTTTGAACATTATAGAATTTAGCAATACCTTTAAACATGTGAATTCTTGCTGTCTGTCCTGTAGCTGGCCCTGCTCTGAGACATCTAGATATTTATACAGGAATTAAAAATGCATCTTCTTTTTTAAATGTAGTAAATGTATCTTCAGTGCTCTGTTTTCCCATAAACCACAACACATAATGTAGCATCCTTAAACCAAAAAAGATACAAGAAACAAAATAATAAACTCCCCCAAAACCAAAAACCAACCAACCAACCAATAAGACCAAAAAAGAAAAAAAAAAAAATTTTGCTAACTTTTACTATAACTCTTCACTTTTGAATACTTCTGGAACAGACCTCTTATTTCTCTTTCTAAACTAAATATTATTTGGTTTGGCATATTTCATTATCTGGTTTTACCAGAGCAGATAATTTGTTTCTTACCATTACCAGTTAAGAATTGCTAAGCAGAAAGAGGCTTCATTAACAATCATCTTGGACCCACAAGCTCTGCTGTAAACACACACAGAAATGGCTCTTTTTGGTGAGAAAGCAGCAAATAGAAATTTTCACTTCAGTGCTTCAATTGCCATTCTCCAAGGGGAAACAGCTTCCATGCCTCATTGAACATGGATTCAAGGTGTTTCTATTACAAGGAACAAGAACTTCATTATTCCTACTACTACTACTACAAATGGATGAGATAAAACACTGGGTTTCTGAAAAGATGCTTTCTAAAATGAACGTATAGGTCATTCCAAAATGAAAATCTCTGTCACTATTTCAGTCAGAAAGTGTCAGTGGAATGTTAAATATCATTTCCTCATTGTATTTTTTTCTGATTGCATTTATTATTTCCCATCTGATAAAACAGATTCCTTTCCTCTAGAGACTGATGGTGCTCCTGGAGTTTATATCAATGTAATGCTAAATAAAATGATCAATGTTTCTGGAGTTCTGAATAAGAAATGTGCCACATTTTTGATAGCACAATTAGTTCATTTCCTTGAAAAAATCCTTAATCCAAGAGCTTTGAACTCAGTATGTATGATTTTTTTCCTTGAAAATTACATCCATTCAGCATTTTTGTTTCTCTTAACAGAACACCACCTTTTTCTTGTTCTCCTGTGATGGGTCTGAATTTATAATACAGTAGTTGAAAGTTTCCTGTATAACTCTACTTGAAAGTCATTGATATAATACATCCTTTTAAAAAGACACTATATAAAAGTGTAATGACTGGTTTGCTCATTATAGCCTCATTTACTGTCCTCTAATTTGGTAAATTGCATACTCCAAAAGATGTAGGTTAAAAAAGAAGACATCCACAGTTTTATATTTTTGTTCAGATCCTCTGTCTCTACTATTGGACCAATATTGGGTGATCTTTTGTAATGAAAATACTTTATGCCTAGGAAAGTGTCCTTAAAAATTTTCTCTCACAGCTAATCAAGCAGCATGGAAGAGGAGTTCTGTTAGGGATTCAGGCTGCTGGTCCAGTGCCTATTTACTTTGTGACTTTGTACAGGTTCCTCATCTCTAACCGTCTGTTCCTCTGCGCTGTTCAGATCAGAATCTCTGCCTGACAAGGGCTGTTTCCTGCTCTGTGTATGTGTGAATTGACTGCCCAATACAATGGAGCATTGAGGTGCTTTTGCATATCTACTCTACTGTGATACAATAATTAATTATAATTAGGCAGGAGTTAATGGTCCAAGAGATTTCTACAGCTCTTCCTTTGTAAGAAATGTCTTGGTAATAAACAAAATCTTTTTATCAAAAGCAAATTATACTTTAATATGACAGGGGTATAATTTTGAGAATCTCTGAGATATAAAATCAAAAATACCGGTTCTACTAAAAAAAAAAAGAATTTCAGTTTATAATATATAAGACTTGCTTATAGACGTTGAGATTTTAGTACATAATTCACTTTCATAGGCTATTATTTAACCTCTGTTAAAGACAGAAGGAAAATAGACTCCATTTTTCTGGAGCCAGATAACAATTCACTTTCCTTGTATTGCATTTTTCATCCAATTTCTGGTTCCAAGGATCTGAGATTGTAAATACTGTTCATGTTGCTGTTTTCTCATGCATGTTGGTGTTAATGAAAGGAAAGCCCCTCATCCTCTTCTGTGGTCATCTTCACCCACCAGTGATGAACCCGGTGAAGGGAGATCAGCAGGAGTAGTCAGTGACAAGTGAGGACACCAGATTCCTGGGAGAAAAAGCAACCATGGGAGAGGGAAATGCTGGGAGAAGGGGAGCTAGGGGGGTGGAGTGTAGAGGCAGGGTCCTAGAGCTTTTGGAGGAAAGGAGGATGGATATTCAGTGAGATCCCTGAAATGCTCTCTCCAGCCTACCCACAGCATGGGGTCATACACAGATCTGGTTTTGAGTTCATGAAATGGAAAGTTAGTGCTAGATGTCTGGGTCAAATTTCTATTTAGTCAGTCATCACAGCTCTACATGTGACAGTGGCATGATGCCAGATAACCTGTGTCCTACCTTTCTTTTGAATATCTCATGTTTCAGAAGTCTTTATCCTACAGTGTTAACTGACTTCCCTCCCACCTGATCACATTATAGGTCATGCTTAGAAGATTCAGCCATAACTCTGCCCCATGTTACTCTTCCATTTCTATCATTTGATATAAAGGCAGTTCAAGGATAGGGAGCGAGGTGAGTACATGGAATAGCCACATTATTAAATTTATTTAATATTTATTCTACATTAGCTCTCATAGAATTTTTGTCTTTCATCTGCAAAAATGAAGAGTGTTAAAACATTTTAGGAAACTTTTAAACATTCATTCTCACAGCAATGCTAATAAAAATTATTGAACTTTTGCACCATGTTCTATTTAAGGCTTGTCAAGTGATTTTTGAGTATCCAGTTTCTGTGATAAAATTCCAGAAGGATAAATGGAAGCTTTTTTTCTTCCAAAAGGGACAGTTACACAGAAATCAAGTAAAGAATGATCTCTCAGGTTCAGATTAAATTTTTATGGTCCAAATAACAAAGGGTAGCACTCTGATAATTTGGAGTGCATAACCATTAGCTCACCATAGAGTATACGGGAAAGGCATGCTCAGGATGCAAGTCGGATCAAGCTAATTATACTTAAGCAGCATATTAATTGTACATGAAGCACTTGGTTGGGGAAATATTCTATTGTATAAATACAAAGGTTAGATATTTAGTAGTGCAGTGAAATTCTGCCACTGATACAAGTGATGATATCTCACACTACAACTCTGCTTCCTTTCTTAATTTTAATGGAGAAATGAGAAACTACAGTGTGAGAGACTGTTGGTGATACCAGTCAGTATTTGAAGGGAAGTGCATGCCATCGTGCCACTGGGGAGTGATGCAGGCTTTGATCCCCATCACTCCCCAGAGAAATAATGAAGGCATCACTACCGTGAGATGAATTCTTTCAACAATGTCTGGGATAGGACAACTGCTGAGATCCATGAAATATTTTATGCTATGAGGCCCATTAAAGTGTACTTCAATATACTTACTAACACTTTAAAAGCTGCCCAAGGCTAACTGGACTGATTTATTTGTCATAACAGGTATTGTGTAGGCAAACTAAACTGCGGATACTGCATGCAAATAAAAATATGGGCGCAGGAAGAAATTAAACTCCACACTCCCTCAGAGTGAAAGATTGTTTGCAGCAGTCATTTATATGTTGTTTATGAGCCTTAAAATGTTTACTATTTCACATGTTGTGTTGACAAACTAGTCTGTCAGCCGTGATCAGTCAGGTGACAAAAACTAATCTTTTCTTCCATTGCATACCTTTCCTCAAGCCAGAGTAGCTGAGAGATGTGTTTTATAATGAGAATATGGAGCATTTATCTTGACAATTATTTTTACTCTTTTCATAAGCCACTTATGATACCCCCACCCTCTGGTTTTCCTTTTTTATTCTTATTTTTAATAACTGAGTTGATCTTTTTACTGAATCAATTAGCATATAAAGGACAAATTTTTCATTCAAGGGAATTTTTAAAACTAGTGATGTCATGCCCTCTGGAAACAAGCCTGTTTTTAGAGCTTCCTCACCTGAGATGTTCAGTAGAGTGAATGTTGCTTTGCTGTTGCTTCTGTAATAATGTGAGCCATGTGTCCTGCACCTTCTTGGACAGATGTGATAGCCTTGGCTCCCTCTGTCCTTTAATTTTAATGAGTTCTTCATTAAAAACAAGATCTTATGCCTCCTTTACAGTAACTTAATGTTTTCTAGTACTAATATCTGATTTTCTACTGTAAGCTAAAAAGAAGCCAACAGACAAGCCAGAAATAAATAGTACTTAGCCACTTTTTAGCTCTTTCCCCTAGTTATTCTGTTTCTTGCCTCTGAGATTCATAAGGTTCTAATTTGAAAGTTAGGGTTGCTTTTTAGGTCAAATATTGGAATAAACAAAATTAACGTATTTAGTCACTTATAAAATGTATTATTATTATTCAAGAGATCCTAAGTAGTTTGCAGTATAACAAACAAAAAAGTTGTGGTTTTTATTTTTTTAACTTTTTTTTTTAAGAGCTTGCACTTCTACATTTCTCTTCAACAAATACTCACTTAAGTAGCAAAAACTGATAAATGTAGGATTAAGCCACTGGTACATTTTAAGTACATAATCTTGATGGCATGAATTTATAGAATTATCAGACTGTGTAAAGGAGAATAGGAAAAATTGCTCTCAATACAGAAATTCATTTTTAAAGCATCATTTGTCATCTTTGTAAAACTGTCGAAGTAAGCCTGAAGCTATGATTTTGTAAAGGGGTACACACAGACATCAAAATTTATGCTTATTAAGGCTGAAAGAAAAATATAATTGCTGGACACACTGGAAGGGTACATATTGAGAAGCCCACAGGAAGGACAAAAGTTCTGCTTGTTAAATCAACAGTTTGTAACACTAAAGGGAAGAATGAAGAACAAGGATGTCAATAGTTGTCTCTCTTACTGGAGCTGCATAAGTGTGTAAGGAAGGGATCTGAAAGATCATCTTGGAGGCAGCAAGAATTCTGTATTTGAGAAACTGAGGAGAAGGTGCAAGAGCTTCAGCTGTCTACAGTCAAGGAGGTTAAAGCACTATGAGATTGGAGTGATATTGAACAGACAGGACTCCATGTTGGTTTAATCTTGGGGAAACCTGGAACAGCTGGAGAAAAATCCAGTGGCTAATAACAAAAAAACCAAAAAAACAGCAAACAAAAATCAAATTCCTCAGCTTATTTTTCCTTTTTCTAGTTTTCCAAAGTCTATTATCTTCCAGAATGTTCAGAAACATAACCTCTTCCTCCTAAATAAAAAAATAATTTAAGCTTAACTAGCATTTTAAATGAATCTGAGAAATCTTGACTTCTATGTGAAAAAAAGCAAATCTAAATTAAGTGAACTGTGAAGACAAATAGGTTTTAAAGTTTCAATTGAAAATTTAGAGCATTTCTGTGGGGTAGTTGTACAGGTATTGATAATCAGGTGAGTGAAATGAGCCCTCAGAGAATGCACCAGGAAATACTAAATATCCTTTAGTAGTTTAGCAATTGTCATATTTAAAATTTACATCATAATTGTCCACTGTATTTTGCATATGTGAAATATAAGATATAATTATTTCAAAAAAAGATTTAATTATAATAAAAATATATTGTGTGTGATGTAGAAGACTACTCAGATTGATAGGTTCGCACAAAACTGAACAAGATCAAACCAAATGATTAGCAGGAAAGCTAATAGGAAATAACAGTGCAAAATTAAAATAACTTATAACAATGTATACAAAAGGAAATTTTTCTAATCCATGGATAATTTTGGGTAATCAGATAAATTTTGCTTAATCTAATGGATTCCATGGTAAAATTAATACTGCTTATTACTCAATTCTAGTTCTTTCCCTGAAAATCTTTTATATCTACTGTTTGAGTGCAATACTAGAAAAATCTTAAATTAAAAATTCTTATATTGAGTTTGTATTCATCCACCTCCTTTGGTTATTCGTCCAAGGAGTGCCTAATTGATGTGTTCAGCCACTGAAAAGTAGTCTTTTTCCTATTACTGAAATTCAGCTTGAGCCTTGAGTATTTCCTTGCCTACTCATTCTCTTGACTCCTCCAAACTGTTCTTGCATAAATCTTTCCAATTTTTTTTTTTTTAAGATCACCATGGTTTCTCAGAGTTTGGTTAATTATATTGTATTTAAATAAACTGGCAATTTTGCCTGCTGTTGTAAACTCAGGTTTCTTCTTCCCACTGTAAATTCTTACTTATACTAATAGTAGTAGTAGTACTAGCAGAAGACCTATAATTCTTTGTTAAGCAGACAGGCTATTTTTAATAAAAGCTATTTATGGAATGTTGCATAATTCATTTGTAGAGAATATTTATCTGCATCTTATCTATAGTAATATAAATGAAATGTCATATATATTTTCCTTTACTTTTATCTCTAAAAGTTACTTAAGAAACCTATATCTGATCTTTAAAATAAAACACTGGGAGAGCTCCATCTTGTCTGAAATATTAGTTCCTTCAAGATATTTACTTTATGTAATCTAGTCTGGATGATTTTGCTTGAAATATTGTAGGATTATTCCACTTTTTGTTCAAACACTGAAGAGAGACTATTTTTCTAACATGTCATGGAGGTTTTAATCATGTTTTATGGAAACAGTAAAAGAGCTGTATTGAGTTTGTATTTATCATATCTGTTGCAAAGGTAGATTATTATATTCTGTGAATGTGCTCTGAAAAAACTACTGAAACTTGTTTCTGTTCTAGTTGGCTGTTATGATAACAAGTCCCTGATAAGCTCTACAAAAATAGTGTTTTGAATTATATATTCAGTACACTGCTTCCAGTTTTCTGATAGATCAGCATAATTTTTGATGAACATGATGCATTGAGCTCAAACACATATTTAATATTTTGTTAATAAATGGCTACTCTATGAAATTATTAATATGGTTCTCTTGAAACAGAGAATGAAGATGGCTTTTCTTTAAACTAGACATGTGATTGCACCAGAAATGTCTCTTTGGAACATCAGATGCTTTCGTTTCCATAATGAATGTTGTCAACCTTATTTCTTTAAAACATGAGGAAGTAGGGTTTTTGTGGTGGTTGCAACATTGAAAATTGCAATTCTGTAATAATCTCCACATTCTTTTTCTTTCCTAAACTCTTTTCAAAGAACAAATATATAATTTTTCAATTCAGATGAAGTTATTTCCATGGGAAAAGTTCTGGATAAAGAAATTTGTTGATAAGGGACAGGTGAATGTAGAGCTCAGAAATTAACTTTCTGTCTTAAGTTCCCATGGAAATTATCAATGATATGGATAACAGTTTTACATGAACTGAAGGCCTTCACAAGATTTGGCATAAGAAATAACATGTCACTGTCATTTTAAGGTACTCTTTATCTGATATTGTTGCAAATGTGTACCTGGGCAACTATTTTCTTAAATATGGATCTTTTAAGAATATTTTACAAATTTGTTGAATTATTCTAGTTGCATTTAAAGTATTTTAAGAAAAAAAAAAAGAAGATTAACTTCTTGCCTCTATTTTATAAAAGTAATCAAATTTGCTACTGAATTCAGTGATTAGAAAATGGAATTTGCAGACTGAATTTTGATTTTTCCGAGAGACTGGAGTACACTCTTTTATTATACCATATTTTACGTTGTTTCTATCAATATCATGGGCCTCATAACTGATCAGAGAAGTTGTAGCTTTCCCTGGGAAATACTTGAAGTGGGTGAATGGGGCTCTGAGCAGCCTAATTTTGTTGCCAGTGTCCCAACATATTGCAGGGATTTTTTAATAACTTATTCAATCCCAACCACTCTGTGTTTCCAAGATGATTCTGCAATAAATGAGTAAACCCATATATCTCAATTCACACAGTTCGCACTGAAATGATTCAATAAAAGTTAGTCTAAAACAGACAGTATCTTCTTATGAAGATACTTATGAATATGTCTTACTCAGCGAAAGTAAAGTTAACAATAAATTTTTAGAAGGGAGAAATGCAGAAAATGCTCTGAAGCTGACCTGTTACATTGTTCTATAAAGACATGAAGGGAAGTGTCTCTGCTCTTTTTGAAGAAAAATATTTTACTTCTGAGAAGAGGATAGTGTACATGAAGTTTAATGGCTCTTGCCATGGTGGCTATACCAGCATGAAAAGCTCAGTCAAGTGAACTTATTCTGTTGTTGAAAACCCTTTTTGACATCTAGGGAATGCATTCTAATAACTATACATTCACTCTATGTGATCCTATTGTGGCTAAGATTAAAAAAAGAAAAAGAAGTGATTTTTTTTTTAAAAAGTACTTTTAGATAAGAAAATGCAAACACTAGGTTTCAGTAGCAAAATCCAACCACACAGAGGTGTGGTAATAGTCCACACCTCTTCTGTCATGACAATTGGTTCACATCTTTAAAAGTTTTATGTTCTTGTGCACAAAGCAATTGATCCTTTAATTAAAAATAAATAAATAAATTTGATTTTACTGAACTTGTTGCTGAATACAAATATAAAGAGTTTAAAAATGTATGGTATTTTTGTTAACAGTGTAGTGGACTTCAGGCAAATGGTGAAAATGTTAAGAAATTGCCAAAATAAAACAAGGTAAGAAATCAAATAATTAATGTTTCCACAGCAAAGTGAAAATATGCATTTATTTTTGTGATGTAAAATCATAAAAAATATAAAACTATGTTAAAATGTTTTGTCATGGGAATTAATAACATTGCAGCAATGATTTTCAAACACCTTGTTGTTCTGAGTAATTACTTTTTTCTTTTTTTTTAGTGCCAGCACTATGGCTTACCTAGAATACTTTCCTCATTTTGAGCAAAGGAGACAGAATTGACTCCAAAGGAAACAGTTTTTTGGGTAATGACTTCACAAAACGAGCCGTAGTAAATGAGCCCCTCTGGAGTCTGATTTTTGCTGAAACTATGGAGCTTACCAGAACAATATTTTATTTTATTTTATTTTATTTTATTTTATTTTACTTTGATTCTCTCCACACTTCCCCCCTTAATTTTAACTTAATCTTTTCTGCACAGAGCTTCATCTGGTTCCTCTCCCCATCCCCTGATCTTGCACTCCAGAGTAGCAGTGCACTGTGCCCATATGCCCAGAGACAGGTGCTTGGTGCACTCCCAGGATTCCAGACTTACCAATATTAAGGACAATGGTGCTATGCATGTTCTTGTTGTAAGTTTGGGCTTTCTGGCTGGAGAGATGACAGATGTGTCTTAGTGATACAGCTTTAAATGGAGCAACGAGTGTGAAATTGTTACGCTGAGTGAAAATATGGAACATGCAGCATTGCCTGAGACAACTATTAATGTTTTGTTTACTGGCTTCTGGGAGATGCAGCATCTCCATCCTTTCTGAAGTTAGCTTAATGCAGAACGTCTAAGATGTTAACTAGGAAAGACTGGGAACAAATGGCAAATGACCATACAATGACAAATGTAAGACCGAGTATAAAAATTAAGTGAGCTGTGAAATAAAAAACTTGAAAGGGAAATAAACAGGGAAAGAAAGGCACCACAAACATTGAGAAGTCAGATATGCGTTAAAACTCATAGGTGTAGGCAATATGCATTTGTATCCTTGTTTTGCTTTCAAAGGCTTCCACTGAACAAGCATGTTCTCTTGACTGTACTCTGCGACTGAGAGTGCTTCTTTCTTCTCTTCTGCAGCTTCTTTTTCTTTTGGCACTTAAAAGCACTATCTTTAGTAAATTGAGGCAAGCAACTCATGCTTCCATTAGCTTTTATTTCTTAATGATGTACCTTGGGTGGGAAAGACTTTACATCTCATCTCCTTAGTTTTTTTCCTGTCCTGAGCAGGAGAGAAGGGTACAGCTTCTCAAATATCCCTTCAGCTATCACAAAAATCACCATCAGAGGGTTACAAGTTCTTGTGCCAGCATTTTCCAGTTGCTACAGGTGATCGATATAGCTCCTGTGCTTGGTAGACCTCATGATTTTTGGCATTTTTAGCCTGACTTTGTTAGGGTACATAATGTATGAGCTGTAGAAAGAAATATTTGGTTGCAACAACGTGCAAAGGGCTATTGTGTTATATCCATAGCATTTATTTACAGGGTAAACTCCTATTCCCTTCCACCAGTGAATAACGTAGAGGAACATTTTTTCCTCTAGATGGAACATTGTCAGGATCACCCTGGCAAAGTGAAGTGATCAATAATTAACTAATCAGTACACAATAAATGCACTGAGATTCTTTATTTTAGATCTCTGCAGACATTAATTTCTTTCTTAATTTATGTCTTTCCATAAAATACCTATATCACATGTACACATACGTGTGTGTGTGTGTGTTCACGTTGGCACATAGGTATAAACATAGTTGGTTACTAAATTTCACATTTAAAACTTTTTTTTTATATAACTATGAAATCTTTACCTCAATTAATATTCTGGTGCCTATATATCTCTTTTATTCAGCTTCATGCTATCCATATCAGCAAATTGAAACAAACTATTTATTTTTCTAGATCTACAAATTCAAGCAGAACAGAAATTACCTAGAAAGCCAACACAAAATCTTGATTTGTGGTAAACTTCATGGTAGTGTGAGGCTAGATAGCTGGAAATTTAGATAGCCCAGGACTTTGTTGGCCCTCCTGGCTGCCAGGGCACTGCTGGCTCGTAGTCATTTTGCCATCGACCAGGACCCTGAGGTCCCTTTCTTCTGGGCCGCTCTCCAGCCTCTTGTTCCCTAGCATGAGGTTGTGTCAGAGGAGATTTAGGTTAGAGTTTAGAAAACCTTGTTGTTCTGAGTAATTACTTTTTTCTTTTTTTTTTAGTGCCAGCACTATGGCTTACCTAAAATACTTTCCTCATTTTGAGCAAAGGAGACAGAATTGACTCCAAAGGAAACAGTTTTTTGGGTAATGACTTCACAAAATGAGCCGTAGTAAATGAGCCCCTCTGGAGTCTGATTTTTGCTGAAACTATGGAGCTTACCAGAAGTGTCAGAGGAGATTTAGGTTAGAGTTTAGAAAAGGGTTCTTCCCCCAGAGGGTGTTTGGGTACTGGAACAGGCTCCCCAGGGCAGTGGTCACAGCACCAAGCCTGGCAGAGCTCCAGAAGCATTTGGACAAGGCTCTCAGGCACATGGTGTGACTCTCGGGGACGGCGCTGTGCAGGGGCAGGAGCTGGACTTGATGGTCCTTGTGGGTCCCTTCCATCTCAGTTTCTTCTATGATTCTGTGATTCTGTGAAACTGTGTTGAAAATGAGGATGCTCAGAGATCTCAAGAGTCTCTCTGAGTAGCTAAGGTTAAAAGTCGATTTTGAACCTGGTTCCCTAACCTGATAGTTACACGAACACCTAAGTGATATTTAGATCCCTATTGTTCAAGAATGATTCAGTGTAAATTCTCTTGATACTTTTTACTGCAGACTTTTATGTAGTCATAAAGTCTAAGACAAAATGTATTTTTTAAAAGTAATCAGGATTTTTAAAATTGTTATTCTCTAATTTATTAAAGTCTCAATCTGACGAATGATTTTCCTGATACACCAAACTAATTGCATAAGTTTCAGTAAACATAACATTTCATTTCACAGCACTAGCATCCAACTATCCAAGAGCAAGGAAGTCAAGGTCTTGGAGTCAAATTATTTTAAAATGTCAATCTAATGAGAATGGCATGCTAAAAATAAACAAAAGATTGTTGATCCATGGGTTTCTTACTTTGTATTCAAATGTTTTAAATTCCTGGGTACCAGAATTCTGACTCTAAGACACAGTAATGAGGTCTGGCATAAGTAGACAGCTACATTGTTATGAGGAATAATTGGTTGTAATATGCACTCAGTGCAAACTGCAATTGTACAGAATAAAATGCATTTTGCATTCAACAGAGTATTAGCAGTGAAAAATATAAAATCTCTGAAATGACATGTAGAGCCACAAGACACCACAAACAACATCAAAGAAAAAACAACGTTGCAACACTCATTATAAAGAAAAAGCTTAAATAAGTTGACAAAAATAAATACAGTTGCTATATTAATCCAGTACATAATACAACATCTATATGATTTATGAGGGCAACTCTTTTGAAAATATGATCAAAGAAAAAAGGTGAATTATACTCTGCAATAAATCTCATATACATTTATTAATCTGACAGAAAAAGTTCAAAATACAATCAATATAGTCAAGATGTTAGCATTCCTTTTTTTATGTACTGGACCAGAATAACAGGATGTCTCAAGGTCACTGATGGTTTACAGTTCTGCTACTGCCAGATCTGGTCTGCTTTCAGAGGAAGCTTGCCTGGCTCAGACCCAATTCAGTCATGTCAATGAGGGTGAGATTCATCTGGCCAAATCTAGACATCTCTTGGTACATGTGGCTATGATGTGATGTAAAACTCTTCATAATCAAAGGAGAGATTGACACCTCTAGGGTGCAATTCATCTCCTCCCAAAGTAGATGCCTAAAGTAGGTCATATGAGTCATGCCCTGGAGTGTCTATTTCTTTCTACTAATTATGAAGATAACATAGAGGGGGAAGGTCACAGATAGGTATCACTGCAGTTGGTATCTAAAGATAGATTAGATTAGAAGCACCCAAATAAGTGAAATAAGTGAATAGATGAAAGCACAGGAATAAGTGATTCTAGTATGCAATGTATCACTAAATGTACCACTCTTTCCAGTGTGAGCAGATTTTCAATTAAGTTGATCCAGCCTTGACAATCATCCTGCAGAAGTCCTGTTGTGCAACAGAGAGTGTGAAAAAACTGATTAGAAACACAAGTGCTTCTGACTATAAACATCAGTTTGATGTAAGTGCTGTTGTAATGAAAAAAGTAACACTATCATAGTATGGGCATCTTTGAATACCAACAACTAATTGCTGACTCATGAAAGACTCAACCCTGTTGTTGACTTATGAAAGCTTTATGAGGAAGAACAATAGCTCTATAGCTCAAATTGACCATTAGGTTTTCTAAAATGTCTGGGTTTTTATTCCTTGAAAAAATAAAAATGCTTGTATTTTAAAATTGTACCATATTCTCTTAAACACAGAATTTAAGGCTTTTTGCCACATTAATTTATTTTGAAAGAAGAATAAATAATAAGGCTTATGGAAATGCAGAAGTATTTAAAATGTCAGTAATTCCTTTTATTCCCAGAACTCTTAGTAAAATGAACCAAAGGACTGGTTGACAACTGTAGATTGAAATTACAAGGATTTATGGATGATGAGAGACTCCGCATGAATTTGGCAACGTGTGGCCATGGTTCAGCCACACATTTTTGTATTTCTCTGATGAATGATGTTAAGGAACATATGCAAACACATAAAGAGTTGTAAGGTGGAATGAACTCCTAGCTTCCACTTTTCTCCACACTGTTTATTTGGTTCCAGAGGTTTACACTGCAGCTCTCTCCCTGTGTGTATTTTCAGGGAGCAATGCATTCTCCTCAGGGTGGCCAGAGGGGCACATCCCACTTCCCATCCAGGAGCAGGGCAGCTGGGGCACCAGGGCAGGGCTGAAATGGAGCTCCGCACTGTGGGGCAGAGGAGCATATTCAGGGGTGTATGGTACTGTCAGGGCAGGGCCCTGACATGCCACTGTTATTTTGAACTCACTTTATTAATTTACTGTGCTAACCTTTTGTCTAAACTCAGTTTTATGTTACTTGTAACTGATGAATCAGTTTAGCAGCATGCTAAATGTTTTTGCCTATAATTATCTCAAATTAAATTTAATTGGCTTTGATAACGGTTATGGAATTATCTATTTTCTTACCCAGCTTTTAAATTTCTCTCCCAAGTTTTTTCCTTTTTTGATGGAGTTTGCCTGCACAAAGGTTGCAGTCACTCAAATATACTAAACTCAGTCTATTGCGTATGCTGAAGATGATCCTTACATCTTTTTCTACACAATTTTTAGCTTTCAATATTTACAAGGGAGAATCCTCTAATATTAATCTATCATTCCACAAACAGCTTAAGGAAGCTCTGCAACAAGAACAGAGATGTGTTGAAGCCTTTGAAAGCAAGTATTTGCAAAAAGGATGAGGTCAAAAGGAGCCCTTGCTGGTTTCCATGTTACATTTGCATAACCAATATCTTCTACTTTTTAAAAGTCATGAGGCATTTTTTTTTCTTAGAATATGTAAAGTGCAGTATTTTCTTTCATTTGCTTCACAACTAATATTTTCTTAAAAAAACTTCAAGCATAGTGATATCAGACTAAAAAGTCACACTTTAATTAAAAATCTTCATGTTAATCTTACATTTAATACTAATCTATTTTTGTAGATATTTAAAATTTAGTATTAATTAATTATATTTCCATCATTATTATGTTTTTCATAGATGAATGGGTTTCAAAATCAGTAATCTGTGACAGATAAGAAAGACTGAAAATCAGTCTCTCAGTAGGATTTGAAAAAAAAAAGTACACGATATCAAGGACAGAAATAGAGTTGGAAAATGAGAAATTTATACTGCCACCAACAGGCCTAAGATTTTTTATAGTGCTATGGAAGTATTTTTCAGGATTTTACAGGCAATGTGATAGCAGTGTATTATGGGTCTCAAATATGGAAGAAATTCAATATAGAAAAGATAACATAGTTACTCTGATGATCTCGATATTCTGAGTCTAGGCTTCTGTTGTCTATTTTTCTTGTCTATTTTGTAGATATAATTTTTTAAAAATTAGTAAGTTATCTAATTTATTGCATACTAAAACCTAATGTAATTTTTAATTGTCAAATACCTTAAATATTACTTCTACTATCTGGTTACATATATATCTTCAAATATTTGTAAAATACTTTCGGTTTTTGTATTAATAGTCTCTTTTCCATCATCTCTTATAAGATCTGTTACTTAAACTTCCTAAAACCCTTGCCTGCACTTCTCTGAACTTCTCCCAATATACACTTTTCAGAAAGACAGGTTCCATAAGACTGTAAATTTTTTAAGTGATATCTGTTATACTTGATATGATGGTAAAGCCAGAATACAACAGAATATAAGGTTTCAGTGGAGAAACAGGAATAAAAAGCAGAAACAACCACCAGAAAAAGCAGGAGAATTAATAGAATCAAGCTAATGTGAATGATGCAATTCTTTGCATTGCCAAGTGGTTTTTTTTTTTGGTTTTTTTTTTTTTTTTTTTTGGGGGGGTATTTTTTGGTTTGGTTTTTTTTTTTGTTGTTGTTTTTTGGTGGGGGATCTTTTGGTTTTGTTTTGTTTTGTTTTTTGGTTTTTTTGGGTTTTTTTTGTTGGGTTTTTTTTGGCTATCATAAGTCAATTCTACTAATACATTAATATGAAGAGAGAACATCAGATTCTTGGAGATTATCTTTCAGCACAGCATGTGAGAAATTGATCTACATTTCTGTGTGACAGTAGCAGGAGCTGCATGTCATAATCCCCACTTGCCATCTATAGTCATTTCTAAGCACTACCAATCATGCAGCACTTGTGTGTCTACTGCACTGGCTTTTCAGCCAGGAAACTACTTGTACTTAAATATTTCATTTATAAACTTGTTTGTAAACACATGCATCTGATTTTAAGCAGAATTGCCCTAAAATGACAATGAGAAATGTTTTCTAAACAGACATTTTTGAAATTCTCATCACAGTTCAGTTGGAGCTTGGTAATTTAAAATGAAAAGAAATAGGACTTATTTCACCAAAAAAAAAGAAGCAGAGTTCCTCAGTCCTAGTTCAGCAGCAATGAAAGCAGAAACATTCACTTTGGGTGAGGAAAAGTGTAGCATGCACTATTTAATTCTCTTCCTAATTAATTATATATGAGCATCATCAAGGCAGTTATAGTACTGCCTTCCCTTCATGATTTTGCTGGCCTCTTCAGAAGGCAGCAGGCTTCAGTCTTGGCTCAGCAGACATTGTGCAGTCAGTTCCTCAGGACTCACTGTATTACTTTGTTGTTTCTAGTCAAACTCGGTTGATGGCTTCTTGTGCCGCTTTCCAGAGCAATGGAAGTGTTTAGCATGACAGTGCTGTCTCAGAGTTCAGATTCTAGAAATTCCTTCTGGGACTCATCTGCGTCTCTCTCACTTTCAAAGACACATAAAGCTGTAAAGACAATATTTAATATTCAGTAGGCACTGTCTGACTGCATTATTGGAATACTGGTGAGATTAACTTCAGCATCTAAGGTTAGGCATCTTGTCTAACTTAGTCAGACTTAATCATATTTCCTGTGCTCACTTTGGAATACATTTATCTGGTGGGCAAGTAATAGCACAAAAAAATATGTCTTGGTTGCTTAGAGACCACACAGAGTTCAGTTATAAGTGAAACTTTTAAATAGCTGAAGTTTATTTTAGGTGAGATGAGTTTTTTTCAAGTTCCCCAAAGAAATTAAGACAACATTGAGACAGAAAAATCTATCAAGACTGCTTTTATTTGCCAAAGAATCTGTTTCCAGAAAGTTAGAAAAAGTGACATTGCCTCTTTGCAAACTCAATGGTTTTATGAAAACTCTTGAGAACTCTTAAAGAACTTTCTCTTTAAGAACATAAGATGCACAGAGGCAGTCATCTGCAAAGCAAAAAGAAATAACACATAAAGGTGGTCTTGTTTATGAATTATGAAAAGCCGCAGGAGAGGGACATTTAGGACTTTTCCTCATTTATTAACATACCGAAACATTGGTTTCAAAACTGTGACTCTGTTGGTTTAGGAGGGTAACACTGGCCTATTGTGGCAGCCCATGTTGTCTCTTCTGACTTGGTATTTTAAGTTGAGGCTATAGCACAGAGAGAAGGACATTGATGAGGCTTCAAAAACTGCAGATTAGATAGATAAAAAGAAAACAAAACAGGCAGAAGCTATGCAAACTGGATCAAATTTGTATTTTACATCAGCTGGATAATCAAGGATGGAATTATGCCAAATATTCTGCTTAGGGTTGTGAAGCTGAAACTCACACACTTAGGGAATGCCCTAGAGAATCTACAGATTTTCTTCACTGGTCATGTGAATATTAATATTCACAAATTTTGCTTGGGGCAATAAGACACGGAAAGTTTCTGATATAAAAAGCTCTCCTTATCTCAAGAACATGAAAAATAGGAAAGACCCACAGATTTCAAAGTAGGAAATTCAATTTTTTTTTCAAATAGGAAAATATGTGTTCAGAATTATTTGTCCAAACATTGTTTACTCATCTGTTTACTCAGCTCTACCCAGACAGAACATCCTCTGAAGAATGCTAAGAAATGTAGCAACTGCTAAGTGAAAATACAGCTTTCTTTAGTGGAGGTAGCTGACCACTTTATTGCAAATTATTGGTGATATAATGTTACTATAATATTGAAATTCTGAATGCAAATGTCCCAGACAATATTCTATCTAGCCACATGTTTAATTGGGTTTTTTATTTAGCTAGTTTGTTCATTTTGTGGTTTTCTTTATGTTATATATGACTCTGAGGGTTTGTCCATTGCAAAAACTGCTCTTTTTACTGCTCTAATCACACCCACTTTCCTTTGGTGCTGCAAATGGAGTTACTGTAAATAAAAAGTACAGGAAGATCTGTGACTAAGTTTCATAAATTCAGACCATCATAGAAGAGTAAAAGATATGAATTGTGAGTAAATTCCTTTTTCTATACTTTAGAGACTGACTTTGAACATCCCTTACAAAAGCTGAAGTGGAGTCTGGCATACAGCATTACACAAGTATGCAAAATTGTGCTTTGCAGTAATTTTGAACAGTCTTACTAAAATCAGAGTAAGAAGTTGTGGTATAATACATGAAAGCAGAGAAAAATCTTTAGACATGCATGAAAGTTGTTGTTTTTGTTCAGGGTGTTCAGGTTATTTTTTTAGCCAAAAATTGCCTTTTCCCTGTCCAATGAGAGAGTGCACAATTTTTGAGAGTGTGTTAATTTTAGTGGGAACTATGATAATGTCACTAATACAAGAAAAAAAATTAAAGAAGAAGAGGAAGAAGGAAGAAGAAGGAAGAAGAAGGAGAAGAAGAAGGAGAAGAATAAGAAAAAGACAAGGAGAAAAGAAAAAGAAGGAAAACAGAAAAGAAAAAAGAAAAAGAAAAAAGTAAAAGAAAGAAGAAAAAGAAAAAAGGAAAAGAAAAGAAAAGAAAAGAAAAAAAAAAATTTTTGGACATGCATCCCTAAGATGCTTTGATTCTCCAAAATATTGTGATTATAAAAGGACAAGCACATTCATATTGCTGCACACGGAATTAATAAATGAATTGGTAACTGTTTACCATAGGTGCCACTGTCACAGAATCACAGAATATGCTGAATTGGAAAGGATCTACAAGAATCCCTGAGTCCAACTGCTGACCCTGCAGAGGACCACCCTGTCAATAGTGACTTCCTGGAAACATTACCATCTTCTGTATTTGAGAAAAATAAACAGAGTTTTTCACCTGATCAAGTTTTTAATAGGAGTTACTAAAAGTATTTTTATTTTTCAGTGGGCTAGACCACGTATTTTGTTTTCAGCTTCAGCCAATGTGTTTTTTTCCAATACTACCTTTTGGATTACCTCATTGTCTCCTTTCTCACTTTGCAATTTGAAGGGTTTTGTAACATTCTAATCATGAATTTGCTGACAATTACCATATCCTGTCCCAGCTGCACTGGGACTAACATCAAACAGTTCTGTTTGAATTCGTCTCAGTAGATTCATGTGATTTTTCAGACTTCTGCAAACCTTTTAATAGTCTACTTTTTCTTTATTCCTCACAGACATACCTTCCTTTTGCTCTTCTCCGAGTTTTTTATTTTACTTTTTATTTCAAATGTAAAACTCACATCCTTCTTCAAGAAACCTTCTGTGAATTTTGTCTGATTTGACTTTTTTTTTTTTTTTTTTTTTTTTTTTTTTTTTTTTTTTTGTGGTAAAAGAAAAATAGGAAAGATGTGTTGATATAGCTTGATATCTGTGTGAGGAAGGACAAAAGAAGATTGCTGACTGAAATTTTCTCAGCTGAATACTGTGCAATAGCATTTTGGTTTAGGGTGAATAGCTGGTGAGTTTAAGGAAATTGTGCTGGGCAATGGTTTCTATTGATAATATCTGTATTCTCCAGCAAAGAAAGGCAGGGAGTCACAGAACCTAATTTTGGGAATCCACAGCAAGGGGATGGTTGCAGTAACATCTGTGTGCAGCCACACAGAGGAGAAGTATGCACTTCCAGACCCCAGTTTAGGGCAGAAGACCTCCTCTGCTACCTGAATAGCCTCTGGACGAGCTCCTGGCTCTCTGCTGATCACAGAGGGAGGTGCATTTGGCACAAAGTTTAGATGGCAAAAGAGAGGCTGCCTGAATGTTCATTAAGAGAACATGTGGGCTCGTTTTTAAAACTCTGTGTCCTGAGGTACAAGCCCAGTGAGTTTGTGTGTCCTGTGGATACCACGGCTTTTGTAGTCATTGACTCTCATTTTCATACTGAGGTTGTTTTGTCTGGGTAAACTAGTTTAGGATCCTACTTCTGAAATAATATTAGGGTCTAATTATTAAAAGGTACCTCTGCCTACATTAAGGTACAAATGAGACCGTTTGCCAAAGCCAATAGCAAGGATTTTATCTACCAGTAAATGTGTGAGAGAGAGACAAATAAGAAGAGGGGAGGAAAGAAAGACAGTGAAAGAGAGAGAAAGAAATTATAATCACCACCACACGGGTGTCTGCACTGGTTCTTCTTCTGATCTTGTCAGTGGTGGGGGCCTCCGGAGTGTCCTTCTGGAAGTACAGCCCAAGTCCCAGGTATCCAGAGACATAACATGTCATTCCCGTGACTTGGGATGGCGTGGCTGTAAGCAGCTGCTTCTTTTCCTGCAGTTTGCCATGGTGGGAATTTTTGTCTGGATAAGTTATCCAGATCTACTTCTCCCTGGTTTTTCTGTCTGCATTCCCACAACCTGTACATTGAAATTTTTTTCCAGTATGTTAATTCCAAACCTGTCACCTCTGTGTAGGCCTGAAATTAACACCCTCCTGTTTTCCACCTGCACCTGTTGTGGTGGCTTATCTTATAGGGACAGTTTTTGAGATGTTTCAGCTGCATTCTTTAAGTCCTGACAATTAGGGTCACTCTGTCAGGTTCAGTGGAGATGTGCTAATTCACGTGAAGTACAGCTCTAGCCCATGGAGCACTGAGATTACTTTCAGCTTTTCTGTGGGTACTCTGAATGTTCAGATATATTTTTCACATTCATTTGTTGTGTTAGCACAAGGCTGGATCTGGCTATGGACTTGAAGGCTCCTACAGTTGTGATGGCTACTTGATATCAGCTATTCCTCAAAGTCTCTTTTGCTGCTACAGGCAGCACCTTCACTTATTCTTTTTAGAGATTCTCATTGCCTCTGTGACATTGCTGTTCATGCTGTTAAACATTTGAATTTTCCCTAAATCTTCAAGCCTTGAAAAACTTCATCTCAGTTATGCCTTTAAAAAACTAGAGAGGCAAAAGGAAGAAAATTTCATTGAGGCTACTTATTTGCAAAGTTTTAAAGGTATCTCTGCAGCCTTGTTTAGAACCATCAGGCATGACAGGAAAAAATATGCACGATTTTAAAAGCTGTCATTAAAACATTCAGCACTCATTAAAAATAATGCTATTATTCCTCCATTACAGTAATTTCTGAAAATCACAACCGTATCTACTTTTTAGATTCATTACTCAGAACTGCTTTATGTTGTAGTCTGAATAAACTTTTCTTCCCTGTTTCTGTCCACAATTACAGCTATAAATAATAGAGGAATTGTTTTACTGCATACATTATTTTTGTATCAATTGACAGGTTCCCAGACTCACAGATTACTTTTGCTTAACTTGTGACATCTGATTTATTCACTCTCAGAAATACTAGGCATGCTTTTCTATCCATCAGAAGGCTGGAGCTTGCTGAAGAAATTGTATATTGCATATTTTTATATCTACTGATCTGTTTGCATCCTACTTTAGCTATAATAAGAGATATTTTATCTTATTTCATCTCATTTTTGCTTCTCTGTACCTGTTTTTCTGTTCATATTAATACAGTGGTTGATTTCCATTTTAAAAGCAAGTTTTCTTTTGAAACTCTCCATGGGAACAGAAGAATTTTTTTGGTATTTCTGAGTTTCATTTTCTTTGTAGGCAGATAAATGGCAAATGTGAAGAAACTGGGAAAAAAAAGAGAAGGCAATGACTTTGATTTGTTTTCCAGTTTCTAAATCCCTAAAAACGGTTTTGATCTTTCTGTTCCAGTGAAAGGGTTCAGTGCCTTTCAGTAAACACATTGGTACTTTATGGGAATGCATAGCACAGCATTCAGACTAGCATTCTGAGTGCTCTGGAGGGCTTTGCAAAAACACCACAGGGTAATCAACAACTGCAATGTTTCCTGCATGTAGGAGCTTATGCTTTCTATCATTTGGGGTACCATCTTAAAATCATCAAATCATCAAATCTTGCAATTAATACAAAAGCAAAGGCCACCTAATCTGATTCTTGGAATTCTCATCAGTGATGGAGTGTGTTAGGGACAATGGGTGACAAGCAGTCTCAGCTCATTATTGCACTGCCTTTCCCAGTGCTTGACTCTTCCCTCTTCCATCCATGTTCAGATCTTGTCTCAGTCTGTAAGCTCTTTGGGACATCAAGAGTCTTTACACGTTAGGGAAAGCACGAAATGCAGTGGGGTTAGGGCTTGTGGTACCTGATATCTCAGTAAAAATAACAAAGAAAATGTTCCTGGTGAAAAGATATCAATTTTGTTATTATACCCAGAGATAATTCTGGCCTGTGTTTTCCTAGAACTTTGACTTCTTTTCCGCATTCACCTTTCTTGCCTAGTTTTACTGTTTAAGGTGAATTAATAGATTCTAATGTGTTACTTTACTAAAATTTCATTTAACGTTACAGTCTTAAGTGCCCAATGCTCTTTTCTTTAAAGAATTACAAATTGAAATGCTTAAGCATTAACTTGGCTTTCTTCTGTGTTCAAGTGGTTTTATGAGATCTGTCAAACAAATATGGATTCAAATGGAAAACTGACACTTTATAAACGCATTGCATTTTAGGAAGTTAAACTAGATTAATTATTTTACCTCATCTCCTGTGCCCCCTTTAGACTGGTAGAAGTTCTCAAATTAAATGTGTCCATGAAAATCAAAACCTCTGATGATAATCAAATTAACATCAGACATGAATGAAAACCCTTCTGTTTAGACTGCTGAACTTTGAATCAGACTTGAACAGCTACATGTTGCTGGCATGAACGGTCAAGGCTTTCTTTTCTGGAGTGTATTGGCCTGTGAAATATGTGTATCTCTGGTTTCCATAATGAACTTCACACACCTTGCTAGCAGTTCATTTGGTGTAAAAACTGCAAACCCTGGAGCTCTTGACTACAGTAGATGTTTCAAATATCTTTTTTATCCTGGAAAAACTCTTTTGGTCTCACTGGTAATAAAATCTTTAGTATTTGTGTCTTTGGAGCTGATCTGTTTACTGTTATCTAGTCTCCTATGTTGACAAGTATGATACAGAAGGGGTATAACAAGTATTGTATGTGTTATATTCCTGTTGAGTGTTAGTGCCACTGCTTTCACAATTGTGAAGTAGATGGAGCTGTAGAAGCAGACCATTTTTACAGACTCATAGAATAACTTTGGGTTAATGAGACACAAGAGGTTTCTAGCCCACCCTCCTTTTCAAAGCAAGGCCATCTATGAGGTCAGAGCAGGTTGCTGGGGAAGGGCTGTATCCAGTATGTCTTGCAGACTTCCAAGACAGAGACACATGTCTGAACAACCTTCTGAGCTGCTGGACTGTCTTCATGAGGAAAAATTTTTGTCTTACATTCAGCCTGAACCTCTCATTTCAAACTGTGCTCATGGTTACCCATACTTCTAGAGCATAGAATAGGCTTTGTGGAGAGCCTGCCTCCCTCTTCCTCACGACCTCTCTGTAGATACTGAAGGTGTCCCTCAGGACACCCTCAAAGGCTTCATTTCTCTAAGCTGATTTGTTTGGAGAAGTCTTTGTGAGCTTCCCCACACCCCTGAGGTGATCAGTAATACACTCGCTCCAAGACATCACTCTCACTGGCTTGTCCTTGATCTGACCCACAAGTTAGTACTCAGCTAGTACCCTATAAGAGGTCCATAAGCCCAAGCTGCTCATTTACATAGAGGGAAATCCTTGTCCCATCCTTGTTTTCTCATCCTGCCCTTTATGAAGATGTTGTATCCATCCATACTGCACTGCAGTCAGGTGAGCTGTCCCATCTCATCCCAAATGTTCCTCTCCTTGCTGCACTGTGGGAGCTGTGCTCTTGTCTACTTCTTGTATGTCCCCCTGCCCTGTCATCCACCACTGCAGCTCCAGGCTGCCTCATCAGTGGCCATCTGCAGACAGAAGGTATAGACCTCCAACCAGCATTGCCAGTGTTTTTATTAGTGATAGTGCTCTGGGAATACAGTCCAAGAGTGGCTTTTGGAAGTAAGACAACAATGTATGGAGCAAAACCTATTTTTACTCATGATTGGTATTTGGTTTTCCAGATTTTAGAGACCATTGTGCTAATCCCATAAGACGTATGATTCCTAAAAATATCTCCATCTGTAAATGTCAGTACAGTTGTTTGCCTAAAAAAGCAACCCTTTAAGGTTTGTTTTTCACAGTGAATAAGGTGTAATTATGTTGGTGTAATTAAAGCCCAAAGAGTGTTTTTCTCAGTAGGCACCAGAGTTTTGGAATGTCAAATGATTGGTCAACAAGGTCATTAGATGGTCTTCTAGTGTTCCATGGTGCTATGCATCACAGGGCACACCATCAAATAGTTACAGCTTAAACAGATACTCTCATTCTTCTGGAATCACACGGAAAAGATGGTGAAGTTTTGTAATCCCTGTTGCCTATCTTCTATCTCCAGGGAATGGAAATGTTTGTTTTGCTGAGATGTTAAAAATATGTCCTTACTGCTGGTTTATTTCATTTATTTGAAAAAAATCAGCCAGGTAATACTTTTGGATTTTAAAACTCATTGCCTAAAATCTTATACTTTCTATTAAATCTAATACTGTATATAAAAATACTGTCATGGTTTGAGCCAAGCTGCCTACCAACGTGGTGTGTCGGTGAGTGAGTGTGACACATTCTTCCCTGACCCCAGTGGAATGGGAAGGAGAATACAAGGTAAAACTTGTAGTTTGAGACTGAAACAGTTTAAAAGTTGAAACAAAGTAAAATAATAACAATATTTTACTTAAAGTAAACAATATTTACTTAAAGTAATAACAATAATAATAAAAAATAACCAAGGAAAACCAAGGAATCAACAATACAATTGCTCACCACTTGATGACTAATGCCAGATGCTATTTCTGAACCCTGATCAGCCTCCTCATGTAGAAGCAGAAAGATTGTACTGAACAGATGGTGATCAAACTTTACCCTCAGTAGTCTTAAGGTGTTCTAGTGCAAACCAGAATCATTAATCAGAAACTACTTAACACTTGTCCAAATTTTATTGACATTTATGTGAGCTAGCATTTTACTGCAGAAATGAGGGGTGTGACATCATCTCCAGAAAACAGCAAAATGTAAGTAAAGGAAAAGCTTTCAAATCTTAGATTTACATTGCTTACCTGCAGCTTTGTAAATTCAACATCTATGGAGACAGTATATATTATGTACATATCACGAGGAGCAGGTGGGGGACCTGGGGTTTTGTAGCCTGGAGAGCCGGAGGCTGAGGGGAGTTGCTCTCTACAATTGCCTGCAAAGAGGTTGTAGTCAGATAGGGGTTGGCTTTTTCTCTCCTTGGTAACAAATGACAAGATAAGAGGAAATGGTCTCCATTTGTGTCAAGGGAGGTTTAGATGGAATTGGAATAGTCTGCCCAGGAAAGCAGTGAAATCACTGTTATTAAAACTGCTTCTACATACCTTTGCTGGTGATTCTTTAAGCAACCTTAAAACACCTACTTTTGACACTTGGATGTGTTTAAAACCATTTGGATGTGGCACCTGAGGACATGTTTTAGTGGTAAACATGGTGGTGTACATGATATCTGTAAAACATTTTCAAGGGACATTATATGCATCTTATTGGCTTTTACTTATTTTTAATGAGTTCATTTTTCCACTTTAGTTTAAGCAAAAAATATCTCTGTGTGCAGGTCATAAATGTGGAACAGACAGTGCAGTGTGAAGTAAGATAGGTTGTAAGCCAGTGTTGGCTAGAATTCCTTTTCAGTACAGCTGTGAGGGTGGGTTGCTGCATGTGCTAGACAGAGGCAGGACTGGCCTGGAGAGCATTTTGACTGTGGTACACAACACAGAAACACAACTTCTGCTTTGCTACTTCATTGATTTACATTTAATGCTGGCAATAATCTGTTTCTGATTGGGACCATAATTCCTACCCAAATATTTGGCTCCTACAAACTACTACATCTACAAAGCTACTACATGTCCTCCATGAGACTCATTCAAAGGTGATCATATATTTTTTTACTGTCCCTTTTCATAAGGATAGATTAATGGATTTTGCTGCTGGTTTCTTGTTTTGTTGGTTTTGGGGTTTTTTCCTTTGGAAGGTGGAAGAAGTTAGTTCAGTGTGGGGGAAAGAATACAAAACTGGATGTCCCATTTAATGTAGCTTTTAAATCCTTATGGGAGTGGAGGATTTTATATCAACCAGTGAAGGGAGAAGCTGATGGCAGACAAAGGTTATGAAACCCTCACCTCCTCTGATAGGTTAAGTCACTTGAATCTGCAACTCTCCCTCACCTTCAGTTGCCTAGATGCTGGCACACAATTTTTCAATTCCTTCACTTGGCAACTTTTTCCTGAAAATTTGCTCTGCTCTAAGGAAAACATAAGAATGATTGACAGTATTCTCTGACTTTTGTTCTGGCAAATAGTTTCTTTAGAAGTTGTGATACTCACTGAGCAGCACTTGTGTCCAAATGGGCAGGAAGCTGGGGCTACACAGGGCACAGATAGTCCACGCAGGAACAGTATCCCACTTGTGATGATGGATTAAGAACACAAACAATCAGGGTTTGGAAGAATCAGATTTTGACACAAGTTCATGAATCAAGGTGAAATTATTTTGATTGTGGTAAACTCCTTATTGTTGCATGGTCAGTTGCACTACTACAAAGCAGTTTCACTGATTTTGAATCTGCACATTAGTGTACAGGTCTGTGGAGTCAGAATACAATGTTTCTCCTACCTTGCTAACATATGTAAATTATTTTTGAGTCTATAATTGTAATGTCCAAAGGATTTTACTGTTCTTGAAACACTGCCCTTATATTTTTTTTATTTCTATTATCGCTGTAGCCCAGAAATTTTACCCAACAATTATCAGTTCTTGTATATTTTGGTTAGTAACTGAATTTTACATTGGTGAGGTAGATGTAAATGTTCTGGAAAGAGACCATAGTCTTATGAAGAGCTAATAGTGGCCACTAAATTTCATAAATTTGTACTTTAAGACATAAAATAGAACAAGTAAGGTTTCTCTAAGTACATCAATTCAGTAAGCCAGGCACTGGATTCAATCTTTTAAGTAGATTTGTGCTAGTCTGCAGTTCTCTTACAAAAATCAGAAACATTTTATTGCTTTTCAGGCAATACTGAAATTACAGTCACAGTGAGATATAAATTGATTTTCCTTTTTTTATATGTTGCTGCTTTTATCTGTTCTTCAGAAACGTGGCTGGAGAGTAGTACAAATTTTCAAATAACATTAAAGATAAATATTTAATTAAAGACACACCATAAAGATTAATGTAAACAAACATTTGTTAAATACATAGCCAGCTTTTTCACTGGCTGTCTAAGGTATGAAACAGGATTACCTTACCACAAGAATACAGTTCAGGGGTGAGAATGAACTTTTATTAATACAACTGCTTGAAATATTTCAATATGAAGTAATCTGACTGCTAGTGTGTCCATTTAGTTCATGACCTTGCACTGTGTTCCGTGAAACCTCTTACATTGCTGAAATAAACCTCTGCTGAGCTATTTACAGTATAAAGGCTATAAGAAACAATTTCCTATGGATGCACAGTGATCTATCCAAATGTTTTACTCGAACCATATATGTTAATCCTCTGTGTACTAATGGAAGAATTTTTGTCACAGAGCAATGGCTGTTCTCCTTAATATTTTTTAATAAGAAGAGCTTATATAAAACCAATTGTGTCTTATTGACAAAGCTCTTTGAATTTCCTAGAATTGTTGTTAAATTTATTATGCTTTAGAAGAAAAATTTAGATTAGCATGAAGTCATTTACCATTAAATCGCTCATCCCAGTTTAGTGTTACTTTTTAGACAGGTCTATTATGCTCTGTTTTGTATAAGCATTTTTGTGTAAATTTTTAATATTATCCTAGATGTTGCTGGCAGAAGACATGTATTACAGGCATAAAACAAAATTTCCTTCTGTTCTTGGAAGGGGATATTCTTACTGACACAATCTGGAAATGTCGTTTAGGCAGCTACTGAAAAGCACATTTTCTTTATTTTGATGCTAATATGATCTTGCAAGAAAAGTGCTCCAGCTTACAACTTCCTGATATACAATTTTTTATGTACTCTAAAATCACACTGAGCAACTACTTGAATGGGCTTCTACTGTTAACCAGTAGAAGCAAGGGGGGTTTTCTAGCATCCAGGTACTAAGCATGGTTCTTAGGAAACATAAGTTTCTGTTGAATGAAGAAAGGAACGTACAGAAGCTCTTGGACAAGAAAAAATTTTGAGAGAGAGGTTTTTAAGGTGCAGAAAAAAAAATCAGCAATGACCTTGAGTTTATTAAAATTCTGCCACTATACAGCATGGTTGCATCCCTGTCTCACACACACAATGAAATAAGAGTAGCTTTTACTTGGCAGAAGGTATTTTGCACAGCTGTTATAAGCTACATAAGGAGGTCCTATTACATCAGTCACTGTCGGTATAAGAAGGCACCTTAGGTGCAAGGAGAGAGCTGGAGAGCTGAAGGGCTCACAGAAGGTTACCTAATACTTGGTCTGGATCTTAACTCTGTCTCAGTACCATATCAATGATGCTGTTTGTGATAGAGACATTTCTGGAGACTACAGAGGTCTTTAAGAATGGCTTAGACCATCTTCTTCGTGTTTCACTGTAAGTTTCCTATTAATGTAAAATTTAGGTAGATTTGTGCTAGTCTGCAGTTCTCTTACAAAAATCAGAAACATTTTATTGCTTTTCAGGCAATACTGAAATTACAGTCACAGTGAGATACAAATTGATTTTCCTTTTTTTATATGTTGCTGCTTTTATCTGTTCTTCAGAAACATGGCCAGAGAGTAGTACAAATTTTCAAATAACATTAAAGATAAATATTTAATTAAAGACATACCATAAAGATTAACGTAAACAAACATTTGTTAAATACAGCTTTTTCACTGGCTGTCTAAGGTATGAAACAGTGAAACAGGTTCATATGAAACATTTGGAGATTGGTCTGATCTAAAATGTATGGAATCAAATTTAATTGTCAAACACTTGTCTATATGCCAGATGGATTATAGAAGATGTGACAGAGTTTCTGGATAGAAAAAAAACCATTTGCACCATACCATCTGGATTTGATTTGCAAATCACACTTAGCATGTCAATGTCTCTGATCTCACTGAACTTTACATATGATCCACTTTGATGAAATACTATTTACTAGTCCTGTCAAAGTGACATCAGCAGGAGATGGATTATTCATATAAGTGAATTTTCTTGTGAATTTGCATGCAGCCCATGAGAAGATCAGGATTCCATCACACTAATTTAAAGTAGCACTGAGCCTTTTAGAACAAGGGGACCCATCTTATTATTTGTTACTTCAAAATGACATTAAAAGACCTGTGGATGAACATTTCATTTTGAGACTAGACACATGCTAACAGAGGGCTGCAAGTAACTGCTGCTGTGGTGCCACACAATTTCTCTCAACAGTGGTAATGTAAGATAAAATTAGTTTTGAAAGCCCACTTCTCTGTCTCCAAAAAGAGATTTGATCTTTCACCAAAAATTGATTTTTTGTTACGTCTAGTATATTATGTTAGATCCACCACCAAAACACAACTATTTCCCTCAGACTGTAACTGGAGCATATAAACTCCAAAAGACTAATTCTGCTGTGAATGACAGAGGCATTTTAAATAAAATTCTGGATTTGATTTTTTTTTTTAAATTTTTTTCTCTCGCCATTTTAGATGTAATTATAATATGCTTCAGACTTGGGTAAATTACTGGCTTTAGAGCTGTATAATTAGGAATGATATTTTTTAAAACAAGTGCAAAGACCACTGCATGCAGTATTTTGAAATTCTTGCTCCTATTTCTATCTGGAGAAATCTGTCCAAAAAATGAGCTGTGACTGAAGTGAAGGAAACTACTGGAACACTCCTGAGCCAAGCCTGAGATAACAAAAAGATGGGGTAATGGCTCCCACTTCAGCAAAGGGTGGGCTTTCACAGCACTCTGCAGGAGCTGAAAACAGGAAGGGCTGCATTTTGAAGACTCTATGTGACTCTATGGGACTCCAAGATTCCTGCTGAGTTTTGAACTGTATTACTGCCTTCCTGAGCTTTTACAGCTCCTGCTGAATTCAGAACAAACTGGGAATTTTTGTGTGGGAGCCATTCACTCTAAAGAGGAAAGATACTGAAACTGCCATCTTCCTGCAGGGAGTGATTCTGAGTAGAGAATTCACTTCTGAAGTTAAGACATGAATGCTGATCTTTTAAAAGTATGTGGGGAATAGCAGATGTGGGAGGCTGGAATACTGTGTCTTCTCAGATCTCTCCATTTGGAACACAGGCTGAAAACACATTTAACAGAAATCCTGTGCAGAACTGAATGTGTTCTTTACGTTAATACCCAAACTGGACAGCATTGTGAGTGGTTTTATAGTGTCACTATCTGTTACGAGCAATGGCAATATAGAGAATAAGTCACTCTAATACAACCTCTTCATAGTCTTTCAGTCCTGCAGTAAGCCTGTGCCTGGAACAAGTAGATATATACACTTTATTAAAAAAAATAAAAAAAAAAAGAAAAAAGGCCTGTTCAATTTATTTTAGAACATTTCAGAAAGTTTTTTAAAATAATCAGACTGTGTTACACTTTATATGGAATGAAACTGTCTAAATGTATGTTTTATACCTGTCTAGATAAAAGATAGTTTAAGGTTAAACCACTTGAACATAGATGAAGTCAGACTCAATTTAAAAAGGTGGATGACTGCATAGCTGTCCCTGCCAATGGTTTTCTCCAATTTGTCACAACCAAATGAGATAAGAGAGGAGACAGACATGCCAGTGGAGAAGATCTAGCTGGTCACTAGTGTGTATTTCTTGAATTAAAGCACAGCTTTCCAGTACTCCAGCTCATTTAACTCAGAATAGTATATCTATCCTGACAGTTATTAATGTGATTTCCTCTGAGACCAAATAATCCCTGCTCATCTGACATACTCTTGCTTTCGGGCATTCTGCCTTTTGCTCAGAAAGTCCTCGTATTTCTCTGCCAGCAGTGTGGTAGAATTTAAATTGGCAAAGGTGATTGTAGAAAAGACAGTTATGCTTCCTAGTGACAGCACATCCTCAATGTCTCTTCTTCACTTGGTGAATGGAGACCAGCATACTTTTGACATAGCACTATAACTTTTCCTGAAGAAAAGAACAGCGTTCTTGTCTTTCTGCAGCACGCTTAAAAATGCTAGACTGGGACCATTAATTTATATTTTATTTTTTGTTTATTAGAAAGAAATTAAATATTTTTTACACACATCCTCAAAGAGCTTAGAGTCAAAGGGCCAAAATCAGACTGTGGTAACATCAGTGGGAGAATGGCCATGCCGTGTAAATTAGTAAGAATAGGGCTGCCAGAAGCCCTAGTAGAAGATAGTGTGAGCTCTGCCATGGACTCCAAGAGAGTTGTGTGCAGTTTGGTGTGATCTCTGCAGCTTTAGAGAACTAGTCATAATCCAGGAGAGGATTCAGAAGAAACTGGCACCAAAGAACTTATTACTCAGTCTCTGTGCAAAGCTGTTTTTTTTTTTGTTTGTTTGTTTGGTTTTTTTTGTTTGTGAAGCTTTTTTTTTTTTTTTTTTTTTGTTTTGTTTTTTTTTTTTTTTTTTTTTTTTTTTTTTTTTTCTCAAGAGGAAAAAATACTTCTTTCTGGACAGATCTCACCTATTAACATTCTGCTTATCACTTGCTGATTCTTAAGCACTGCTTTGTTGTAAAAATTTCATCTGAAAGGTGATGCCTGAAGTATGTGAGAAATGGCAAAAGTGGAAGTTTAGGATATGCAGTTCTTGCAGAGGTTGTTCAGATCTAAGAACAGATTTGGATCCAAGAACTCAATAGCAAGTGTCTTAGGACTTACACTTTATAATTTAGGAGTACAGATTCTGTGATGAGAAAGAGATGAGATTTCTTGCTTATAACTGTTCTAGTCATCATTGAAGATGGATGGAAATCTAAATGAACTTAGTAAAGCAAAAGAGTGCTAACGTGTCAACATGTCACCAAGGTGAGAAATTTCTAAGATAAAGAGGCGGCACCAGCTAAACATTTTGCCTTCAATATTGACTTTCTTGACATTTCCTTCATTTGCTGGCTTATACAAGCTTTGAAAAACTCCTACTGGTGACTTTATCCTTCTGAAGTTTTAGTTGAACATGTTTGTTTTCGTTATGCCTGGAAAGATTCTGAAACTGAAGGCGTTTAGCAGCCACACTTAGTTTCTAAATACTTCGTGCATTAGGTGAACACTTGAATTGACATGCCTTAAAATATGAACACACATCTTTTCACATCTACTTTACTGCTGAACTGAAAAATATATATTTGCAAAAGTATAAAGAGAAAAAAAATTGAACCTTAGTGATATGCTAGTTTTTATTTTTTGCACTGTCATTAGAAAATTGAAAAGGAATAAAGAGAGTCCTGGGATAGGGCAAGGTTTTTTTGGACTGGCCAAGCTGCTTTAAAAAAAAAAAAAAAAAGTTGTAATTTACACTATAAGACAGATTTTAATTCTCAGAAAAATGATCCAACAGCCACTGAAAAAGTCTGATTTTTCTCACACAGATGACCTTTGGAAATCAAGTTTAAAGCAGGTTATCCTAGAGAGTCTTGTACAATTTGGTTTTCTTTCTCTACACTTCTGTGGACAGAAAATAGCTTTTCTGTACAGGTCTATTTAATTTCTGTTAAATAACACTGGTTTTTCATGTTTAGGAATGTGATAGGAAATCCATTCGCATACAGAAATTTTAAAAACCTCTTTTTATTTCCTGAGGGAACCCTCACTGTTCAGTTCAGCCTCTAGCTTCATAATCACTGCATTTCCTATCTACTGATTTCTTCTTTTGAGACACATCTCTTTTGTCTTATTAACTTTGAAAAAAAATTATCTTTTTCCCTGGAGAAATATGTAGCACTTGGTACTAAAAAAAAAGTTAATTTGTATTTGATTTTTTGAAAAAGTTATATTATACTCTAGGTATGCAAAAAAAAAAAAAAAAAAAGGGAGGTGAAAACAAAGTGGTAAAAGATGCTACTATGTGAGTACATATTTATTCTATTCAGAATGGGCAGATTTTATACTAATACTTGTCTGTTTACAAATATTTAATTCATGTGGGGGAAGGGAAAGAGGTTATTCTTGAATTGCTTGAAAAAATGCACTATTAATTTTCTGTTGGTTAAACACTCTCCCACTGGCCAAAGCAATAGCATAATGAAAATTTTCATCTTTAATTTTCTCGAGATGTTTTTACCATGTTGACAGGACAAAGGCTTAACTGAAACCTAATAATTAATCTGGTATTTTGGTTTTTTGGAGGTTTTTTTGTGGTTTTTTTTAATTATTTTTATAAATGGGGTTTTACGGATGGTAAAAATGAAACAGGCAGTGTTCAAGACCTCATAGCTTGCAAAAAGAAATCTCTAAATTGGAGAGATATGAGTAAAAATGGTGGACTATTCATTGGACAAGGAATATGCAGGATTGATGTAGCCGGAGAGTTGTGACCAATGGCTCTGTGTCCAGGTGGAGCCTGGTGATGAGTGGTGTCTCTCAGGGCTCTCTCCTGTGAGCTTTATATGTTCCCTAAATGCTTATTATCATCATCAATGACATGAACAGTGAGATCAAGAGCACCCTCAGCAGGTTTGCCAGTGACACCAAACTGAGTGGTGCTCCTAGAAGAGTCACCATCCAGGGGGACCTGTACAAGTTTGAAAAGTGGGCCCAGAAGAGCCTCATGAGGTTCAACAAGTCTGGGTACAAGGTGGTGCAGCTGGCTGGGGCAAACTGGGAGAAGAACTCATTGAGAGCAGCCCTGCAGGGGACTTGGGTGTTCTGGTGGATGAAAAGCTGGACATGACCCAGCAACAAACACTTGGAGCCCAGAAAGCAATCACATAAAAAGAAGCGTGACCAGCAAGTAAAGGGAGGTGATTCTGCTCCTCTGCCCTCATGAGATCCTGCTTGGAGTGCTATGTTCAGCTCTGGGGATCCCAGCACAAACAAACACATGGACCTGTTAGATCAGGCCATCAGAGGGCTGGAGCACCTCTCATAAAATGACATTGTAGAAGCTGGGGTTGATCACCCTGGAGCAGAGAAAACTCCAGGGAGACCCTGGAGCACCTTCCAGTTCCTAAAAGAGGGCCTGCGAGAAGGCTGGAGAGGAAATTTATATGAGGGCATGTAGTGATAGAACAAGAGAGGAACAGCTTCAGACTGACAAAGGCCAGGTTTAGATCAGATACTAAGAAGAAATTCTTTATTCTCAGGGTGGTGAGGCACTGGCACAGGCTGCCCAGAGAAGCTATGAAAGCTCCATCCCTGGAAGTATTTAAGGCCAGCTTGGATGGAACTCTAAGCAACCTGGTACAGTGAGTGGTACCCCTGCACATGGCAGGGGGGTTGAAATTACATGATTTTTAAGATCCCTTTAACCCAAACTGTTCTATGATCTATGATCAATGCTAACAAAATTTCTGGCAAGAACTGAAAAACAAAGGTGTTAAAAATCCCCTTGCCTACACACTATAGAAGGCACCTATTACTGGCTTTGCCATATTTTTCTTAAATTTAGGACTATATTAAAGGCAGGTTTTGTCACATAGAGAAATTTTCAGTTGCTCCCCATGAAAGTGTTGGTTTTGAGCAGTGACATAATATGATTGCCCCTTACTCAGGTAAAATACAAACCACCACTGACTAATGGGCAGGAGTTAGCCAGCCAGAAATAGTCCCCCATAGTTTTCCCCACCTTCGTACCCAGCCCTTGAGTTCTCCAGCTGTAATTCAATGCATTTACTCTGTCTTTAGGTCTCAGCCACATTAAGACTGTGCCAGTGTGGAACTTCACATTGCATTTATGGAGAATTTAGGTAAAACTTCTGTAAAAACTCCAGTGCTGTCTTAATACCTCAATCCTGTTTGCAGATCCTTGAGAAAATTCAAGGACAAAATGTTTGGTCCTCTGAAAAATTTATATCTGGAATAAATCCTTTCAGGATTTGTTTTACAAATCTTAGAGAAATGGAATATTATTCCAAAACATTGTATTTTGGATTAGTAGGTAATATGTAATATGTATTTTTTTTATTCCATAAATAGAATAATGGAATAATGTTTAAGCAATAATACATTTTGGTGAGTACAGTAGGGTCTGGATATAGTCAAACATGGTTTGTAGGGAAGGATAAGATTTTTTTTTTTAATACTGAAGGATAAATGCCTAAAAGCTTTTCTATTTTTTTCTGAATGCAAATGTTGATTTGGTTACCTCTGTAAGTAGATGTAACCTCTACTTACAATTTTTTTTTGTCTAATGCTGAGACAAGCTTACAAAAAAAAAAAGGCTTACCAAGCTCTTTGAAATGGGCAAGGTAACCAGAAAGATAAATGGGTCTCACTTAACATTTCCTGTTCCAGAACTTCAGGCTGATGCCTTTCATGCCTGCTTTAACTGTCAAGATTGGCACAACGAGGCTCACAGCATTCTCTGGCTATGTGAGTGGCCTCAGAGCTACAGTAAGCCAAAATTTTTATAAGCAATGAATTCAGCAGTGGAAAGCACCTGAGGAAAGCACTAATACCAAGATGGTTACATATATTTTTCCTACATTTAAATGGAAAATTGACTCAGTTAGGGATTTTAAGATATTTCTAATGTAGCCACATAGGATGACAGCCAAGACTACTGTCTGAACAAGTAAAATAAAATATCCTCCAAGAGATGCATATGACTAGCACATAACTGCACTTTAACTACACCCATACCATTTTCATCTTTGCTTTGCACAGTTTTAAGGGCTTCTGTTTTATTCACAAGAACATCACAGAATCACAGGATAATTCAGGGTGAAAATAACCTCAGGAGGTCTCTAGTCCAGCTTTCTGCTCGAAACAGGATTAACTATGAATTCAGACTAGATTGCTCAGAACATAATCCAGTCATATTTTGGAAACCTCCAGGGATGGAGACTACACAACTGCTCTGAGTAACTTGCTCCACTGTCGGACTGTCATCATGGACAAAATGTTTCTCCTTAAGTCCTGTCAGAAGTTATCCTATGAAAATTTGTTCTTGCTGCCAAGGACCAAAGGGCCTGACTCCATCTTCCTAATAATCTTGTAGATGTTGCAGGACTGTTGTTTGGTCCTACCCAGAACTGTCTGAATGTGTCCAAGTCCCTCAGCTTCTTCTCACAGGGCAAGTACTGCAATATCTGACTATCCCAGTGGTTCTGTACTGAATTTCATCTTTTTTAGCAACATTTTTTCTGTACTATAAGACTTAAATTGGATGTGGCTTTAAGGCATGGTCTCAAATCAGTGACCATGCTTCTGTTATCACAGCCCAGAATGCTGTTGGCCACCCCTGCTGCCAGGACTCCCAGCTGGCTCAGCTCAGTACTGCCCAGCTGGACCCTAAGGCCTCTTCACAGAGCTGTTCCCCAGGCACACAGGTCCCAGTCAGTACTGCTGCCAGCAGCTCTTCCTTCCCAGGTGCAGCACTTGGCATTTTTCACTGCTGAATGTCCATTTCCACTGTCCCATTCCTCCAGCCGCTCCAGGGCAGCCCTGTCCTGAATAAGATATAATAATGATATAAGAATATCATCTGTGTTCCCCAGACCGTGTCCTCTGCCAGTCTGATCCGCCTGCGCTCCAGTGCCCGCTGCCCGCTCCATCCTTGGGTCACTGATGACTTTACATAGGACAAACCCCAGGATGGACCCTCCAGCAATCCCACTGGTTAGACACCTCTGATTATGACCCATGTGCTACTCTGGCATACAAAAGAAACTTTGTATTTTACTTTTATAAAAAGTGAAACAAAATTGAAGACAAAGTCTCTTTCAAGACCACAGCCAGACTGACCTCTGCAGGACTTTGTAAAACTGAGAAAGGTCTTTCTGCTTTCTCCACTGCTGTCTAGTTCTGCTCAGTAAGCTGTTTGTAAAAACATGTGGAGAAAAAAAAACAAACAAACAAACAAAAAAAAAAACCAACCAAAACCAACCCACATTTTACATTTAAAAAAAATCCTATCACCCCCTCTCCCCCTTCCAAAAAAAAATCAAAACTAGTTACCTTCGAACCATAGCTATTAAAAAAAAAAAAAAAAAAAAAAAAAAAAAAAAAAAAAGTAGTCTGCAATAAAGTACTGTTGTGTCAACTTTATGTGACTGCTACTCAAGTTTGTGTTGAAAGGAATAATATCTGTTGGGCAGGATGAGAGTTTGTATTACTGATAGGTAAGGCTTTATAAATTATTGGCTCTCACCTGACTTCAGAGTGACTGAAACTCATTTTGTAAGTGTAGTAACTTGCCAAAGCCCCCAGCTTAATGATTTATCTGGGTTGATGCTTATATAGTCCTCTGCCTGTGGCACAATCTTAACCTCACATTACATTTTCAAAAGTCTCATATTCCTCTGGCTAAGCTAGGCACTGCTTTGTCAAAATATGTTTCTACTGTAATTTCAAGTTTCTCTCTATGTCATTTACTCCCTTCCCATTCAGTTTAATGAATGGAAGTATTTAAAAAACACAGAACAGATTCCCTTTATTCTGTTTCTTTTTTTGTAGGGAAACAAGTTTTTGAATGAGTGTGAAGAAATGTAACTCAACACCTTGGAACAAAACTAACCAGCAACTTTCAAAGATATCCATTATTTTATCCATTTGAATAAAATATATCCAACTATATGTAAGACAGAATATTATACAGTAGAAGAGATGAGTGATCGAGGCTTAGAGTAATTGAGGGCAGGCAGAGTGGAAAAAGCTGTTGATAAGGGAAAAGTGTAGGAAATGTAATGTCAAAATGAAAGACTATTTGGCATCAGTACAAAACCCTTGCTAGCAAATAGCTCATCTCTGTCAGTCTGCCCACACTGAAAAAATGAAAGTGAAGGGGCAATAGTAAATAGTAAATGCATTCACAAAAGGCAGCAGGCCAACAGTTATGCTGGATTTGGAAAGTGAATATTTAAAAACTGCTTTAAAATACCAAAGAAAGGCAACTTTGGTTTAGAGATGCAAAAAATCTCCCTAAGTTGTAAGATTTAGGATCTATGAGAGAAGGTATCTTAGATGAATTTCCAGAAAGGCACTGAGGTATCTATTTGTCATTTAAATGTCAGTTTTGTATGCTCCCTCAAGTGCAGCAAAGAAAATATTTATTTGGCAAGATTGGTGTCTCAAATATACATAATTCCATGCCTTGATAAACATAATTTTTAGACATAAATCATCCCAAGATATTTTTCTACCAAGAGTCTTCCTGAATTTCCAATGTAATTTAAATTCCTGTTTATTTTTTTGGTGCAAAAACTAGGAAATACATGCTGTTAGGGTGCAGGCAGGTGCCTAAGCCACTGGTTAGTCTCTGGTCTAAGGTTAAGCTAACAGAACAGTGATCCCTTATGTTTTACCTTCCACATTTTCCAGATTCTGTACTGCATTAGTACATAACTCTGAACTTCATATAGAGCGTTAGCAAGTTCCCTTCACAGTTTAGTCAGCCAAAACAATCCTTTTCCATCCAAGAACCAAGGACACCATTGCAACTTCAGGCCTAAAAAGTGTAAACAACCGTGAATTTAGGAGACCAAACTGGGGGGATGGGACTGCATAACCTGAAGTTGTAATTGGACAATTAATCCAATATGTACATGGACCAAAACTTATAAAAGTGTGAAAATGTGTCACCATTGGTCCATCTTGGTGTAACCCTGGCCAGGCATTTGTACTGCCCAAGGTGTATCCTTTGAAGGCCTTTTTATTGAACTCCTACTTTATTCCTTTAACACTGTTTACCCTCTGTTCTAGGTAGCCTCTCAAGGCATCAACAGGACAAAAGGTAGAATGAGAAATGACACGAGAAATTGCCAGGCATGTTAGATAACCATGCAAGAAACTGACAGGAATTACAAATAGTGCTGTGAGTGATTCCTGAATTTCAAAAGTGGTTACAGAGTAGTTCTATGAGAAGCAGTTGTACTTCCCAAGTAGTTGAAGAGGTGTACTGAGGACCTGCAGGGTAATAGACACCTGTTGGTCTAATACTACTTAGATAGCCAAAAAAGTAGTGTTTTATATATATAAACAAGATTATTTTTTGATAATATAAAAAGTGTTAAATTTAGGTAGAGACGTAGCAAAATTAGGAACAATGGGTGTGGGACTTACATTCTCTGAACCTGAGAGAAGCAGTGAGAGAAGCAGAGAAGAAAATGATGAAAACAATTCTTATCTCAATTGCTGTGCCTGTGTTTGTGCCAAAGTAGAATGCAATATGGAGACGGTCTACCCAAAGTGATGGTGTTTTGTTTCCTTGGTCTGTCAGGGCCAAGCGTGTGTCCAGACTGTCGGTCAGCAGACAGCCACGAGATTTTTGTGCAGTTGAGTGCTTGTGTAGTTCCAGTTTAGATGTAGTGTAATATAGTATAGAAAAATATAGCATAATAAAGTAATTACTTAGCCTTCTGATATCAATGGAGTCAGATGCATCATTCTTCCCAGACGTTGGACAAAAATATCACCAATAAATGGGAAAAATTCTTGTAGGGAATTTTGTTCATTTGTGTGAGGCCTACTGTGGGCAAAGGGAAGTATGGGTGTGCTGGAAAGGAGGATGAAAAAAATGGGTAACAGCATTATAATGTGAAGGGATGGGTGCTTTCCTGCCCAGCAAGTAAACTGCTGGCATGGCAAGAACAATCACTGTGGCAGTGCTTGTCCCAGACCCTGAGATGTTGGCATCTGCTGTGGTCTGAGATAAATCTGACAGTGTAGGAATTAGGTCAGTGTAGGTACCAAAGTACATTTAGTCATGGATATCTTTAATGTTGATGAGGGACTCAACATCCATGTCCCACAGTGAGCAGTGCCCACTCCAGGAGAGAAGAGAGCCCATCCCTGCCATGTGGCAGGGGAGCAGGGCAGACCAGGGAGGTGCTGGTAGAGTCAGCACAGGTTTCTCAGCTCCTGGCACCCTCTGCCATGAATGCTTGGACATTCACACTCACTGCCCGTGGGCTCTCTGCTGGACCTTCACAGTAACCCCAGACCCCACCACTTATGGAATTGGGAAGAGAGTACCCATTACCCAGGCTCCAGCTGGTTTAAATTCCCTTGGCCCCTGGTGTTGCAGTAGAGCATTCCCATACTATTCTGCAGAAGGTTCTCTTCTCTGTGGCAAACACACTGCTACTGCAGGCTTAGTTTATGGGTGGGGCATTGGAGTGAACCACTGCGAAAACCATCCAGGCCCTGTACCCAGTTGGCACAGCCCCTCCCCATCTGCCTTCAAATGCGCCCTGTCCCTGCAGCTGGCCTGGAAGCTGCTGCCAGGTGTGATTTTAGAACATGTGTCCCACAAGGTTTTAAAGTGGGGAAACTGTTATAGAATTACAGGCATTCCCTATTTTTCCAAGATTAGCTAATCAACCATTTAGCTAGTAGGAACCTTTTACTTAAGAATATATGCCCAAAGAATTGCAAGTTCAGTTAATTAGTTTTTCAAACAGATGTTGAAGACCCGTAACTGCACACTCCAGTGGGGCCTGTGCAACTCCTGGACAACACTCCTCCCTCTACCTGCCACCCTCTGAAGGACAGGAATATTCACAAAATATTAGTTATTCCTGACAGACAATTATTTTAAAGTGTTCATGAGATATCCCAAGACACCATGTCTGGTTTGAGAGAGAATGAACTTGTTTTCCCAGCTCGCCTGGCTCTGGGTGTCCCAGGCAATGGCGTGTGATGCCAGCAGTGTAAGGCTCGAAGGGCTGGCTCTGCTACACCACCTTTGCCTTCCTGTGACATACAGGTCAGCTCAGCACAGTGATGCTAGTGCAGGGAGAGATAACTGCTGCTTTCCCCCTGGTATATCTGCTTCTGAACACCTTATGTTAGGATTCTCTGGGAGTATTTTGCAGCGCCTACATGACAGGATGACATCCTGATTAGTCTGTTGTAATTATTTTTGGGCAGTTTTTTCTTGGCACTGCCTCCTTAGCTTGAATTCACACCTTCTGCTTCCTCCTCTGATTATGGAGTATAGAGATTTATCCATGTTATAATTTTCTCAGCTGGTTCTACTAGTAATGAAAAGACATATCACCCTCTTCATTCTACTTTTGTGCTATCTGTTTTGATAACTGTCGAACTTTTTTTTCTTAGTGTTTAGAATATAATTTAAATCCCTCTCTCCTGCAATTACACAATGATGTAATACCCTTGGCTCCCCTTTTAAAAGTATTAAGATATAGCAGATTTCCCTTTCCCTTGTGACTGTAAGAGGAGTATTGAAGCTCTTAAGATATGCTGAATTGTTGTATGACAAAAAGGAGCATTTTGTTTAAAATACCCTTAACACATGATATTTCAAGGAATGGGTCCTGATTTCCAAATGCTCAGTATTGCCAATACTCTAAACATCTGATCAATCATGCAGGCTAAAAATATAAAAAATTTTGAGAAAGAATTATGAGCTGTTAATTCCTGGGGCGAATAATATTTGATTGGTATTTCAGTTCAGGTCATTAGGTGGAGAAGCAGGTGAAAGTCATCAAAAAAGATGAGGTCATGCCTGTATGTTAGTCTTACAGATTTTTCTCTGTGTGTAGTCTTACAGATTTTTCTCTGTGTGTGTGTGTGTTCATGTGTGCATGTCTTCAAAGCAGATAGTGTGATAACAGCAATCAATGAATATAAATGTTCCCCAGCCAAACTGTCAGAATTGGGACGTCGCAGTTTCAGGTATGTGATCTGCTCCTTCACAAGAGGAATGAGAGCTCAGGTAATTGACAGCAAGTGTGGCATTCTGACAAGATGTGAGATGTGCCTACCTTCTGTATCTGAACTATAGATGTGTGCCTTGTAAATAATGTGTGTGATAAACAACAAATAGCTTAAACTTGTTTCCAGTCAGAGCTTGCTCAGATCCATCTAACAGTGTTGAAAAGCAAAACAAAACAACACGACAAAACCCAAACAGATGAGACATTGTAGTTTTCATTCTGTTCTCATAAAAAATATAACAAGAAGGGTCGGAAAAGATACAACAGCAACCTCTAGAGAATGAAGAAAGGACACAGATTTCCTTAGGCAAACTGTGTATTTTAAAAAGTACACAGTAGTGTAAAGAGTGACTCTTTTCTTTTTTTTTTTTCCTTTAAGAATAGCCAATTTTTACAGCAGTTTATATTGCTGTTATAATACAGTTTTTAACACAGTTCATGATGCTGGCATTCTTCAGAGCACTCCTTGAGACCACAGTAGGTGATCAGGTTTACAGAGATTTTGCATAAATTTTAACAAAATGTTTAGCTGTGCACCAGTTTGCTAAATAAGGTGTAAAAATTGAAACCCTTAATTAAATGACCGAATTATTAGAAAATCATAGAATGGTTTGAATTGGAAGGGACTTGAAAAATCATTTAGTTCCAATCCCCTGCTACTGGCAGGGAACCTCCCACTAAACCAGGTTGCTCAAAGCCTCATCCAGCCTGGCCTTGAACCCTTCCAGGTATGGGTTATCTACAGCTTCCCTGGACACCCTGTTCCAGTGCCTCACCACTCTCACAGTAAAGAATTTTTTCCTAATATCTAGTCTTAACCTACTTTTTTCAGTTTAAAGCCATTTCACTTTGTCTTATCACTACATGTCCTTGTAAAAGTCTCTCTCTGGCTTTCTTGTTGGCCCCTTTTAGGTACTGTAAGGTGCTCTAAGTGACCTAATACACCATACATTCTGGTACAGGACACATCTGATAGACAATATAGCTAATTACTGACTAATTCCCAGCTGCCACCATTCTAACTGCAAATACATATGCCAAAGGCATTTAAAATGTTTCTGCGAGAACACTGATAAAACAATACAAGACACTGTTATTGCAGTCTGAAGTAAATAGGCTTTCCCCCAAATTTGCCAATTTTACTTTCACATTATTTACCATTCTCATTTCAGTTACACATAACATTTACATGAAGAGCTACCTGCCTATTACAGCAAACTAATTTTAAAAGGACTGTAGAAATGTGGCTTGAAGAGAGGAATGGTTTCCTTTGAGTCTTACACTAATTATCAGGAGGCAGAAGCTCTGCCTTTTCAACTCATTCTTATACTGCCATTTGTTTTCATTAAATCTAGCAGGCCCTGGAGCAAACAATCTGAGAGCATGACTCCTTCCCTGCTTCTGCCATTGTGTTGAACAGGTGTGCTGGTTTTACCTGCGGTAGAGCTAATTTTCTTCATGAGCCATGACAACAGGTCTATCACCAAGCTCATGGTACATGGCACCTTGCAGCGTTAGTCCCTGGAATGACATCTACAGCTGAAAGGAGTAGATCAGCTTTCTTTGGCTTGCTTGAAGAAGGAATGCTATGCCATTAACTTTTCCAATCTGTGTGCCATTAGAAAATGCCCTTGCTTTTGCTAATGGTTATTTAGCTGTTAGTTAACACAGTTTCTTTTAACAAAAGGCGCTGAAATCTGATTATTCAATACTATTTATAATTTTTGTTCTCCTTTGTCCTTCCATATAAATAGATTGTTAAAACAGCTAACAATACCTGTGTAACATAGTGTATTCCTTTGACAAATATTACACACTGGAACTTGATAAAAATGCATGCTACTGTTCCCACTAGCCCTTCCCTTCACAAATACTAAATTATCATTTTTCACTTAAAATTTCCACTGAGAACCTACATTTCTTCCATATCTTTAACAATGTCCAAGTTTCTTCAGTTACTTATTGGCATGTAAACTGTCCTTGACAATGAACATTTCATTCATTTCATGGCTGAAGCAGCACAGAGTGCCTGGTTGGGCTACTAACTTTTTCCAGGATTTCTGATATAGCCTGCACTCTTTCAAGTCAGTGATCTTTTGGCCATAAGCAGTAACACTGGGGAGGTAGCAGTCCTTACACAACAACATGTTTTGATCAGACTTTATACCTGCTCAGTGACACTGCTGTCAGTTTTATGGTTTTAGTGTTCTGCAGTCTGAGCAAAGTCAGAATTTCACAGATATCTGCAGGCTAAGGTTAGAGTAGTTGCTTTTCCAGAGTAAGGAAAACTGGCTTTTGTATCAATTTGAAATTAGACAACTTCTTCACTTTTGGAAACATCAGTCATGCAGTACAGAGTTTTTCAAATCAAAAAGGGAATTTTTGTGATTCACTCACCTTATTGAGTGGATGTGTAAATTGGGTAATTTGTTCAGAAATTTGGCTCATGGAAATTACCCCTTCTCAAACTTTAATTACTCAATGACTTAATAGCTTATTCATTCAGCTTGGCTTATTAGGTTTTCCCTTTAGTGTTCCTCACTCAGAACTTTGTTTTCCAACTGAGGCTTTGGGGAAAAACTCAGGTTTCTTATCAGAAATATACTACTGTATACTACTGTTGAGTTCTTTCCTGCTGTCCTTCTGTACCACTTTCCAAACCCACCAGAAACAGAACATTTGTGATAAAATGTTCTAGCCAGCAGGGCACAGGGTGTTGGGATTTGGGGCAACAGTGAGAGTAAGAGAGTCTGGAACAGCACATGTGTTATGATTCTGTTATCGCTTTGTATGTTCTACTTGTATCTATTTTGTAGCATGTATCTTTTTATAATACCTGGAGTGTCCCAATCCAGATCTACAAAATGAGTGAGAGGACTTTTCTATTTTCTTTCTTATTATTCCACCTAAATGAAAATTATGTCAGGTTCCATATGGAAAATAAGAGAACATAATTTGAGATAAGAGACAGATACCTTGTCCATCCTCCTGCATTGTGGCAGAATGGACATCATTCATTTTAGAATACAGCTGTCAGACATCTTTACTAGATTGCACTTGTGTCCCTAGTGAAAGCTTTAAAACAAGTTCAGAAACTTGTTTTGCTACTTGAAGCTTTAATAAAGAGATTTCTACCCTCCCAACTTCCGCACTCCTGGGAAAATATGTAACCTAAATGTAGCTGACTAAAGCTTTGTATCACTGTTTTCTGCTATTGGCAGCTCAGATGTACCTAAATGGAAATGTACTTGTCATGGAAAGCCTTTTCTCTCTGTGTAATTATTTCCCATCTTTTGTCTCTCCTCTTCCATTCTCAATTGAATCTCCTCATGTCCTCCCACTTGTCTTACTTTCTAGATCATTTTATATCATCTCAATTACAGCTCACTTTCACAAATAGAGATCTTAGGTTTATAACCCCTGGGAAGAGAATATGAAATATGCTTTTGCTTCTACAGAAAAGGGCAAAAAAATTCAAGTCTTTTAAAATATGAAAGTAAATGTTTTTTTCCCCCCCAAAAGCATTTTTTTCTTAGTAATAGAATCTGATTTCACTTTGCTAGTTAATAATCAGAGTGTTATTTGAACTTCATAAAACTAACTGAGACCACATGGCAGATATAACTTTATTTACCATCTCTGTGCAACAATAATCAGGCATCAGCAGCTTTGAACTCTAGTCATAGCTACATTCACTTGCCATTTGCCAACTACTGGCGTATAAGTTAAACATGATTTTAAACCTACTAAAAGGGTAAGAGTATTAAACAGAATGTGATAGTAAGAGTTAAGAAAAAAATCATAGCTGCTAAAAAGCCTATAATTTATTGTTCACTACTTTTCAACTCATTATACTTCCATATTTTTCTTTCATACTATGATAGTAAGAGACTATACATAAATAATTTTTTTTTTTTTTTTTTTTACTTTATGATCCATTTCTAATCTTTTTTTGTAGCCTTATTCTGGTAAGATAGAATTTGTGTTCTATTCAGAAGTAGTTAAAATAATGTAGGTATCTCAGTACTGGTGTTCAGTTAAATACATTGCACTTGAAGCAATGTCATGTAAACTTTGTTTGCTGATGGTATGAGGAGGGGAAAGCCAATCTCCAGTAACAATATAGTCCAAAATTTAGTTGTGTCCTACTTGCTTTTTAGGGTGGCTAGTTGCTGCTATTAGAAAGAGTTTATACATAGGTTTGACTGTCATTCATGAATGAACAGCTTAGGTTGCCTAAAGGATTGCTGACAAAGGTATTATCAAAAGTAGGTTTAATATAAATATGTGAAAGCCAAGTTAATAAAGTTTGATGGTAAATTCCTTCTATTACAACATGAATGAAATATACAAAGAAAAATCAAGTTAGAATTCATTTAGAATGATTTACACAGAAAGCAAAGATACAAAAGGGTAAGGGAGATCCTCCTGTTTAGTCACAAGGTTCAGTGACCCCTTTGCCTGATGGGTCTTAGGTGAGGCTAAATCCAATCCTAGTCTCAGACTTGGCCAACATTTTATATTTAAAGGATTTAGCAGCATTAATGATTAACTAATTTAACATTTACAAAGTGATTAAATAGGATTTAGTACAATTACAACAGTGACTTAATTATAAATGTGAGATGGCAACATTCATAGTGTAGTTGCTAGAAAGTGTTTAAATAATTCACACAGTCATGCAGACAGACATGAAGTTATTAATATATGTATATGTATACAAACACACATATACAAAGGTATATACCAGTTAAAATTGAGTTCAATGAAATATTCACATTGAATGCCTTCACATTTCTCAGTGGGCAAGGGTGGAGCCTCTAGGAGTGAGGGGGATTGCTCCAGGCCCCATCACCTGCTCAGCAATGGTCCTCTGGTGATCTCATAAGTGTGTAAGGCCTCACTTAGGACTGTTTTTTATAGGGTCATTAACTGATTGCTTTAATCATCAGTGAATTTCCATCCTGGCCACAATACAAGTCAACTATGGAATTTTTCAGAAGTCCAGTGACAATGGTACGATTCCACTCAGGCTGCAATTCAGGTAAGTATTTTCTTAGAATCTAGGGGAAGAGGAATTCTCTCCCTTTTCCCGCCTTGGTCAGGTGACTGGAGCTCCTGATATGGATCGTGGCACCTCTACCTTTGCCATGCAAGAGTTCCTGGTATGGTCAAGGGATGTTTCCCTGCCCAGCTCATTACACAAAGGCCAAGGCCCAATGGGAATTCCTAAGGTCATAGAGCGGGCCCAAGGAGCAGGTGGAGGGGAATGCTCCACCAGAACTGGGAGGCTAACTGAAATAGAAGAAATTGAGGAAATATTGGAATTTAATCCTAAAGGTTTTTCTGTGAAAACTTTTATCTTTTAAAAATACTGTCTGTAGTTTGTGCATATACAGAGACATCCCAGAGTGCTTGAAAAGTATCCCCCAGTTTATGTAAAGGTTTAGGTATTATAGATTAAAGCCCTCAATTTAGAAATTTGCATTTAAATATTTAAAGTTTTGAGGAACTGACTTTGATCCAGAGAAGATCCTATGGGTATCCTTACCAACACACAAAAAGTGCTAATCAGACTTTTAGGACTATTTATTTGCATGTATGATGAAGACAAAGCCATAGTATATTGGAAAAAAAAATCAAGCTTTGTTTTTATTTCACAAATTTTATCTATTTTTTTTTTTTTAAATCATCATAGAATCTTCTAAAGGATAGCTTTAATGAAATATCACAGTGGTCCAGTTTCATATTTTTTCCCCAGATTCTAAAAAGAGATGACAGGGTAATAAATGGATATGGGTATGAGACAGCAACAGCAGTTCAGGACTTGTGATATTTGGGAAAACAGTTCTCCCCCAAAGTGGAAGTTGCTCATACAACTAGGGGCTATCTAAAGGAGTCTAACAGAAGTCAATATAGAACAGCAAAACATGAAAAAAGAAAGTAATAGGAACTAACTCGATAATGCAATATGCTATGTCTTCAAACTGTAACATGAAAAGAACATTTTTTCACAGATGAAAAAATTTCAATTGGGTTGTCACTGGCCTGCTGTCAGGCACCTGCAAAGGCTGCTCACTCACTCCCCTCTGCAACTGGTCAAAGGAGAGAAAATTTAACAAAGGGTTCATGGGTTGAGATAAGGCCCAGGAGAGAGATCACTCACCAAATACCATCACAGGCAAGACAGGTTAACTTAGAGATATAAAGTGAATTTATTACTGACAAAATCAAAGCATGATAATGAGAAGTAGAATAAGCCCTTAAAAACACCTTCCCCCCATACCTCTCTCCTTCCAGCTCTACCTCCTAATGCAAGGGGACAGGAATGGGGGTGATGGTCAGGTCATCACTGGTGGCTTCCCCCACTGCTCAGGGAGAGAAGTCCTTCCCCTGCTGCACCATGGGGTCTCTCCCACACTAGACACATCTCCATGAACTTCTTCAGTGTCAGTCCATCCCACAGGCAACAGAACCTCCAAAACTGCTGCAGCACAAGTCACTCTTCCATGGGGTGCAGTCCTCCAAGGACAGGCTGCTCCAGCCTGGGAGCAGGGTCCTCTTTCCATGGCCTCCCACAGGGTCACAGCCTCCTCTCAGGCATCCACCTGCTCCAGTGTGGGGCTCCTCCATGGGCTGCAGGGGAATCTCAGCTCTGGTGCCTGGAGCACCTCCTGCCCCTCCTTCTGCACTGACCCTGGTGTCTGCAGGGCTGTTCCTCTCATGTTCTCACCCTGCTCTTCTCTAGTCATGATTTTTTGTTTTGATTTCTTCTTAACTATGTTACCACAGTAATGTTACCACCATTTCTGATTGGCTCCATCTTTGGAGCCTCCAGGGATTGGCTCTGCTGGACATGGTGGAAACCCCTGGAAGCTCTCACAGAGAAGGGCCCCCTGCTACCAAAACCAGGCCATGCAAAACTAGTACAAGTGATAATCTGGCACACATAGCATCGGCGTTTTCCAGTTTTGTGTGAAATGTACTTTTTATTCTTAAATAAAACACAGAGAGGAAAAAAGGTTTGTTGAAAAAATATTTGTAATGTTAACTTTTTTTTTTTTTGAGTATACGTGGTTATGAAAATTCCTATGAAATATGTAGTTTTTTGTTTTACATGGAAATAAGAACATATAAAATAAATACCTCTATTGATAATTAGTTTTCCTGATTCAATTCAATCATACTAGGAAGATATTTAAAGGTTTATCTCTGTGGTAAAGAAATTGCATTTAACCTTGCTTATTATCAGGGTGAAGAAGTTTTGTTATGCAGTTCAATTGTACTGCAATGTTATTTCAGGTGCTAATTACATGGACTGTGGACAGTGAGCTGAAAAACCTCCTTTTAATTATAACCATGAAAGCTGTTGAGCAATTTTTCTATTTGAACTGGAGCTTTCCTTTTCTGGTGTTTAAAGCTCTTTATTACAGGTTCTTTCTATAGAAAAGTTTGTGCTACACCATGGAAAGACAGCAAGTGGTCTAAAATGTGATTTTATCTAATGGTTGGGTAGTTTGTTTTTTTTTTTTCAAACCTAGTAATTTTCTAGCTATTTTCATGTGTTTTTTTCTATTTTCGTGTACTAATTTTAAAAGAATGATACCCCTTTCAAGATCTTAAGAAAAAAATGAGTGAAGTTCTAGTGTCTCATTAGATGAGATTTAATACCAAATTCAATTCTAGAAAGAAATGCTGGGGAGTCGCATTATATTCTCTTTTAAAGATAATTGATAATTACAGCAGTGCAGTAACATCTAGAAAAAGCTATATGCAGCAGCAGGTACTTTTTAAATCTACTGTAACAACAATAGTACATTTTTGCAAGGGTCTGAGTCTGCTTTGTCTTCAAATATTCAAATGCTGTAAGAGAACCTGTCATATTTGATGAAAAATTAGTGCAGTAGAAATATGTTATTCTTTGCCATGACATGACACCTTTTTAAGAATCTGTGTGTTACTAAACCATCATACAGTGTGCTTTATTTAATTCTCAGAACTTCAAAGTACTGAAAGCAACATAATTTTATTCAAGCCCAGAGCTAGAAATGCCATGCACTAAACAAATGCAGGGGTGATGGTATGCATCTTATCCTCCATTAACACAGATCTAGAGAAGAAAGCTTAGGAGCCTCTTTTGCACAAATGAAGCTTGTGCACCAGGTTTTGTCCTAATTTTTCAGAAAGCTTAAGGAAATGTTGCACATTGGCAATGCCTCTGTTTTGCTTACCATATTACAGCTTTGTTGTCCCACGAAGTCAGTGATGCTTTAGGCAGAAGGAGATTTCCACCCACATGGAGTTTGCAGGAGTGTCACTGTGGGCTCTGCAGTGCTTCAGCATTACTTCCATAAATATATTGTCTCTTAGACAAGGTAGCACTGAAGAGGCTTGCAGATGGTAAGATGAGAAAAAATATTGTATAGCATCTTTGAAAATGTTAACAAGAATGAAAGAAAGAGAGAAGGAGAGAAAGAAATGGAAAACTAAAGTGAGTTTTAGAGAAAAACATCACATTGATTTTAAAGGTACATAGCAATGCTTCAGAAGCCACATCTGCCCCTCCTCATTTTATTAACATGAATGCCAAATTTTTGCATTCAGATCTAGATCATATTAGACAGGAAGACAGAAATATATTTGGAGGGCTGATTACCCAAAGTCAATACTTTGGTCTTTTTTGCTTATTGTAGGACCACTGTTCCCTCGCAATTATAAGTTAAAAAAAAACCCAGCCCCTAAAGTCCAGTCTGGAAAAGTCTGATCTTTATTTCTATCCTACCTAATTTTTTATTTAGTCAAGTTGTGAATTGCAAAATTCTCAAGTGTTTTGCATTTCAGGGGGAAGAAAAAATAAGGATACTTTTATAAAATAATATTCAGCATTGAAAAACACTTTTTGAGGTATTATTTTAGAACATGCCTCACAAGCCAGTTCTAAGTACCTTTACAAATTCTGTGCTTTATAATGAAAATTTATGTGCTTGAGCATAATCAGTCTCAGAAAAGGGAGAAGTTTCTGTCAAAATCTTGAGATAGTACAAATAGTTCGACTAAACACTGTTTGTTCATTTGGTTTTTTATAGGGCACAATAGAGATAGATAAAAAATTGTGCAGTATTTGTACATTTACAATAAAGTTTGCCACTGAATCAGAATAAAAAAAAAGTTGTTATGAGCTAATCAGATTAATTATTATTATACCACATGTGACCCCAAATCTGATTAAAATTTATTTATCTCTGCAAGTGACCCTTCATTGCTGTAGCCAAGATGCAACTCTGATCCAGTCATATTTCTTTCTCCAAGGTGCTGCTCCTCGTGGGGTTATTCTGGTGTTAATTGTATATAATGCATTCAATGATTTAGGAGAGGAAGTCACATTTTGATTCAGGCTTCCTATAAGTCTGCTATTTTTTGCCAGCTTCTTCTAAAAGTGTCTTTGCATCCTGGCTCTAGAACTGTGACTTTGCTTCCAAGCAAAGACAAGCAAAGATAGTATCTTCCTATCTCTCTGTGAAACATAACCTGCCGTGTCCCATGCAATAATTTATTTTCTTTTGTTTTGAAAAGGCAGTGGCTGGACTTGCTTGTTTGCACTTTCTGTGAATAGCAGACTAACTGCACTTTCTCAGTTCCTAAGTTCCATTCTTCCTACTTTGTTGTAGTGCATATTTTTTATTTCTCTGTTTTTCTTATCCTGTTCATATTCACCTACTCTTGTCTGGATCCTAATGGACTGTGCAATTTCTACAACAAAGATACAATTTGATTGGTCCTTTTTCAATTCTAAATTAAGGAATTGTAGCTATTCTTCACTCCTAGGACATCCATAGTGTGCACATTCTTTGCTTGCTACACAGTGTTCCACCTGTATAGGCATTCTTATGCGCATGGCTTAGTTATTTATCAGTCCCCTGGGAAGAAAATGTGGGGAAAAAATTCTGATATGATTTATTTCACAGATTAAATCAGCCCTCATTCTACACAAATAAAAATACACAGCTTTGTTAAATAGCAATTATTAAGATCGTTGATTTTTCACAGTTCTTCAACAAAGGGTGCAGAGAAACAGGGATGAATAGTGGCAGCAGCAGAGAGGGATGTCATAATTTCAAAGTATTGAAATAATGGTAAAGAATTTCAACAAGTCTACATGCTTGAAGGCTTTACAGACTTTTGGTGAATTTAAAGCTTATATTTTACAATGATACTTTTGGTTTTTCAACCTCATGACTTATAACAGAAGTTTCAAGATTTCCAAAATATTTATGCTATTTTTCCAAAATATTTATGCAAAAAAACAAAAAAAAAACAAAAAAAACCAAAAAAACAAAAAAAACCAAAAAAACAAAACAAAACCACCAAAAAACAAAACAAAAAATCCCCTGATTTTCCCTGTGAATGCAGCCTATTGCATTGTTTCAAAACTTCCAGATACTGGGATCAAACTATGGAATATTAGTAAAGAACAGAATGCTGCTGGTAATGCTAGTGAGGCAGACTTGAAAATGTAACCTCCCAGTTTTTCTCAGTGGCAAAGTTTGTGATTTTCTCAGGCATGACTGATCTTTTAAATGCTTTGTACTCATTTTTGAAGCCTGAAAGTTGGAAATACTAGATTCCCTCACTAAAATTCCCAAAAACACTTCAAAGCCAAACAAAAACCAAAACCAAGAGTGCAAAGTAGAAATTGTTGTACAGAATCTGCTTGAAACATTCAACTAAAACACAGGGAAAAATTCTGAACATTCCCTTTGGAGTCTTACTTCTTCATATTCAGTAGGACTGAGATGAAATCACAGTTTTAATTTCATTGTTTTCCTGTGAATAAATTTCAGCAAAAGCCATCCACCTCAACAAAGCAATAAAGATTTATGTCAGCATTATATAGGTTTGATGTTAAAATTATGAACTTTAAATCTCAGATACACAAGACTGAGCAGATTTAACACTTATAAACCTTTTAGAATATCTCAAAATGGCACCATTATTATACAATTATATCTTCAAAGTCTGAGGATTTCTTCCTTAAAAAATAACCCTCTGAGGCTGGATCTATAATTTTTAAAATTTTATTCAAATAATTTCCATATTAACTGGATTTGGAACTTATAAAACAACTAATACACTTATAACTATTGTAAGCTTTTGGCATATTTGCAAATGATTGCATATTTTAATATGCAGTCAATTCCATATATATTTTAATTTGCTACCATGAAATATTATTTATGTTTTAATATAAAAGGTACACGTAAATACAGATGCAGGAATCTTTATAAGACACAAATGAAGTCCATGGTGATTTTTTTTTAGCATACATCAGTATTGTGGATGTGGCAAAATGAAATTAGCACGGCATACTGGTTGATAAGGCATAATTGCATTAACTCCACAGACTCATAAATAAGTAAATTGTAAGCAGGCATTTTGTAACCTGATTAAGTCTTGACAATGTTGCAAAGGACTGAAATCCATTTATATATCTCTTAAAAGGTGTTGATTGCATTGGATAACCCTGCCTATTTTATCTGTAAGTTTTGGTCTACTTTCATTTGCCTAAAGTTTTGGGTTTGCTAATTGTATTTTTCAGACTGTTTGTTTTACTGTACTTCACCTGGGTTCATGTCAGTGTTTATGCTGTACCAGTACAACATGCAGCACTTTTAAGTGTTCTGCTCTTCATAGCTAGTAGCTCTAACCATTGTGACTTAACAAACACATCTACAGAGACACTAAAATATTCAGGAACTAAAAGTTCATCATTACTGATGACAGATGGAATTTTTGTGCACTTGTGGTATTTGCCATGTGTCTGTGACATTTTTTCCTTTAGCCTCTTCTGTTAAGGGTGAAGTTGTTTCTTAACCTATAAATACATGGTATATCAAATACTGTAAAATTAATCTAAGTATTTAATTTACATTAATAAATTAGAAGGTTTTTTTCTACGTCAAACACAATAGATAGTTTTTTAAGAGATATCCACTTCAATATTAAAGCTTACTAAATTAAAACCAACCATATAAGAGCATGGTTCAGTCTTTTGCTGTGGTCATTATTCTGTCCATACCAAAGCATATCAACATTTCCTTGCAATTTAGACATTTTATATGCTTTGTGCCCATAAACATAATATATTTTAACTATATGGGATGGGATGCAGTTAAACTTTTGTTTTAAATCTCTCAAATTTCAACTGTACAGCTGTGCCTGTGTGACTTTAATGAAGGCCACTTCCAGTCACGTTGGTTTTCTTAATTTGTTTTCTAGAAAACTATCTCTGATTTATTTGTGTGATATCTCTGAGGAGAATCTGATTTATAAACATCAAAATATAATACTGAATCTCATCATGACTTGCAGCTATGCATTGAGGCAGAGCACATCCTGGTTTGATGTGTAATTCTGAATGTCATATGGCTGCTGAAGTCAAAGGATATAGATAACTGTATGACATGAAATACAGTATCAGAGAGAAAAGGATAACAACCTGGTATTTCGTCAGATCATCTTCATTGCCTTGTCACCTTCATTACACTGACAAGGCAGGACCAATCTCTGGAATAAAGCAACGTCTTTCTTAAGGTGAGATGCATGACAGCTCTTTTTTAATTAACTTGTTAAAAGAGCTTAATATGCATGTATTGTTTCTGACAATTCTGGAAAAAGTTATCCTTTCAAAGCCTTTATTATGTTTTTGACTAACATTAGCAATTACTCTTAGACATTCTATATTGTTCATACACATTACTGAGAGTGACAGAAAAGATTGGTATTGTGACAATATTAATGACAATCATTACTGGGAAACTTTTAAATACCACAAAAAGGAGTTTGATATAAAACTTCAGAATGACATTCAATATATGTGCATCACAATAATAAGACTCTTTTCAAAAAGAAACTGAGGAATTGTTAGTGTATACAGATTTTAAGCAATGAACCATATGAAGCATTTAATTTATGATTTAGATGAGTACTCAGAAGCATTCATAAATGGATTCCAACAGGCATCTATGAATAATCTCTGCTGGTGTTGTGGTGGAATGAATCAAAGTAATCAGCTTGACAGTTTCTCCCTATTTTCATAATTTTGTTGTCATTTATTCTTCCTGACCCCAGTCTTGCTTTGTCTTGAATATTCGTGGCAAAACTGAAACATGACGTTCAGTATCAGCTGCTCCTACTGACTTGGAAAGTTGTCTTGGAGAATTGTCATAAGAAAAGGACTTTTTACTTAAATGCATTTTTCTTAATGACATCAGCACTAAGAGCAACATTTGAGAGTGCAGAGGGGTGTTCTTCTCAGGTGATACAGGGGCACATTTAATATCTTTTCAGTGTAGATTAATTCATTACACATATTGATCTGAAAATGAACAAGATGGCCCTTCCCTCATTTTCACCACGTAGCCAGAGTTGAAGGAGCTGGCATTCTCAGTCCACTATTTACAGGAAACTTCACTACAAGTTACATATGAGGGATTCATCTTCATTTTCATTTGCTCACCTCTTACTGTCTGACAAAAAAACTCAAAGATTCCCTTGACTATAATCCACACATATAAGAAATATTTCCAGTTCTCTCAAATAAAGCAATTAGAACTGCTATAGATCAATCTCTCAGTTTCATCCCAATGTATTTCAGAGTTTGCACTTTGCTTATATTTCACTTCATTTTCTGATAGATTTCCCATCTACTGGGCATTGGTTTTGAATAGCATATTTGATAATTCATGCTACACTGAACAGACAGTGATGTGGTGCTTGTCAGAAGGACTTTCTACAAGAGCACATGGTGACAGAATAAGGGTAAATGGATTCAAACTGAATGAGAGAAGATTTAGACGAGATATTAGGAAAAAAAAATCTTTATTGTAAGGGTGGTGAGGCACTGAAACAGGTTGTCCAGAGAATCTGTGGATGCCCAATCCCTGAAAGTGTTCAAGTCCTGGTTGCATGGGGCTCTGAGCAAGCTGCTCTAATGAAACTTGTCCCTGTCCACTTCGAGGGGCTTGGAACTGATTATCTTTATGGTGCTTTCCAACCCAGGCCATCCTGTGATTTTGTGACCTTACTCAGACTGTAGTAGAAGAGAAGAAAAATATCTAGGGGAAAAAATTAGTTTAAAGCAGAAGGGGGACTTATTTCTTCTCCTTCTCCTTCCCTTCTAATGAAGTTAATATGAAATATATTTAAACTAATTTTGTTTGTAATAACAGTTTCTCACATACAAATACTTCAGATAGAAAAAATTTTTTCTCATGTAGGATTGAAAAAAAATTTAATTTCAAGAATTACCCATGACAAATGAAAACATGAAAGTCCATTGGAGTTTTAGACTACAAACATTTCATGGGAACATAGGGGCAAGGCTGGAAGGTACCCTAGATGGTCATTGTGTCCAACCTCCTGCTCAAGGCAGCTGTCCAGGACCATGTTTGGTCACTTTTTTACTATCTTTAATGATGGAGACTACACAATCTCTTTGGACAAAAAGAAGCTTTTCCTTTCATGTAGACCAAACATCCTTTATTCCTACTTAAGAGGAATGCATAGTTTTTTTCCTCCAAAACACTGATTCCCCCTAAAGGAAAAAACAAATAGCTCCTCCTGGAAAAACATATTACTAACAGCCAGTTTTTTCCTGGATGTATCCTGATAAACAATCTTTCCAACTTATGTGTATAGAATTGTTTTGTTTTACTTTTTAGATGTGAATGGAACTGAACTGAGAGATGTTCTGTTAATGGAAAGTCAAGTTGCTGTGCAGTTTTTCCAGAGAAAGAACTTTGGTTTTACTTGCTCCTCCCAGATGTCCAGTAAAAGTAACTGGAATAATGAAAAAAATCATTAATTCATTAAATAAATGTACGTGCTTATGGCATCAGTTTTTCGTGCAAGATGAAGATTTTGTTAAAATATTTTTCCCAAATTAATTTAATTAATGCAGGGAAAAAGGCAATATACATAAAATTTAAGTTACTAGAAAGCAGTGCACTGTTCTAAAATTGTGAAAGAACAGAAACAGGTACAGGAATAGGAATAGGAATAGAAACCTGAAAAGTATGGCAAGAAGGATGAGGCAGCAAATATTCTCTAGGTATGAAACTATTTTCTTCAGTAAATCAGTCAATACAAAACATCCATTCTGTCCATTTGTTTTGAGTTGAATTTAATATCACCAGATGGAAAACCAAGAGACTTTCATAATCCAGGGAGTGTAAAATAAATGAGCAGAAATGCACTGTCATGTCTGACTTTTTAATTAAGACAATTCCTTTAAAAGGTCCCCACTATGTTTTCAATTTTTTTTAACGAGAGAGTTTTTCTTCTTTTTCAAAATCGCATTATTAAACACATTATGAATTATAGTAACAACATTAAAATATTTAAAAAGCTGTAGGAATTGTTGCATATGGTTGGACAAATCATCATTTTTTTACAATGATGGGGAATTAGAAGACAGTTTAGTAGAAAACTGGAAGTATATTATCAAAAGCCATAAGAAACAAACAAAAATTAAAATAAGTACTAACATCATTAGAGAGCAAAGCAGGAGTTCTGCTATGAGTTCAACCAATGTTTGAGCATATATGTGATGCTATGAAGGAATTGGGACAACTCACATGCTGAAAATGGAGTTCAGATATGACAGTTTGCAATGCTAAGGCCTGCATTTTTTTCTTCTCAGTTTTATCAACACACTTTAGCAACGCTGAAATAAATATTGTCCAGTCATGTTAAGTCTAGCTGTGACACTTCAGATAAATGTTTGTGGTATTTAAGGACACGTGCTATGGTGGCTGACATAGTTAAATATCGAGCAATATATGTAAAAGAAAAATAAAATAAAGAAATATTGGGGCAAACCCTAAAGAAGCAATATAAATACTTTCTCAGTAGGAAACAGGTAAAAATGCATATTGTCTGAGAGACCTTTAGGCAATAACATTACATGTCATCCCAGGAGCATCCCAAGCTTGCACTAAGACTACAATATGTAAGAGAGCTTTGTTTTAGATTGAAAATAGCTCAGTTTAGAAAGCTGTATTCAAACAAAAATTCTCTGGGATTTTGATAAAAGTTTGCCTAAGAAAACAGTATGAATTAGGAAAAAAGTAAACAGGATAAAACAAAGTCCTTTCTACATACTGCCTAAAATGTCTCATGTCCCATCTGAAATGAGTCACAGAGCTGGATGCTACAGAGCATCCTTTTAAGCATCCCCTTTAAGCTGGTATATCTGGGACAAACAGGTGGGCAACAGTGGAATTATGAGGTATGCAGGGACCAATAAAGCCTGTCATGAGGAGCAGCAGAGTGGTGGTGAAGGCTCCATGGCTCTCAGTTTTCCAGTCCCCAACGCAAAATCCAAATGTAGCCTGCTGTGGGACAGTAGACTGCATGTTAAGGACACTCCCACAAACACCCCCAAGGCTCCCCTAGTCTGCATCAGGGGATTTGTTGCTCTTAAGCATTTTTTTGTTTCATTTCACATAGTTCTGTGTTATTCCTTTAGGCTGGAAAAGATTCTCCACATAACTCCAGGGAGTTTCCTGTCAGCACAGAATTTCACAGCAAGAGTGGGGGCTCAGTAGTGACTGAGTTGAAGAGGGAGAGGGGACCTGTACAGGCAGGTCTTTTGGAACCACAGCTGGAGAGATGCTCTGGATGGCAGAGAGACCTCCTCTATCCCTTTTCAGACTTTTGGCTTTAATGTCATCAAACCCTTTTGTTCCTCAGCAAGCCAGTTTCTGTCCTCTAGTAAGTGCAAATGGTGGTGTCCATTAAAAGCTCTGCTCAGAATGACCAAGAGGAAGAGAAATTCTGCTTGCTACATTCCATATCTGTTTATACACTTCCAAAATTCTGTATGGTGCCTTTCCTAGATCCCCTGCTATTTACATCATCATTCACAGCTACAAGATACCTCAAATATATTTAATACACCACTTTGAACTATCAGACATGAAGCCTCTAATCTCTCCCTGTTTCCCACTTTTTAATTCACTCCACAGGAAAATTTACCATTCCTTACTCTCTGGGGTTTAACCCTCCATTTATTTGAGTGGAAAATGAAGCAAAGAATTATTTCAGGCTGTCAGCTACAGTATCTGTCACTAGCTTCCCACTCATCTCTTAATGGCTCAAGTAATTCCTGACTGAGTTCTTGGATTTTTATATATTTAATTTGCCTGTCATGATTTATATTTAATTCCCTTGCAACACTGTTTATTATTTTAATTCCCAATTTTTTAGTTCTGCATTTCTCTTGCATGTCTGACCACAAAGAAAGAATCATGGACATAACACTTAGAGATGTAAAACCTTAAAAAGTGGGGGAAAAAATAAAAGGACAAGTGTAGTAAAGTAAGCAATGAGGGTGATCAGAATCACTGGTTTTTTTTTATTCAGGTCTTTAAGCATTTCATGTTGACAGTAATGAATGGAGAACCATTTCAGATAAAGTAATCTCAAACCCCCATATATTTCAGCCTATTTTTGATTAATGGAGACATTTTCACAAATTTCACAATATCTTTCAAAATCTCTTCTTCTGAGCTTGATTTCGGTTCAGAAACTTTCAACAGGTTTTTTTATTTGGTTTGCTGTAATGTATTCTGCAGAACTCCTAAGTCTCTAAGAAGAGTACTCTTCACAGTAAGGACTGACTTCAGGTCAATGCTGCAGTGCTTCACAGTCAGCAAGCACTTACTCAAGAAGGAATAGTCCTCCAAGCATTCTTCACATTACACCTCAAAGGATAGTCAATCTCCTTGGATGAGTTTCACCTACCCACGATGTCCCTGCCTAAACCTGAAAATCAACAGTTTCCCTCTTTTGCTTAGTTGTACAGTTTTGTGGAAAGAATATTAAATAAAATACTGAGGCTACAATAGTTTTTAGATTCTTCCTTATTTTTCTCAGTTATTATAATGAACTTAATGCTACTTTTTGACAAATCAACTCTTCATTTTTTATAAACTGATTCACATATTGAATTATAAAGCTATAGAAAATTATATATAAAGATGTGATTCTAGAATGACCTGGATTAGAAGAGAAAAAGATTGCTTAGTTCTGAGCACCTATCACCAGAGCAGATCGCTCAAGTCCCCATTGAACCAGGCCTTAAACATTTTGACCCAGGGATGGGGCATCCACAGCTTCTCTGGGCAACCTGTTCCAGAACCTCATCATTCTCACAGTAAAGAATTTCTTGCTAATATCTAACATAAAACTACTCTCATTTTGAAGCCATTCCTCTTTGTCCTGTCACTATGTGCCCTTGTAAAAAATATTTTTCCATCCTTGTTGCAGGATCCCTTCAGGTACTGAAAGGCTTCAACTAGGTCACCACCCCAGATCGTGAAGGACATAAACCTGTTGGATTGGGTCCAGAGTGGGGTCATCAACATGATCAGAAGTTTGGAACATCTCTCCTGTGAGAAAAGGTTAGGAGAATTAGGGATTTTTCAGCCTGGAGAAGAGCTGGCTCCAGGGAGACCTTTTTTGTGCTCTTTCAGTACTTAAAGGGGTCTACAGGAAAGCTGAACAGGAAATTTGTACAAGAGTGTGTAGTGATAGGACAAGGGGGAATGGTTTTAAACTAGAAGAGCATGGATTCAACCTAAATATAAGGAAGAAGTTTTTCATAATGAGGCTGATGGAACCCTGGAACAGATCCTCCAGAGAGGTTGTAAATTGCCTTGTCCTGGAAACATTCAAGGTCAGATTGGACAGGGCTTTTAAGAAAGCTGGTCTAGATGAAGACGCTCCTGCTTATTGCTGTGGGGTTGAACTAGGTGATTTTTACATTTCCCTTTCAAGCCAAACCGTTTTATGATTCTGTTTTTATACAATGTCTCTGAAAACTCCTCACTGGTGACAGACCAGAGACTATATCACAGACTCTGGTGAGATCTGATCTGGAAAAATCCTTCACAGCTGCAAATGAATGTTTTAGGGCATTTTTTAAACATAAAAATATAGAAGAATTTTGGCTGAAAGCTCAAATATAATACTAGAAATAGTAATCTATTTGTTGAAAACTGATTTTGGAAGCCAGACCAGACAATGCCAGTTGAAAACCCTTTACAATTTTAACTCTGACTGCGCTATATTTCTACATGCTCTTTTGCAGTTTGTATTAGCTCCACTCACATCTGAGCAAAGGAAAAATACACAACCATAATTTTTTAATTATTGTTTATCAGTATGTAAATCATGTATTACCCAGCTCTTGTGACCATTCAAAGACTAGTGGAAACTGTCTGTTCAGTTTTCATCAGAGTTAGTGTAATTTTGTGGTATCTCAGCAGACAGAGGATGGAAATAGAAGATAATTGTGTCTGGCAGGTTTCATTAAAGGTATTGCAGCATGTAAGTTAGGAGTAAGTTACTTGCCTCAGTTCTACACAAGTTCAATGAAGGGGGAGAGGTGAGTTCCGTCTATGAAAACTGGGAACATTAGACAATTACATTCCCAATTCAGATGGGCTGAATTAGGAGACAGAGCTAGAAACACGTTGGTTTACATATACCCTTCTTTTCCAGTTTTCTTCCACACCTAGTGTAACTTAGCCACCTTACATCAATCAATGTTTTACAGAGCAATTTGGATACCAGATACGTCACATGAAAAATCTGCTTCTATCAGCACTAACATAGTAGAGTTTGACAAGATCTCTTGACCTGAAACACTATTTCAAAATAACTCATTTTTTATTCCTTTGAGTGTATGTCCAACAGTAGATTCTACTCTGGCTTTTAGACATTCTTTTCATTGACTGCACGGGAGTCCAAGCATGATATCACCTTCGGATTTCAGACCATTATGAATTTAGCTACCCCATGCTGCATACTGAATCTTTTTCTTATGTTTTCAAATTCTTTAATGAGTTTCCTCTTTAAAATAATAAAAATAAATTACACATAATTATCAGCAACATGTAAAAATCTCGTCTTCGCTTCTATTTTAAATAGTTTCTTTAGTGTGAAAGCACACTAATAGGATGAAACCACCTGAGAAATAATATTTTTTCTTTGTTTTTAGGAGCTCTCAAAAAATCCCACTTGTCTGTATATATTTGGGTTTATTTTAGCTTTTATGTAAAAATTATTTTGATCATGGCACCTTATCAAATTAGTGTTTAACTTCCATCATAGAAGTGTTACTTTGTTTCATGTAATGAGAAATCTCCCACAGAGAAGGATTCGTAAATGAAGAGTGGCATTCATTGCAAGAAATCTGCAGATGCAAATAGAGTCAGTCTGTGTTGGTATTCCATAAATATGCTCTTTTTTTTCTTCAACAGAAGAGTTGTATTGGGGAAAACCATGTAATACAATAAAATAATGAGGAGAAATTAAGCAATTTTTTTTAATTTAAGATGATAAAATTTTATAACGGCATGCATCCTTCCTTGCTGACAATTAAAGGATTTTATGAAGTTCTGTAAAATAGAAATCAACATGAAGACAAACATATTTTGGAAGATTGTTTTATTTTGAAGCTGGCTTTTATTTTCAATATAGTGTAAAGAAAGAAAGGAAGAAATCATCTTGCTAACCCTTGGTTTCTAATTGATATGGAGGACAGCTTTGCCAGTGTATCATGAAGAAAACAGAAATTGAAATAGTCATCTCAGCTTTAATTCAACAGACATTCCAGACAATCCATATTGGTGTTTCTAAAACCATGGAATTTTTGTCACTGTTTCCTACAATGTTTTAAAGGGTTCATATTAATAAGAGTAAAGTATGAAAAGTAAGAAGCATGAGAAATATATTCTTATTTATAATACCAATTTATTACAAAAAGAAAGGGAACTGCTGCAGTAAAAGGAAATCACTCAGGTCTTTGTTTGCAGTCAGTATAAAGAAATAGGCACTCAGAAGTAGTTTTGTCTCCTACTAGGATAGATATCTTATGCAGTTCCAAATATGAAATACATTTTAGATAATTAAAGTCAATGGATCTTAATTAAATTAATTGTTTGAAAAATAATATTTTAATTAAATTTCAGGTTTTTTGAGCACCCTATAGGCTAATTGAATGCCCTCTAAAAATAGTCTTCTATGACCTGGTAACTAAAAGAAACATAACTATTTACAAAAGCATCTTCTATTTGTTTGTAATTTTTTTAGCTATCACTCGTTTCAACTGTAGACTCTGATCAGCAGTTTTAAAATTTTATATTTTTTGAAATAACATATGACATCTTTTAAATAATGTGAGAAAAATATATACATATATATTAATTCTGAGTTATCTATTGACAGTGTTTTATATAAACTCTCTTCATGTAAGTAGTATTTACTGACTTTAATGCTGTGAAATGCCCATCTCCAAGTGTGGATGATGTGAGCTGTCTTGTCCTAGTGAAGCAACAAAATCTTAGAAGCTGAGTTGGTGCCTAATGAAGCTCTTGGATTGCTCCCAGGATCAAATCTCAAATTTCAGCCATACTGGAAGACATGAACAACCAGGAGTTACAAACCTGGGAGTTATTTGTTAGGCTTCTTCCCATTCTTTAGCATTTATTGCTCAAGGACAGGATAGAACCTTATGTCCCTATCCTTTGTCAATGACTCCGCTTGCTCCCTAGAAAGTACAGACATGCTACTGCCCAAAGTAAAAAATCAATTCTCAGATCAGATTTGAGAACCAGGCACTGAACAAAGTTCATAATGTTGTACCCTCTTTTTAAGAAAACCATATTGTTTTAATGAAAAGACTGCTGAGAACTAGGTCTATTTTTTTATTGTATCACCACTAAAAACTTTTATCAAATCAGTGATTTTTATGTAGTTTTTGATCCCTTTGTTGATATTTTCTGCTAAGATGAAGAATCCTTCCTTAAAGTATTGTTCAGATGATTCATGTTCATCTTGTATATGAATTTGTTACTAATAAATGAAACAAATAAACCGGAAAACCAATATTGCAACCATGAAAATAGGGAATAATATTTTACAATGAAGAGAAAGAATCTGAAATGTGTGAGAGTTTAACTAGTTAAACTGAATTTTTTTCAATTGCAATCTATTTAAATAAAACTTTAAACAGTTCTGGACAACTAACACCAATTTTCTAAGGAATAATATAGAATAAAAAAATAAAGAAAATGAAGGGAATATTAGACATAGATGGAAACTGGTGATGTAACCTCACAACAAGAGGCCAGTGGCAGCAGAAAAACCAATATATATCTGCCAGGAGAAAGTAAAAAATAAACACTATGGAAACAGAGAGAAGACTGAAGGTCAGATATTTTTATTGATTGCTGGTCAGAAATACCCATTTACGTCAATGCAGATTTCTACCTGGAAGAGGACAGGCACTGAATAGCTAAAGCACAACTCTCACTGTGATGCTGCTCCGCTGAGGGACTTGCTCCATGCAGTTACATATTGTTGACGTATGAGATCACTAATCATTCCCATACTCTGGCACACAGAGCTGGTGAAAGATACAACCAAGGTCATCCTTACGACTCTGAGAATGGTATTTTTCAGCTCTCCAACCTCCAAATGTGCAGCAAGGTCCTGCAAGTTTTTAAAGTGGAATACAAAATCCTTCCTGCAGCTTTTTAAATGAGAAGATTTAGCACCTCCCTTATTCTGGAAGTGGAACCTGATATTTTGACAGCTCTTTGCATGGTTGCAGGAGATATCTGCCCTGATGTAAATATAATTGTAATGTTCTCCATTTGTAAGCCTCTGAACAACCTCTGTTTATATAAGCATAGTGGTTATAGCTTTAATGTCAGCTGAAAGTCAAATTCTCTAATAATTTTTCCATGGATATGTACACAATTATAAGAAAATCCTTGAACAAGGAGTAACATTATATTGTAAAAGTAGATGATTATCAGGAGACAGAGAATGGATAAGGTGAGCATGTGACAGCAGAATCACAGAACAGGCTGGTGTGGCAATGAGTAGATTTTTGAATGTTCTGATAACTGTTTATCTTAAGCATTTATTCAAATGCCTTTCATGCTCTTGTGAATCTTCATTAAGAAGTCAAAACATGTTTGTAATATTATCTTTTTCGTTTACAGTGTGTATGAAGAGATTCCATAATGTGACATACTTTCTCATTTTTGCTAGATCATTTATTTTTGTGTTTTACTGCAGTGGTAAATGACTTCTTCAGCAAAGTTACAATTAGTATCTCAAAATTATTTCCCGTTATATTGATTAGGTCTTTTCCATCTAATTTGAGCATTCTGCTAAATACGGAGTGTAAATACAATAGAAAGATGAAAATAATAATGCAAGTAAATATATTTAGGTTTACTAATATGGAAGGCTTTTTTTTTTATCTGTGGTGAAGTATATTCTGGTAATTTACACAAGAGTCCAATTCCGTGATTAGTGGAAATCAAGTAGTTCTGCTACATATGCCTTTGAAGAAATTAGTAGAGAATACAACAGAGAATGAAATCTTGGAAGGGCAGGAAACGTAGGAGGAAGAGTCCATGTGTAGTATAGATTTCAGTGCACTGCTGCTTCAGGGAGGCTGATTAAACAAGAAAGGTGAAGGATTTGACATGAATCAAGTAATTGGATAAAACAAAAAAAAGTAAAGGGAAGTAGAATATAAGGTAAAATAATCCCCTTCTGTTAAGAGTGGGAAAAAAAGGAAGGAAAAATATAGCAAAGGTAGAGTAAAAACTCAGGGTCTTATCTCCTGCTAAGTAGAAAAAAAACATTTATATTAATGAGGACTTCTGCTTAAAAATTGATGGCATTTTCTTGCCCACAGTAAGAATTGTTAAAGTACCATCAATAGCAAAGAACAAAAAGAGATTAGGTCATCACTCAGGAGGTTACTCTAGATCCGTCTCAACCTTTTTCAGTGGTGAGTGGCAAAATCCCCTCACCCTCAGCCATGAAGAATTGGAGTTATTGCAAACCTCTGCAGATGGCTTTTACATTCAGAATTTATGCTTTTAACAGCCTGCATCCCTTACAGGTTGCAGACATATGATCCATGAGATCATTTTCTTTCATCCATCACTTTTTCAAAGTCTCAGAATCATAGAATAATTCAGGCTGGATGGGGCCCCACAAAATCATTAAATTCAACCTGCTCTTCAACTGGTTATTTTTATATTTAAATATAGTTTATCATTTAAAAATATTGTGAAAGTCACCCAAAAATAGCCAATGCTCAGGTAAGTCAAATTCCCTGAGCACCACTGTTAGTATACGTAAAGATATTGAAGAAAATTCTACCCCAATACACATATTACATGGCTTGAGGCTGATTCTAGTACTTGGATGATTATACAAGAAAATTTGGTTTGATTCTGGATAGTCTAAAAATGTAAACTTTTATCTAATTATATAAATAGCCAGAGACCTTAACATGTCTGAACTAGGTTTACAGGAAGCAAAAAGCCTAATAAGGTTTGTTTCTATCTACAGGGTGCATTTCTGTCTATAGGATATATTCCTACTTACATGCCTCCTACTGCCACAGAGGGATGGAGAATGAGTTTAAAACACTTCATCTCCTTCATGCGCTTTCAGGAGTGTGAGAGACAGTCCAAAGATTCCTCATCTGCCTCGTGACCGCCATCAAGGACAGACACTGAAGCCCCACCAAGGACTGAGACCCTTACAATTCTAACATAGGGGCGCTGGCCTGACTGAAGTGGGATGTCTGCCAAGTGTTGCCTGCAGGTGTGTTTGCTGGACAAAGACTAGTTTCCCATGGGAACCAGTCCTGAAACAATGGGCCCTGCTCACTGCTGGGACTGCTTTGTCCTGTTTTGGAACTGCACTGTCTGTATTTGTTCTCAACAGACTTATTCTCCACTGTCCTGTACCTGTTCCTTCGAAGTACCATCCTGTTCCCCCCACGGTGGAAGACTATAAAAGAACCCTGAGTTAACCAAAGACTTGGAAATTCTCCCTGACGTGACAAGACAGATCTATTGAACACGAGGATTTAGTCTCTCTCTTGGTAACTATTCCTCCACCTCTTTCTCTCTCTCTCTCTCTCCTTTATCTCCTTTCTAATCCTTCTATCGCATTTGCTGTGGGCACTCAATAAAAGGTGCATTTGTTTTGATAAATACTGAAATCCCCTCTGTGTTGTTTTTGCACTCTGAGATCAGTTAATGAACCATCACGACTCCCGCTTGTATTAGCAGTGTGACAAGGAGCTGCAGCTTCCTTCAGGGCACATTCACCTGCTCCTGTGTGTGATCTAGCATGGGCTGCAGGTGGATCTCTGCATCCCTCTGGATCCCCATGGGCTGCAGGGGCACAGCTGCCTCACCATGGGCTGCCCCATGGGCTGCAGGGGAATCTCAGCTCTGGTGCCTGGAGCAGCTCCTGCCCCTCCTTCTGCACTGACCCTGGTGTCTGCAGGGCTGCTCCTCTCACCTTTCTCACACTTCTGTCTCCAAGCTGCTGTGTGAACTCTTGAGAATATCTTTTGTCAGAGATGGCATCAGAATTGCTGATGGGCTCAGCTTTCTTTAGTGATGGGTATTTTTGGAGCCCTCTGGAATGACTGTGCCTGGCAGGGGCAGCCCAAAGTCTTTTCTCACAGGGGCCATTTCTGCAGCACCCCACTGCCAGCATTTTGCCATGCAAACCTTAGTGGCTGCTGCAAATGGACAAGAACTTAAGGTAAAGTAGGTAATAGAATTTTTTTAAAATGACACCTCAAGATTTTCCTGGAATTCAACAAAGGAATCAAGAAAAATGACACATTTAATCGCCAACTGATATTTGCAAACATGTTAGCTATTAGGTATACTGTTTAATGTTATCTTATTTTAATAAGCCTAAAAGAAATGAAAAAGAAAATCCTTCTGGATTTTAATTTCCTTTACTGCATTCCTTTACTTTCCTTCCTGCCACCTATGACACTGAAGTTGCCATTTCAGTAATTACAAAATTACAGATTTTCTGTCTTGTGCTTTAATTTCCTCATTAGACAACCAGGTGTCTCATAATTTATGTAGAACTGATTGTGCTAGAAACTTTCCTTGGAGATTTTGCAACTGTATGGAAAAAAATTTGATATAAGATGCAAATCTGAGCTTATTAGAGTTACAATCTACTAGAAATTTGCAAGACTGATTACAAACTCCTTGAGTGGCCTTCATCAATTTAACAACTATTAAAAGTCCAGCAGAGGGAATATGAAAAAATTTCTTAAAACAGCAGGTTCATTTCCTCTTGCTAGATAAAATATTAGACTGATTGACGTGAAGTAGAAAAAGTGACTTTCTCATTAAATTTTCTTATAAGAATACCACATACATATAATAAATTCCCCCCTTCTTAACATCCCCTACTATTTAATTAATTTAGGTGTATATCGAAACATTGGTTATGAATTATAAAATCTTGAAATTTGTTTTTGTCATAGAGCAAAAACACATAGGTGCACGTAAGTGCAAACATATATCTAAACATTTTTCCTTTTCCTTCACTGAAGTAGTTTCATAGCAAATGTGAAAGAATTTGTGATTTTGATTATTCAATATTATTTTGAAGCCAGTTTCCAAAGAGAAAAAAAATCTGAATGAAAGGCACACAAGGATTGTGTATTGCTAGGAAAACAGAGATAAACTATCAGAAGATTGAATTTTTATTTAAATTTTTGTTTTAAATTTAAATTAAATTTAATTTAAAATTTTAATTTAAGCTACTTTTTAAAAAAAAACCTTTGTTTTATAAGAGCATTTTAAAATTTTCATAAAGTTCTTGATGACAAAATTTACTGTTAGAGCTAACAGTGTTAGCTCTAACACTAATTGGAAACTAATTAATCAGCAGTCAACATTTCAAAGTACAGATGAACAATATTCTCATTAAATATTTTTAGAGTATTCTAATTATTTTGAATAAGTAAGATGTTGAATAGGTTTTACTATATAGGCAGAAAATACAGACAAAAATGGAGAAGTCGATTAATTTTTTGAAATTAATTATAGACCTGGTCCTATAGATTATGTAGTGTAATAAATGAATTCACAACAATTCATAATACTGTAGCATTATCAACAAGTGATTATTTTCTATGTTAATTTATCTTAGTGAAGCAGATTTTAAATTTTAAAATATTTTTTCTAGTGAAATTTTGCAGGAAAATGGACGTTATGATGTCAGAAGACACAGAATTTTCATCATAAAAAAGAGTAAACTGCGGTTCCTTATGCTCAGACTAGCATATTAACTTGTCTGTATTTTCTGCATATTCACACCTTGTTAGCAAAATCTACATTTTTACATGGGATATTCCCTTCCAGAGAGGAATGAGGAAGGTAAAGCTGGGTTAATATGGGGGACATTGGTTGGTTGGTTGGTTGGTTGGCTGGTTAGTTGGTTGTTTTTTGGGATTTTTTTTGTTTGTTTTGGGGTTTTTTGGTGGTGAGGAATAGTGTTTTGTGTAACTTTATGTAAGAAATGGAGGAGGAATAGCAACAAATGTGGCACAGAGATGATGTAGTGACATCTATAGGACTCCAGCAACAGGAGGTGTCAGTGTTTTTCTTCTGCTGGATCATTATTCATCCATTTATGTTTCTGTGCAAACCAAATGGGTAATCTAACAATAAAAGCTTTCTCAGCCAAAGTCAATTCTGTTCCACGGAGATTCCCTGCATTGCCTTTCATCCTGTGGAAATGTGCATACAGTATCAGCATACAGCATTATCCTGAAAACCCCTGAATGCCCACATGCACCTGAGCATGCTCAGAAGCATTTCAGAAGCAGGTGTCTGAGAATGCCAGCATGTGGAAGTCACAGCTTTGTGGGTAGCACCAGCCTTGGGCAATGTTTGGTACTCTGGAGCCTATGCTTCTGCTCAGATGGCCAAACACCTGGAGGAATGTGCCAAGAGGGAGCACAGGACAATCCTCTACACCACTGCAGACTGGGAACATAGGGGACTGGAAAAAGGTCTTGGGGTCCTGGTGGACAAGGAATAGTATGTGAGTTAGCAATGTGCCCTTGCAGTGATGAGGGCCAAACTTCATTGCCATAAACATAATCAGCTGGGTAAGACAAAGGGACTGTTCCCCACTATTCAGCACCTACTGAGCTGCATTTGGCTTTCCATGTCCAGTTTTAGTCCACCAATCATAAAATGGATCAAGTGTAGCAAAAGACCACCAAGATGATTAGGAATCTGGAACACATTACATATGAAAAGTGACTGAAGGACTAGGGTAAAAGGGGGATAATTACTGTCTTTCATGGCCCTAAGGGGACCTAACAGGAAAAACCAAGGCATATTCTTAGGCTATGTTGGTACCATTCAAGCTTCTGGAAGTCTTAGGCTGACATAAACCAGCATTCATGTTTTCCAGTGAGAAGAAAAATGGGAAAGTAAATTGTTACATTTCAATTTATTTCCTGGTGATAAGGGAAAAGGGTAAAATATGACACTTTAATTTTGCCTTTTTTTATTCTTTTACAGGAAAAGAAATTATAGAAAGAATGAAATTTACATTTTGAATTTACTTCTCAGAGACAATCTGAGTTACATATTCATGCTAAAACTTTCTTTAACCTGGATTTGCACAGAATGAAAAAAAAGAAATGCAGATGACAACAGGCAGCAACCAAAACCAGATGCACAATCATTTTCTTGTAATAGTAACAAAATCACACAGAAAATAAGGCAGGATTTAAAAAAAAAAAAAAAAAAAAAGGCAGTCAGAGTATTTCTACAGGCATTTTTCTGTCCAAATTATTTTATATTCTTTTTTTGTTGCCAGACTGATGTGATTAATGAAACAATGGAACAGCTGAAACAATAACAGGCATAAGTGGGCAAACAGATCCTGGATAAGCATCAAAAAGGCTAAGATTTCAATTTTTCTGTTATTTTACCCATATATAATGGTATGCTTAGGGACTTACAGGAGTGTATCCAATGGAGAAGATAGAGGTATCAGACTAAAAGACTGCATACATCTTGAAGAAATCAAAGTCAGCAGACTGGAGATGCCCACTGCAAAATCTAAATAATCCTGTCTCACCAGTATGTGTGAGTCCTACAGCTGTATAAAATGCATCCTTGAAACAGAAGTATGAAGGTTTCTGTGTTAATTCACTATGCAGAAATGACTTGGTGATTATAAGAACATGCAAATCTTGTAAGTATTTCATTATCAGACAACCAGTTCATGAATAAACTTTCACATTTCTGCAAAGAATTGCTGGTAGCCTTGTTTTTCTGAGAATTTTTGAACTAAACCATTCATTTAAATACACAATGTACTACCTCACCTTCCCTTAGGACGAAACTCACCCTCTGCAGAGGACTTGCACAAGGTGATGCATCACTTAAGTCATGTTTATGCCCTGTTTTTTCAGTTGTAGTGAAACTAAATGGTGTGTAGAATTTTGCACTGTAGAATAAGAATTCTAATATAGAATGAGAATTACACTCATTATCCAAATGATTCTCTGAAAAATGTTTGTAAATATCTGCAGGCTTCTTCAAATTGGAGGACCATAAAGAAGAAATATTTTATTCAAAATCATTAATATTTCTGACCATATTTTATGCTTTTTTTTTCTTATCATCTCTTTTATCACTTCTCTGTTAGTTAAGTAAGAAAAATCCTCTCTCTCAGTTACCCTATCAACTTTTTCACCTGTCCTCTGCATTTTTGCCCCACACTGCAAGGGGCAAAACATGCATCCACCTGTTCTCATCTTCCAGAGATTATTTATCTTTACTTTCCTGGTCCTTCATACTTTATTACTTGAACAAATTAAGCTTCCAGTCATTGCCATAAGTGATAATTTCATACTCTTGGTCAATATTTGATGCTAGTCTACCCAAGCTCATGTTATGCTTTCACTCAAACTCTATGACCTCTGTTAATCATTCCAGATATCTACAAAGGTACTTCATTTTTTTTTAAGTCCTCCTCTGATCTGCTCTTTGATATCTATATTGCTGAGGTTATGGCCTCTCATGTATATATCTATATCTCTATCTCTATCTGTCTATATCTATAATGTTTAGGCACAGTGCAAATATGTTCAAGTTCTGTCCTGATGCGAAGCTGACTGTACATAAGGCATCTTAGGGATATTTGTCCTATGAGTACAGCATGTTCCTTAAGCTGTTTTTTAACTGAATAAGTTTTGCTAAGAAGTAGGGTAGGTTGCTCACATAGATCATGATATGCAGTTGCTTGCAAATGTTCTTGAGTGGGTCTAAGAAATGAATAGGGCTTTTCCCCCCGCCCCTTATCACCTCCTGTAAACTTCTGCATTTATTCTCTTTTACCTTCTTTTCCAGTTTCCCTACATTGTGTTTTGTCCTTAGATTGTAACTGCTTTGCCCTTGGATTGCAAGTGGCTGGAGCAGAGGCCATGATTTTGCTTTTGGGGTTTTTTTTTGTGTTTTTTTTGGTTAGTTTTTTGTTTGTTTGTTTTGGGGCTTTTGTTGTTGTTTGTTTGTTTGTTTGCTTGTAGTTATTTTTTCTTGATTTCAAAAATTTTGGTGTACACTAATACAACAGGAGTCCCCTCAATTGCTCTGGTTCCTTGGAGTTCTAGCTACACAAATTCAGAATAAAACACATCACACTGAATATTAGTAATGAGCTAAAAAAGATTTGCAATCCAAACAAGATTTTACTGGTTATTCTGCACTGCTTCTCTGATTCCAGTCAGCGTTGAGTCTCCTCATCTAGAAATAAAGCTCTTGCAGGGAAGTGCCACTAAATTGCATAGCTGTGGTTGAAGGAAGATGGCCTGAGCATTTCAGTGCCAAGTCTCAGATGCCCATTTGAGGCATCTTTGCAGCAGTACACAAAGCCATAATGCACTCCTCCCCAATGTGGGCAGGGTGGCAGCCTGTGGCCGAATGTCTCAACATGCCCTCACATATTAGCACAGCCCCAGCAGCTGTTAAACTTCATGCAGGGCTGGGAGCAGGTACTAATGCCAGTATGAGGCAACAGTGGAAGGCATTTGACAAACTGAGTTTATGGCAGCTGTTTGCCAGACAGAATTCCAGCCTGATTGTTTACAGCTCGAACAATTGATGGTACTTCAGATCCAAAACTATAAAATGACTGGACAGCTTCTGAGGAGCCCTTTTTACTGACAGGATGCAGCTGCTAAATACACATACAGCTCAAAAAACCCAGCAGATTTTAGCACCAGCTCTGAAATGAAACAAAACAAAACCATAGCTATTGGGTTCTTTCAATTATATTTCCTGTGGCACTTGAAGATATTGCTTGTACGTACCTTTTGGCTACCACACAATTGTAACTGTGAGACAGTGGTGCAACATTGACAGAAGTTGTATACATCCCCAGAAAATGTTAGCCTGCTGCCTTAATATTCTGCATAAGTGAAGTAATTCAAGTGTAACAAAAATTGTCTGGAACCACAGCCTTCTGGAAAGAATCTGTATCAGGATCCAAATCAGATCCTATTACAGACACACTTAGAAACAATTCTATATATTGGACCAACTGGTGACTGTCTCATTGCCTCATCACAGAACCACAGGATATTCAAAATTGGAAGGGATCATTGATTTTAATTCTTCAGTTAATGGCCCCTACAAAGATCAAATCTGCAACTTTGGCATTATTAGCACCATGCTCTAACCAACTGAGCTCATCTCAGGATAAATAGGTCACTGAGAAATATATGGCAAAGATTTTGGGGCAAAAAAACATACAGTGAAATGGGATGTGACTGTTATGTAGAAACACCCCAAGAGTACCGCAAACAACAAGTTGAGTAATGTTCTCTGCTGTTATCCTTGTTGGTACAAACTGATTTTTTTTGCAGATATAATGTTTGTATCTGAAAAAAAAGCAGCAGAACGTTCCCTGCGAGCAAGAGAAGAATCTTTGGGCATTTTTTCTTTTTAGTGTGGTGTATTTTCTGAGAAGAAAGGTAATTTAAAAAGTAGTACTGTCATGAATATTTGCCAAACCAAAAATGTTGACCTAAGACTAATTTCCCAAATGTCATGAGCTGAATCAAAACCACATTGTCTATATCTTGGGAGAGGAATCTAAGCTAGTATCAACAACTGTTGTTCACAAAATGTCATAGAGACGGAAAACCAGAACCATTAGTACAAATATATGTACTTTCTATGTCCAGTTATCACTAACACTTAACTGAATGAACAATTTGTCATTTGCAAGGAGAATAATCAGGGAGAATACATTCTGAGTTATCTGATGAATATATCCATATATATTGATCCAAATCCTGACTCTGTATGTTGCTGTTCATTTGATCAGAAACAGAGCTTTAATTTTCTACTACAATTCACCGAGAGCTGTGTGTCTAAAACTACCCTTAGAATCTATTTCCTACCAATCAATTACACTTTGTGGTGGCGAGCTGTTTCTCTACTACAAAAACTATGTGCAGGAGATGTGTTATTGAAGGCAAATCAATGAGTTAAGTTCTGCTAATATTTGACTGTATATTCATTAGGACACTCAATATATGTGCAATCTTACTATTTGAAACAAATAAATGTATATGTAATAATAATTTAGAATGAATAAAAATATTGGGAAAAAAATCCAGCAAGCAGTTTCATATCATAGCATAGAAGCTTAGAGGTTTTTTCCTAATATCTAATCTAAACTAGCCCTCTTTCAATTTAAAGTAATTTCAGCTTGTCCTGTCACTACATGACCTTGTAAAAGATCCCTCTCCAGCTCTCTTGTAGCTCCCTTTAGGTACTGGAAGGTTCTTTAAGATCTCCCTGAAGCCTATTCTCCAGGCTGAGCAATCCCAGCTGTCCCACCCTCTCTTCCCATGAAAGGCTCTCCAGCCCTCTGTGATCATCCTCATGTCTCTCCTCTGCACTCACTACTGCAGGTCCATGTCTGTTTTATGTTGGAGACCCTAGGGCTGGATGCAGTGCTCCAGGGGGATCCCATGAGAACAAAGTGGAGGTGCAGCATCACATCCCCAGATGGGATGGCCACACTGCTTTTGATGCAGCACAGGATAAGATTGGCTTTTTTGGCTGCAAGTGCACTTTGCCAGCTCATGTTGACCTTCTCATCCACCAATACCCCCAAACTGTCGGAAGTTACCCTCAACACATTCCAGGGCCCTCTAAGACTGCTTATGCCCTGCTGTGTTGTCTCTCCAATAGATGTTGGGGTGACTGAAGTTCCCCATGACGACCAGGGCTTGTGAATATAGGTCTGCTCCTACCTGTCTGCAGAGGGCTCCATCCACTCATTCTTCCTGGTCAGGTGGCCTCTAGCAGATCCCCACTATAGTGTCCCCTGTCCATGCACTCCCTTTAAGCCAGATCTAGAAACTCTTGGTTGGCTTCTCATCCATCCCCGGGCAGAGCTCCATGCACTCCAGCTGGTCATTGACATAAAGTGCTACATCACCTCCTCATCTCTCCTGCCTATCCTTTCTAAAAAACCTGCATGAATAAAAAAGGACTGATCTTCTAAAACTCCTAATTAAAATAATTTTTTTCAATGCTAATTTATACAAATATAATCAATTAAATCCAAATCAACTGTAAAAATTTTAAGGACTGCATTTCACAGCAGTTCTAGTGGAATAGATTTTATTTGAAAAAACATCCTGGAATCTGACACAGGTTTGGTGAGCTTGGAAAAAACAAAGGAAAGAAGAGGAACATAAGACTGTATGATTATCAGGACAAAGCGAGTCTCTGAAATAAATTATTGCCTTGTAGAAAGGCAGAGGGATAAACAAAAACTTGCTTTGTATTGCATTTGTTTTATGATAAGTAATAGCAAAGACACTAGATGACAAGGTGATAGCTTGTGACTTTCAGAGTTATAAACAGCAGCCAATTTCAGTCTCTTTCAGGCAGTTTATAGACTAACAGAATTATGTAAAATGAGAAGGGCCTCTGGAGGTCATCCAATCCATATTGCTGCTTGAAGCAGGCTCAGTGGGTCAGGTTGCTCAGGACATTACTCAGCTGACTTTTGAGTATCTCCAATGATGTAAATTCCACAATGCCTCTGGGCAGGCTGCTCCAGTATTTTGCTATTCACATGATAAAGTCTTTCTTAATATCTAAGAGGAATTTTCCTTGCCCAAAATTGTAGTTTTTGCCTTTTCTCCTTTTACTTTGTGCTTTCAAGAAAAGTCCAGCTCCATTTCCTGTGCCCTCCTGTTAGGTAGCTGAAGACAGAACAAATTGTCTTTCTTCTTATGACCTTGTAAGTGTGCCAGCCCTGCAGAACACGAGTACCTTGATCCTGGCCTAGAGATTGCAGCCCATGACATGGAAGCACATGCTTTAAGATGATTTTAAGCCTGGGTAAACCTGAACAGAACGTTGAGCATATATCCTGTTGCCAAACAAGGACTGCATGACCACCAGTGTGCACAGGGTGCCAGCTACACAACTCAAATTGTTGGCAGACAACTCATGCTAAATGCAAAAAGAGCAGATTAAACACACTGCAGATCTGCGGATCAGCTTGTACATGCAATGAATAGTTGCCTAGGATTTCTGGGAGCCATGCAGCCTATTCAAAATTATTACTACTGTAAATGGGCTGTTTGGCATTGAGGAATCAAGCAGGATCAATGAGAGAGCTATATTCACTTTGTTCCACTTCACTACATCTTCATCTGCCACCTATCATTGCTGTGGGTGATTAAAGCTGAAAGAGCAATGCAAAAAAAAAAAAAAATTACATGATTTACAGTTGTTTTTATTTCTATGCAGAAGCTTCATCTGAATTACATCCTTCTGTGTGGCTATATTGCTTGATGGAATTTGTCTACATTTGCTTTATGTTCTGAATCCTGGATATGCTGCTTTAGTATCATAAGAACTTGTTTATTTTATGCATAACACAGTCAGAGAATGGACACTATAGCATTGCATATAATAGTGGAAAAATGCATTTTATAGGCAATATATGGTCACATAACATTTCCAAGTTAAATAGTTTTTCACCTATAATCCACTCACCTGTTTTATACCTACCCATTATGATTTTATTTACATTATAAATTTTCAAATCACAGTTAAGCCCATAGATAACCCTCAACATTGAGAATTCCAGCACAGACAGTTCACATATCAAAGAAACAGAACATTCAGAGTGGAGAGGACCATTCCATATAAACAGTGTTGATACAAATCACATCATGGAAAAATATAAACATATTTTATCCTGTGGAACAATAAAGAGACAATGAATATGCATTTTTGATAATGCAGCAAAAATTGTGATAATGCAGAATTTACATAAAGCCCTTGAATGACAGCAATATATATATAATATCATTCAATTTTCTGTTATGTGTACACATACATATATAAAAACAGTTATTGCTACAATATTGTCTGCATGGTGTTTTGGTCTTTATTGTAATTTGGTTCTTGTGATACACTTACTTTGTATCCCACGTGAAGAACTTAAGGTTAGTTCTTTGTCTGTGCTCTTTTACATGCTTTAGAGGTGAAGTCATGTCTCCAACAAGTCCAGTAGCCATATCTGCCCAAGAGGAACTTTTCTTTCAGCTTTCCATGTCCACATGGGCAGCAGAAGTAGTGGCAGGACCAGCCAGCAAGCTTTTCCTATACAGAGGAATGGCGTTCTGTTGGTTCATTGCTCCAGTTATAATCTAAAATACCTGCAATTTTTAGACTGAGAATAATTTCAATACTCAGTATAAATACTTCAATACTTTTTTATATCAATGTACATTCAGTAAAAACACTGGGTTTGTTGTTTAATTTGGGTTTTTATTTTTGTTAGTCCTCTCCCAATAAAGCTTAGCATTTAGTCTGTTTTTCTGGTGAGCACTGCACTCGCATTTCAATAGAATCACCAATTACAGTGGCAAGATTTCATCCCTGAGTTTGCAGGACTTTCACTATGTGGACCAAGTTTACTCTTTTTTTTTTCCCCACTCACCCTGATTTGCATTTAGCCTACGCTAGATTATTCTACCAGTTCCTCAAAATTCAAAGGTCCTTTTTTCAGCTATTCCCAGAAAATATCATAGACTCCTTCTCCATATTATCTGTGAATCCATTCAATGGTTCATGCTATGTTTTTCTTCATTAGGAGTAAAGGGAACTTCAAGTGGATAGCTTAGCCTTTAGAAAAAATTATTTTATCAAACTCTGTGCCTTCATAAGAGTTCTCTTACCTTTCAAAATTCAAGAAATTAGAATTTCAGCTTTGTGAAATAGTCTATTTTGAGCCTAAAAAATGCTCAGCTTTCATTAATATTCAGTTTAATATCTGAGTTTTATATTTGCAACTGTTCTGAAACTATAATCTAAGGGCAGAGTAAAAAGGCTGACAGCTGTTGTCTTTAACACTGTTAAATGTCTGTTCTAAATGAATGCTTTCAGCATAAAAGAACCAGTTTTATAATTTTATTGATTTCAGAAGGGTATCTCCTACTTTCACTCTGAGGTACCTTTTTAGTTTTGTTTTTCTTTTTTTAAAACCCTGGCTAGGGTTGTGTCACAGCTTCACCATGTTGAACCATGTTAAGCCAAGCTGAAGATGCTTTTGGAGCACTTTTTCTGGGGCTAGGGTCCATATGGATTATTTGCAACTCTATGCCCTTCCAGCTAACCAGATTGGGTGCTTAGAGAATGACTGACAGAGAGGCTGAGGAGAAAGGAGGGTTTTTTACTAGCAGGTGTAAGCACAAAAAACTTTCTATCATCGAAGAATAGGGAAACTCTTAGGGAGTTTATAGCACATCGTTTTGAAGAAAGAAGAAAACCCAGAAGTTCCCTTGTTTAGAAATTAAGACTGTCTTTCCAAATAGTTTTGTGTCGAAAGGAATTCTTTCTCTCAAGACCAAATTCACACTGTGTGTCTGCCTGTCAGCTTGCTTTCTGGTTCATCCCACAAATATTCAGATAGTCAACTCTAATCAAGACATTGCCAGAACCATCACAACTGCAAAAAATGTCAGAGGAAACCTTTCAGTCTACATGGCTGAGCTTCCATTCAGACTTTGCCACAGCAGTCTGTACCTTGGGAAGAGGATCCTATTGTTCCAGCTATGATCAAACAAAAACTCATTTAATTGCTTCTTAATTTAATATGAAAGTAGAGAAAAAGCACCAGTGTATGTGAGATTTCTATACATTTATTAACACACTTTCTGGAAGATTTATACTTCCAAAATAACAGTTACATCTTGGGTGTGCAAGCACAAAGTGTTTGTCCAGTCAAAATTCAGCCTCCTCAATCCCTCATATAACACTATCAAAATACCTGTATACTTTTGCTAATGAGAAAATTACAACTGAATCAAAAGATTAGCCTAAGTTATTATTTTGTTTATATATTAAATTAATTCCCTTTCTCTTGCCAACTTAGTTGTTGATAAGGAGAAGGAAGTAAATTGCCAGAACCAGGTGAACTTGTCAGTGAAGGGCTGCTGAAGAAACTGAAAGCCCTTGAGAGATTTCAGGCTCTGCTCTTAACAGAGTAGCTAAGCATTTCAGCTGCTAACAGCAGACCCCTAGGGCTGAGCAGAACTTTAACACCACTATGAACTTTTGTCTTTGGTTTTGTTAGAACAAATTTACCTTTTTCCAGGTTGATTTATTGGAAAAATGACATTTATTGTCATTTGTATGATAATTTTTGTCACTTAAACTCAAGAATTTTGAAAGAGACAAACTTGATCTCTCTGAGATGCTGTAGAGTTACAAACAATGTGGATTTGTGAACACTGAATTGCACAGAGATTACACAGAAAATGCAATTGGCCCTAATTCTGTGCCCCAAACATCTTCCCAGTAAAAGGCACAGAAAGAATTATCCCAATAAAAGAGCTCCTTTAGCCATTTTAGCATCCTGAAAGGCATGTGGAATGGCAGATATTGGTGATGAATTACACATGCTGACAGTTCCCTCTGTCCCAAAAGGAAGAGCAGAAAAGATGCTCAGAAGGCACACTTCTTTCATCAGCTGGCCATGACAATGATTTCCTGTGCCTGGTCTTTTTGTAAGCTACTGAGGAAGGTGGAGGCAGCTCATAAATCCCTTACCTTTTTACTTTGCAACAGCTTAAAGGCTCTGACTCAGAACTTATAGTTTAATTGAGTTGCTTCTTTAACACTTGCTGCTCATGTAAAGGAGAAGATTATGTGCATGTGTTTTTGTTGGTGCTCTTGCTGCAGAGGACAATTGGGCTGATAACCCTTAAGAGCAACATCTGTATGTTGATGCATGTAGGCATAAATAGTATTACACTGATGCAGTGTAAAAACTGTCTTGCCTTCAGGCACTACAGCACCAGTAAAAATTTGGTTAGCAGCTAAATAGTAATAGTGAGAGAGATAAACAATGCATTGTTTCACATATTTTGTGCTCATACATCAAGTACTTTCTCTCTTGAAGTTTTGGCTCTTTAGTCACCATAATCTCCTTGTGTCTTTGCTGATGTGAGGAAGCTCTCAATTAATAAAGCTTTTATTGAAGATTTTTTTTTTTTTTTTTTGTGCTTGTGTACATTCCTGGCTGGACTGTTAAAGAGAGTACTTGCAGATGGTCTATATTTGATAGAAGGAAAACAGAAAGTTACATGTAGAAAATAATATTTTTAATGTGATTTATAGCCATTTTCACTTTCAGATGAAGCATATTTTACTGGCTTACTTAAAAGAAACATGCAGAGAAAGCAATAGCAAATCAGTGTCTTAATTGCTATAGAAAGAACTGAACAGCTAAGAAGGCTGCCAGTTATTTCCCCACACAGGGACACTATGGTAGAATAAGTGATAAATATTTCTCTGCATTCCTGTCTAAATTCACAGTAGAATAGTTTGATAAAAGTTTAAGCCTCTGAGTTCACTTTTAAATATTTTAAGAGAATGCTGTGTAAAAGCTCACATCTAGAGGATTTATCACAATATCTGGCAGAGACTGAACGTTAGCGTTTGGAAACCAAATAACATATCTTGATGAGCATATATGAAATATGCAGACATTTTCAGGGAAAAGCAAGTTCAAAACCTTACAGAATTTTATGACTTCTATTTATTGGTATTATCTCTCTGGTTAGTATACTAGAACACTCATTTGTTGCTGGTAAGTAGCCCTACTCATATTCTGCTGATTTCAATATGAAGTATTCATAATGCATAACTCAAAATAGAGAAAAGATTAATTGTTTTCCCTTTATAGCACTCTAACACATGCCCCAAACTTCACAGTATAAATTTAACTAAAATTTTAACTTTAACAAATGTTCTGGTTTTGGTTGACATAGAGTTAAGACACCTTGAAGATGGTTAATGGAGAAAAACAACGGATTAAACTAGGATAAAACCAGCAATGAAATTATTCAAAATCATTTTAAACAGTTTTTGCTCAAAAAGGCATGGCATTTGGCATTTAATTTTAAAGTGGTAAAAATCTTCTGAAATGTTATGGTCATGTCTAGGTTGCAGTAGAGGACTAAAATATTATTTGGTGTCTAGATTATGTTTCTGAATAAGTAAAGTAACAGTTGTTTCAGAAAGAACCACTAGATGCAGCTGTTCAGATTTTTAAATCTTTAGGTTGCTTCAGAATTTTTATACATATATTTACCTCATTTATCCTAATTGGTTCTTAAGCAACTGAGGACTACAATATACAAATAGTGACAACTAGGATGCAGGATTTTCTGTTTAGTTTTATTGTGTTATTATTATTTTTCAACATCGAAAAAGATAAAATATTTGTCTTCATTATACAATAATTGAGAGCTTCCTCAGATTTTTAGAATTAGCTGACATGTAAACATGGGAGTTCTGTGAGAATATTTCTGGGTGAAAATGATCACTGCTGAAAGAGGCTGGCAATATAAATATGATATTTACAAATAACCTGTCTCCCAACACACACAGCAAATGGCAGGAAAGTATAAATGACAGGAAGGTACAGAGGAAATATGTGAAGTTCTCAGGTAGTCATATAAATCTCAGAAGAACTTTATGCGTAAGCATTTTTTAAAAACTAATGAAAATGTGCCATTTGCAATTTTGTGAAAGATACATTTTAGAAATGGCAGCATTTAAGCATAATATTTCTAAACAGAAGAGTGTAACCTTACAGTGTATACTTGCTACCTAAGCAGGACAATAAATGCTGGGACATAAACAAGAAAATTAAATATTGTAGTACAGGCTTAGCATCCATTGAATCAGAAGCAATTGTATGGCTTTAATACTTCCCTAATAGGTTTGATTTTACTTCCCCAGCTTGAAGATGTATACTAAAACCATTCCTGTGGGGTTTTTTTATGAGAAGGATCATGCTAAGTATTCAGCTAGATGATGGCTTGCATTCTCAAAATATCGTATGACCTTACTTTAAGATGTCTTTTTTAGCAGCAAATGTTATGTAAATATTTTTAGGTGAAAAATTTAACAAACACTAGTAATAAGCAAATATGGAGAAGCATGTTTCCTTTTCCTTCAAATTTGCTAGGAAATTTAGAAAGACATAATTAACATTTATCTGTTTTCAGATTTATACTAGTCATGACGAACTAAACAGGAACTTTCTGCTTTAAAATCTTAGTGGCTTGTCTGAGGTTTGGGGGAGTTTTTGCTCATAGCTGTAGAATGGACAGAGAAGAATATAGAACAAATAATTAGAGAGAAATTTAAAGAATACCTGCAACAGTCTGGAAGCAAATTTGAGAGACTGGCCACATTCAATGCTTTGTGAGTTAAGTAAGAGAAGGCCAAAGTTCATTTTAAATATTGTAAGATAAACATGAAAATGATGCAACTTTATCTCATTGCATCTTGGAATGAAACATAATCAAAGAAACAATTTTTTACTTCAGCTCTGTTTATTTTTTAGACAATAATTTCAGAGATCATTAGAGTGGTAACAAAGACAGGACACAAGGAACAGTAAGGTAAAAAACAATTGTATGCTATATTTAGACTTAATATACATTGCTTTTACTTTGAATAAGGACATATTTATGAAGGGGCACATTGAATGAAAAACCTGAAGGAACAGCAGGGGGAAATAAAAAGAAAAAATAGGAAAAAGTAAAAGGAGCCTGAAGTACATTATATTCCTGAAGTACATTATATTCCTTTATATTCCTGCTTCCTTAGCAGTGTTGTCCTAATGGCCTGCTAAAAGACTGCCACCCCTAAATATTGCCATTAATAATATTTGCATTTTTTTTTCCCTTCTGAAGACAAAGCAATTTAAGAACACGAAATGATGAAATTTGCATACATATAGGAAATGGCAAATACCAGTGTTGTGGTTTAAGCACAATCAGGTGTCTTGCAAAATTCAGCGCTGTTAAGTTACCATTTGTTTTATTTGGCTGCAGAATAAGCAACATAATGCAAAGTCTGCTTATGAGCTATAAACATGGCAACAAACAACATGCACTACTGAGTTAGAGTGGATCCATCTTTTTGAATTCATACATTTTAAAGTTAGACAGTGAAAATTACAGCAGTAAAGAAAAATGGGCACCTTTGTAGGGTGATTCATCTCATCCTTAGGTGTCTGGATCACACAGCATGATTTGTGCTTCAGAGCACAAAGGGATCCAAGGGTGCCTAATTGAAATTCAGATGTTTCACTTTTTAATACCAAAGGATAGCTGAGGTTATTTCTATCTATTATACATTTGGTAGGAAAAGGCTGTCCTACAGCAAAATGGTCAGATAAGTAAATCTCCTCACTTTTTGGAAGAAAAAGAGGTTAGCTAAAGTACCAGGAATTCTTATGGTAATATATTAGGACAATACCATTTTCATTTTGACCTTGCAGGCATAATAGATGTCTTCACTGCACAAGGTAAATTTTTTTTGTTATTTTATTAAAATGACACTGCATGTGCTTTAAGATTTAAACTGTTATGGTTTGTGCTTCACTAACATTCTCATGAGCTTTACACTGGGTGTCAGATAAACCAATAGTTGTCCTGAGAAGAATCCTCCTCTTACTTCCACAAAACAATAGTTATTTCCATGAACTATTTGCTAAGTGTCAGCTTATGTATGCATTTACAGTCATACTCATGAATTTTTGTAAACTTCAGTGGCCACATTTTATGAATTTTTCTGAAACCGCTGTACATAAAAAGTTTTCCTTCAGCTGGGAGAGAGCTTTTATCAACCAAACTTTTACACGAGATATTTTTATTGAAGTGTTAAGTCCAAAACCAGACTTAGTGCCCCAGATGTGAAGCCATTGTGACTTTGTAAAGTAGTGGTGAACAACATATTCTTATTTCTATGATTGGTAACACAGTTCTTTTCAGCTGAACCTACCATTAAGTGTACCACAATGGTGTCTCACATGTGGTCTAAGAAGTGAACTGAGACTATCAATCTAGGACACAAAAAAAAGGCTAAAAATTGTTCAGTGCTCACCTAGGGTGGCTGAAACTGTGTCATAAGTTGAAAGTACCACGTATCCAATTATATACCCCTTGAGACATTTGAGTGACTGCTGTTATTTTGACAGACAAATGCATTTGACATGTTACATTTCAGTCACAAAGACTTCACAGCAATGAAAAAGCCATGTGTTGTTAGGGAGTTTGTAACATTGTTGGTAAAGGTTGGCAAAAGAATTCAGAAGAGAAAACTGAAAGCTTCTAAAGAGAAAAAAAATGCCTCATACATATAAATAAAAACATGGTCAGTTAAGACAATGAATGAACCATGTTTTAAATTACTTATGAGTATTTTTCCCATCAATGCCAAATGGTGTGATTGACAATAAAAGATTAAAGGATTAAAAGAAAATATCTCAGTTCTATGGAATAACTATAGGATTTAAAGGAATTCAGAAAGAGCAGGACATTTCACAACACATAAAGCATCAAACCTAAAAAAGCTACGTACACGAAATAAAGAAAAATCTGTTAAAAATATATTCAGGGGAGGAAACATCAAAACACTGTCTCTTTGCACCTTGTCAGAAAGAGCTTGATTGAGTTATACACAGTGGGTACATAAGAATTTGTTTTCTAGAGAATAATGCTTTGAGCAGTACGTATTAGAAAAATCCTTTCAACCTTAAACATCACAGCATTACCTTTGTAATTGACATCCATGCTCATTGAGAACACGTGGGAGAAAGGGAAAAACAACCTCCAACTCCTTTTTAATTTCAGATGATTTTGTAGCCTTTGATTATTCTGCAGATTGTCTGAATTAGTATTTGCTACAGTATTACGTTAATCTGTCAAAGCAAAATATTTTGTTTACTAAGTATTTTACTCAAGATAGCACATAAAAATAAATTCTTTATTTTTATTTAAGTTCAAATCTTTTATTTTGGTTTCAAATCTCTCTTCAACTGTAGAGACTTTATAGGAAGGTTCTGTATACAGCTATAGTTTAATCACCAAAGAACAGCTTTAATATAAAATCTTTTAGACCCTTATTATGACAGTGAATACACCAGTGAAGAGGTTCAGGCAATCAAGAGCTGTGGGTTTATTCCAAATCTAAGTTTAATTTAATAAAAAAAGTCTGTGTTTATTCTGATGGATTTTGAACCAGACCTTTTCCACTCTCTATCAGTTCATTAGTGGATGATGAATGGATTAAAAACAGCCCTGAAGAGAAGGACTTTAGAATACTGTTGTGAAAATTGGATATGAGCCAGCAATGTGCACTTGCGGCCCAGAAGGACAGCAATATTCTGGGCTGCAGAAAAAGAGGCAGCTCCAGGGATGTGATTCTGCCCCTCTACTGTGCTCTTGTGGAACCCCACCTTCAGTGCTGCATCCAGTTCCAGGGTTCTCAGTACAGGAAAGACATGGACCTGTTGGAAATTTGCTGGGAAAATAGTTAAGACCTGGAACACCCTTCCTGTATGAAAAGGCAAAGGGAGTTTGGGTGGTTCAGCTCTCAGAAGAAAAGGCTTCAGGGGGACCTTATTGTGTCCTTTCGATATATAAAGGAGGCTCATAGGAAAGATAAAGAGGGACTTTTTATCAAGGCCTGTAGCAACAGTACAGAAGGCACAGGTTTTAAACTGGAAGGGGCTACACTTAAATGGCACATAAGGAAGCAGTTCTTTAAGATGATGGTGGTGAGCCACTGGAATGGGTTGTCCAGAGAAGATGTGGATTCCCCATCCCTGGAAGTTTTCAAGGTCAGGTTGGGTGGAGCTTTGAGCTTGATGTACATCTTCGGTGTAGAAAGGTGTCCCTGCCCATGGCAGGGGGTTGGACTAGATGATCTTTGAAGGCTCCTCGCAGTCCAAATCTTTCCATGGTAGCATGTGATAAATCTCAGCCAATACTCACTCTTTCTTTAACTACAAATCTTTCTTTCAAAAGTAAGATTTCTTTATTTTACTACAATTTTTTTCTTTCCTGTCTAACCTCTTGCAGCTCATTTTCTAGTAGCGAATTTCCATGTACTCCACCACAACCGGAAAGGGACAGGCATTGCTTCCAAACTTCTGATGGCCATCTTGTTGTAAGGCTGAAAAATTATAAGGACAGAGGATACATCATATTTAATATAATCTATGTCTATAACTAAAAAAATCAAAGGAGTAGGTGCTTTGTTTTTTTCCTTTTCTTCTTCCCATCTGTTATTAAAATAGACACAGGATGTATTAGTAGCTTTCTGTAAAACCACATGAGTACTCCCAAATGACTAATGCTGTATCCAAGATGTGTCATCCAAATGTTAAGATAAACATAAGAAAACTCTTCCAAAAAGTGCATTTTCCATAATGAATATGCATTAGACAAGATGTAAAGAAGACAAAGAAAAAACAAGTAAATCAGAAGGTTTGTTTTTTTTGGTTGGTTTATTGTGTTTGTTGTTGTTGCTTTGGGGTTTTTTTGGGGTTTTGTTATGCTTGTTAGCTTGTTATTCATGTGAGTAAAAAAATGTTTCTAGGATAAATAGCTTCCTAGATTATATGTTGGAATCATATGATTTTTAACTTTGAGTGTTGACATGGAAAATTAATTAAAGGAGCCAGAGGTTGCCATAAATTTTCCCTGCTACCAAGCTTAATGTAAAAAGACAAAAGTAGGTGATATGAAACTTTCTGTCCAGGAAAATTGTTACCAATCCTTTGAGGACAGTTTTATTGTTCCTTGTGTCTAAAGGTTGAGACACCAGGAAGAATAATGGCAGGGCTATCACTGAAGTCACTGATTAAATGGGAAAAATGCCTGTGTTAAAAGTTTTACAAATATTGAGTATTTGAATCCATGGGATTTTTGTTCTGTTTTGTTTTGGAGGTTTGGTATTCTTTTAGGTAGAGAACCATGCTAGAGAAACCTTTCAACAGAGAGCCTTACTTTTCTAGAACTGCCAACCTGGTCTAGCTTATTCTTCCCAACACAAATTTATTTCTAAGGCTGCTTTAGATTGTGCTATTATTACAATTTTTTTTTTGTACTTGAAATGTTCAAATTATATTAAAGAACACAATGACACTTTCATTGAATATCTATATATAACGACTAAGGGTGAAAAAATCCCTCTGTTTAAAATTTTTTTCTGAAAGCTCTGTGCTTGAAATGGGAAATAATTCAAGAAATTAAGTATAACATAATTTAGAGAATAAGTCAGTCTATATAAATCACAACTGCTCTTGCTGTCTTCATTATCTCTAAAACTATCAAACAGATTAAGGTAAAAATATTTGGGGTCTTTTGTTTGTTTTTTTTTTTAATTATTTGAGGCTTAAGGCACACACATTTAAGTGTTTTTAAAGATCACTTTCAGAAGAACAAGTTGCAGTAGTATTTCTGGGCACAAGTTGCAGTAGTATATTGGGCACTGTTCACTCTGTCTTTGGAATGTATATAATGGCAACTTCTGCAAGATAAACCTCTATTTTCATTACACATCCTGTGGGATAGGATGCTTGATTTGATATGTGAGTACACCGATCCAGCATGGCAAATCCAATGTTCCTAGATTCCTTCACTGTTTGGTTTTTTTGTTAAAGGCTAAACTGCCATGAAGAAATAAGCTTGGCAAATGCCCTCAGTGCAGAGATGAAATTCTGAGACACAACTTTTAAGAAGATCGATGTTGCAGCACTGTGCAGGTAACATCAAAGGAGATTTACAATAAAAGCACTAGATCAGTTTTAATTACCTTTTAAAGTTTTTCTTGTTTGTACAGACAAATTTGTCATCCGTTCTAAGTTGTGGAAGAGTAGAAATCTGCTTGTGGCAAGAAAAAAGAGCTTAACTCAGCATTTTGTCCTTTTTTTCCTCAAAAGATTACAGTATAGCCTGGGATAGCATTATAATGAGGCATGTTACTGTTAAGGGAATAATGTAGCATGTCCCATAGGTCCAAGTCTCAGGGGGTAAAAAATATTTCTCATGATTGCTACCTATCAGGGACAATTCTAAAAAGAATTTTTTTGTATATTCCATGCCAAAACTGCCTATTTAGGCTATAAACTAAAAATTCACTTTGCTTTGCTAATATATTTCATGCTCCTATCCATCTTATCAGATTTTTGGCACTGATCATCAGACACCACCTCATTATTTTTTTTTCCTCCACATGAGATTAAGTAATGAAAAAAAAAATAATGGAAATAGAACAGGGTATCATGAACAACAGATATTTATGGACCTTTGCCATCAAGTCTTGAAACAATGGTGTTGAACTGGTCAGTCCTGGTATTAGATTGTCATAACCATTTCCAGAGGTTGTACATTTTAAATAATCACAAAAAACTCAAAAAACATCCAAACCAAAAAACACTTGAAGAAGAGAGAGCTCAAAAGGGAGATCAGAAGGCTTAAATTCTGTCTGATTATCAAGATAAAAAATTTTTTTGATTAAAGAAAAAAATTATTTCACAAAGCAGAAATATTTAGTACTGCAAAGGCAATAATTTATTGATCAAATCAAGTAACAAGAATGTGGATAACAAACAAGTTCAAATAAAAAATAAGATGTTCATTTTAGCGGTATGAACTACTAGAATAAAATACTAAGGAGAATATAAGATTTTTTACATTTGTGTTGCAACTTGAAGTGTTAGGATTTTTGGAGAATACTTGGAGTTTATATTGGTTGTGGAAGCTAGAACATGCCCATAGGGTAACCCAGTTTGACTATGTGAATATTATGCAGGGCCTTAAATTAGTGTCTATTTGAAATGGGCCATTTTTAAATGAAAATATTACTTTAAAAATATTTAATGTGGTTTTATAATCTGAAAGAAAAAAAATAAAATAAGACCTCAGGTGGTTACAGTTTGCCCTTCAACTGACATAAGAGACAATGTATGCCATTTTATCAGCCTCATAGAAATTAAGATAAATTTCTTCTAGATAAAGTATTAACAAGGTGGGAAAAAGTCATGTGAAAGTTTTCTCTACAGGAAAAGCTTTAAGCAACACAACTCTTCAGCAGCGGATTTACATTCTGAATCAAGTACAGGAGGGAAAGGCATCATACTGACGAATTGTCTTAAAAGATACCATGCTGACACATCTGACTTTTATGGGAAGCTTTTCTCCGTCTCCTGCCACTTATCAGAGGAATGACCATTTGATGACTACATTTATGTGGAAAACCTGGAAAATTCCTCAAAATAACCTGTATTCTGAATCATTGCAGGTTAGGATTACTGGGGGAATGTTCATAGAGTGATTGAAGGAAAAACAGTTGTGAAGTCTGACTTGAGAAGCAAATTTCTCTTTTCTCTATTTTTAATATGGTCAATATTTTGAAAATATTTTAAGATGAGGGCTTTTTTCCAGTTTAAGTTGTCTATGTTGGATCCTTTGTTCCAACTCTATGAAAGTGTCACCTTTAGCACATCAAAGGCATGCACTGCTTTCCTTCCTACTATCAGAGGAAAGATAAAGGGATCATCCTTTGTTGGTCCTGAGCTACAACTAATTTTATTGCTCTGATCAAAGTCCTTGTCTTTAAGAAAAGATTGATTGAAACTCAATCTTGTCTGTTGTCAATAACTTCTCCTGAACTCAAAAACCAACTGCCGTGGTATTTAGATATTGTAAGGCGGTTTAAGCACCTGCAGCATGTGAACTAAAGCTGAAGTCACTCAGGTTGAAGTCATGAAATATAAGCAGTTCTGTTCCCTCTAAGCCATCAGATGTAGATGCTTGAAAAACCAATATTCTATTCTCTAGTGTGATCTGGTGGTTTGCAGCAGACAGCATCTAGTATCTCCTATATTATACTTCATGTGCACTTCTATCATATGTTAGAATGCACAAATATTGAAAGGGATTCCTTCTGTGCTGTAAATGATGTGGAAACAGATAATGCCATATTTGACATAGAATGACTCTTCCAATCCATTCTTTTTTAAGAGTTCATACACAGAATTACACAGAATGTTCTGAGATGGAAGAGATCCACAAGGATCCCCTGGCCCTGCACAGGGGAGTTTCAAGAATGAGACCATGTGCCCAAGAGCATTGTTCAAATGCTTCTTGTTTGTTTTCTTTTTTAATCTTTTGGGTGGTTTTTTTTTGATCTTGTGCCTTTTAGTGCCTCTTAATTTTGTTTTCAACACCTTGAACTTACACTGGGCATTTATCCATCTATTTAACACAAAACAAGTAATGGTTTGATCAGAGACAAATTAGTGGCTTCATTAAAGGGGAAATAGATGAAAAGTAATGGTTTCTCATGCATATGTAGCATCCAATGGTCTCTTTGTATCATAACCTCTGTAAGTAACTGGAATAATAGCAACCCATTTTCTATATAGAAAGTCAATCCAATTAACCTTTCATTCAGCTCCTCACTGTAGTTTCTTTCTGTGGCTCAAGTGAATTTTGCTTGATGTGTTAGTCATAATGGAAGCAGTTTGCTAACATCTCCTGTGAGATTTATGTGTTGTTTTAACCTTATTTTACTCTGTGCCCTGCATTGCAGTCCCTGTTAAGAACTGCTACAACTAGTGTGGGTACACAGAGTGAGAACAGAAATTCTGTGAGATGAAGACATAGCTACAGCCAGCCACCTGCCCATGTGGCTAAAGGATGCAGAAATCACAAGACAGGGGTCTGCTGACTCTATTTCTATAAAACCTAAGCTTAGAAAAATAGCTTTTTGAACTTCCAAGAATTGCAACTCTTTCATAGCAACTATTTTATAAACACTCTTACTCAAAAAGTTGTAAATACATAAATCATTACATTAATTCCTAGTTCCTAGAGAATTAGAATAATACAGAAACTTAAACTGTAATATTTATGATGAAATAAACCACTGGTGATACATGCTCCCAATCCAGTAACCCTCACAGACATTTATCTGAAAGCCTCCATTATTTGTTTCAGAATTCTAATATATAGCATGGATTAGTAAATTTTGTCTTACTGTGTATTTACTGTGAACACTAAGTGCTATTAATATATGTCATCAATTCAAAAGTTCAATCTTCTGTGCAAACAAGCTACTTTGAACTTCAACATTTTTCTGTGTTGACAGCCCTGACCTTTATCAAGAAAAGCAACTTCATTAAAATTAAAATTAAATATTTGAGATGTTACACTCACAGCAACAAAACCTGACTTACTGAGGACAAATCACCTTTGATTTCAGGTCTTTGTTGGTGTTGATCATTTTGTGTTGTTGATAAAAAAAAACCAAAAGGTCTTTTTGAGCAGAGATGCATGCAGAGGTAAGGCACATCTCTGAGCCTGGAAAAGCACCACTGGTTCAGCTAAGGAAGCCAACAACCTGCAGCAAGGTCTACATCCTGTTGTTTACAGCAGCAGTCAGGAACGTGTGCAGCATCACATTGCCTGATCTTTACCATGGCAGTAAAATGGTGTGTGTCTTTCAGTGACCTGTGTCCATTGCTGTGCTTGCCCACTGATGAGGCTGAGAGATATTCAAGAACAATCTGGGCACAAACCTGTGCAATGTTCTCTAAGACAACCCTGACTGAGCACGTAGGGTGAAACAGATGATCCCACTGTGGTTCCTTCCAATCTTACCCATTTTGTGATTCCATGATTCTTCACTGACCTGGGGATCATGCCTCCCCTCTGCTTGTAGCCCCAGGCATGCTGCACACCACACCTCCCAGCTCAAGTGTGGACCCCAGACATACAGAGCTTATGACATTTTGTGTTTTGCGAAATGCTCTTCTGTCACTCACTCCTTGCCCTACTCATCTACTCCACACAGGGGCCAAGGGAAGAGGGTTAGAAGCCAAAAAGTAATGTTAAGGCTCATTTCATGAAGCTGCCCACTGGGATAGTCAGAATCACAAGCCAGAGCTGATTCAAGTGGAGGACAGAGGATCACCTAAAGTATTACCTCCTTAGATCATGCATGCCATGTTTTGGTGGGTCTGAGAATGCCTGAGAGTAGGATGTCTGGAGTCACCTTAAAATTATCCACACACACATACAGACACAATGGTGGATGCTGCAGGGCGCTGAACCAGAGATCTGCAGTGAGTAACTGACTTTGTGTCTGCCTGCAAAGGTGGGGGGACAATTTCAGGTGGAATAAGGTAATTTCCAAAGTCCTTTTCCAAAGGGAGCATGAGTTTTGCAGGAACAGAAATATTTGTTTGGAAATATCTGATTTAGTTTGTTTCACTCAGGAAACATGAGTTCTTCTGATGACAGAGTTATTTGTTAACGCTTTCTCTTTGCCTGCAGAGATTTAGACTCTGGGCATGGAAAGGGGGACAGAAATTATTTGCAAGCATTTAACACCAGAGGGGCAATGAAGTACAAAAGACCAGAAGAGGTGAAAGATACAGAGTAGACTGCTATTTGCAATAATTTTAATTCACTGTCCATAAAATGACTCACACAAGGACAACATCACCTGAAAATATTCTTGCTCAGGTCCACAATGCTAGATAATTTTAACATCCATGCACTGTTACATGCTGTCCAAATATTTCAAGAAGATTGAACTTTAATCTAAGGTCCAAGTGAACAAGAGACTTCTGTTTTGGTTTTTTTGTTTGTTTGAGGGGTTTTTTTTGTTTGTTTTTGTTTGGTTTTTTTTGCTTTTGTTTTGGTTTTTTTGTTTGGGTTTTTTTTTGTGGATTGAAAACATTTAGGACACTTTCTTGAGTTCAAAAGTACAGACTATAGATATATATATAGATTATCTCTCGGATTATACCATAAAGCAGAACTACTCAGAGGAAGGCAAGAAAACTAAACACAGGCCATGTTCTTTGGATCTAAAAGTTAAGCAAAGCATCCTTTTAATGTCATTATGTGTCCATAGGAAACAAGGAAAAGTAGATTACAAGTCACTACCTCATTTCAAGTCTATGTTACAATGGATTGATTTTTTGTAAGCAGCAGAAGTGGCTACTGAAATATTTAAATTTTTTTGAAAAAGATAATTCAAGAAGTTAGAAATGGGAATCCTTTTGTTGGTTCTCTCTCCTGCTTAGCAGGCAGCTTTGCTTCCTGTTCCCCATTTTCTTCATTGGCTAAATTCTGACGATATTAAAGAGAACACCCTGTGGATTTTTACCCCACATGTGCACACATCTGATTGGATTCTCAGGGTTTGGAATTATTGCCTGTGTCTGTAACAGAAGATTAAATGTACCAAGATCTGTCCTCTGGGCTGAAGCCTGAGACAAAATGGTCTACTCTTAAAGCTCCTAAACTGTTAAAGTGGAATGACCATGATCAAATTACCTGTTTGGAAATTTCCTGGGTCTACTCCTAAACAGCACTGGGGACCTTTTTATTGCCCTGCAGAACCAAGCCAGGCACATCTAACAATTTATTAGGATAGATGATTGCAAGCTAGTGCTTGTTCTCTGATGTTGAATACAGGGGTACAGGTGTGCCTTTCAAGTCAGCCAAGAGCCCAGACTGTTGCTCCTCTTGGCTGCTTGAAGGAGATGTGGGGCTGTTGCTGAGGCTGGGCCACTAGAGATAGAAGAGAGGTCATCATGAGGGCTGAGTCTGTGCAGTGTTGGTACTAAATGTATTAGTGGACTTGAGTATCAACATCTGGCCCTTTCTGTTGAACTTTCAAAATTCACCTCAGAAACATCTGAGAATTCATTTGTCTTCTTTATAAAAGTCTCAGAACAGGACTACCCTTTTGAATATATGAACAGGCATCTCGCAGGTCAGGATCTGGCTTCCTTTCAGGTTACTCACAGAACCCTGGCTGCTGGACAAAGGAATACATGGCTACTTGGAACTCCTCTCCTTTTTCATCTGAACATACATCAGTACTTTTTTTTCTTTAAGCATAACAAGCTTGAAAAATGCCTGAATTTTTAAACTGAAGAGTAGTAGGCAAAGAATAGTTTTCCCCACAAATGTTAGTTGTGTTAAAAGCAGAAACAGAGTATTACTGGGAGGAAAAATAAGGATGTAAATGAAAAAAATTTGTTTGATCAGTGTAAAAAATGGTTTATGAATATGATTATCCTTATCTCTGGGATTAAAATGTCAGCATTTATTTTTCTTAATGTACAAATAACTCCAAGTAGAATTATTTTACTGTGATTTTCTATTCATGTTCCTCCACATCTGTGAAAGGAGGAGAAAGACTATTTTAAAAATAATTGAGATTTCTGAGCTGGCCAGAAGACCTTAATCAGGAAACCCACCCTTTCTCCTCCCTTAACATCAGAGAGATTAATCTTTAATAGCTAAATATGTGACCACTGGTAAATGATCAGTTCTGCCTTCCAGTACTGATTTACATACAGAAAATACTATGCCAGAAAATGTTCAGACAGAATAAAGATGTCTGAGTAAAAGAACTCCTTTAATTTAAACAGTACATATCATATAAACTTTATACTGACTAAGCCATAGAGTACAAAAACCATAAATGTTAGATTTCTATCTTGAAGACATCTACAAAAGAAGTAGTGATTTCAGATTAACTTGCAGGACTGCTGGGGTGTGAGTCATCTTTTGGCTTTAGGGTTGGAGTTTTTGACATCTCAATTATGTTTTTCTGTGTTTGCTATAAAAAACAATCTAGATCAATAACTCAAATGGAGTTGTCTATCTCATGGCTCCACCTGTCACTGAATCCTAGAACAAAACCCATTTGTCTCTTTCTAACATTATTCAAATTATCTGGTTTTTTGTCTTCAAATACATTTTCTGCTGAAACAATAGATAAGATTATGTTAAATTTATCTGCTAATGCTTTATGAGACCATTAAGGAAAAGTCCTAGTTCATTAAATATCATAAATAGATAAAAAATTATTAAAATGGAAGACACAAAGTAGCATATTCCACTTCTTACTCTGTAATATTATCTTTATCTTTTTAAAGATAATAATTATTGATAAATGAGAACAAATAAATATTCTTCTCTGAATGTAACAGAGTATTATGACAGCATGGAAATGGTGTCATAACTGAGTCTCAGTAGAAGAAATGGAGGCATAGCAATGTACTAAGGAGGATTGTTATATGTTAGACTTCTGTTTTGGATAAGTTGAACTGTCCTTGGAAACATCAGTTCTGTAAGAGGGATGCAGGTCATTAGATGCCAAGCCCTGTAACAAATGTATCTGTCCAGATTACTTTTATTTCTGCTTCCACTTACTTTACTTGGTAAAGCTAAAAAGCTAAAGGGTCAGTCTGGGTAAAGGGTCCTATTTTACCTATCCATTGTGAAAGAGAAGACTGCAACAAAAATACATGGTGGGTAGAAGAAAGGCTTGAATATGATGGCTGAAATTATACTGCAACATATGTCTGGGTTTTTTTTCCTACCTCACAAGCTTTTCATCTGATGACATATTAGAAAATTTGATATTATTCTGAAGATGGCATGGATTCTGAAATTTTAAACATGGAGAAGATTAAGACAATTACTTGCAGATAAAATACAGACAACAAGAATAGATAGGAAAAGATGCTGTGAGAATGGCAGTAGTCAGTTCCTTTCTTTATTACTTAGTCCTTTTCATTATGTGGTTCCTCTGTCCACCCATCTATTCAATAGTTAAGCTAAAAATATGGATCCTTATGCAGTCATCCCATCTAGTCAATTGTCATTAGTTCCAGCTCTTATTCAAAATTTCTTTCCTGAAACAATGAAAGAGTAGTAATTCACTACTCTTTAATCATAAGAGTGTACCATAAGGAGTACTAATAATGTAAAGTGAAAAACAACAGCACTGAGGTGGAAAAGCAAATGAGCAATAGATCTAAATACATGAATGAAAAATAATTTCTATTACCCCACTTCTGGTAATAAATGTCATTACCAAAATTCTCATGTTCAGATATAAAATATTCATTTTCCATATATTTTCCCTTACCAGTCCAATAAAATGTAATCACTGTTCAGGGCTTGTGAACAGGACAATCTCAGAATCCCCAAAGATATTTAAGCAAGTGAGTACACAGTCTCTTGGCCCTAAATGTGTTCTCTACAACTTCTCAAAAAATCTTTATTGAATAATATGAAAAAGCTTCTTTGCATCACCCTGCAAAGTCCTTTTGGTAGCCAGGCAGTCTAGTGACTGACTGCCATGCAGAATCCATCCACACCATGGAGAGGGAGTGCCTCTTCCTTTCTCTTTCAGTTCTATTCTACACTTACTGTTCTCATGTTTCAGTAACTTCAGAAATGTCCTTGAACAAAATGGATACACCAACTTTCACTGTATCTCAGTTTCCTGTTTGATAATAGGTGGGACCAAACTCCTTTCTTCTTTCTGAATTTCCTCTTTTCTTGCTTAAACTTCTGAATACACTTAAAAAAGGAAAAAAAAAATGGTCTATGGCCATTCTTCTTCTCATTTCCTAATAAAAAGGTGTGCTCCCTAACCTCCAGTACTTCAAGGTTTTTGCATAAATAATTACATATAGCAATTATTTAATTTATAAACTCAATAAATTGAGTTGAAGGAAGAATAAGTTGAATAAATAAGTATTGTCAGCAGAAAGGTTAACTAAATGATCTGGAATGCTGACCTTGAAGTCCGGGGTATTTCAATAAATATGAGAGTTTTGATCTTCTAGCAAACATAGGAACAGAACACAGATCTCTGGCTCATTTTTTTCCTATCAAAAAGTTGTTAAGATTACAGCTGTTTGAAGACAACGTGACTAAGTCTTCCTTTTCTTGAATCCAGCCAGCGGTTAAATATTTACAGCAAAATCTCAGCTTACAGAAAGCTCATGTCTTGAAAGACAGAAAAATGTACTCGTAGGGCTGAATCCCAGGCGTGATCCCTTCAGTGCCAAGTGCAAAATGAAATGACATCATGCAGGACTGCAAATATGTGATGCTGTTCAATAAACCATTTATAGAATCATCCTAAGGGGATGAAGTATAACCTTACTCTGTTTTGATTATTGTCAATCCTTAGTTATAGATCTGCATTGCTAATTGATAAAAGCATATTGAAATTTTAGGTGGAAAAACCACCCTTTGATTTTTTTCATTAAATGCTATGAGCTTGACTGACAGCATACAGGGGAGGTGGGAAGCAGTAATGAAAGGTTTATAGGCTGTGGTATTGTCTTTGAAAATTATAGACAGGCATTATAATGGGTGTCTATAACTGAGAGTTCAATCCAATTCAATTGTCTTGCATGTATATTTAGAGTAGAGCCTAGGAATTTTTATTGTTAGCGGGAACAAAGAGTAATCAGAAAAAAGTGGCCTAGAAATATCTTCAGGTGCAAAATATACCCATACCCCTTAATGGTTGCAATTAAGGTTCAATGAGGAAATTAATTATAACTGGTATCATTAGATGAGATAGAGGAGCTAACATTGCAATATTCAACCTACCTTCAGTCAAAATTTTTCCAGCAACAAAACATATTAATGTTGCTTGCAATATACTACTAATGTGCAGCCTCCATTTGCATTTTCCCTTAAGAGAGTTTCTAATTAATTTTAAAGATCATTAAACAGTCCAAGGATTTTCAAATATGTATTAATGTTTATTGATGTTAATTATTTAAGTAAAACTTATCACATTTCTCTTGTTCTTTCCATGCACGTTCAGTTCTGAACAGTGGTGCTTCTTGCAGGGCTAGGGAATCTATTGAGTTACTTGGAATTATTTTAATTTCTACACCTAAGAGCAAGTTGATGATAACAACTACAGCCTCCTACTATCAAACCTAGTGCTTTAAGGATAAAGCAGTACTCCTGTCAATACATGAATCAGTAAAATCATGTGAAGCTGTTATATGATCCATTCTGAGCATGATGTGTGTCAACAATTTTGATCTAAAGTGTCAGCTAAGGTTTCTGCAGAGTTTGTGTGGGAACTGATTTAGTATTTGTGACCAGAAGATGCTGAAACCGCCTTGCATTTCAGAAAATGACTTTGTTAGGTTCACTGGCAATCTTACAATAAATTCAAGTGGAGGATATATATATTCCTCAACTGATTTACTACTGCTGGAAGGGAATTTATATATTTAATTGGACTTACCCCAGCTTAAAATATTGAATAACTTTGAAAATACTGAATAACATAAAATAATATTGAATATTGAATAATATTTATAATATTGAAAAATACTGAATCATTTTCTCTAAATGAAGGGCTCTGATCATGAGATCACTGAATTGTGTTCAGTCTCCTATTAACTTTAAGCTTCCTCTGTGATTCTGTGTCAAATTCATGAAGTAATTTAATTGAATTTATTTCAATGCAGATTCCTAAATCAAGATTTAGGCATCACTGAGAACCTTGAAACTCCCTGCTCTTAAACTGCCTATATCTGATATCTTAAGGGCTACAGCAGTGTTTGGTACACAAATAATCTAAATTCTGCTTAGTTTTATTTATATTACCTTCAGTAGGTGTGAATACTTACCTTCCTGGTACTGAACAAAACCATCACTACCCACAACTTGAAGGCCTAGAATCTTCACATATTAAGGTTTCAGTTGCCTGTAATAGCTTTAGCTGTGTTTTTTTGGTTTTTTTTAGTTTGTGCTTTTGACCCCTGGTAGGGGTAGGGGACATCCATTCCATAAGCAAGAAATCCCAATTCCAGTCAGCAAGAAATGTTTTGTGGGGGAAAGACATTAAGTTCTCTCTAGCCTTCCACACTGAACTCTGCAATAGGGCTGGGTAAGATGGGGGAAAAAAATCTCTTAGGAACAGAGAAATGAGAGGGGTTATGAAAATGCAGATATATATACAATATATGTTCTACTGAGTTTCTCAAACAAACACTCCTGGCAATACCTTCTAATGATGCTCATTTTTTTCTCAGCCTGGGGAATAGGCTGCTGATCCACCCGCCCCATCTGTGTGCGTGGTGAATCGTGATCGTGGTGAAGGACAGCACTGGCCTGTCGTGAATCTCCAAAGAGAGGGGGGAAAAAAGTGGCTGAACTGCATTCTGGTCTAGAATAGGTGCATCTCCTGAGAATTTTCTATCTCTTTCTAAATTTATCAAGTTATTAGATTCTGTGAAGTATTTTGTTTGATATAAAGGGTTTTTTTTCCAATTTTCCCCTATTCTTTTTAGGAATCTGAAGGCAGAAGATTTCATTTGGTGACAGGAGTTCCAAAATATTTGCTACTGAAACGTTTAGCAGTGTCACTGTGGTACCTTTGTTGAAATTCCCTTAGTTTATGACTAGATTTAGTTTTCCCCCTGTTGCAAAAAATAATTGAGAAATTATGAAAATGATGGAGGGAGGAATGTTGTGGGAAACATTAGTTAGAGACAAAATATCTTGCTCTAAATGCATTGTGCTTACCTGTTCTGAAAAGATAGAATATTAAGGAACTTTTTGTAAAGATTCACAGCTAAATTGATTTTTTTAATATATTTTTTTTCAGTTTACTTAGATTACTCATCTTTTAAAAAAGAGATGCTGTCTTACAGTTCAAACCTTCAAAGTACAGGCTGTTGTTTAAGGGCTGCATGATTTCTACTGACTTCAAAGGGAACTGAAATATTTCAGCATCATGGTGGTTCCTTGGTTCTTACATGAAAATGTTTAAAGCTGTCTAAAATCCTAACTCCCACGAGACAAATTAAACCCAAATAGCTTTAGGTATCTGGACTTTACAATAAACTCTATTTCCAAATGCTCTTTTCCTTGGAGAAAAAAAAAAAATCACAGATATTTTTCAGTGATTTAATGTCTATTTCAGCCTGGCTGTTCCCTAACCACTATAAAATTATTGCTGTGTTTTTATGAAAATGCACCTGGACTCTGTCATCATAGGTTTCATCACTGTCTCTTGCAGAAATACACTTTAACAATTAAATTAATGCATAACAGCATTGAAACGTAGCTCCAGTTACTCTCTCAAAAAAACACAACAATGCAAAGCAATGGAGCCAGGAATAATGACATTGTGGTCCTCTGCGTTTTTGAGGTTTTTGAGTACAGTTGCTCATAGAAACAATTGATGTGCAAACAATTCCATCTGAATTACTGTATAGCGCACAATTGAAATAGATGCTGTAAGCCTGCTCAATTCAATACAGCTCTACACGGCATGAATTTGACCTATTCCATATATGATTCCAATTTAATAAAATTTGTATTGTTTGACACTCTTTATGTAACTTGTAACATTACTACATTTCCTGCCTAAGGGATACAAGTATGTTGAATGCTTTGTTTCCTTTGAAGAGAAACAACGCAACAGGCGATTGCTCTTTTCCATTAGTCTTCCCATTTTAAATTACCTTATAAAGTTTAGTTTCTTAAATATTTTATGTAGAGATTCTTCTAATGCAGTATTACAAAAAAAGAACAGTGACATTTTAAAAATAAAGTAGAATTTTTTGCTTTTTTTCCTACTTTTACAGTAGAATACTTTCTGTCCAGAGACAAAAGGACAAAGAAAACTAAGCATTATTTTTAGTATAAAAATTTCATATAAGATTGCTCTCTTTTCAAAAAAGGAAATTCCTTGAAGAAAAAGCCACAGATCTACTAAAAAATTTATGTTTATGTCTACTGCAGTGGCTTGCCTTTTGTTCTTGACTTACCCTGACTCAGTCAGAGGAAAGATTCCACTATCAGCAATTATATTTCAATCAGACCTCGACTGGATAAAATGATATTGAGATCCACATACCTTAGTATTACACAAGCTTTATGTGTAGACTGTTATCGAAACAGAAGGTAATCGCTGAGTAATTAATATACACCAAGAAGGATTCACTGATAGTAAGTGCAGAGCCCATCTGATGTCCTATCCTTTCAAACAGACCTTCAGGAGCTGGAAAATTTAGAAATATTTATAGATATAGGACCAAACCAAACAACATTTATTTCATGTCTCAATGGAAACAAAATTAAACCCTTTTTTATAATATCAAATGCAAAATATGCACTATTACTAGACATGAAAATTAAAGGTCTGTTTTACTTACTGCTCCCTGTTGTTATTTAGAACATAGGACAATTTAGCAAAGCTACTGCAGGAAGGAAAAGAATGTAAAAGTGTAATTTCCTGAGCAAATTCCTGTTCTATAATGGTTTAATTCTCTGCTTTCTATTTTCCCTGTGACAACATGAAACACTGACACACAAGGATGGCAGATCAGATATACAGCTATGTCTTACAACCCCTTGTTTCTTCAGGCAGGAAAGCTCCCCAAATACTACACCCTGCCTGAGCAGATGCAATTACACACTGAGTGGTGCACAAAGTAGAGGTTTCAATTGAACCACACATACAAGTGAAGATAAGTATGTGTGCAATGTTGGGAGGACTGGACTTAAAACTTTTCTAGTTACTGACATCTTGAAGACACAATTTTTTTCTATGATACCTGCTATTTGTAGTGGAAAAGCTGTTATTTTCTCAACAAAACAGTGCAGAAAACAAGTGACTGTAGCCAAAGTTTTCATTGGTTTAAGCTGGAAAGAGAAGTTTACAAAACTATTACCTATTTGAAAATAAATCCTTGAAATGGATGCTAGCTTTTAGGGTTATTTCCAGCGCACACTAAAATAAAACATTCAAGAATGCCTCTGTAGTGCTGATGACCCTGCTGTAATAGAAAATGGCATATTAGCTGTCCTAAAATGCAAGGCAATATCCTACCTAGGGCTACAATTTATGAGCTAGTATTTAGATAGATAAAATTGTTTGGCTAGATGACATTCAAAATGATATTTCATTAATTATGACAAGACTGATATTCCCATGAATATTTGTTGTTTATTTATTGGCTTCTTTTTCCAGGCCCTGGGTAGGAATGGAGGAAAATGGAAGTCAGATGATCTAGGACAACCTAGTTTCCTGCCTATTGGAAATGAAAAATACATGTAGCTATATCTAATCTGTAGGGATTTTCTTTTTTTTTTTAAGAGTACAAAACTGCCACATACAATCAGTGTCTGAATCAGTGGCTATTCTTTCTTTGTAAAGATAGAATGACTTTGAAATGCTGCCTCCTCATACCCCTTTATTTCTCTGCCCTGGGCAGGCATTTATGGTTCAATGAGAACTGGAGCAAGAGGGAGTCTGAACTCAAATAATCTAGGCTTTCTGCTGTCTAAAGCAGCATATTCTTCTTATTTCGCAGTGCTGAACTTAAGTCATGTCTGTCCCTTTATGTTTCTTGAAGTTTTTCCCTGTTCCCCTAGTTGTGAAAAGTGTTAAGCACACACCACTCAGCTAAAGATAGATAAGACATCAACTTGTATGGATGGAAAACTTCAGAAATCCTGGTTGCTGAGTCCATAACGTGGAAGTAAAAATAGAAGAGTGAAATTTAGAAGATAAATCTAAATCGTCTATTAATTCCTTTTAACTGCAACCAATGCTTAAAGTTTTAAGAAGTTTTACAACGACTGAGAAAGTGATTTTTGTTGGAGAGGGAGAAGAGATGAAAGCTGGAATGAACCCCTTAGCAAACCAGGTTTTGATTTGTCATTTTGACTAATTACTGAACAGGGTGGTTGTGACCAGAGAGGCCTGAAAGGCATGCCCTGGTTCATTCTGTCTGAGAGAATCTTCATTCAGATTCTTCTGGAAGCTTCACAAGCAATTAAACCCTGGAGTATACAAGGAACAGTTGATACTATCTTTCTTGTTCTGACTTTTCACCTGACATGAAAGATACCAAAGAGATGGCTATTAAAGGTTGAAGATTTGCTCAGCAAATAGTGTAGAAGTGATCAAACCTTGTTTATACAGATGCCTTTCCACATGGAAAACTGAATTTCAAGAGAGTATATACCTGTACAGCTGGCATAATGAAAAAGAAACTGATACAGCCAGGACTAAATGGGTGAACTACGCAGTCATGAAATGTCACTGGAGTTCATTCTTCTATTTGCCAGGTTCAGTGATGGGGAGAACACTAAAATATCTTTTTTTTTTTTTTCCTTTTTCCTAGTGAATTTGTTCCCATACATTATGACATCAATAATCTTTGCTTTTAACTCTAGATGATCACAGACATTAAATAGGTATTTTGAAGTATTATATAGACAATATGTGTGTTTAAGCAGAATTAGAGAAGGGAGAAGAATTCAGTCTGAATGCAGATCTAAGGTCTTTAAGCACTTTTACACTCCAGTTACGTGACACAAAGAGGAATAGTCAGCCTCCTCTTGGCCCAAGGTCATACACAGTACACAAAACAGCTGCATCAGAGAGTGTATCTACTGAAATCATTACTGCTGCACCTACAAACTGCATAGGTCAGGTTATGCTCTTATGTACATTAATTGTAAAAGTAATTCAGGAACTCAGTTCAGTTCAGGTATTTTCTTTCCTGGCATCAATGAAGCCCCTACAAATGCTCTCCATAGAGTATATCCAATTGCATTTGTTTTGCATGGCAAAGCTTTGGTGGTTGAGGAATACAGAGGTGGTTTCTGGGAGCAGCTGCCAGAAGCTTCCCTTATGTCCAACAGAGCCAATGCCAGACAGCTCCAGGATGGATGTGCTGCTGGCCAAGCCAAGCCAAGCCATTCAACTCTGATGGTAGCACCATTGGGATAACACAGCTAGGAAGGAGTCGGGGAAATGCACAACAGCAACTTGAGCCAGAGAGAGAATCAAGAATACAAAAGAAACCTCAAGGTAAGTGGAGAAGGCGGGGCAGGAGCTGGTCCAGGTGCCAGAGCTGAGATTCCCTTGCAGCCCGTGGTGCAGCCCACGCCCCTGCAGCCCATGGAGAATCACAGCTGGACAGATATCCTCCTGGAGTCCATGGAGGACCCCACAATGAAGTAGGTGGATGCCTGAGGGAGGCTGTGATCCCATGGGAAGCCTGCACTCTACCTGTGTACCTGTGAAAAGAGGAGCCCATGCTGGAGCAGGTTTGTTCACAGAACTTGTGACCCTGTGACGGACCCATGCTGGGGCTACCTGTTCACTCTCTGTTCCCCTGTGCCTCTTGCAGAGGGGTAGGTTAAGAAATCTGGAAGGAAAGTTGAGCCTGGGAAGAAAGGACAGGAGCAGGGAAGGTGTTTTTATGATTTGGGTTTATTTTTCATTATTCTACTCTTATTTGCTTGGCAATAAAGTAAGTAATTTCCCCAAGTCATGTCTGTTTTGCCCATTACAGTCACTGGTGAGTCATCTCTCTCCCTGCTCTTATGTTGACCCACAAGCCCTTTGTTATATTTTCTCTGCCCTGCTCAGTTAAGAAGTGGCAGGATGGCATTGGTGGGCACCTGGCATCGAGCCAGGGTCAACCCACCACACCAGTCTACACTCTAATGATTCTAATGAAAAGGAAATTTGCCCAAGGCAACTTGGTAAGCACTGACACTTCAGGATACAAAATGGCAGAAGCAATTTTCTGTTTAATCAGAGGTGCTGACAATTCCAGATTAATTCTTTATATTTGTTACTTGAAATGTGAAAACCTTAATGTTCATCTGTCAATTTTCACAGTCAAAACTGAACGACATGAAAATCAAAGTCAATAATAGTAGCAAAATTCACATACAATTTCACTCAAAAAACGTAGCTTGCCAGAAATATGATTGGCACACATCACAATGTATCAGTGGAAGAAAAATTACAAAATACTAACCTTTCATACCCCCTTTATCTCCCATCCATCCTTTAGGTAATTATTTTTGTTATAATGCTCTGCAATTATTGCAAAGTACCTTATGTAAGTGATTCCATATGACTGTACTTATATTACATCACGCAATATATCCTTATCTTTTGAGGTTTATGCCTGGCATGCAGAGTCCAATGACTCTACCCTATTACATCTTGTTGGTGCTAAATTGTCAAGACAAAAAATTTTGGTTAAACTTAGTGTCTTGACACATCATCAAATTTATTACCCAATTTATACTAGCCAATAGACACTATAGTCATCTGTCAACTAGCAAAACATCTGTGCGTTTAAAAAAATCTAATACACTTTAAATAGTCATAATAAATACAAAATTATCAACTTAAAATATGTTGCCTCCTAGTAAATATTTCCTCAGTTACCCACTATTGAGCCTTCTCCAGATTCTGTCCTTTGGAGGGAATACTAACACCTCTGAGTCTTTCAGCTGCATCTTCTGAAAAGACTGGCTTCACACTTCCATACCATTCACATCTGTTGGTGCTGTTCAAGAGGCAGCAATTTTTGACAGCATTTTATAAGACTGACAAGAAATCACTGCTCCAGGCTTAAAAGGCCTGTGAGCTTTCTTTTTGGTTTGGTGGTTTGTTTTATTTTTTGGGTTTTTTGGTGTTAGAGGTTCAGAACTGCAAGACGGTCTAGTAGGTTATGGTACCTTTGTATTGAAGCAATATTTTCTTTGATGCTGTCCCAACCCCTATAGATCCTGACTATCTGTCGATGCTAATTTTATCTCAGTTCTCATCCTGAATTCTTATCCTTATATAAATGGCCATCCCATTCTTCATTCAGTGGTGTATCTGCTAAAAACAATGTCTTCATGCACTGAATCATTGTTCCTCTAGTAAAATTCTAGTCACCCCTTTTAGCATCATGAAACTGAGTTCTCTTTGCAGCTCTTGCCTAAGAGTTACTGAAGGACTTGACCCATAATTAGTTGGATTGCAGATATATTTATAAAACACAACATTTTTAACAACAAGAACAGATGTATTGTCCCTGTAATTACTATGGAGAAATTAAAGATAGTATTTGACCAGTAAGTTAGTACATCAATGCATTCAAAATGTTTATAAAATGAAATAAAAGGGAAGCTTGTGCATGGAAAGATGAGAAACTATCAGTTCAGAGGCACATTCAGATCAGCACCGAAGAATTTGTATTTCCCAAGTCTGAAGGCTAAGGGATGGTTAAACTGAAGCCACATTTTTCTAAATTTTCTGAACTGGAATCCAGTTAGTTGCTTTGATTAACTGATGATCTCTCAGGTTTGTTGCTGGCAGTGTTTTGAAAAATGGAAGTACTGTGAAATAAACTGAATTGTGTCTTTCCATTAAGCAGATAACTAGTGTAATCCCTCATCCTTGCTAAAAAAGTCCACAAGGAAGCAGTTCTGAGATTTGCAGTTTCTAATTAATTTCATCCCAGTCTTCCTGGGATTCACCCAAAGGGTTTCCTCCAAAATTGTTCTTATTTTTGTAAGAGTTTCTGAAACTGAAGGTGTTTCAGAATAAACATGTTTAGTTCAATGAACCAAGATTTTTTAACATAGTTGATTTGTCAGAAATTTTTTTAACAACTCTATGTTCCACATCTTGCGTGTAGTACAGAGTATGAAAAGGACAAATACACAGATGTGAAAATTTTCCATGTGAGGGTTTGCTTTTTGTCTGTAAATGAGTACAGTGCAAGATATAATAGAAGTACCAAATACCAAGATAACCTTTTTTGCTTTTTAAAAGTAGAGAAGTCATCAGGAAAACTCATTAATAAATACCTTTACTGACTGTACAGCTTGAATTACAGAAGCATTTAGTTAAAACAGCTCTAACTTTTGTACCATTGAATTCTTTACTAAAGGCAGTGTAAAATGCTCCAGACATAAAAAAATGTACTGTTTTATAAATAATAGCTATTTTTTACAGTACCTAATGCCAAGGATGAAAACAAATAAACAAACAAACTTTTTTTTTCCTTAGAATTGGTGCTAGAAAAAAACAGGTAGAGGGACAGTGCTGTTAACCAAGCAGCAATCCCATCCATGAAGACAGCTCAGTATTAGTGAGGTTTAAGTCCAGGTAGATAATTTTAGATGAGTGCATAAACCTTCAGATGGGGATGAAACCTTGTGATAGAAACCCACCATTAATTTCAGTTGGAACTCAGATTTGACCACAATTTCATGAGCGACAACCATAAGAGCTGACCAGTAATTTTCAGTCTTGTACCATACCTGATATATGTTGTGTAGAATTTTCCACTGGAAGAAATGTTTTTCCATGCCAATAGCAAGGTTACCATGCCATAAAAGGAAAAGGGGAATATTCCCAAATCATTTGGTACCTTGTGTAACTTTTGATGGAACATTTTGCACTGTGAATGTGTCTCATGAATCACTTCAATCCTAGGCATGGATTTCTGGTTCTTTGAAATAATTTCTGCATCAGACAGCATTTAAGTAAAGTAGAAAATTAATATTTAGAAACCCTAGAATTAAGCAAGATAAACCACAGAAGTGTTTAGGTGTAGCTATATATACATATATAGATATATATAAAGCATTAAGTACACTTAGGTTGTCTATGTGTTTCACTTAGATAACAAACTGTAACCATGCTGATATGATTTACTTGCTGAACTGCATTTGTAGGGCAAGATCCACAGGTTGGATATTGCTTTTCTTGAGGGAAATCTGGATGGCAGGATGGATTGGTCTTTGTATGACCATTTTCTCTACATTAACTCTCAGACATTTGTCCTTGCTGCTGCACAGCACTCTGGTGCTTCATCACTTGTTCGGCATGTCAGTTTGTAACATTATGCCTGCAGGATTGTTGACTTCACCTCCCCAGCCTGGGAAGTGCTAATATCTCTGTCTAGATAACAAATAGAAAGTGCTAGGATTGCTCCCAGTATCTACATTTAAGGAAATCATTGACTCCTTCTGAACTAAGTACTTACAAGTTCATGCAAGCATAACATTCATATAACAATACCTTGACAAGCACACTTTGTAAAGTCGTGTAAGGAAATAATGTGTGCTGTTCATCAGGTCCTCTTTGAGAATAAACACAGCAGTGAAAAAACTCTTTTGGGAGTGGTGACAGTCTTGGAGTGTCTGCAATTTTAGATCTGAGCTATACTTTGATCTTTAGATTTCTATGATCCATAAAGGATTAGTGTTGGAATATTTTTTCATGAGCAAAGAAAGCCTGAACAATGTAAATGTCTTGGTGTCCATATGAGCTAATTTCTCAGAGATTTCTACAGCGGTCTCAGGAGTACTAACCTAATCCCCTTGGACAATTTTCAGAGTTTAGCATCAGTTTGCCTGAAATAAGGTTAATTTACAAGTTGTCCTTCTCTAAATATGAGAAATTTTGAAATTGCTATTTTAATATGAACTTTTTAATTAAGAACTTCAAATTTCTGTGGGTCAATGCAATCTTAAAACTGAAATCCAAAACAAAAGTAGACTAATACATCATTTGCTTTCATGAATAATTCTCTATAAAATATAACAATGCCTACCAAATTTGCTGGTTTAGCCAATTAAAAAAAAAAAAAAGAAAAAAGAAATATCAAAGCTTTAAGGCTAGAATATATTCAGAGGTGTGAACTTCTGAAGTAGGGTGAAAATTTTGCCTGTGAGTCCTTTGATACTTCGAGAAGGCAAGGAGGGAGCTGTAACTGGAGAGGCAGAGCTCCCCTTCCCTGAGCTGAGTCCTGGCTGGGTGCAGGCAGCGACTCCTGCCACGGGCTCAGCCCCTCTCCTGGCAAAGGGCTCCTCCAGACAAGGGGAAATGAAGAGTCACAGGGTAAGAGGCAGCAGCTCCTGCACAATGAACAAAGAACCAAGAGCAAGACCTTGATCCCAACCCTGACACGAGTTTCATTAGCCAGGACTGACGGGTCGCAGTGGGAAAGCCCAGCACCTGAGGTGGGTATCAAACTCCAGAGGCTGGGAGGGCTGCACGAGCCGGGTGGCTCTGGTCATGACTCACAAGAGAACGTGGGCACAAGCAGTCACAAGCAGAAATGTTTGCTTTATGTATGTGTTCCATTCTCTTTATCCATCCTGTGAGCATAACACGCAGAGAAGGTTTCTGTGTGTAGGCACAAAATTCACTATTATTTCTACAAAACCTTCAGTCTAGACATCCAGCAACTTCAAGAGTTCCAGCTGTTCTCAGCACCATTTCTCACAATGTTTTTCCAAATGCTGGAAAAAAAAAAAAAAAAAAGGTACTTTCCTAGAAGCTGCTGGATACCAGGCTACTGCTGCAGTATCCAGGACTACGAAGAGTTGTCCATCCTGACTAACACTGCCATTATTGTGGCTTCATCCCTAGGCCAGTCAATTGCAGCTCTGGACCCAATTCATGCCCTAAGCATGGAAGCAGATAAATTTATAAAAATACTCTCTTTGTCCCTTGATCTTCTTAACAGAAAAAAAGGAACATATTGTCCCTCGTTGAGATGTTTCTGTTAATTGCTGTATTGTGTGACATGAAAATATGATTCTCTGAAGTCCATTTCAAACCCAAGCAAATATACTTTTGAAAATATAATGCATTAATTTACAACACAATCTGTTAATGTTTTCTTTTTCAGAGTGATACTGATAAGAGAGTGACTCTTCAAATAAGAACCACTTTTGTCAAACACAAAAAACTCAAGTTGGTCTCAGTAAAATTATTTCTGAAGAGAAAAATACTAAAAATTTATAGATATTCATATCTACATATTTCATATGTAGGTATATCATACATAAATTTGCACATGCAGACTACAGATTTCCAAAATAAACAGTATTAACAATTTGGAAAAAGTTTTTTAATGAATAGAGAGGAATTAAGTAGACTTTAGCATTTGTTTTAAAAATACTTTTTTTCAAGAAAATCGTAGTTTTGAAATATACTCAGCATTACATTTAATATTGTACAGTTTTTAATAAAGTTGGGATCTGATAATAAAAAAATTAGTCTCTTCATTTTCTCTGCAGAGGCTCTCAATAATTTCTAAATTCTTGCTGAATAACACATGAATCAATTAATTATAAAACTTATTATAACTTATCTTTAATTTTACTTGAAAATGAAAACACATTGCTGGTTTTATGGCAAGAAACATACACCATACACCCCTTCAATGAACACAACAATGACAAAACAGGACAAATTGGCCTACAGACAGAAAGCCAGCAGAAAAATATAACTTTAAATTACATTAACAGATTACTTGCTCTTAATGCCTTTCAAGTATTGGGTGGTTCTTAGCATAATAAAGTATCACTACTATTACTAATAACAATAAAAGCTGTTCTAACTTGAATTCTATTTTTCTACCCTCCAAAGCTCCAGAAAAAATATTATAATCACATCTCATTGCCCCTCAAAATCCCCTTCTTTGCTGAACACATTAATTGTATCAGTCAAAGTCTTGTGTTGAAAAAAAAAACTGGAAAGAGAGAGGTGTGATTACAGAGAAGCAGTAGCAGGAAAGCTAATTTAGGCCACAGTGTATATCACATGTTTTGCAACAAGTGTTTTTCTTAAAATTTAGGGAGATAATATCTCAGGAATTATGCAATTTTCTAGATGAAATTTAATACAACATAACACCAAAACAATAAATGGTTTGGAAAATTTCTCAAAGATATGCTATCACTGATAACATTTTTTCAACTGTGTGCAGAGATATTCAAGCAGAAACATTAAACTTAGCTTATTATTATTTGCAGTCAATGTTTTAAAAACAAATGATTCTTTTAAGTGATATTACATCCCAGTAAAGTGCTGAAAAGTGAAATATTATGGAACTGAAAAAGCATGTCCTGTTTCAACACCAGTGGGAAAAAGAAGTGGGAGTGGGATTAAATTAGATATCTCATGTAGGAGCCTCCAGTGATGAATCAGACATTGTTTATTAATCCACAGTAAGTAATATCATCTGGTTAGGAAAAAAAAAATGTCTATGTTACAAAAGAACAGAAGGCAATTCTAGCTCTATGCTTGGAAACAGCCCACAGGAAATCCCCTGTGGATGCATGCTCAGTGGAATTCAGTCAAAAAGGGAATTGTTTCCAGAAAAAAGGAGCAGCATGTCTGGAATCAGTTTCCCATTTTACTTGCATAGACTATTGAAATAATTTAATCTGAGGTCTCTACAGGAACTATTTTCTCATGGTGGTCAAAACACCAGGAACATAAAAGGACAGCTAAAATAGAAGACAGAAAGCATTACTGTCTTATGAAGAGACCAGAGAAGTCTGAAGACTGTGCAAGTGAGATTTAAAAAATCCTGAAGAGTGAGTATGTATAATTATGAATGTATATGTATGAATGTATAATTAGACCACAACCCTTAAATTATACAACTAGAGAGCAGTCATTAAAGCTGGTAGCATACTAGCTTAAAGGAAATTTAAAAGCTACTGTTTCATTCGCTGCAGATTGAATTTCCTGAATTCATAGGCACAGGAGGGTGCATCTGCAGATTCAAAAAGGATCAGAAATTTAATGACTAATAGTGCTCTAAACAGACAGAAATATAAACCTTCCAATACTTCTAATATAAAGATTGTGGATGCTAGAGAAATTATGAAATAAATTGTCAAAAATTATTGTTCATGTTTGTCTACTTTTTCCATCCCATTTGGATTTTTGGTGTGAATATTGTGTGACATGAATCATGAAGCCAGCCAGGAATTTCTGATGTCCCCATATCATTGATCAGCCTCTGATAATCTCTGTACCATTCTCTGGGTTAGACTATGCTAGCCACCATTAAAAAACTTGTCAGGCAAGATGCAGAAATTCCAGAAGAAAATTCCCTGGCTATGTATAATTTAGCAGTACAGACACAGTTAAATGACACAGTATTCAGAACTTGAAGAAAAAAAATAGCATTCCACATTTAATTCACTTTGCAGTCATTAAGTAAAACTTTTACTTTCCTAATTCATTATGCAGTTCATGTAGAAGATAACATTAATTTAGAAATAATTTGTTACGTAAATATGGATTTCTCTTCAATTATCTAATCCATTTGCTGGTTTAGATCCCTATGCTTTGCTAATATACTGTAAACTTTCTCTTCCAAAATTAGGTAAATTGTTTAGATATAAAGAATAAAATTGCTATAGCAAGATTCACTTTCAATATAATAGACTAGGAAAGTCTATTAGCAGATTAATAGAAGAAAAGTTACTTTTATTGTCCATGTTGTTGCTTGATAAAATCTTATTTTGCTTTGTTATTTTTGAAGATTGAAATACTTACATTGGATTTGATTTTTATGGATATTCTCAGTTTAATTAATAAAGGAGCTTGTAACAATTACAGAATCACATAATCAGAGATTATGCCACAATATTATAACAATATAATTAATAAACATAGAGTGTTCTTGCCTGATGAATATTTCGACTCCACTACAATAATTCTCCAAGGCCTTTGATGTTGTCATGTATCTTTGTTGTCTCTAGTAATCATTCAACCCATTTATATCAGAATTTTTTTTAAATCCTTCAATTTCATATAATCCTCATAATCAATTCCCATTCCATTTCATTTCTCTAGGAAAACAGACTCCAGTGTCACAATGAATAGATTCAGACTTTACCAGAAATCTCTCCATACACATTGTCACTCTTCCTTTGGTGCATGTAGTCTTCCTCTTCAAATGCCCTGACACTCACAGAGATTCTACATAAAGTAAAATCAAATCTCATTTGCTGCTATTTTCCATATTAACTTTAAGGATGATAGGTTAGGTAAGAAAAATGAAAATGTACACTTAAGTCTTCTTTAAACTCTGAAGATACCACAAGGTATTTTGAACAGTAATAAAAATTTTTTAAGTTATCCCTCAAATTGCATATGCAAACAGGGAAGTGTATCATTTTCATTCAGTCTCTCATTATACTGGAACACTAGATTTGCTTTTATTTATTACTTTTTGTATATAATAGCATGCATATGGCCAGTATGTTCCCTGTAAAAAAAGTCCCACCAAGAGGGTTTTACTTTTCAGTGTTGTTGGATGATATCAGAGCAAGAAATCAGAGTCAAATGGGCTGTGAGCCTAAAGAACTGGGAGAAATACAATTAGACAGGAGGCAGCCTGGTGAGCAGCCCTGGAGAGACTGTTTGTCCAGGCTGGAATATAGGACTAATTCAAGTAGGTCATCAAGTGTATAAGACATCTGTGGTAGAATGATGAAAGTAGTTCTGAGATGATAGCAATCAGAGCACAGAGCATGTGCATAGAAAATGAGAGAGATGCAAGCAGGGCAACAGGAATGCAAGCCCCAAGGGACAGCAAAAAATGTTTGTGATGGCGTGTCATAAGCCAGGAAGCTGGATGGAAGACAGTTGTAAAAGCAGGAGAAAGAGAAGTTGCTAGCATAGTACAGTGACGTGCAGGAAAGGATGAAGCTTGTTGAAGGCAAAAAGTGCCAAGGTGAAAAACAACCTGTGCACGTGGTAGCACAGGAGAGACAAGTGGAGGGTGTTACCAGGGTGAGAGGCAAGGACACAGCAGCTCCTGCGTTTCCCTCAGTGACAGTGTGCTTCCTGCAGAGATGAGGTCTCCATGCAGGACAGGGTACACCAAGTGTAGGAAAAGGGGACAGAGGCACACAGGGCTTAAGTGAGATCAGAAGCTTTAATCAGCCTTAAGTCTGGACTGAGAAAGAGGCAACTTAGTAATAAGGACGTTGAAATACTAGAAGGCAAAAACAGAAAAGAGAAAATCACAAGGGCAGGAATCGAAGTTCAGGGGAAAATTAAAATTTTATCTTAAAATTTTGCTACACTACTGCTACTGCTTCTGGAAATCATAGTCTCCCTGTGCCTGAGAGCAGAATGATGCATCATCCCCAGAATAATAAAGAAAAAACTTTTGGGTACAATAGAATCACAACATCAGTAAATTCTGGGAGAACATAATGAAAATTTAATGCCAGTGTTGTTTTAAATTTAATTTAATGGTGTCTTCCTCATGTGAGTTACAGTGTGAGGCATGAGGAAGAGAGACATCCAGCTACAGTATCTGGGACATATGTGATGTTTTCTGGCATCAAGCAGAAAATGTGTGCCACTGACTATGTAATTGCACAATTTAAGCTGTTAACATGGGGTTTTTTTAGGAAAGTATAAAGCTTTTATTTGTGAAGGGTGATGCCGTGATGAAAAAAAAAAAAAAAAATCAAGCTAGCAGCAGGAATACCATTTTTATTCCATAAAAGTGTTACTGGTCGTATAATATATAACAGGGCTGTCTACCCTGTCACACTTCCTTGAACAGTCTACAGCTGAATTGGTTTTTTTAGCCTTCATCACTATTTTTTACTCCTGACAAGCCAGGAAAAGTGAAAAAGTTTAAATAAGAATTCTTGAACGTAGATTTCCAGTTTCACAGCAGTCTTTATCTGCTAGCCATTTCTTTCCTCCTTATTGTCAGTCTGTAGCTGGAATGGAGATAAGAAGCCTAGTTTAACCAAAGTTTAGTGAGTGATTGCAGCACTGGCTGAATTTCAAGGCTGCTTTACTTTGGCCCCATCCTTGACTGCAGAGAAATGGTATGTTCTCCCAAAGTATATTGAAGGCACTTATATATTTCCCATTTATAAAAGTACATGCATTTTTTTCAGATTTTTTTCATACTAGACTGTGTCTTTACATTACTTCCCCCACCCTGTCTGATGGGCAATTTTTCAAGAAGGAAGTTTTTTGATGAAGAAATACTCTTGAGAGCCTAATTCTGATTTCACATTCAACTACATAAACGAGGAGTATCTGTGCTGAAACCAAGGTAAAACTACTGTAAGCTGTCATCAATTGTGCACCCTGCAAATTAAATTTCAAAACCAGTGCACCAACAAAGTTAAAGAGTTCTACGTCAGCTGAAATGGGTAATTTTTCAGTTGTATTATCTAAGAAATGAAGAACAACTAACAGTGAGGAGCATGACCAGTACTATTATATTTCATGATATAATATAAAATTAATATTTTGGTAAGATTATTTTTCATCAGGTTTCTTGTTTCAGTACTTAGTCAGAAAATAGCCAAATAATCTACCCATGCCAAACATCAGAGGAACAAGAAAGCTGTGAGATGCAACCCACCTGTCACAAATACTGCCTGGTGCTGTCACCCCCTGTGCCATATGGTTGCAAAATGGTAAGGATCAGTTCATTTCCATCAAGGATAGGTTGAGACATAACTCAGACATAAGAGGACAAAAGCTACACCAAACTCAGGAGTATTATGCTGGTATCACTGTATCCTGTCTGTATTATGGTGATCAGAGAAGGATCAGCTGCATCTGATGGCAGGCGCTGCTGGTATGACCAAAATTGCTCCAGGAATTAACAGGAACCTTACAAAATGTTTCTTTAAAATTGAAGCCCTGGGAATCTTCACTAAAGATCAATGAGGTAACAAGCCCCATTTTCTTTGAAGAACTTATTAGAATACAAGCAATATTTAATGTCTTCTTAAATTAAATTATAAATTCTTAATTTATATACTCTTCGCAGCCCTTCATGTCCAGTGTCTCAGACTATTTTTTTAGTTATTAAATTAATTTAATGGTCTACACTGAAAAAAAGTTGATCAAATCAATCACTAACACAGAATTAATAAGGAACATTAGGAAGATATCCATAAATAATGCTGCTCAGATAGAGAGCACTGACATTAGAGTATCTCTTAACATAGCAAAAAAAATCAAATAGAGATCATAAATAAGACAAAATCTGATTCTCAAATTCTTATCTAATGATATTGAAAGACACAGACTAAAACCAAACATGCTTTGACCAACATTAGATTCTTTTTCTATAAATGAAAATGTGACTTGTGGTTTTTGAAATATTCAAATTTCCTATCAATTCTTACTGCTATGAGACACATGATTTTTTCTGTAGCAATAGGTGAAAAAATTTGAGATGGATTCATGAATTATATAAAACCATCTGTGTACATTTTCTATTAGGTTTTTTACTTATTATTTTCATTCATTTAGAATTATAATATATTAATACATTGGTACTTAATGATCTTTTCTCAGGTGTTGCTAGATCATTCAGTTAGAATGAAGATGCTGAAAGATTGAGAAGCTACATAATGTCAGTACAAAAGGACAAAAACCCCCATGTGTTACATGCAGCATCTTTTTGTTTGAGAGAGACTGAATTGAGTAAAAGGGCATGGATCTCCAACCACTGAACTTCCTCATAAAGTTACCAGACACAGCAGAACTTCCCTTCATTAGCTGAGAGACTATGAAGAAAGAGGTCAAAAAAGTCACCTCCTCATAAAGGTTAAACTCACCTGCTCTGTAAATTATCCATTATGTTGAATACTTCATTATACCAACAATCCTACAGGAAACTTCTTACTCTACAGAATTAATTCCTGTGAATAGCTCTAATCTACTGCAAAAACCAGCCTTTCTGTATAAGCTGTCTGAAATATTAGGAGTTCACAACAATATCAAATTACTAATTTCCATATGTGTTCTACAGACTGCAGCAGAATGCGATTGTACAGGTATATCACATGGCTTTGATTCCAAATGTATAATCTGATTTTAAAATTTGGAAGTTGATATTGTTATCATCACTTCATCAGCTTGGGACAACAGAAATGCTGCAGGCAGAAGCATCTCATTCATATCCTACATTACTTTACAGAAACAGAACCATGCAGAAGCCACCCCATAAATGGCACAGAAGTGTGTAGGAGGCAATGTAAGCAGAACACTTTTGTACAGTAAAAGAGTTTTCTTAGATTATTTCCTTTCTGCTGATGACAACTCAGCTCCAGAGACATGAAGAGGTTGGTACTATAGTGTACTATTGTCAATACTCAGCAAATGAAGATACAAAGATTCATGGTGTAGTATCAGCCCTAGACAGAACAGGAAATTAATAAATAATTAAAGGATGGGAGAGATTTTGTGGGACATAAACCTTGACAAATCTGACTATGTGGCTGGCAAGTATTAGTTTTTCTGAAAAAAGAAATGAAAATAGTCAGACATTTGAAAAGCACTGACTTAGTAAAACATGGCATTATGATAAAGAATCGGCACTCTGTGCTATATTTAAGAATAGACTACATGGTTTCCAATACTGCTGCAAATAGTACAATTACATCAATTTCAATAGGGAGATTTCCAAGAGGGCTGCTTTAGTCTTGATTCTGTCCAATATTGTCATCAGTGACAAAGAAGTTAATATAAAAATTGCTACTGAAGTTCAGATGGTAAACACTTGTAAAATGATAGAAAACATATGCATACTATGCTAATATGCTTGTATAAGTACTTTGGAACTCTGAATCTTTTGGTAAACAGAATGAATTCAAACAGACTCATTTTAGCATCATCATCTATAACTGTTTTAGGCTCAGCAAGGAAGAAAGCACACTACTTTCTGTGTGTGCACATAGACACTCATACATACATAAATGCAGTTTATATCAGATGTTTGTGTCCACTTGTGATTAGTTTGAATGTAACAGGTGGCATTAGAGCTACTCTGACTTTAATTGTTAGACCAGTTTTTGCCCTTTTAATAATATCCATAGCTCTACTGAGTTTTATTCTGATCCATTATTTCAGCTACATTCCCACCACAAAACAGATGTAGATGGGCTGGAGAGGGTCCAGAAAAGGGACACAGGTAAAAGGGATCAAAAGATTGGTAAACTTGATATTTGAGGAAAGGCTGAGAGAACTGTGTTTGTTCAGCCTTGAGAAAAGAAGGCTTAGAGGATAGTTATCACTGTGTTCCAGTATTTAAAGGTATTTCCAGTATTTAAAGGTATTTAAACAATGCTTACAAAAAAGACGGAGACCCCCCTTTTTTCAAAGAGACGTGGAAAAGGCAAAGAGCAAGGGGTATAGGTTACTTCTGGGGAGTCTCTGACTGGACAGAGGAAAAAAAATTCCACAGAAATAATCAGACATGGAATAATCTCCCAGGGAAGTGGTGGATTCCCCAGAGCTGGACAGCTAGATTGTTCAGCTTTTGCCAAGAAAAATGGACCATATGATGTTAGAGGTCTCTACCAACCTGGTATTCAGTGATTCTATGAAGCCTAAGGATATACAAAATTCTTCTATCTATCCTGGCACATGCATGAGGCTTACCATTACAAATAGTTGATTGGTTTCAATATCTTGATTCAAATCTACCACCCAGTATATGATCAATTTCAAATAGACAGAGAGCTTCAAGATTTGAAATGGAACAGTGTGAAGTTGCTTTCCAAGCTTGAGAAGTTCTGCTCTTTAGGGATGGATGACCCCACACATGAGCACATAACGGGGCTGACTGGCTGGAAAGCAGCTGGGCAAAGCAGCCTCTGGGTCCTGGTAAACAGCAGTTTGAACATGACCCAGGGATGCTCGTTGGTGACAAGGAAAGACAACAACCTGGACTGTGTTGGGAACAGTGTTACCAGCAGGTCAAGGGAGGTGACTTTTTCCCTCTTTTCAGCACTGGTGAGGACACACTTGGAACTCTGTTCCCAGTTCTGTGCTCCTCAGTACTAGAGAGACATTAACATCCTGGAGAGAGACCAGTAAAGGCCCATGAGGATGAACAGAAGAATAGAGCATTTCTCCTGTGAGGGAAGGCTGAGAGAGCTGGGACTGTTCTGCCTGGTGATGGCTGAGTAGTCATGTTAAACCTAATTTTAGTCTCCTGACTTCTGTTTTTTTAATTTTTTTTTTTTTTAACCCAGGAAGGAGTCATATTAGTAGGAATACTGTTTGTACACAGACTGATGTCATTGGTGGCTACTCTAAGATTCATAGCAACAGGAAGACCATATCAAAAAAGAAATAGGGATTTAGGTTCATATTTCAATATATAAAGGCTATGTAAGTATTTCAACATGAGCAAAGATTGTGGATGATTGATAATAACTTCAGCTCAGAGGAAGAAGGATAAAAAGATGCAAAACTGACATATTTTACTCTACAAAAAGTGAAAGCAAAAACATTAATTTTAAGCCATTATAGTTTACATGATAAAAACAATTGTTTTCTACTTTAATTTTATTTTTCTCTGCCGAAGATTGCATACATTGCTGTATTATTTCTAGTTGGAGTATTTCCTTAGGTTAGACTTTTCAGAAAATCCTAAAGGCACTTGAAATAAAGGTTAATTGGATTTAGGTGTCTAGGTACATTTAAATCCCATTGTGCTCATCTCTGTAATCTTTAACAACCCCAAAATATTTTCCTACAAAGTGAATTTATAGAAAGTTAAGGAATGTAGAGTTAAGGTGAATCTTAGAGACTCTGGGCCGCATACTCATATTTTGTTCTCTGATGGCCAGATTCTCAATGATATATTTTGCTGGTTTTGGCTGGGATAGAATTAATTTTCTTGTATATTGGTATGGAGCTGTGGTTTGCTTTTGTTCTGGAAATAGTTCTAAAACACAGGGATGCTTTAGTTGCTGCTGAGAAGTGCTCTTATGATATCAAGGACTTTTCTGTTCCTCCCCACCACAGCAGTGAAAATGTGGGGCTGCACAAGGAGCTGGGAGGGGACACACCCAGGGCAGCTGAAATATGAATGGTAAATAATTTAAATCATAATATATTGGTGAAAACTGAGCAGTGGAGCTGCTCAATTATTAGTTGTAAAAGAACTAATCTTCCAACAAACTGTACTGGACAGTAAGGCCAGAGAAGACTTTCACTCCTATTTTGATTTTATACAATATCCACCTTCCATGAAAAAGATTTCAGTGAAGTAATTCTGGGATAGAGTTCTTGGATTTTCAAACACCCTACTTCCAAAAGTGTCACAAATCTCCCATGGGTTACTGATAACTTTGTTTTGCACTTTTCACATTAATATTGAAAGGTAAAAAAGGAAAGTAGAAAAAAAAAAATCAACAGAAAAAAAAAAAGTGTATCAACTTAAGCTATCAGACCATTCCTTGTAAAACCCTAGATGTTGAGTCTCAAAAACCTTTCTGAACCCAAGGTGGTGTTTCACTTGTTTAACAATATTAAATGTTTTACATCTAAGAGAAAGAGAGAAAATAGTAGGCACATATAATGACAACACAAGAAGTACTTGCTTTAGTTTATGTTTCTTAGTGATTTTTAATGACAAAATTAATGGATCTTTTCCAATATTAATGCTATGATAAATATAGAAACCTGTCAGTTTACCCTTACTCCCTTCAGACTATAAAGTTTTCTCATGTGAAAAAAGTAAAAAGATTACTTGTTTATAAAAATGCTGACTCAATGAACTAAAAAACTGAGCCCCAAACCATCAGAATGATAAGTGTGAAACACCCAAACTTAGTGCATGAAGAAAAAGGACTTTCTATTCTGAAAGACCAGAACCTTATCTTGAAAATGGGTTCGTACATTGACCAGTTATAGAATGAATTCAATGTATCTTTTAGATATCCAGTATCTAAAGGAATGTCAGATTATCTATGCTATTCTCTTTAACGCCAAAAGAGCAATTTAAATGATACTTCACAGAGTCTGAGTGCCTTTCTGACTGGGTTGGTTATAGACCAGGCAGCTCCTGCTGCAAACAAATCTCTCTCTACCATTTTCCACTATATGAAGGGAGATTACAGAGCAGCCAGAACCAGACTCTTCCTTGAGGTGCAGGGTGAGAGGACATGGTAAGATCCTGCTCACAAGTTGCAACAAGAGGTTACAACTTGCAAGAAGGACAATTGCAGCCAGGCACAGCAATGCAGCTCTCCACCATGAGAATGGTGAAGTCCTGAAGCAGGTTTCAAACAGAAGCCTTGGGATAACAATTCCTGGATGCTTCCAGAACTGAACTACATGAGCCCCATGGCAAACTGATCTAGTTTTGATATCAATTTTGTTTTGAAATGATCTGCAGAATCCCTCTCATCTGATTTTTCCCCATGATTTTTTGCACTCCTCTACATCAGGGACACAATTTAGTTTTAATAAGCCAAGAAGTTGTGTTAATATGTCAAAAATATTTTTATTTTTCTGTCAGTAGATCAATTTTTCACTGTTCATTATTTGTTTTATTATAGGTAATTGCATATTTCCTCTTTCTATACTCAACTATGTGAAAAAACATCTAGAAATGACTGGTTTCATTCTAATAGACAGACCACAATATCTACACAGTTATAAAAATAAACAACCACACAAAACACTGTCTGGAGTACTGACAACCTCATGTTCATTTTCACAAGGTCTTATGATTTGGAGTCATAGAAAATTTTAAATATAAAAGATTTTGGGAGGATATATAGGTGCTGGTTTTTAACCACAATAGGAAAATAAATTTGGAAAGAAAATATATACAGATGTACTGTATTTCATAACACCAATGTACTAGAAAGTCTAGAATTCAGAGGACTGCCTGGGTCTAGTCCAGTTTCCTGTTATTTTAAGCAACACATTGGGTAATATCGCATAATATTCTAGCATTTCCCCTCACATTCTCAGGTTTCGTGTTTGTTTCAGTTTAATTATCTGTTGTCAGAATGCCCACTGAGAGGTTTTTTCAGACTGCAACATACATTAAAGACAGAGGTGAGTTACAATATGGTAGTGATACTAATCTTTGTTTGACATTATTCTATGAAAATCAACAGAAGGAAGAATTTTCTCAGTCTCTCAATGTGTTACAGACTAAGGGATGAACCATGAGCATTGTATGAAGCTGCTTGGTAAGGCAGTGGGTAGAGCTCGGAAAATATTATATCAATATTGTATGATACTGGAGCACCACAGAAACAGCAGGTTAGAATTTAATTTAAAATCTTATGGGAAGCCATTATCATGAGGAACTCTATTACTGAGCATAGTAGTCTACAGCACTGCGTAGCAGGCTGCACAACAGATTTTATGCTCTGATACACTATATTGTTGAGAGGTTAACAAAAAACAAAGGCTAGATCATTTTATCCGCAAGCATTTGGTACGTAAAACATTTATATACTATAGTCCCAAAGAGTCCTAAAACTGACAAGCTTCCTTGGTCCGGTATAGATTAAAAACATGATCTGTATGAGCACTTCCAGTGAGAGCAGAAAATATATGTTTTGTGTGATGGGAAAATACAGTCAGTACATAACTACTGATTACAGTACAGTAATCTTTTTATTTTCTTAATGCAAAGAAACTTGATAATCTGAAGGGAGTAAAGGTAAGCTGACAAGATTATATATTTATCACAGAATTAATATCGGAAAAAATCCAGTAATTTTGTCATTAAAATTCAGTAAATATGATGCTGTATTTAGATTTCTACATATGCATGTCAACAGATTACATCATGTGTAATGGCACTCATCCTGTACCTAGCAATCCAAACAAAAGCATCTGGTGTACTATCTGATTCCAGTTCATTGGCAGATATTTTCCCTTGGGCTTCAGCTGTTTCTGCAGAATGGATTTCAGTAAATTGTGTGTCAAACAGCACCTCTCTCTCCATGTGCCCTCCTCTCTACAGGAAGCTGTAGAGAGCAATGAGGTCACGCTTCAATCTCCTTTTCTCCAAAATGGACATGCCCTCACCTCCTCTCATAGGATTTACCTTTCACCAGCTTTGTTGTCCTCCTCTGGGTGCATTCACATCCTTCTTCAGTGGTGGGCCCCAGAGCTCCACCTATGCTGAAGGTGAGGCTGCACCAGCTCCGAACACAGAGGGACAATCGCCTCTTTTGACCAGCAGGCAATGCTGGGTTTGGTGATCCCAGGATAGGCTTTGCCCTCCTGGCTGCTGGCCACTGCTGACTCACATGGAGCCTGCTGTCACCAGCACACCAGAAATCTTTCTGTTCTCCAGCCACTCCTCTCCAAATTTATACTTGTGTCGTAATTGCTCCATCCCAAGTGTAGAATCCAGCACTTAGACTTGTTTAATTTCATCCCATTAATGATGCTCCAATGCATCTAGATCCACCAAGGCATCTTGTCCTTCAAGAGAGTTAACAGCACCTGCCAGTTTGGAATCGTCAGTAAACTTTTTAACACATTACTTAAATCCTACATCCAGCACTTCTGGGTTTTGCTGTTTCTAGAAAAAAAAAAAAAAAAATTGCTGTTGCAAATTTGGGCAAGTCAGATAGACACAAATGACTGATATGTCTGTAAGCCTCCAAATCTCCAAAGTTTCTGTCTAACAGGACAAGGATTTTTCCATGAGCCAGCAAGCCAATGGTAACCTGGGTGTGTTAGGGAGGGCACTGACAACAGACTGAGGGAGGTCATCCTGTCCCTCCACACAGCCCCAGTGAGGCAACATCTGGAGTGCTGTGCCCAGTTCTGGGCTTCCCAGTCCAGGACAGACTTGTCACCCCTGGAAGTCCTCAAGACCAGGTTTTATGGGGCTTGGAGCAACCTGGTCTAGTGGGAGGTGTCCTTGACCATAGCAGGGGATTGAAACTCTATGATCTTTGAGGTCACTTCCAACTCAAAACAGTTTTTGAAACTAAATACTACCAGTAGCCATACCAACAGCACAGAGTCTTGACCTCTTTTCTGTTTTTGTAAAGGAGTTAATGCTTTCTATAACTCTGTTAGCTGTAATATGCACACATGGAAAAGTTCTGGCATTAAATAACACAAAGAAGCAATATGTCTGTTAAATATTGCTGAAATGAATTGCAACTAAACTTGTGCTTCTTTTAAGAGCCTATAGTCAAGCCAATGTGAACATTGCTTTCTATTTCAACATCTGCTGTGTTTCACTTAGATCTTAAAAGAATAGCAGAGTTTATAAAGTGTTGAAATTTTAGATAAAAACAATCTTCCCTGGAATACAAAACTAAATCTTAGTAGATTCACTTCACTGTTCACAAGAAACAGGTACTAAATTTATCTAAATTGGTAGTTTTGTTTATCTCCTTAACTGCTTCATCTATTATAACTGAGTTGTAATGTTTTGATTTTTGTTAGTAAAGTAGTTATCACTGAATTTTTGATAAAAAAATAACAGTAAACAGACCAGAGTGACAAGAATTACTGCTGTTTAGAGTGTAAATAATTGAGCAGCATGTATGAGAAATGAATATTTTGCCTACTACTCTAGAAAAAAAAAATTCATAAAAAATAAAAGAACTGGATAGATGTCTCTGGTAGCTAGAAATGTCCCCATTGAAGGCTGCAAAGGCATTTCAGTTTATTTCTTCTCGTAACAGATGTGATCTGATTAGAATAATGTTATCACTGGGATAGATTTGAATATTACTTACACAAGTAGTAGAAGAGTAGAGGGTAAAGAAATATCACTGCCTTATGCTTATTTACTTGATTATCCTGCAGCAGACAAAGGCAATTTCTTCCTCAAAAGCCTTCAATTGTATATCAGATAAAACATATTAACATAAAATGTACATATTAATACAATAATCAATTCAACTGATAAATTCTTCTATTGTTTTGTTTTTCTTCTTTTTGTCTTGCATCTCAAAGTCCAGCTAAGAACTGTTCCTTGACTCAAAGCCCTGTATACTTGATGGAAAAAACTCATGCTGGAGGCAAGCATCTTTTTGTGGAATCCTAAATTATTTTCTTCTTCCTTGGGAAAAAAAATTACAACTCAACTTCCCTATGCCCTGATAAATCCCCTGAAAATAAAAAGAAAAATAAACTAGGAATGAAATATATTAAGATTATTTTAAATGCATTTCAGACTCTCTACAGAAGATAAAAGTCCCAAACCACCCTGTACATTTTTCCTTTTCACAATGGCCCAATAGGTTATGTAAAAGGGTTACAAATGCAAATGTTTTTCACCAGAAGTTGTTGCTATATTATAACCTTCATCATTAACTGGTCTTGGTACCAGTATAAAGTCTGGAAGTACTGAAGTGAAATTGTGAAATATTTTGCTTCTGGGACAGTATGTTAGCTTTCTGTGGTAAAAATGCTGCCACATTCAGACTCCTTTCTATGTGTTGTGTCTAAGCAGTAATTTTGTTTGTTTAATAATAAGAAACCTAAGTAAAAGTCAGGTTTCGGTATTCCATGACTGAATTGCCCTGATACCGTTGGGTGGCCAGGTCTGTATTCAGTAATAATGCAGTGCAGATCCTTCTCAAATATGCTAAGGCACATGGAAAATATGAATGTGATTGGTGATAGCCAACATGGCTTCAGTAGTAGTAAAACCTGCTTTAAAAATGTGGTGGCCTTCTCCGATGGAGTTAAATTGGTAGAAAAGTGAAGAGAAATTATCCAAAGTACTAGCCACAGCACCAGAAGATATCCTGTGGAACCAGTTCTGTCTGCAAACACACAAGTGGCTTCCACACTGTTTAAATTAATGTAACATGAGTTCCAAGTTAATAGTATATACTTGTCTTGCATTTTGTAATGTAACAATCTGGTGTGTCAGGGAAGAAAGTTTTTAACAAAACAGTAAAAATCTCTCATGTGGGTTATCATTCATATTTCCCAACAGGGAAAAAAAATAAATGTGCTCCACCACTATAAGTAAACTAATTGGTAGGTTATAGAAGCTGATTTACAGTCATTAGAGAAAAAAAGATGGGAACAACCTAAGGCAAATTAAAGACATTGTAAAATGAAGCCGTGATTCCCAAAGTCTGTAGATATTTTATGTCCTTAGTGGGGAAGTTAAAAATATAGGCGTCACCATTTCACAGGAACAAATAACACCTGACTAGAAGAAAAACTACAAGATAGGAAAAAGGAGGAAAAAAAATAAACCAAAAACAAAGCAGGGAGAGAACCTTACAGATATTAAAAGGTAAATTGGTTAAAACTTCAACATATCTTAATAGTATTCTCTTTTAGTAGTTTAATTAAGGATTAATCAGACCTCCAATTCCCTGTGCATCATAAACTGTACAAAGACCAAAGCAAGGAAACCATGAACGCATTCCACTCCTTTCTAAGACTTAAATAGTGTGAGTTATGACTGCATCAGAAAATGTTTCAGAAGAAAAAATTGGCAACTGAATTGGCTAAAGCCCATAGAGATGAAAAATAATGTGTGGAGTATGTTAATGAAAACAAGAGACGGTGTACTTGCATTTATTCAGTCAGGAACACATTTGTTGTGACTGTTCACATGGAGTTTTAGTGACATCTGTATCAAAACATATCTGAGCTACATACATAACTGATTTTGACCCTCTATCTTTGTCTGTTTGCTGATGTCAGAATTTACTTTTCCAGTATAAAGATCACTGGACTTACACCGAAGTTTTACTCTGGTCTAAGTGATATGCGTTATCCACAACCAAACGCAAATGTAAAGTTCACATGTTTCAGGGAATATAATGCAACAGTACAGAGTTCTTACCTTATGGTCCTCCAAAACCAGGGCCTGTAGTATAATAATAATTGCAATAATAATAACGACAACAATAATCATTAAAAGGAAAACAACAAAATGAGAGAGAACTAAAACCCAAGAAAAACAAGTGTTGCAAGTGGAAAGCAACTATTCAACACCAACTGACTGACGTTGAGCCTGTTCCCAGGCAGTGGCCCACCAGGCAATTTTCCTCTTACTTTATATGCTGAACATAATTCCATATGGGATGGAACATCCCTTAGGTCTATTGGAGCCATCTCTGCTGTCCCACCTCCCCCCAGCTTCTTATGCACCCCCAACATCTCCAGTGGTGAGACAGCATGAGAAGCTCAAAAGTTCTTGAGCTTGGGTAACCTTTACTCAGGAACAGTGAAAACATCAGTGTGTTACCAATATTATCCTCATCCTAAATCCAAAATATAACACTGTACCAGCTACTATGAGGAACATTAGCTCTACTTCAGCCAACAGCAGATCACTTTCCCAGATGTCTTATTGAATGCATATATTTTAGCCATTAATGTTTTATTTGGGAATCTCAAATTAGCTGTCAGAAGATGGACAATATCCATGTAATCTTGCCATCTGACAGTTCAGTCTCTGAGATAAACAGAACATATGCAGACAATCAAAAGAGTATAATTTGTAGATGTGGGAATGGCTACAAATAAAGTAATTTTCTGTATATAATAGCCACATTCTAAATTTAGTACTATGAGTGGGAGAAAACTATTCATTACCATTCTTGAAAATGTAAGATTATATAATACATGCACTTCTGTCACTGCAGAGTATTTGTAGAGATTTTATAATAAAATAAAAAAGCCCCACTCTACAGTGAGTGCAAAAGCTACAATGTATGGAAAGGCAGGGCAAGGGAGAAAAAAGAAGGGTAAGAGAAAGAGCTAATACAAGACTAAACATCTCCATTCTTCAGCTTTACTTTCTGGGTTTGGCTTTTCAATTCCAATGTATTCCAAAGTATCCACTTCACAATTTGTAACCCTGAAGTTGTTGTCTTGACAAATACAAATTACTCTGCAAAAACACTCTGTAATGTTGAAAAAAACCTAAAAGCCAAACCAGGGGAGGGGTGGTTTTGGGGGGAGGGGTGTGCGGCTGAGATAAAAACCCAAGAAACAAAGTAGTAAGAGTTTTCTAGCCTTCAGTGTCTCTTAACATTCCTAAATTTTTAGAGCCACCTTTCGAACAGCAATAGCTGTATGAGGCAGTTCCCTCAGTGTGACAAAAAAATATAGGCTGCAGAAATTAATACTTTTATTTTGTACTCTTTTTTGGGGCCTGTATTAAGTTATTTTCCCCAAAGGAACCAGGAAAAAAAAAAAAAAAAAAAAAGAAAGGATTTTTAAAACAAGCCACTTGCTGGAAGCAAAGCACCTTCCATTTCTTAGGTTACTTGATTGACCTTTTCAGACAAATGAGTCAAGGTGCTCTTGCAAAACAATGGGCTATGGCATTGATCATCCTGTAACATCCTTTTTCCCTTCTCCTCCTCCTCCTTTTCCTGCAGAACATATAGACACTGTATTCTCCTGTTTTGGATGAGGGTATGCACCTTGACATCCAGAGCATGTCCAACAACAGCAAAAGTAAATACCTATTGAATTCATTGCTACCTGATGTAAAAGGTATTTTTCATCATCATTTTGTCTAAGCCTAATCGTGTTCTCAGGCTGATATGCTACTCATTAGCAAGACCCTTACTTTTAACCAGAAGAGTACTTAAGAATGCATTATTAATACCAGTAGGGCATTAGGTGATATAATTAATCATTAGAATTCTCATTTTTTGGCCTAATTAATGGCTTCTTTCTGAGCACTTGGAATGCAGTCCAAATGCTACAAATATAGGTGTCCTGGTGCAGTTAAATGCAATGATGAAGATCAGTCCATCTACAGTTGCCTTCAGTACCACTTCACAGTATCACTGAGCCATTTGTCACATACCTGCAGCCACCAGGAGAGGAGCATTAATATGCTTTCTCACTCCTGTTATCATAGCCCTGTTCCCCACCAGCTGGAAATGACATGGTGGCTGGGAAGTGAAACACAGGAGCTGAAGAAGGAGACACAGGTCCTTTGCTTTGGTAGTGGCATATCACAACACCATCTCTTACCTTGATAAGGCCTCTGTGACAGATCTGTCCCTGGAGGTCTGGGGAGCTCTACTGTAGACCCCTGATGCTAGAAGACAGCCCCTTGTTGTCACCATATTGCAAATCTTCCATACCTTCTTGGTGATGTCTCATGATCAGCTCCTCACAGCACTAACTCCTTCCTCACAGTGCCACAAACAAACTCCCTCCTTAACCACCTAACCCACTCTTTTACAGCACTCATCCTTATTGGACACAGCTGTGGCCTATTATGGTAGGTTTGTTCCTAATCTTTGGTAATTAGTACAGCTGTAACTCCTCGGGGGTGGTATTGACTTCTGCACTATCTCTATTCTCTTACATTCTATCCCCCCACAACCCCTTTCCTGAATCTGTGTCCTTTGTGATGGAAAACTAGTGGTCACTCCCTATTACAGGGACAGAAGACCACATCCAACCTCAATTTGAGATATTTATCCTCCTGAAGTTATTGTGAGGTCAGAAATTCCTATGAGTCTATCACACATGGAACAACTTATTGAGGGTGACTTAAGTCACTCTAGCAGACTGGGGATTCCAGCCAGGGGCTGTATCTGCACTGTCAAAGAGCACAAAGACCTGGTGTAGCAGGGCATCTTACCTGTGCCCCTCCCCCAAAGCTTATCTACTCTTTGTTAACTGATCAAATAACTCAAGCTGTACAAACTGTATTGTAGTGACAAATTTTGGCACCATGGGGTTAACTCTGGTCTGGCATTTCCCAACTGCCAATAAATATCTTTCTTTTGAAATGCGATCTGACAAGATAAGCCAAATTTTTGACTGACAGTTACTTTATAACTACAAAAGTCATACCAAATTCCCACAAAGCAGAAATCTTCCATACATTTTCCTGGATATGTGTGGAGTGCCTGCTGTGAATAGAGGTAAACGAAGGAATCTGTGTACATTATCTTCATTTTGGTAGTAAGCTACTTTCAGCTTCTAATCAATATTCTTTCTTTTGCTGGCTTTAATATGAATACCTTGATAGAGTGCAATGTTTTATGTTATGTTGTAATCTACTCTGTAGAAAAAAATCTGTAGTTTTATACAGTAATATTTCTGATTAAGATCTTTTGTCTGTGTTATATTTTATATGTTAATTTGTTTTACTAAATAATTCACTTGAATAGTTTGATTTGGCCATCATTAGAACTTGCAGGACAAGGGGATTCAATTATACCTCTATAACATTTTCTGTTGTGAACTGTCCCTTATCAAACCTTCTACAGAATTAGTCCTTGACCTGTCTCAGAGGTAACAAGCCAATTCTCTCCAAAACAAAACTTAGTGCAAAACAACACGCGTAAAAATAAGACGACTTTAAATCATGGAATTCCATATGTGGACACATGTACAATGATACATGTATTGGCAAACATAATGAATAAAAGGAGAAGCAAAGTATTTTTTTCTGATTTAAGAATGAAATTAAACTCTTGAAGACATTAGAAGTAATCTAGTTTCCCAGTACTTTTCCATGGCCTTTCTATGGCAGAAAGAGAAAACAAATTTCAGAGCTTCAAGCCTCGGGAGGTACAAGGCCCCATGCTGTCTTGGTTCTTCCTGGGAATCAACGCTGAGAACAACTCTTATGAGATACATTTCATGGACAAAGTACAGCCGGTGCTGAGGAGGGCTCCAGAGAAAGGGCTTCACCTGGAGGGGACCTGCATCACCACTTGTCCTCCTAATTGGTGCTTTTTATCAATTACCCTCATTTCCCAAAACCTACAGAAATGTACATACCTGTTGCGGAGTAGTGGGCTTTTGTGGACATCTTTCCATAACTGCCCCTGAAGGCCTTCAAATAATGGCAGAAAGAGAAAACAAATTTCAGAGCTTCAAGCCTCGGGAGGTACAAGGCCCCATGCTGTCTTGGTTCTTCCTGGGAATCAACGCTGAGAACAACTCTTATGAGATACATTTCATGGACAAAGTACAGCCGGTGCTGAGGAGGGCTCCAGAGAAAGGGCTTCACCTGGAGGGGACCTGCATCACCACTTGTCCTCCTAATTGGTGCTTTTTATCAATTACCCTCATTTCCCAAAACCTACAGAAATGTACATACCTGTTGCGGAGTAGTGGGCTTTTGTGGACATCTTTCCATAACTGCCCCTGAAGGCCTTCAAATAAAGATCCGCTCTTATATTACCTCCTTACTAAAATTATCCGGAGTTTCATTTCCAGGTTGGGAAAAAGTCAACACTATGACAAGGTGACTCACTTAGTGAATGTGGGAAAGGCTACGGATATTTTCTACCTGGACTTCACTAAAGCCTTTGACAATGTCTCTCACAGCGTTCTTCTGGAGGTGCTGGCTGCTCATGGCTTTGTACAGGTGCACTCTTTGCTGGGTGAATAACTGGCTGGATGGCTGGCCCCAGAGTATGGCCCAGCTGCTGGCAGTCACTACTGTGACTCTCCAGGGCTCAGTGTTAGCTCAGTACCTTCAGTGAGCTAGACAAGGAGATCGAGTGCCCCCTCAGTTCACAGATGACACTAAGTTGGGCAGGAATGTTGATCTGCTGAAGAGTAGGAATACTCCAGAGAAAGATCTGGAGAGGCTGAATCAATGAGCTGCGGTCAGAGGTTCAACAAGGCTGATAGCCAGTGGAACATGAGCCAGCTGTGTGCCCAGGTGGCCAAGAAGGCCTATGGCATCCTGGCCTGTATCAGCAATAGTGTGACCAGCAGGACCAGAGCAGGGATTGTCCCTGTACTCAGCACCGGTGAGGCTGCACCTCAAAACTTCTGTTCAGTTTTACGTCCTTCACTAGAAGAAAGATATTCAGGGTCTGGAGTGAGTCCAGAGAAGGGCAATGGAACTGATGAAAGGTCTGGAGCACAAGTCCTGTGGGGAGCTGTTGAGGGGCCTGAGGTTTTTCAGCCCAGAGAAAAGGAGTCTCAGGGAGACATCACTCTCTCCAACTACCTGGGAAGAGTTTATAACCAGGTGGGTGCTTGTTTAATTTCCCAGGTAACAAGCAGAAGGACAAGAGGAAACAACCTTAAGTTGCTCCAGGGACAGTTTATATTAGATATTAAGACAAATTTCTTCACCAAAAGGGTTGCCAAGAATTGGACTGCCCAGGCTGCCCAGGGGAGTGGTGGAGTCACCATCCCCTGAGGTATTAAAGACATGTGTAGAAGTGGCACTCAGGAACATGGTTTAATAGTGTACATATTTTAGTTTTGCAGATGGATTTGAAGATCTTAAACATCTTTTTCAACCTAAAAGATTCTATGGTAAGATCATAAATATGTTTTAATATAAATAATATTTGTGATGTTCTTTACTTTCAATATGTCAGATAAAAAATGCATCAGGTAATAATTAATTATGCAAAATGATGTAATATATCTTTCATTGGAAATTTGAATACATAGAACTATAAAATCCCATCACAGAATGGGTTTGTATTCTTGTGGTATATACTGGCCTAGTGTTCCTGTGCCACAGAAGAAGAATATAATCTGTTTATATCATTATTATATCATCTATATAATATTATATCATTTATATCATTTATTATGTCATCTGTTACACCTGATTGGTATCTAATGTATCTTGTAAACATCCATAGTCTGAAAGGAATTATCCAGCAATGTCTGACTTCAACTTCTTTCTACACCTGCTCAGCTTCCATTAGGCCACCAGCCTAATTGCTGACCTATTCTCATTGCAGAACTCATTAGCTGACCTATTATTCTATTCTTACAATTCTTTTGCCAGAAAAAGGTAATTCTGGTTAGGACTAATCACGAATTAATGATCTTCAGAGAAGATAATGAAAAAGAAAAAATAATTTACTAGGAAAAGAAAGATTTGGTAGAAATAGTAACTTATCTTCACTTACAAGTCACAAAGACTTCACATTTCACTAATGGTTCAAAGGAAACACAGCTAAAATATAAGGGATACATTTTACTTAGAATGTCTAAATATTTAGGCAACAGTCTGCTAGGTTGGTGGTTTTCCTCTCTGGCCCCTGAACATTCAGTCATTTAAATATTAATAATCACTTATTTGTTTCAGTTTACTCTCTAGTCTTTAATCCTGACTCATTAATTTATTAAATGCTCAATATGCTTCAATACTACAGACAGAAAAAGAGTATTGGGCTGGGTCTGAAAGCTGCATAGCTAAATGAAGTCAGACTGTTCCAAATACTCTGGAGAATCTGTTGATATGTCTCACATTTAAAAACTCAGTTGATTCACTTGCTTAATAGAATAATTAACCTTGTTTAAGAACTGGCATGCATGAATGAGACTAAATTATCAGGCCTATTTTGGCTACTGTGGAGTGTTGGCACCTAGTTTAAAATGGTAATCTAGAATCTCTTTTTAGACAACAGAGAAATTCAGGAAGCTCCCTGAGTATGTGTGTACGTCTGCATGTGTGGTTTACTCAGTCCTGAAGCATGTGCAGGTATTATTACATCAAGAAGAGTTATGTCTAGAAAATAGGTCATATTAGAGTTTTGATTTGCGTCACTTCAGTGTAGCATTACTCAAATGAGGCTTAATAATTGAAGTAAAATGAACAAAGGTATGTCTGGTTTAGAGGACATTATTGAATTTGGCAAGCAGGTATCTTATTTTCAGAGAGACTGTATTAGTGTTCATGAGATATTAAAAAAAATTGCTGTACTTTTATGTGAAAAGTTCCTTAGCAGTATCATGGAAAAATTTTAATAATTGGCATGATTATAAGATCATATTTTGTATTTATTTATATTTTTGTTTAAAGTAAAATCTATTTCAATAAAAAGATATTCATTTCACAAGATATAACTAAGTAACTTAGGCCCTGTGCTCTTCAACACCTTCATAGGACTGGAAGAGATATTAAGCAAATTTGTAGATGATACAAAACTGGGAGGAGCTCTTGGCTCCCTCTAGGGCAGGGAGGCCCTGCAGAGAGACCTCAGCAGATCAGAGGGCTGGGCAATCAACAACCATAGGAAGTTCAACAAGTGCTGGATTCTGAACCTGGCATGGGGCAACCCTGGCTGTACAGACAGGCTGGGGAGTGAGATTCTAGAAAGCAGCACCATGGGAAGGGACCTGGGGGTTCTGGTCAATGACAAGTTGAACATGAGCCAGCAGTGCCCTGGCAGCCAGGAGGGCCAACACTGTCCTGGGGGACATCAGGCACAGCATTACCTGCCAGGCAAGGCAGGGGATTGTGCTGCTCTGCTCTGCCCTGGGGTGGCATCACCTCGAATGCTGGGGGGCAGTTTTGAGTGTCACAATAGATTCTTTGGACTTCTTGTGAGCTTGTGGCTTTTAGACATTAAATTCCTGAGAAAGCTGTTCTAGAAAAATAATCTGCAATCTTGCGTTGTAAATCCTTTAAAAACAGGAGGAACGTAGGCAGGACCTTTCTACTGAACCTTATACTACACATAGGTAATAATTTGTTTAAATATGAACAAATTTTATGCTGGAAAAAAGTAAACCATCTTTTTTTCTTTAATTATCAATTACTCTTTCCACTTCAGTCTGATTAAAGTTAGAACTGCTTTTTGACAACGTAACGGAATATTCCTAACTAATCTAGAAACTGAATGTGAATCTCCTAAGCACTGATCTCGAGATATTTAGCCTGGCCTCTATTTCAAATAAAATTCAATATGTTACAGATGAGAAAATAATTCAAAATCTGAATTTCTCTTGAGTTAAACATTTGAAGTTTGCAATTAATTATTTATATTATGAAAACTATTAATTTCTTAATTTTTAAAAACTGTTTTTGATAGGTTATTTCTTTTTTTTGCCTGTTTATTTAAATGCCAAAATAGCTTAAGAATCTGACTTGCAGTACTTGTTTGGGCAAAAGTCCTAGTATTGGGTATGATGTTATTAATAGACCTTATGGTGTAAACTTGAATTAAATTATTATACTCACAAGCAAGAGAATAGACAGCTGTCACAAAAATGTCACCTCAAGTGATACATAGAGATGAAGCTGTAAGTGATTGAATCTAGCCACTATTCTATAATATTTCCCTAATTAAATTCCTGCATCTGTCAAGGAAAAGAAATGTGTTTTGTTTGGTTGAAGTATTTTTCACAGCAAAAATCTGATCATTCCCTAGATTAAATTGAAAGTAAGCAGAAAATCAGAATGCAATTTAAAGATTCAGTGAATATAAAGAATAATTTAAATGTGCATATGGGGGAAGTTTTGCTGTTGACAAATACCAATAGAGTCAAATTTAAATGACTTGCAGAAATTCACTAATTAACTGCAACCTTTTACCTATTCTGTCACCATTCCTTTATTTTTGTACTCAGTAGGTTACCACCTTAGGCCTAGTAGATACGTCAACACAGAATCATATGCAATTTTTTTGTCAGTGTAGATAAAAATGTAATTTTTTCTTTTCTTTTCAAAATAAGATTTTAAAACTAGCACTAGATGCAAAATGCAAAGGTTTCCCTCCAAAGCAGAAAATTTATTTTACAATTTCTGTGGACTGGATTCTAGTTAGCTTAAGCTGCACTCAGTCTGTAGAAAGCCACTTTACTATCAGTGCATACAATATTTAACAGCTACATGGCCCCTAGAGAATGTTTTGCCAATCATCTTCATAAAAACTCTGGGGTTAGTAAAGAATTTATAGGGGAAAAAGCAATAAACTCACTATGAATACTCCTCATCAAGTCTGTGTTCACGTCCTGCCAAACTTCATGTAGAATGGATAGATTTTACAGTCCTCTTTCTGCCTATTGTCTTCATCAAAGTATCCTGAATAATATTCCTGTTCCCTCCTTCAGTTAGCTCACTTAGAAATAATAATTTTGTTCCTGTTTCCATCTATTAGATGACTCATTAATTTTTTAGCCTTTCATGCCTTGCTATAAGGCACAACTACGCAGTCACGAGAAGGAGCACCAAACAGCTGTCACGTCATGTCATTAGAAGGGGCCACAAATCATCAAAGATCTCTGAATGCTCCCATAACTTGCTTCCACAGGGTTGTTTCAGACAGTGTAAAAGCCCTCTGAAGCATTCCCATGTAAGGCTGAATGTCTATAACCCACAGAACTCTGTGGCACCCACCCCCATGCCCCAGGAATCAAAACTACGACCACCGGTCTGACCACGGGCATCAACACTGCAAAGATCAAATGTTATAGCTGGATCACAGGTGGTGTCTTTCCTTTCCACTGCCTACTCTTGTCCTTTCCTTCTCTTTCTTTCCTTTCCTTAGATATTTTCTTCATGATATTACTTTTATTTTTTAAAGAAAAGAACCAAAATGGTCACATACTTCCTTTCTGTTCCAATTACTTTTTAAAAATAAACCTGCATCACATATGCAGAGGTCCTTCTGTGTTTGTTTTCACCCTCAAAGATGGGTCCTGACAGAAGATCATCAAACTTGATGATGTTTTGACTTCTGTCTTATATGAGATCAGATGTGCAAGTATTAAACTTCCCTCTTGTTTCCAGAGGCTTTGAGTGTGAGTAATAGTTATGGATATCAAGATGCAGCCCAGTGAAATATGAACCTGAAAGATGATTCCTGTTTCTAATCAAATGAGAGAATGAGACATAGTATTGCATAAATGTATTTTATTAAAATTCTGTTTTTAAAGAGAAGCACATAATTCAAAAAAGGATCAAGGATTCACCTCAGAAAATTAATTTGATTGTATGTTTTGTATTGGAAATGCCCCCAGTTGTTGTTAAAGTGTTTACTGACATATAAAGCACTACTGTTGTTTTGTTCTATCAAATTATTTTCCTCCCTTTCTGGTTTTCATGCTGCGAAACAAAAACAATGGAAAGCAGAATATACTTAAAATTAACTACTTGAGTTCACCTGCAGAGTATATCCTTCATTATTCAGTAAAATCTTACAGTAGCAGGTCTCAAGTACCTTAATCTTTTCAACACAGCAAAATAGTGAGAATATATGCATTTATCAAAATGTTGCAATACATTTCTTCCAAAGAGAAAAAAGAAACATTTATCCTCCTTAGCAAGCAGTTTTATTTTCAAGAGAAGGGAAAATACAAATTTTATTATACATAAATTAGGAAAAAAACTTATTGTAAATAAAAGATACCTTTATTTTATGGATTTTCTGATGGCTTAGTTGCAAAATGGGTATTTTTGACTGAAATAAAAATATGACCTAAATTGTATATGTATACTTTCATAATATAACGCTAATGGTTATTAGCATGTCTTTCTTCCACTGACACATTCAAACTAAAAGCTGGCATGATAGGTGGGATTACTTGACTGCAGGATTAAGATGAGAAAAAGAAGCAATAATCTGACTCACAGAGATATTAATCTAGCAGCCAGAAAAGAGTTAATGTTTAATCAAAGTATTCATTTTTTAAAACAAATTTATTTTCATGATTCTTCAGCCAGCATTAAATAGGGCTGATGAATTATTTTGCAGTATTTTAAATGCTATATGTAAATTTGTGAGATTTCCATGCTACCTGTGTGCCACCTTGGAGGCAATCAGAATGAAAATCATTTATCTGAGGCAAGATCTGAATTCTCTGATTTGATTCTTAAGTCAAACCAAAAGTAATTCTGCATCCCACCTGGGCTCTGGATGGTGGGATGTCAAAGCTGCTGACAGTGCCAACTCCTGGGCCTTTTGGAGATGTCCCATCCAGGTACAGCCAGTAACAGCTGAGGCTACACCAGGGATGGAGCTGTGCCATAATGAAGAACTCTGTACTGAAAACGTTTATCAGCTGAAATGAGAAAGGAAAAGCAGACAACTCTAGGAGATACTGAAACTAAAAGTGTTTCACAGAAAGGAAACAGAAGCGCAGCAAAATAGCCCATTGTGCAAAGTGGAAGGCTTTTTATAACAAAAAGCTGTACAGAGACACGGATTTGCCAACTGCAATCCTGTGCTTGATGAAACGACAGTGAGAAATGAGTTTAATGTTATGTCAGTAATGAGTTTTATTTTTAGGCCAGAGACTCAGATACTGAGTTTGCAACCACAACTCTTTCCAAACAGAGCTTCATGTGTTTGCTTTCAACTAAAATATGGGTGGAGACCCATGCATTTGGATTTACACAGAAAAGAAAATAACCTCTGTGGAAGAAACCTACATGAGAAGTTAAATAAAAGTTGTTTCTCTCATCTACTTCCATTGTGTGGACAATGCAATTTTGTACAAATAAATATCAAAACAGCTCATAAACTTTTCCTCTTTTTTTCCTTCCTCTAGTAGAGATTGTTATTGACTTGTTCATATGGATTTACTGATTGAAGTGCACACAAGCACTTGTCACTGAAAGTGTGAGAATGCCCAATATTTGACAGACAATATTAACTAATTAAAGTTTTACTGTATGTTGCTTCTTAAGGCCTTTGTATTGAAAAGTAGCTGCATAAAGGAACACCAGCAACAGGAACAGCATATACAAATGTCGTTCAAATTTTACAGGAAGAAAGATCCAAAGGAGCTGTTGAGAGTTTGCTAGCATATTCCTTTTGAAGGTATTGCATTTTTGTGGTCTCGATTACTGAACATTCCATCTCATCAGGCAGTGAATTCCTTAGCATATGTTCTCAGATCAAAGGCATTGGTTCCCACCTACTAAAACAGTACATTATCATGACTCAGTGAAAAAAACAGATAAATCCCTTGAACACCCTTAAGCAACACTGTGTTTCTGCATTCTGAAAAATCTTCATATGGCATGTAATGTTTTCCAAATAATCCAATTATTTTCAGGCTGAATTAATAAAGGATTTATAAATATAAAAACACACAGATATGTAAATAGGTTTACACATTATCCTAACAGAAGCAGAGAAGAAACAACAGTATTTGCAATTGAGAGTTTGCATGCTTTTCAAGTTTAGCAAATAAAATTACTGGAAAATGTTATGCCTATTATCATATCCATCTATATAAAACAAGGTATTTGCTTTTATTTATTGACAAAAACATGTGAGTTGATTTTGATGTTCTTTGAATTTCTTTATAAACTGCCCAGCAACTGCCAGACTTATGGGATTTCCATGGGTATGGTGAAGAGAGCAGCTGAGCATCTCTAGGAAGTATAACAGCTGGATCTCACTGTTCACCATGATGTGTATTGTGGTAACACAGGTAATCCAGGTATGTCTCCAACTCCACAGAACTTTGTTTTGTTTTGACGGAGGAAAATTACAGGAAAGCTACCTTACTCTTGTCTTAGCATAACATTTTTTAACTGAATGTAAACAATGTATATTGACTTCAGTGAAGCAACTTGTAGAACAAGGAATTTCATAGTTTCAGTTGCACAAGTTTATTTCATTTGTGTCCTGGAATATGAAAAAATATATATATTATAGGTACCAGAACTATCCTAAAAATGTATAAAGTAGGCTACTGAAAAATACTGGCAAGCCTTGCTAACGAATGAGTTTTCAAGCTCTAACTTTACGTTTGCCCTAGACACACCCACTCACATGTAAATTCCAATTAGTTACTAGATTTTTATTTATTTATTTATTTATTTATTTATTTATTTCATAGAGTCATGGAATCATTCTGGTTGGAAAATACAGGTAAAATTATTGAATTCAACTGTATTACCTGGTAGAATCTGGGGTAAGATATCTTATTCTTGAGCTATCTTGCATCTCAGAAATTGTTGTTAAAATGTAGGGTTAAGTCCACTTTTGGCTATTTAAGAAAGAAAGAAAATTCTAAAGTCACCTTCTTTTATTGACAAAATAATTTTCCAACTGCCTGTGCAATACAATTGCATAGACTCTTAAGGGGAGATTTGCTTCAGAATTTAACTCTCAACATCATAGTATTTTTATCTGGACAGGTCAAACCACATGGTCATTCATCAATGGATAGACACTCCTAGAGTAAAATTCTGTAAACTCTACAGAGAACTTTAGTTCTGTTCTGTAGACTAAAACTGAAGATGTGATGAGACAGGTTGCAAGTTCAAACAATTTTCTTCCTAGAGGGCACAAAGATTGTAAGTTCAGATGTATGAAGTTCATCAAAGGAATATTAGGATAAAATTTTGATTAGTGTCTATGTTATTCAAGGTTGTTAACTGGAATTCTTAATGTCAAATCCTCTGGAAATCTCTGAAATTTTCATGTATAGACACTGAAGCTCCACTGATTTCTGAGTGGTCTATCTGCCTAAGCCCATACAAACCTCAGTGATATCTTTAAAGTATATTTTATTTGAGACACCTGGGGTTTTTTTTTTTGAGTTAGTTTGTCAGGTAATTGGGAATCTGGTTGTTGTGAAAGTGGTGGATATGGTACGTTCTTTAAGAATTCTAAATCATGGTGTCTTGCAGCATTCTGACTCGAATACTGGAAACCTTTATCAGTTCTAGTGCAAGTTACTGGGTAATGTAACATTCAAAGCATCCACAAAGAGCAGCTGTAGTCTTACTGACTCTTAATCAAAGAAATTCACAAAAGTTTTCCTTATTAGTAATTTGTAGATTTTATTTTCAAAGAAATTGTAATTTTCAGTGTGTGTTCCATCATATGGGTGGATTTAGCAGGGCCAAATTATAATCAGGTAGTTTATTAGAGGTAATAAAATGTACAATCATAAGGGACATTCTTTCTGATCAGAAGTCAGAGATCTTGAGAAATTACAGTGATTGTGCATGAAACTGAGGACATGCCAAGAGATAAACTTGGTTTAGTGATCTGTCACTTTCTGCAAATCTACATTTCAAATACAATGAACCATTTACAACTGCATGAATAGTTCCTTAAATGCCTGTTGGAATTATAGCTATAAATATCTAGAAGTTGGTTTAAAAAACCTGCTTGTGAAATATATATCTTTTTACTTAAAGTATGTTAAACTGTTAACATAACTCCTTAATTATAAATTATGCTCAGAAAATATCTACTACCAGCTATGATGAATGGAATCACTCACAAACATATTTCTTAATAACTGATTTGTTCATTAAGTCATCAAAACCCAGTTCTCTGGTGTTCACACTTTGCAGCAGTCGATGAAGTCAAAGGGAATTTGTTCACTGGCTTCAGAGGGGGCTAATTGAGCTTCCTGCCCTTCTTGAGATGTATAGGATCTTCTGGGCAAAAACTCTGAATTGCTCCCTGATTACATTGAATTCTCTGCTCTGTTTAAATATTCTCCAGTTGTAGCACTGATATACTTTAATTCAGTAAAGTTTCTAATTAAGATTTTGCTTCTATGCAAAACCTCGATGACAAAACTGCCTCCAAAGTTTTAATCAGCAAGTGTAATTTGTTATGGCATCTCTGCAAAAATTTATTCAATCTCCAGGAGCCTGTTTTCTTTTCTGAAAAGCAGGACAATAAAAAGTAACTTTCTGCCATGACTGGTTGATGGCATAAGGCAGTGTTTTGATTACAGAATTGCTTTTCTGAAATCATAAAAAGAACAGAAGTCTACTCATTACCATGGAAAAAACAAGTGACTCTATCTGAGTTCCCCTAAGAGTCATATCTTTTACAAGGTTATTGTTCCAGGCTTGGAAATAAAGACAATTTTACTGTTTAGTAAGAGTTAGAAAGGAATTCAGAATAAGTTCCAAGAGGAAAACAATCAATAATCAAAGATCATTTCAGCATAAATGCTCCAATATCTTGGGCATTTATAATCATGGCATTAGTCTTCTCAAAGGGGTAAGTAAATAATCCAATGTCGCTTTTACCCAGTCCTTTCCATCCCTCTCTCCATTGCTCATTTGCTCAAATGCTCTTGTTCAATGGACCTACTCCCTGTGTCAGCCTGTGTTGAGGTGAGAATGACAAGGTTCCTTTGACCAAAGACAGAGGTGTCTCCACTCTAGCAACTGTGACATTGCATTTCCCACAGTGCTTAAGACAAAATAAATCACTTGTTATCAGGGAGACGTGTTTGGTTTAAGTTGGGATGGGTGACTTCAAAGAACTCCTGTGTTAGAGCTCCTCACCCAAATCATGATAAGGTAATTTGTCCTACCATTACACAAGAAATATGATGGCATTTCAATCTTCTTAGTCAAATATTCATTTACATGAATAACCCAAATAATTTAAATAACCAAGAGTCAGAATTGGCTCTGTGATGTTTCATGGTATCATGTGAGACAGTGTGGCCTCACCTCAGAGTAGAACTATTTCAGTCACACCTGTTCAGTCACTAACATTTGGCATCCTGTGAGATGCAAACCATCTCGGAAGGCCAGTTCAGGAGCCCAGTCTACAAAGAAACATAAAAACAAAATCAGAATCCTAAATATGATAGAAAATAAATGCCAAAGTGCAAATATTTCTCTTTTTTAACCTTTTGGAGAATTAAATAAAGTTATGACAACAGGGAGAGGAGAATAATAATAAGAGTGAATCTTGTGGAAATTCAGTTATATCTTCTGTTCTTCTTGCTGTGTAGTAGACAGTTAAAATTTTCATGGTCTCATACCTCAAATGTAGCAATTGTTATTGCTTATATTTTGATCTGTACCAAAAGCTTCTCCACCAGAAATTCTATTAGGTTGTTATGGATAATAAAAGGAATGGCTTGACTTGCTGTAACAGGTGAATAGACTGAATACATGGCTTTCAGAATGCCAGTCAGTCACATTTAAAAAAGTCAGACTTGCTTGTTGGTTTGCCGCAATGCTCCCTGCTGCACTGAAATGTGCTCAGAATAAACTGTAGTGAAAGAAAAAAATTAAATTTCTGGTTTCCCTCTCTCAAAAATAACAAAAAAAAAAATTGAGTTGTTTGGGATTTTGCTGATTAATAGGCTCATTCCTTTCTGTTAATTCTTTGAGATGCAGGTAATTTTCCATCCAGCTCTGGAATCTTCTTTTCTGAATAAAGGAAAATGTCTGAGTCTGGTCTACAGTAGGATTTTTCAGTGCTCAGGTCTACACCATGAGAGGGAAAAGTTGATTCTTTTGTGGACAGGAAAACATACTTTTCACAATCAACCAGTAGGAGACAAATAATTTTAAACCCCAAATATAATTAGTTGATTTGTTAGAGGTGAAATATTTCTGTTATTCAGTCAATCTAGAACAAGTATTAGCACAAAGCAGTTTATAGGTATTCTAGACCTTAATTCCTGTATGCCACCTTCAGATGAAGAACAAGAGACATCAAAAAAGAAAAAAACAGTCCTCCAGTTACCCACACTATAGAAGTAGTAATGTGCATTCTGGTGAGTTTCAAACACTCTATTTGAAAAAAAACCAAACCAAACAAATAAGGATTTTTGCAACCTTGGAATTTTTTTCTGCATAAACTCATATACATTTTGAAATAAAATAATGTAATACTAGCTATAAATCAGCATAATAATTGGAATAAAACAGAGTAACCATTCCTTAAAAGAATTGTACTTTTGAAGATGCTTAGTTGTTCTGAAATCCTCCCCTCGGAGGGGATTCTTTGATTGATCAAAGATTTGACCTTTTTTTCAGTCAAAGGAGCTTTTTCAACAGCATAAGCCTTCCTTAGTCATTTTACACCCAAATGGAGGTCTGATCTTTTTCTCTCCCAGACACTAAACATAAATAATCCAGGCATAATTCTAGCCATTGCTAAGGATCCTTACATATGTTACAGGTTTCCAACCTTAAACCTGTACCCATCATTTCCCAAGGATCCATTTGGAAATGTTTTCAAGAGAAAATATTTTTACAAGCTAAGCCTTCCTTTGACAGACCCTCTACAGCCCCACTACAGATGCCCCTCAGCTATTTTTGCATTCCCTATCCTCACCCTAATCCTAACCCTAAACATATTCTGACCCTCAGCCATGGACCCACTGACCTGGCTCAGATTAAACAGATATAAGAAAGAGTTCCATGTGCAACCTACCCTCGTTTAGCAGGCTCTGTATCTCCACTTCAAATGGTATACTAGATTTTGACTCTCTCTTATTTTGAATTGCTAAAACCACCATAAAACTCAAGCTTTTGTATGGACTAAAACCCCCAAAAATATAATCCCAGTCAGGTCTATCCCAGTTGAAAAAAAATTATTGTGGGATCATTTTTTTATGTAACTTTATGTAGCTTTTCCTTTCTTTTGTCAGCCACTTTGCAGCACACCATTCCAACCCTAAGGATACAGATAATTTTCTTGGGCTAAATTTCAACAACATTCAAGACTAAGGGAAATCTTTAAAATCCTTGAGTTTCTGTCATGCATGCACATATACTTGAACATGTATATGCATATAGTGGGGGAAGTTAAGGTTCCTTCAAACCCAAGCAATTCTATGTTTTTATCATTCAGTGACTGGCTCTGTGATTCTGTGTCTGTGTTTCTCTTTAAGACATACATGTGTCACTGATACATACACATGCATACACACATGCGCTTGCATTCCTGCATGTGTGAGATAAAATATTCAGTAATTCCAACAGCATGAGACCAAGGTCCACAGAAGTCTAACCCTACCTGAAGTGTTTCTCCCCACTGTATTATCTCACGTTTTTTCTTTAGTGCCTGTGGTGGCTTCTGGGAACCCTGTAGCCCTGTGTTTCAAAACCATGGCTGGGGGAATGACAAACTTCCAGCTGACACTAAACTTGTTCAATACTTGCGGCTCCAGCTGGATGAACATAAGTATATGGAGTCTGATGGGATTCATCCCAGAGTACTGAAATAGCTGGCTGATGCTATTGCAGGCCTCTCTATTATTTTTCAATGTTTGTGAGTGGCTAGAGAGGTCCCAGTCCACTGGAAGCCAAAGAATGTCATCCTAATTTTCAGGAAGAGTAAGGAGGAGTAATATCAGTCCTGTCAGTCTCACTTTAGTGCTTGGTGAGATTGCGGAGGATAGGCTGTTCTGGGAGTTCTTGACAAACACTTGATGAACAATGCATTCTTTGGTCACATCCAGCATGGGTTCATGAGGGGAAAGTCCTGGTCAACCAACTTAATTTCCTTATATGACAAAAGTTATCCATCTAGTTGACCAAGGGAAGACAGTAGATGTGGGGGGTTTTATTTGAGCAAAGTTTCTGATACTGTCTCTCACTTTTCTTTCTGAATGTGTCCAGCATATTTCTAGACAAGTCCATAATATATTTGGTCACCAATTGCCAATGGGTCAGGCTCAAAGAGCTACAGTGAATGGGTCTGGTGGCTCTTCCGCAGAGTTCAATGCTAGAGTCAGCACCTTTCCAGTGTTTTTATAAATTATCTGGATGCAGGAACAGAACATACATTAAATTTGCTAATGGTACTAGATTGAGGGGCTGTGGACTTCCACAGGTTGGAAAGCAGCCCTGCAGGAAGAGACCTGAGGAACTTGATCAATCCCAAGTTGAATATGAGTGCCCTGGCAGTCAAAAGGGCCCACAGTGTCCTGGGGTGCATCAGGCACAGCAACACAAACCATTTTAGGGGAGGAGATGGTCCCACTCTGCACTGGTGTGGCTTCATACTGGGTACTGTATGCAGTTTTGGATGCCTCAATATAAAAATGACATTAAACTATTAGAGTATGTGCAGAGAAAAGCCACAAAGATGGTGAAAAGCTGTGAGGGCAGGCAAGACTTACGAGAAGCAGCTGAAGTCACTTCATTTGTTCACCTTGGAGAAGAGAAGGCTGAAGGGTCATTGTCTAGAACCTGCTCAAAGAAGGTAGTAGAGAGAGAGGTGCTTGATATCTCTCTGATGACCAGCAACAGGACATGAGGAAGTGGAATGAAGCTGCATCAAGAGAAGCTCACACTGGCTATTAGGAAAAAGTTCTTCACTGGAAAGATGATTTGTCACCAGAACAGGCTTCCCAGGGAAGTGGTCATGGTATCAAACCTTCCAGAGGAGCATCTGGATGATGTTCTTAATCACAACAGTTAAGATGTACTTAACTCTTATGCTACTGCTACTGTGAGTAGCAGTAATTTGACTTGATGGTGATTATGAATTCCTTACAATTAAAGATATTCAATAATTCTATGCATTTGGTTCACAAATTACACATATTACGGATTACTGCTGAGTGGGGAGGGTAGAGGGAAAAGGATGTATATGCATCCATGGGCACTCTCTTCATAATGAGCTCAGGTAATATGCATACTTTGAATAACTGTAAGTTTTAAACTGTATCTTTTCCAGGCATTAATGTCGGTTAAAGTCTTTTTTCTTTTCTTTTTTTTTTCCACTGGAAGAAAAGAAATAGTAGAAACTAAACATTTTTTGACTAGAGTGAAATTTATGTAAATTGATATTGTAGCAGTAAGTAACAACTTCAAAAGAATCACTGATGCTTGTAGGAAGATATTGTTTTAAATAAAGACTATTCCTCTGAAGCTGAGTCAGAGTCTGTGTGTGTTTGGTATGGCTGAGATGGAGCCCTTTTTCCCCACAGCAATCCTCACAGTGCTGTGCTGTGCATTGGTATCTAGAAAGGTGCTGTAACCACAACTGTTTTGTGTGTTTTGTCAGCTGCTGGGCAGCACTGGCACAGCATCAATGCCATCTCCAACATTCTGTTCCCCATCAGGCTGGGGGTGGGCAAGGTCTTGGAAGGGACACAATTAGGAGCAGCTGACCCAAACTGATCAAATGGATATTCTACCCTTTATGATATCAGGTCAGATATAAAGGCAAAGAAAAGGATGAGGAAGGGGAACAATCATAATTTACAACGTTTGCCTTCTGGAGCAGCCACTACACATACTGAAGCCCCGCTCCCCAGGAAGTGGCTGGACATCACTCACTGGTGGGAAATAGAGAATAAATTATTTTTTTTTTCTTTTTACTTGTTCAACCTTTCATTTCTAATTTAGCAAACTGCCTTATTTCACTCATTTCTAGTTGCTTTCTATCTTATATTCTGTCCCTGTTCAGCTGAGAAGGGGGAGTGATTAGAGTGGCTTGGTGGATGCATGACATCCAGTCAAGGTCAACCCATCACAGTGTGATAATTCTGCCCCAGGAAGTCCCAGGAGAATCCAGCAGTGTGCTTCTAACAAATTATGTTCCTCACATGAATGGCAGAAAACTCAAGTTTTGATTGTGTTATTTGCCTGAGTTTCTCAGACGGTGGTGACTGAAATGGCACAGATCCACTAACTGGCACAGCTGGGACTCACACAAGAAAATAAATAAAAAAATATGGCTCCCTTTGCAAAGAGTTACTTAGCTCATAACATGAACAAAACTTGTTTCAGCATAAAAGGTGTAGGAGATACTAAACTAGCTGCATTGCTTTACTTTGATAGCAACTCTTTCAAAATGTGAAGACTTGGGAAATAAAGAAACATGCAAAAATGTCACAACTGGTTTATAAAAACATTCTGTAAAGTCTATATTGCAACTGCATACAGAAGCCCACTGGAAAATATAAAAACAAACTCTTAATAAAACAGACCAAAAAGAAGATGGAGGAAATGTAAACAGCTTTAAAATATTATCCTTGAACTTGATGTTGGTTTTGGTAAAATTTTTAGGGTCTGCTGATTCCAATAGCCTCCACCACACACATTGTAATTCACAGTCCAAAGTCTCTGCCACCAGGTACATTTTAGTCAGCTCAGTCTTTATATCTGATGATGGGAAGCAATTCAGATCACTTATCTGTGTTCTAAAAATAAATAGATTACTCATACCCAATTATTCAACTTCAAGTGGACAACAAAAATTGTAGCAAGGTGGGGGGTGACCACTTCTCCCAGGCAGTCAGTGACAGGACAAGAGGAAATTGCCTCAAGCTGCACCAGAGGAGTTTCAGGTTGAATGTAAGGAAGAATTTCTCGACTGAAAGTGTCAAGCATTGGAATGGGCTGCTCAGGGTAGTAGTGGAGCCACTACTTGGAAGTGTTCAAGAAACAGCTGGATTGGTACTTTGTGCCAGAGTTTAGTTGACATGGTGGTGTTTGGTCAAAGGCTGGACTTGGAGGTGTTTTGCAGCCTTAATGATTCTATGGGTCTATGATTCTAAAATCATGAAACTTTCTTAGTTTCTTTCTGTAAGCCTTTGCTTTCATGGACAAAGGTGCTCAGAAGGACCATGTTTTAAGGTCAAATGTTTGAATTTTTTAAAATTAAGTTTCAAACTGCATTTTCAGTGCCTGTATTCACAACACACACATGGTGCTTATGCCTGATCGGTTGATGGTAAAATACTGACCATAGTACATGAATATAGTATGCTGAGCAGCCCATTAAATGTCTCTTGAGTTTCTTTGGAAACATCTAAGAGAATTTGTGCTGAATGTAATGGTGACCCAGCTTGACTGGGAAAGGAAGAGCTCCTGTGAGGAATAAGGAGGCATAAAAACAGTAAGAACCAGGGAGGACTTCTGTAAGAGAAACTTCCAGAAGTTTATAAATACTTCTATGAGGAAAACTGTGCACTTCTTTTGAGTTTAGACTTTTTCTGAATTGTATGGCTCTAAAATATTTTGATAATAAAGACCAAATATTTTACAGAAATTATTTAAGACAAAAGAGACATAATTTACTCTTGCCAGTGGTTGGCCTATTATATGTTAACAGATTGTTATAAATAATGTATTGAGGAAGGGAATGTGTCAACCAGGAATAACAGCATAGTGTAGAGGCAGCATCTTTATTCAGGGATCAATAGCTGCTTTCTTCATCAGAAGTCATGTCCTATGAGGAGCAGCAAACATGAAGCATGTCTTGTTTGAAGAAAAAGGATTGAGGGGTGACCTCATTGCTATCTACAGCCTCCTGAGGAGGGGAAGTGAAGAGGTGGGTGCTGAGATCTCCATAGGATCCACGGTTAGGACACGCAGGGTTCAAACAATGGTTTGGACAATGGTTCAAAGCTGTGCCAGAGGATGTTCAGACCGGACATTAGCATTTCTACACAGAGAGGGTGGTCAAGTTCTAGAACAGGTTTCCTGGAGAGGTCATGGGTGCCCCAAATCTGTTGGTGGTTAGGAGGCATTTGTACAATGCCCTTAACAACAGGATATAATTTTGGTCAACCAAAATGAAGCAGTGAAGCAGTCACGCTGTTGGACTAGATAACAGTTGTAGGTACTCTCCAACTTAAACATGCTTTCCTCTTCCTGGGGTATATTTTGACAAGATGAAAAACAGTGATAATTTTATTAAATGCTTTTAATAATTTTTGGGGGGCTTTAATACAAACAGTTATTTTAAAAAAGAGACATCAGAGCTGTTTCTGCTTCAGTAAGCAACAATACTTGAGAAGTAATGGAGCAAGAGAGACTGAAGGTCAACTGAGCAGAGTTTTTCAGTTTTTATTTAATTTCCCTTTCTGTCAGATTCAAGAAGTACATCTTAGAATGAATGAAAGATAAATAATTAAAGATTAATATTTTAGGAAAACCTGGTTTAGTGTTTTCAGGCATTGATGGATATTCTGTGTGAAAACTTAATTCAATAAAATACAGGAATTTGAAACACAAGTCTGAAATCAGTGATGCAGTGTAGGAACTCCTATTTGTCTCTTCTGGGAGTTTGTCTTGTTGCCACTGAGGTACCTGGTAAATTCCTTTTGACATCAATAATGTGATATCAGTTGTTTGTAAACAGGGGACGGGAGTTAAGGAATTGGTACTAAGTTATGCTCCACATTTACAGAAAATAATCCAGCATTCAGAGATTTCTGTGTCCATATCATAAACCTACATAAAATGCACATTGACTGGTGCAATTAAAACCCCAAAACTTTCAAAATAATAATATTGCTCTGTATAACTTCTTTTTAAGTATTTGATACTGTAATTTCATAAGCCCTGATGCAGCCTCCTAAATTTTAAAATAGCAGTAACATAAACCTGCAATTAATACTCTTACAAGACACAAAACTCAGATGCTTATGGACACTCAGCAAATTCTAATTATGCCAGAACAGCCTCATAAAATTTCTCATGGACTAAAATGCCCTGGGATCTATTCCAAAAATTGTCTTGTTTTGAAAAGTGCCATAACCTGAGGGGTTTCATAGTTCGAGTGTGGAGAATGAGGTCAAATACACACAAAAAGAAAGGAGCATAAAATGTCATCACTTATGACATATCTTTTTAAAGGAGGTCATTTTATCAAGGCTTTTTCCCAACATTGGATAAAAACAGCAAGAATAATGAATGCCATAATGAGATGGTGATGATTCTTTTGTTTTATTCTCTATGCTTCATAATCACATTCAGCAGGTCCAAATAAAACCCTGAAACATGTCACATCTAATCCAGTAGCACTGTCTGCTGCAGCATACGCCTAAGGTCACAGATCCCTGCTGTCCCTCATTCAATTAGAGCCCAATGGGGACCCAAGGCCACAATGTGAATGTCGGGATAGCCTGCTATCACTGATTTTCAACTCCCAGTGGTGCTTTTTTAAATGCTTTAACAAAAACACATTGATATTTTCACCAGAACTTACACTGGAAAGACAGTAGCAGACAGACTGTTGTGGGTAGCACAATGGCCAGCAGTTGGACCCAAATTCCCAATGTGAAGGAGATGAAAGCCAGCAACACCAGTGGCTGTGCCAGAAAACATCCAGCCTTGCAACAGACTGCCAGGGCTTTTTTGGATATGGTTGTCATGAAACCCTCAGAAACCAGCTCATCAGCTCTCCCTCAGTCCCAACTAAGTTGTGTACACCTTGTTGCTCTTAACAAGCCAGGTCTGTGATTTTTAGAAAGCTTGTCCATGTCTCAACCATGACTTCTTATGTGGCAAAACAATGCACAGAAACTGTAGAAATGAGCACACTTAATACGTCTGACATCACTCTGCTCACACTCACTGGCACCTACTCATACCAATAGTCATTATTCATTAAACACATTTTGCTAATTGCAGTCAACAGTTTGAGCAATGAATACGCTGTATCTTGATAGAAATAAAATAGTTTTCCCTCCCTGTATATTCCTAAGAGAAGATGAATATCCAGAAAACTGTGTCTCTTTAAGATATTATACAGAAACCCCTATCATGAAGTGTTGTTCAAATGTAAGGTAGTTTTTTATTGTACAGAGAAATGCTTTAAATAATTATCATTAGATTACTTTGGAACTTAATTCTTTTTAGATATATAATTTCTCATAGACCTTAAGTGTCTGTAAAGTGCTTTAAACCATAAGTACCTCTCCTCCCAAAAGCATTCCTAAATTGTGTTTTCTCTTATTTACACAGTATTACTTTGAGCTGCTCTTAGAAATAATGCATGTACTAATCGGTTTTAGAATAAAACAAAATTTGCAAACTGTATTTAATGTACTACAAAAAATTCAATTTAAATATTACAAAAAAATCAATTTAATTTGATATTTTATATATTTACTTTGTAGTGGAAAATAAATATCTAATGCAACCAGCTCAAAAAAACTCTCAATCAATAAAAAAAAAAAATCTTCATACTTCTTTCTTACTGTCTGAATGTTCTCAGTCTTTGTGAGAAATACAAAGTAGTCTGTTTATGTGTAGGACCCTACTGGGCTGAGTTATAGAGCAGGGGATAGGAGAGATGAGGGGGAAAATAGTCATAAATATAGAAAATTCACATAGGCGGATACTTCTAAGTTGACCAAAATATTCTTTATGAGTACAAAACATGACGTGATGCTGTTACAATGGTAGGCAAATCTCTCATCAGATATTCAGCCTATGCCTTAGCACTGGCAAAAAATCCTTTTATGCTTGTTTACTGACAGAAACAATCCTAAAATCAGCTGTCATGTTTAAGTCCATCAAAGTACTTAGTTTTAGGCTCTTTCTACACTAATGGAGCCAGAGGAAAAAGATATGCACAGCACACCCGTCACAATTATCCCACCAAGGAATTAATTTTGCCTGCCTATTTTAGAAAGGGATAAAAAAAATTCTGGGAACCCAGGTTCCTTCAGCAAATTATAGAGAAAATAGAATAAATTCCTTAGAACTAAGATTTAATAGTTAAGTAGTTTAGTTCAAGCAATCCTCTAAGTAGATACAAATTATGGCATTAAAAACCCCATCTATTGACAGTCTAGAATGAAAGAACTGTACCCCTTGTAACATCCCTTTACTATCTGCCATTGTCAGTAGTTAATAAGTCATGGACATTGGGTAAGGTTATTAAGACTGAAAAAGGGTTGAAAATAAATAAAGGAAAAATTGTAAGTGGGCCCAGTAACCAAAGAATCATTTAGCCTGTGGTCCGTGGACGGCTTGCACTTGCTAAAGCACCTGGAAATACTCTGCAAAATTATTACAAAACCCAGCATGCCTGCAGACATCATCAGGAGCCAATCATTTCTAGCACATGTGTTTCAGTCTGTTACTGCACATTAACCAAGCAATTGCAAATTATTAAACATGTCAATAAGGTGGTCCATGCCTGAGGTTTGGTTTTTCTCCAGATAAAAATTCAGAAGTTGATAAGCTCAAAACCCCTATTCCAAGCAGCAGCTGTTGTGTAACAAGAATTACCTTTAAAAGTAAATACACTAGGAGACATCAGAAGCAGCATGAAAAAATTAATAATCTCCATTCTAACAATAGTTTCTAAGCAAATGCCAGGGAGTTATTTGTTGCAGTGGACACTTTACCTCTACAGCTATTGTGTTTGTGTTATTATGAGATGTGGTTTTGATTCCAAGGTTTTCATTTGGATGGTTCTTTGAAAAACAGACATATTTTTAAAAGGTTCTAATCAATCCTATATTGTTCTATTTTTCTTCAAGTGTTTCTTGTAATTATATTACCATTTAATCACATTAGCATTTAAAAACTCCCAAACTAGATTCCCGAATTACCATTTTCTTGGATTTTATTCAAATTTTAGCAAGTATCCATAAAGCAGAGAAAAATAAATGGGAACATTATTGGGAAAATGTAAAACAGAATGCAAGGATGAGCTACCAACTCCCACAAAAAGGGCTTAAGTACAGTAGGGTACATCTGCTTTCCTGCTCAGTACAGATGAAATGCGAATAGAGATCAGAAAATTTAAAATCATTTCACACTGATTTATCCCTTATTCACAGTAATGCCTATTTCTTTGAAGTAGAAACATGCACAGAAACACAGAAACATGCACAGCTGATTCATTAGCTTCTCAAATAACAGCTCGTGCTGGCAAAACCTGCCAGATGGATGCCTTGTCTTTCTCCCAAAGAGCAGAACAATTCTTTCAACATACTATAAATTTGTTTCTTGAAAGATTGTTTTAGGACAAATGATAAAGCACATATAAGATAGTGTCTTTTCTTTCCAAATTTAAAGTAAATTGCAATAAAAAGTATCAGCTAGCTGGAATAATCCTCTGTGTGTGAAATATGTGTATTGTTATACTGATGGACATTAAAAAATATATTCTGGAAGTTTGGACTTTCTTCAAAGAACGAAGAAGGTGAATGTATTATCATTTACACATTTGAGATTGCCTTACCCTGGACACGGATAATGTTATTGGTCTTTTTTCCTCAATGAGAAAATGCTAGATTTTTTTCCCCAATTGCTGAAAATAGATCTGAGAATCTAAGATGTTGGATGTTTGTTCTATGACAAAATTCAAATGATGCTCTCTATATATTTTATAAACCATCGGTTTATCTTTTCCATTCAGTAAAGTTATCACCCTTCCCTTTCTTGTACAGAGTGATATTGTAAGGTAAATTGTACCTCATGTTGAAGCTAAGAAAGATGTCTGAGGCAATTTGGCAATTAATGACTGCAAAGAGGCCTCTCTTCTTTCCTCCCTTACTGTGCTCTTTTGTATAGACACATCTGTGGGGTTTTATTTTTCCTGAAGCAGCTTATCTGGTACTCACTCAGTATCTCTTTGTGCCAGTCCAACTCACCAGTCCTGCAACCAATAATCCAGTGAAAAAATAAAGATATTTCTTCCATATGAGTTGAACTGACTCACCAAATGTTGGAACCAGCTCCAGAGTGGCACAGGGAAACAAGTGCATACAATTCACTCTGTTTTAAAGAAGTTTCATGTGTATGTGCTTCCCTTTTACTTGGGCTATTTGCAGTATAATCATACATGTGATCTCATAAAGCAGTTTAGCTAACGAGTGGGTGTTTTATTGTATTGAAAAAGAAAACAAAAAAGCCCATCTAAATAGGGCTGAAAGCCCTACCAAATTTTTAACCAGTTTTTCTAAAACCTTAAATTATATTTTCAAAACCTTGACCTTTTTTATTTCTACCATTTATTTCACACACAATTTTTTTGCACATTTATTTACAAATTTGTTTAACTGAGACAAAGGAAAGTGTTCCTGTGACATAGTTGTTGTTATAAAAAGTATCTAGTAATAGTTAATTTAAGTAATTTTATCATTAGTCTTTTCAGTTTTAGCAGCAGAATTATATAAAAACATTTGCATGTTTTATCAGAGTGTGAATATTTCTAGTCCTACTTTGTTACTTGTGGATGACTCTCCTGCAAATATCGGTCTTGCTTTCATTGGAATTGGTTGAGGAAATGCTCTCAAATGACTTTACAGTTTGCATACTCAAGCTGAATAGCTGAGAAAATGTACTTTCTCCAAGTTTCCAAGTCCCCCCTGCTTGCTGCTGAAACAGCATTTATGAGCAAAATACACTCATTTGGACATAAGCAAATGGATTGTTTTGCCTAAACATAAAAATGGACAGAATTCAACCAAATTATACGTGAAATAGCAGTTTAGCAAGGGACAAAACTGTCCAGAGTTTTGCTGAGATTCCATATTTATGATCATATGCTGAAGCTGGAGGTTAGCTGCAAACTGCCTAACTGCCACATGCAAGAATCTTGCTGTGCTTTTATGGCTAAGATTTCTTGCCGTGAGTCACTCTGAGGCCACAAAATTAAAAAAGGGGAAAAAAAGCGAGGCAGGCTGAAAAGGACTGAAGAAAGGGAAGGGTGAGAGAAAGAGGTAGAAAGGATGACAGGAAAAAAACCAATGGGAAGAAGGGAGGAAGCAAGCAAGCAGAGAAATTACTGGAAGAACTAGGAAAAAACATGTTCCAATACTAAAAAGAAAATAGACTATCAAAGAATTATTCACGAGAAATACAAAAACTTATAATATAGAAAGTGTTTTCTAGAGCTCTAAGCTGAAGTAATATCAAGGAAATGACATAAGGATGATTTTTCCAAGAACTAAAAAATACAAGTGCTGTATGGAACAGAGTCCTCTTTCATTCAGCCTCAAAAATCACAAGCAAGCAAGCAAAAACCAGTTATCAATAAAATGAGAATGCTAAAATTCAAACAGGACAACTGCAGCCCTAAACTAAAAAATAGACTAGAATAGAGGATGCTCAGTATCACTGTAGACAGCAAAGAGATTAGGCTGTTCACATGAAGTGCACAAGATTGTGGTAATAAAGTACAAGGAGACAATAGTTAAGGAGAAATCCAGCTGTGTTCTCAAAGCTGTTACACTTGCTGGGTTTGATCACATTTCCTTCTCAGTGCCTGTGATAAGGAAGTGACATCGTTCTGTGAAGGCAGAGCAGAGTCATGGCCAGAACAGCACAGATCAGCACAGAAGTGTAGGACACTGCTTCTCTTCCACTGCCAGGACAAGCACATAAGCATGCCCTGTTCAGGAGCGAGCAGGAAAGCCCTGGACTTCGAAAAACAGCTAGTGTTCATTCTTTGCCAATGTGTGAGGAAGCTTGTTTGCAGTTCAATATTTTCTTTTTTTACAAATATTTATTGTCTTCTGTATGGTTTCAGAATCAACACTGGCACAAATGGTTTTCAGCAAAATCTCTCCAATGAAAAGTTTCGTATGTGTTGATGAAATTTCCTATGTGTCTTAGTTTTTCTAACAATTCCCTAGGCAAGTTCATCTCAAAAGCAGGGGAAGACATAGCTAGGACTAGACCTCCTAAAGCTTTTCTAAAATATTTATTTTGTCAGATGTTGGCAATATGGCAGTAATACTCATCAAGTGGTCTTCAGAATGGTTTGCTTACAAGGTCTATGCATTTCAGAATATTTTTCCATTTTAAATCCAATCAAATCCACAGATCAGATTCTTACATGTATACCAGATCTTTACCAAATGCACTTATGGCTTACAGGGATGCTTTGAAATAGACAGTCCTAATACAGCATCACAATATTTTAATTTTTAATTTCTAAAAACACTCTTACAAAATCAATAAATGTTTTCTATCCATTATTTATATTAAGCCTGCAACAACAAAAAACCAAATAATTAGGTTTATTTCAACAGAGTAATGATGTAACTTATTATAAGGAGAAAAAGGACCTTCAAATTATTTCCTGTTAGTTTAGAATAGCTACTATCCAGTATGTCTTTCAATAATGCAATTACAATCTCAAACTAGACTTTACATGCTATAATATTTATAGCAAGGCCCTCAGGAATGCTCAGGACATTTCTGGATACCAAACAGGATGATGGACTTTATGGAATAAATTTATGGACTTTTGAAACGTTAAAAGATTATGATGATGATCTGTTTCTGCATAATTCAAACCTCATACAGCATGGCTCATGCCAATACATTTTAATGCAAGCCAACTTCAGAGCAGGACAGGCTTGAATGAGCAAGTAGGAAAAATAGACTTAGGGAGAAGTATCAATAAACCAAGACATGTGCTAGTCTTTTGAGAAACTAGAACATTAGCAGCAGAACCTAAGGCAAAATATTGAGTTTGATTCAAATACACTATGCTTATTAAAAAGAATAAGGATTGTTATCCAGAACTGCCTGTTACAAACTTTGCAGCCTCAGCAGAATATAAAATGAAGAAATGTTCTACATTTTAATGCTACTACATTCATTACATGGCCTGCAGGGGCCATTGTGCAAATCCTGTCTGACTTTCCACATACAGCAACAAGGCTGAAGTGAGTCCAATCTCACTGGAAAGAGAGAATATGGAAGTTTTTCTTCTACAAGTCTGTGATTTTATCACAGACATTCAAAAAGTTCTATGAGGCAATTGGGGAAAAGATAGGAGTGGTGAGCACACAGCTGTAACTAGGCATTCCTAGTGCTGTCTTTCCCCTTAAACTTACGCAGAGAGGCATCAAACACTTCTTCAGAGTCCTGCCTGTGCTCTGGACTCTCAGCACCTTTTTATTCACTTAGCAGAGACTTCTGAAGAGAAATTCCATCAAATTTAGTGTGGCCTACGTTACATAGCATTCATATACCTAAAGGTATGGGATTGGATTTTCTTATAGATCATGCTTTTAAAAATGCATTTAAAGTCCATCTATCATGTACGAAGCAAGGGAGGAAATTCCACTACTTTTCATACCTCACCAAGAAGTACACAAGACTGTTAAAACAGTGTTTATTGAAGTAATCAAGAGACTGCATTTTTTATATACAGGTTTTCCTAAAAATATTTATCTTCTACAATTCATATGAACTATAAAAATAAATTTTTGTATGATATTCTACACACAAATAATGTAAATTATTAAAAACTATGTCTTACAACCTTGTTGAGATGCACATCTGCATCTATTTAGTCCTCACAATGATTTCAAAATTTACTAAAATTAATTTTCCAAAATTCTGTTATTAGCTAATAAAAAAGTATATTCTGACTTTTCTATATGGATGAAAACTTTGGTGTTACTTTACCAAAGCAAAGTCATCCCTTCTAGCACAAAAGTTTCTCCATATTATTTCTCTGTTCTGTTATTTGACTTCTCAGAAGGATAAGCTGGAAATATTTTCTTACAAGGACTTCACATTAAAAGCTCTAGTTAAGCTTTTTCCCCCCTCCATTTTGTGAGGATAAAGACAATGTAAGAACTAGAATTTTCAGTTTGAAGGTATTCCTGCACTTCAGTGTATTTTTCACATCGCCCCCTACCTTGAGCAGTGACATGTCCCCCTCAGTTGATCCTTAAACAATGTGGTGTAGCACATTGATAGCTTGGCTTGTGCTCCACAGTCATGGGGATGGACAGGATTGGAAAATATGATGTTAGAGTCAGTCTTATTACAAAGTAAATATTATGTCTATAATTTTGTTCTAATTAAATAATTTAATTTTAACATGATTTTAAACATGAAATGGTAGAGGGATCTAATAATACTTTCTTGTTATGTGTTATAAGTTGTTAGGGGAATAGTGAGATGCAGTAGAGTAATTTTGCAGGTAAAAATTCATAAGGTTTCCCTCTGGCTAGAATATACTATTTGCTTTAAAATCAAAGAATAAGTCAAACTGCTGAATAGAAAGGGTGAGTTTATTACTTTTGATTATAAGAAAAGGATTACAGTTCCTCTTCTAGGCTTCCAAAGGCATCCTTAAAATATCTAAGATAAATACATTTGGGTCTGAATTCAGACATGGCCATAATAACAACGGACATATTTCAGGGAAAGATGTCAGTAAATTCTACAAACTAATTAATAATTGTATTTACAGGGATCACTTTCCCATCACTGAAATCTTGACAACCCTAGGGTGAAAATCAGCAACATTTACAGCTAAAACACAGAAAGCAGTATGTTCAGCATGGACATGTTGTGCTCCCTTGAAACCAGTAAAAATGTAGACAGGCAGAAAACAAGGTCTAGTACAATTTAGCTAGTACATTAGGTCAGTGCTTCAAAAGGAATACGTATCATTTTGTGTTTAGCAAAAAGTACAGATAAAGGAGTCTAAAGGAGTCAGTGTGTATCTCTGCATTGCATTCAGGGCCATTAGCCAACTAAGCTAGAGCAATCTATGCATTTGTACCTTTTTGACAACAGGAATGAGCAGGGCTGAAGCTGTCTGAACACTCCAGATTTATGTTTTTCAGAGCAATGGGGCTCAGCAAAGGCTGTGGGCGGCTCATGTCCTGTCCTGGACAGCAACTCTGTCTGTCCTAGACCTTCACATCCTCACTAGAGTGTTGAAGAGCACAATGCTGAGAATCTGAAAGCCATCCAAGTATTTTCATGTGTAAGGTTTCTCCTCAGTCTGCCACATCAGGGATGAATGGACAGGTTTCCTCTGACCTGCTGGGGCTCACATGTCAGTTCTCATGCAAGTATTTTTCTTACAAGCAGTTCAAGGTCATGTTTTTATTTATTACATTTTTGTACCCTATTACATTTTGCACATTCATAGCGAACCCAAGGTCAAGTCTGTGCAAGGATGTGTGTGAGATGTGTGCAAGGACCCCTGCAGGAGATGAGCTGATATTAAAACATCAGAGTGAGGGACTGCCTCTAGGCCTTTACTGTCAGAGTGGTCCTCCTGTCAGTGGAGGACAAATAAACAAATGAAGGAAATGCAAGATAATTCTATCATTTCAATAGATAAAATAAGAAAATCACAAATTTAGGCATTAAATAATATTTCACAGGAAAACACTGAACTCTGTTTTGTCTGTGTTTTTTGGTTTTTGTTTTGTTTGTTTGGTTGGTTTTTGTTTTGTTTTGGTTTTTGTTGTTATTGTTGTTTGGGGTTTGTTTTGTTGAGTTTTTTTGTTTGGTTGGGGTTTTTTGTTGGTTTTTTTTGTTTGTTTGTTTGTTTTTTCTGGGATATTTATTGTCTTTTAGCCCCTTCTCTAACCTCATGCTATACCAATGATATAAAAAAATTTTACTAGCGCTGTTATGTGTAGAGATTATGAATACTCTTCTACACAATTAATATATAACTTTAAACCAGTATTTGTTTTAATGTATATTTTTTAAATTAAGGTTAAAATGAGCTAGTTTAAAATTAAGTCATAGTATAAATAGAATTCTAATTTCATTTAACCTTTATTTATATTCCCCTTTTATTTTTAATTTCTTCCAAATAATTGTCTCCTATTTGCGTGTCATCACCTTGGTAATTTCCTTCACTGCTTGATTTACAAAATGGTATTAAGAAGGGCAGTAGAGTATGAATGGGCTAAGATATAATAATTTTGTTTATTGTTTTACAGATTATAGGGAGCAATTTGTTATATGAGGCAGCACAGAAGAAAATAGGCACTGCTCTGGAAATTAAAGGGCTGCCAGTGTGATGCACAATTCTCTCCTGAATTGAAAATTAATTAGATACCTTTTTAAAAAAAAATCAAAGTAAATGTCAGAGAGCTGAAATTAAAGAAAATAGAATAACTATTACAAGCATAGCTAAGACAAAATAATTTAAAATATTATCATAAATAATGCATCATTTTATCTGAAAAATAATCTTTTCCTTTTCAGATCTGGGATTCTGCATAAACAGACACTGATATGGTAGCAATATGTTAGTGTGCATTTAATTAATGTGGGTTTAGAATGGAGCATTTTGCTCTCCTCTCATGTATATTAAACTACTTACAATTTCCAAATAAATAACAAGGGAATTTATTTATGCAAATGAGTTTGAGGAAAAGTCTTCTAGAACTTTATTTCTGTGACAAAAGAGGAACTGTGAATGTTTTAAATTGAAAAGACACAGTCTGAAATACTGAAAAATTGTTAAGGCAAATGTGGGACATCATGATGAAACTTTTCTCTCAACAAAATACTTTCCCACAACTTCATGATGTAAGTATTGACTACTGTGAAAGTCAAGCCTTTTATAAATGAAAAGGACCGCAAGGACTTTAAATAAAAATACACTAGAAGGCTTCTTTTAAATTTGCATTTTGGTAAAGAGCACTCCAGAAGGGGAGCAGGAAGAGTCTTAAGCATTGTTAGCAAAAAAAGCAACAAAGAGCAGCTGCTGTTTTGAAACCTTCTTTAGCACTTCTCCTTCTCTACCCTAATGTTTATGTGTTCTTTTATTTTTTCACTCTTAAGCTTTTGTTTCACATTCCAGGTCTTTACATCTCCCTCTTTCTCTTCTACGTATTTTCTTTTTGTACTTTTGTAAATTTTCTTATTCACCTGTTATATCTTCTCTGCTGTCATTTTGTTCAGGTCATTAGGATGTTGAAGAACTACATGCAAACATAACCTCACTTTATTTGCAAGCAGTGGTGAGCACAGTCCAACTTGGCTAGCATGACTCTTCTTTCAGGCAGAGACAAAGACTCCTTAAGCCTTCTCTTGCTCAGTCAATTGCTGACTTGTCTTCCTGATTGGATAGCATTCTTAATTATTTATCATTTTTTACAGGTTCTACCATCTTTTACAGCTTATCATTTTGATCAGGTTCTGATCAAAAATTTCCCAGTATTCTGAAATGTCACATGCCCCACACAGTAGATGAGGTAGTATTACATGATGACAGGCAAGACTAAATCAAAGGCATTGCATACGTAGAGATTAAAATATTTTAGCGAACCTAGAGATGAAAGAAGGATATTAAAGTCACTGAATACTCTCTTTAAAGAGTCTTGAGCAGCAGAGAGCTATGCTTAGGACATAGGCAAAGAGAAAATGAGGAAATCAGATGGTGTATTGACTTATGTTGATTAGAAACTCTTTCACTGCGCTTCTAAATATAGATATTCTTTTGAGAAATGACAGGGGGTTTTAGCTCAGCAAGTATGTGCATTATATGCATCAGACTTACTGAGAACAAATTCTTACTGTGAATTATCAGTCAAGCATCTCAGTTCTCTAAATACATCTACTTATGAATTTGCATTTGAACAGAATGTGAAGCTGAACTGTATGCATCTATTTTAGAGAACATACTCAAATTTTGAAGGAGAAAATCTTTTGCAGACCTACAAAGCTTTTATAATTTTTGTCTAATTTTTTTTTTTTTTTTTGCTTGCCATTTTAAATAGAAAAGATTGGAACTTACTGGTAGAGGTAATTCACTGACTTGTGGACACAAATAAAAAAAAAAGCATTCTATTAATAATCCTTTTTTTACAGCTTCTTTACTTGTACATTTTTATGGATGCTGTTGTTATGTGTATGAGGATGTGTGTTTTATGAAATAGATTTTTAAGTAAGACAATGGAGATCAATTTTTAGATTATATTTTACTGATGTTTCTATTAAGCACATTTAGAAGGAACTCCAAATAACTGGCTATTGAATAAGATGTCCAGAAGGAAGTTTTTAACAGTTGTGTCCTCTTTTAAACTGTCAAGAGAACACAAAGTTTGCATGGCTTGAACAGATATTTCAAAATACAACAGGAACAGAAAGGATAGGAAGCAGATAGCTGATGATGTATTTCTGCATCTATCATCTCCTGCTGATATTAATAAGCTGCTTCTAAAAGACCTTGAGAGCCTTTAGGAGAAATTGGAGTCATGCTCACTTGCATCCATTTTTTAATTTTTGACTTATCCATCAAGACAATGCTGGTTATTGTGGTTCCCAAGATCACAAAATAACAGAATATTTGTGATTAGAAGGGACCTCCTGAGGTCACCTACTCCAACACCCCCTCTCTAATAGCAACACCTGGAGTCAGTTGCCCAGGAGTATGCCCAGACATAATCTGAACATCTCCTTGTTCATCTGACTTTCTGTTAATTAATTTCTTTTAACTACTAATTTTTTTTTACTTGTTTAACAATGCTCTTTCTTCCTTTAATAATCAAGTGGTTATAATTAGTAGTTGTCATCTTGAAATCTGAGGACCACATAAACTAGCAGAAATCCAATCCCTGGTTTGCTATTAAGGCAGAAAACCTTTGGGAGCTATGCTAACCTGCCACTACTTGAAAATTTTTAGAGAAAATCTTTTGTTGCTTCATACCTGGAAAAAATCCCTTCTTCTTAGTGTTCTTTGGGCTTTGCTTAAAAGGATCTATATTATCTCTTGCTGTCACTATTTTACACATTGCACATTTTAGTAGTCCACAAGTATTGCTGTAGTTTGTTCACTTTTTCATGTTTAAATAATTGTTGAGCTTACACCTATCCTTCACGATCAGCTACCCACGCTCAAGGAAACACTCTCAGTAGTCAGGCAAAAGATGTGCCCACACATCAAAGAGATTACAACAGATACTGGAGTTCAGGAGATTTAAAGCTTTTTGCACTACCTCAACTATAAAGATAACACCATAATCTCTATAGTAAAAGTAAAAAAGCAAATTACAGGTGTCTAGGCATCAATAAATCTGAAAACACCACTAAATTACATGTAGAGGTAGATGAAAACCAAACTCACTGACAAACACACAAATCTTGCCTTCTATATAGTGTTGTCTCTTTGGCTGTTTCAGAAGTAATTTTTTTTCCATTGCATATTTACTTTTTTTTCAGCTGTCTCAGGGGTATATGAAGATATGCAAAACATACGAGAGCATTATTGGCACTGAATTGCAAAGCAGATTTGAGTTGTGTTCTACTTCTCTGCAGTTTTATGTGAGCTTTGACTTCTATCCTTAATGATTCCCACAACTCCTTCTCTCCTCCTCTATTTGGTGTTCACCAAGAGGAAATAATTTTACTTCAGCGGATACTGAATCTAGCTCTGAGTACGTTTCAGACTTGACATATGAAGCTATTTGCTCAAAAGTATTTTCAAGCTAGTTTTTTTTGAACTTGAATATAAATTATACTCATTACCACACAGTGATTTTGCATTGAAACTTTGTACTAATAAGTGCTCTACACTAAGTGCTATATACTTATGTTTTCTTCTACTCCCATTGTTTCTCTTGTTTACCTACCTGAGACATAAAAAGAATTTAAACAGTTTATATATGCCAGGAAAGATACAATAGATTTCCAGGTATGCAAGTGTGACAGATGCGAGTTACTTTTTACACAAGAATAAATCACTCTGCCCTTTAGCTGCCAGCCTGTTGGCTTCACCTGTAATTTTGAGAGAGCATTTCCTAATTTTCATAAAATGGTAGATTTCAGGTCCACAGACTTCCTTGTAAATAATTACTGGTTTCAGAAGAGTCAATGCTCTCCTTTCATAATGATCTTTAACATCTTGGAAATTAATTCTATTTTGTAGAAAGAAACTTCCACACCTACTTTTCAAAGTTTAGGCAATTAATCCAATCCATGAAAGGAGAAACAATAAAACGAAAACCTTATATTTTTAGAGTACAAGTTTTTAGTTGCAGCATATGTTATAGGACTCTGATTTATACAGCATGTCTTTGAGGGATATGACACAATTTACTAAGTTTAGTAACCAAGGAATCTAATGGGGTTTAGACACCTGAGAAATCTTCATAAATATGACCTCTCATGTAAAATTCAAACCATTTGTACTCTTTTGCTGTTAGCTGAATTCAGACAAGATAAAACTAGGCTTCTTTTTCTTTACCTTTCAGATGCAAGATATTTGCATCACAGGATTTTTTTTTAGTTCTGTTATTATTTCATTTTTTTTTTCATCAAATGTGTTGAGATTGTCACATGAAAGATGCTGAAAAAGTGGGATTTGTTTTTCCTTATCATAACAGGATTGTAAATATATATATAAAGTAAAGAACAGGTGAGATACCTGAAGATACCTGAAATGTAAAGACTTTTGAGGATATAAAGATTTTGAGGATATTTAGTAAACAGTTATTCAAATTAAAAAAAAAATATAAAAGACTGAAAAATTAGTAAATTGAACGTGAAGGTACACAAAGGCTAATCAGAGAAAATGAAGACAATAACAAAAAGGAGAACACTTAGGCCTCTGATTGATGAAGTCCAGTGAATAAGGGTCTGCCACCAGTGACTTCCACCTGATCAGCTGGAGAGAACCAGGCAGCCTGTGCTGCCCATGTCTGTGTGAGTGATGCTGGTTTTGTGCCTGAAGGTGCTGTTCTGCCTCTACTGGTCTGTGAGACTGCCTGGAAAGCTGGGCTCATCCAAACAAATTCATTTGAATAGAGGCAAAAGAAAAACTGTTCTAGTTTTTTTGCTTGGAAGTAATCTCAGCTAACATTAACTGCCTCAAACACAGGTTTTCAGTCAGAACAGTCTCTAGACAGTCAACTCACATATGTTAGCACTGGATTAAACAACTTCTGTGGGTAACCATCGCAGAAGGAACTGAGGTCACTTAAGCAAGAAAAGCAAATTCTAAAAGGCTGTGTTTAACTGGTAGAAAATCTTGACCTTAGATACCAAGAAAGGAGAGAAGGCTGTTTTTCTGAAATAAAAATCATTTAGAAATCATAAAAATTCCAAACCTGTAATTAATGTGAGTCTGCATATATACATGAGGAAGAAATAATTAGGCAGATAGTCCTTTTTCACATAGTGTTGATAAAATCAATGTAATAGATTGTCACCAAAAGAGCCTTCTTAAATGATTTGGAGAAGATGCTGGCAAACTAGAGATTCTGCAGGAAAAGCTATTAAAAAAGAGTTCAAGGGCTCAGTATGTATAAGGGTTCAGTATGCATGTCACTTTAGGAGACCATCACATGAATCCCTAAGGGTCTCTAGATCTTTGAAACACATTTAAATGTATGTGAAATATATATTTCCCAAATATATAAGAAAGATTGAAATATTCTTTGATTTCTGCATTAACCTGATTTTTCCAGATTATATTTCCTATACAACATTAATGTTACTCATACAATTCTGCAAAAATGTGGTTTGGAACGTTATTCCTGAGCTCTTCCAGAAACAAATTACAAATGCAATTCATTGTATAAAATTATTATTCAGAGTTCATCTACAAGTTTGAAAGACCTTGATTTATGGCACAGACTTTTTCCTCTTGAGCTCCTGAAGTGATTGACAAAACTAGTTATCATCCTTTGGATGAACAAACCAGTAAAAAGGATAAGATACTGAGCTTCTGTGTTTCACAGGCTATTCTTTTGCAGGGAAAATAGCATGACTCAAATATCTTTGGTTCTGTCCTAGATATTCCACTGTGTCATGTTCAGCCTCATACTTCTTGCAGGTTTTCTTCCACTTCTTTATAGTGCTCTCCCACAAAGCACATCTTTTTTTGTTAAAATTGTTATCTGTTTTTTTATTCCTGAATAAAGTCTGTAATTTTGATTTACCACATTTCTTTACCCAAAGAGATCATTGGCTCAAGAAATTTGTGACTATATCCTGTCTTTTCAATGTTAGCTTTTTTGACACCATCTAACAATAATTGATACCAGGAGAGTGTTAACAATCAATACCATAGAGATAAAGCTTTCACAGAAAGAGATTGTATTGCTAATTAAGCAGGCAACATTGTGAATAAAGAACTGCACAACTGAGATATGACACAGGCCACTGTTGATGTAAGATAGTGTTGTGAAAAACATCACCAGTGGTGATGGTTACTAAATGAAATGTGTTTGCAAGCAGAAGAGAAAAAAGGGAAATAAAAACTATGGGAAAGTTTCACCTCAGGCTGATTCAGTTTTGGAAACCAAGCCAAGACTTCTATAACACATGACATTGAGGAACAAGAACAACGAACCAACCCCAAGTGATAAGTGATGGGCGGGTTGTAAAACTAACCTTTGAGAGAATTGCAGTACAACATATACCAGAGATTTTTAAAAATATCACTGAGGATGAACAATGTTAGTAAGTAGAAATGAAAGACTACAAGAAATGTAACAAAGAAAAACCCTTGAGGAGAGTTGTACATGTCAGAGAATTCAGTATAAACCAAATTAGGCTGGGAACTGCACAATTTTCCAGGAGCTTGCAGTCAGTAGGAGGAAACCAGATAGGAAAATAACCAAAAAATATTACTGTCACTGAATTCCTCATTATGTTTTGTCTTCACATAAGACAAAATATTAACTGGTTGGGCACTATACTATAAATCAATGTATTCCTATATCCATTGTTAATTTGCTTTCCAAAACCAAATGGTTGAACATATTAAAGTGCTTCTCATGATTTAAAGTGCTGAGTGTATCTCCACTGAAGAAGTGATGGACCATGATGGGCCATGATAATAGTTTTTAAAAAGTATATTTTCAGTAGTAAGGTAAAAAATGCACTAATTATTGCATTAATCTCATGTCAGCATTGAAGTTGAGGGTTTTCTTTTAAAAATAAATGAAAATTATAATTAAGGGAAAGGAGAATGAGGAACATACAAGTTCATTTCTGAGCTTGGAAAAATATCCATTTGTCCCAAAGTATGCTTCTCTAGGTTCCCTTTTCTTAAAGCAGAAGCTGATTGTTCAGCCAGAGAAAGGCTTTGCTGTGAGAATCTGCTAATCAGAGAGGATCAAATCAGGTCTCCTTGGCCATTACAGAAGAAAAGACAATGTAGTTCTGGAAAGCACATCTTTCACTGAAGATGTGTGCCTTTTAATAGAGGAGTGGTAAAACAACAGATGCCTCTATAAAAGAAAGAGCTGAAAAGTATAATTTCATTCTCTCCTGTTCTTTGAATTTATTGAGGATACTATTTTTTGATTATTCTACTAGTCTCTAAAAGACTGAAGTTTCTTGTCTAAATTGAAATTTCTATGGTTATCCATTATTTAAAAGACTTTTTACAACTAGTTTCCCATGCAGTATTTTTATTTTATCATTTACTTTTATCATTTGTCTGGTTTGTTTTAAATAGTGAGTGATTTTTCTATTATTATTTTGAGCTTTATGTATGCCATTTTCTAGTTAACATTTTATGCTGTCTTATTCTTTACATGTACCTTGTAGAACATCCATTATTTGACAGCACACTCAGAACACCAGATAATACTTGTATTGCTTATTATAGTTAATTTCAGAGCAGATCCCATCAAATCTATATGAAGAAATATCTCTTTATTCCTCCTCTAACAACACAAAGAACACACTTTACTTTTCCTTGCTTATCATGCAGCTATATTACTACTAAGGAAAGGGGGACAAGAATTGATAAAATCATCCTCTTGTGAAATCCACACTGTATTTAATGATATCCACGGATGAACATAACTAGTATTTATACCACACTAAATTGTACTTGGGGTGCTAGATACAGTTAGAAGACAAAGGATTTTCCTGACAGAATATAGGATCTCAAAGGAGAAAGAAATCCAAAGGATGAAGAAGAAAATGCAGTGCTGGAGTGGAGGGATCTCCTACACCATTTTATGGTGTTCTCATCTCCAGCAGGTAAATCCCTTACTGAATGACTTTTGGTAGCTGTCAAGGTTCTGCCTTTGTAGAGATTCTCCCTTCTGCTCCTCAAAGATTCTCCTGGAATATTATTCCTCCATCTTATTTTTAAGATACAAGGTGTGAGCTTAGTGCTGTTCCTAGGCTTTCCTGGAATATACTCTCATGTCCTAAAATGTAGGAGTACCACAGGTCTGGTGTGGGCGGTTTGGTCCACCGCAGGGCAGGAGGAGAAAGATGGCAGTGGCATATGGAAAAGGAAATCTAATAGAGAAGGATTTGGAGCTTAAGAGCGAAGTGATTTCAATCAGACAAAAGAGGGCTGCTCCTGGGATTCCCCTGTATGAAACTGGACTGCTTGGGAGGAAAGAGAGGGGGGTCATGGAGTAGCATGGGGCCAAGCAAAGGGGGCTTGACCGTGTAGCACAGAAGTATTTGGAGACACAAGTATAAGGGCACAGGAAAGTGAGGGTGAGGAGGAGTGTGAAAGGGTAAGGAACTGTGTGTGTTCACAGGGAGCATCCCGGAGCACTGCCCTTACACCCTGCCCCATGCTGATGGCTGGGCATACTCTTCTCCACCTGCATCCTTCGCTGTTGTGAAAGATGCAGTCCTAGTGAGAGGATTTCTTGGCTTTTATTTTCACCACGAATCTGTGCAAAAGGTTGATGAACAGCTGTGTAAGGGCTTTATAAGTTCTTATGTTAGTAAGAAGAGTGATTCATAAGACTGAGAATGCTAAACTGTAGGTAAGTGTAGACTGAGAAAAGAACTTTTATTATGACTGACCCAGATGACCCAACCATTTGGTTGATTTTACTGTGAAAAAAAAAAAAAATGCCTCTGTTTTGCAATTCACAGCTCCACATTTTTACTGCATCTTCTAAGATATCTTTTACTTAGTGAAGGTTCATGTTCAAACAGCAAAAGAAAATAATTTTTGGTTTTTTGCATGAAATCACACTACAGCAAAATCAGAGGCTGAAGAAGGTCATCCAGCAATCTGTTTGGTGCAGGGTTCAGTGATACTGGGTAGAAGTACATAGGTTAATATTAAAATAAACCAATATTCTCCTGGCTGAGATCCCATTCCCATATAGGTGTACACATATCACTGTTTTCAAAGAAATTAATGTGCGAGGATGTTAAAATCCCCTAACCGCATTTTGGTTTCCAGATAATTTAGGAAAAAAACCCTAAAATATCCTAAATATAGAAACTGTGTAACTATCATTCCTGTTGATTAAGGCTTTAGCATTCTAATTCTGATCTTGAAAGTAGATAAATTCTTTAGGCACTTTTATGACAAGGCTCCACTCAAAACTATAACACATGTGCTGTTCACAGCTCAGGAAGGTGGCCCTACACACACTACCACCTCCACTGGATTTCAATATCTAACTAAATAAATAAATAAATGTTACATTCTTTCTCCACTCAGAGCATCACTCACAAAACTGCAGATGAAGAAAAGCCAAGATGACAGGGACACAGATGGATGTCAATACATTTGAACTTTTGCTAGCAGTAGTGAGATTTGATATTAACACAATCCCCTCTTTTTTAATACTCAGTATATTGAAAGTTATTCTAACTTCCTAAATCTAATAACATCACCAGACACAATCCATTCCAAAATCCAAGGAAAGTAGTTGACTTTTCCCCCACTCCTCAGTCATCTTCATCATCTGCTTGGACTGAACAAAGCAAAATTATTTTTACTCACCAGGGATTTCATAAATCACTAATACTCTTAACAATTGTCCAGTATCACAGGACTGCTGCTGGTATTTAAGGAATTTTGGATTGATATTCATGCCATTGGTGAATGAAAACACAGTTTTCAGAGTGTTTGCAATGGGTTTTTTGTCAGACCACTGTTACATCACATTGATCACAAAAGAATAAGCATAATTTAAGTTATACTCTGTATATTATGAATGTACTTCTTGTAAGTTGGTATTAAGGTGACTGTCTGGGGAAAATTTAGAGTATTTAACAATAACAGTTTCATGAATTCTACACAACTGCTCTGTTATGATTCCATAAGATCTGGTTCCCTATTTATTACAAAGATAATGATGCAACTCCTTCTACTCTAAGGATCTACCAGTTCTGTTGTTAAATACCATAACAGTCTGTAGATCTCTGAGAATTTCCATCCATCTTATTCACAAGATGCTGAACAGGAACGAAGAAAAATAGATAGAACGCATCAACCACCATGTCCTCGAAATTTCACATACTTACATTTTTTATCCAGCATTTGGATATTTTCTTGAGAGTTCTCAGGATACGACTGTAGTCTCCTAAACAGTTTGAAATTTTGGATTAGCAAAATAAAATGCAAAACAAGCATGAAAAGTAAGATAGCAACCAGTATTTTAAGACAAAATGTAAAAATCATCTATAAGTGAATAAAGTAAAATATGGTGACTCATGGTATTTAATGAATTCATTAGTGAAAATATGCTGTACTCAACTTTAAAACTGCAATTCACCTTGAGAAATCAAAGACTATGAGTAGCCAAGTGCATAACACTATGACTGCAATAAATCACTATAAAGATTAATCCAAGTAAAGCCCAGCAGTTACTCATTCAGATAATAAGTTTTACCAGAGCTCTCCACAGCTAAGAGTCAATTAGATGTTACGATGGTGGAAAAATTTTTTAAAAAGTCAATTAGATGTTATGATGGTGGAAAAATTTTTTAAAAAATTATATTTTTTGACTAAAACATTATCAATTTTATTAAAAATAATCCTTGATCAGTCATAATCAAGATTAATCAGGTAATTGTACAAGAGAACACCATGACTAAAGAATAATAATTTAACAACAAAAAATGGTTTAGGGGAAGAAGAGTTACCTCTAATGTTTTTTTCTACACAATTTAGGCAATATCACTACTGCCATGATTTAAACTAGGAAATTTGTTCCCAAGAAAAAAAAAGATAGTGAACAAGTATTTGACTGAATGGAACAATAAGCTAAAACTGGGGTTTTTTTGATGTCATGAATTTATCAATGTTGTTCTCTTAAAAAAAATGGGTTTTTTACAAAAAAATCCAGTAAGAATGTGAAATTATATGCTCTATACTAATTTTAAATGCATAGTAAGTAGTTTAAAATTACTAGTTCTAGACTAAAAGCTCAAGCAAAAAAAAAAAGAAAAATACTCCAAACAAACAAGCAAAGCTTCCCCTCGACAAACCAAAATCCCAAACAAACAGAAATGCAGTGATGTTAGTCAATTAGATGGCTCTAAAATCCTGGCAAACCCTGGAGACCTGTGTGGATCAGTGTTGCAATTTATATTTTATAAGTTTATTGAATGTTTTCTGTTCTTGAAAGTGAAAAATATCAGATGCAAACAATTTTTTAGCAGGAAAATTGGTGCAGGATCTCACTTCTCCTTTAGTGAAGAACAGAAGAGCCATTTATTAAAAACATTGTGTTACTGAGTTGCTGGCAAATAGGATGGGACTTGGATTTCATCATTCAACAGGTCTACCTGATTCATATGTTCCTAACAACTAGAATTTTATGTAGACAGTTCTGCATCTTCTCATTCCTTCTGCCCCAGATGGATGTAACTATTTCAATATTAATATTTGATTATACACAAATGGCCTATGTTAATTTAATTTTAGGTCGTCATCAGAACTAACAACCAGATAAATATAAGTGAATTATATGACTTGTCCACACTTCATGAGTCTAAAATAAAATTAAAATTCAATGATCAATGCTACTGAATTGCATGGAAGCGTTCAAGAGCAGTCTGTCAGATATTATGTGTGCTTGTTATAATGAAAGCACAAACAGGTACTTTGTCAAACAGATGTAGTTTGACAGTAACTTGGTGATTAATTGACAGGTTTATTTTTATAGAGTGGAATATTATGAAACTGGTAACAGTTCCTAACTGAGACAGAAATAAGTTTTTCATCAGTGGAGTTTTTTCAGTACCCACATTTTATGGGTCTTTAAAGGAAGTTAGCTGCTTTTGCCCTTAGCTATCTTTGTGTTAAACCTATTGTCATAGATCACAGAATAGCTTAGGTTAAAAGGGAGCTCTAAAGATCATCTAATCTAACCCTGCTGGAAGGACACCTTCAACTAGATCAGGTTGCTCAGAGCCCCATCCAGCCTGCCCTGGAATGTCTCCAGGGATATGGGATCCACCACCTCTCTGGGCAACCCATGCCAGCGCTTCACCACCCTCGTTATAAAAAACTTCATTCTTGCAACTAATCTAAATCAACGCTCTTTTAATTTGAAACTATGAACCCTATTGCTACAGGCCTTGCTAAAAAGTCTGTCCCCACCTTTCTCAGAGTCCTGAAAGCCCATAATAAGGTCTCCTTGGAGCCTTCTCCAGGCTGCATGATCCCAACTTTCTCATGGCTCAGTATTCCTCACCTAGGTCTTTCTGCTCAGCCTTTTGTGACTAAGAGTGACTTTGCTGGGCCACTGTACAGAAATCTACACTTTGAAAAGAAAATGCCTTCAACTGTCCTCTGGATGAAATGTGCTCTCAGGACATGCTTTGGACATGGTGACAGAGCAGAACTCTGTTCTTTCATGTGTGCGTGCCCAGGGACACCCAGCAATAGTTTGCTGATGGTGCAGGTTTCTTCCTGCTCTTCTGCCTGCAGTACTCACCCAGAATCTCATCAGCCAGACATCACCCATGCCCCAGAGGCCCCTCTGACTGGCACTGCCACACAAGCTGTGGGATGCTCAGAGTGCCAGCTGCAGGTCCTTGCTGGCTCAGGGCAGGTGAGCAGGTGCCAGACACCACCCAGAGCATTCCTGCCATGTCCCACTGCATGGTGCAGTGAGCTCACAGCTCCCACAGCACCTGCTGTGGCTGCTGCTCCATCTAAAGGTTGGAATAGCAGCTTTTGTCTGTCCTTGGTGTTGGGCTGATGGGGTCTCTTCTAATTCTAACAGTGAGGTGTAAAATCCGGGCTTCAGTTTTGGTCTAGGTTTCAGCTTAATCCTGGCAGAAGACTGTCCCACACTTCATATGAAACACCAGCCACTGCAACAAGGAGGAGGTTTTTTTGGTGATTTTAAAGTGGGACCTTTTTTTTTTTTTGTCTAAATCTGAAAAGCAAATGTTATATAAAATATCTGAAGCTTCTTAGCTTTCTGGGCAATATTCCCAGTCGTTTGCAGCAAATAGTCCACCTCCTGGAAGGCAAAAGCTAACAAATTTCCCACCCAGCAGGGTGGGAATGCTGAGATGCTTTATGCCATTCCTGCCCACTACCATCAAAAAACCCCACAAAGAAGGATGCAAAGCTATTTAAAAAATAATTAGAATTGGTGGAAAGATGCCATTGTCAACAAAATCTGATAATTCAGACAAATTCTCAAAGGTCTCACAATACTGTCAATATTTTCTAGTATAGTAAATAATTAACACCAAATGTTAAGCTTTACTGCATGACAAAAACAAATGTAGTAGTACTTAAAGCAAAATAATATGTAAATATTTCTCTTTTTCTTTACTTATTCATTATTTTGCAATAATAAAAGTTGGGTATTTAGAGTAGCTAAGAAAATTTGAAATACTTAGTCCTTTAGAAGCCTAATCTCCCCAAAAGTATACAAGTATATGTCCAATTTCAGTTTTTATGCTGCAAAGGTGGCTTATTTTAAGCATAAATAGAGCCTTTGTGATTCTCTAAAAAGAATGTGAACAAACTTTTTAAGCATCATTTCCCAGTTAAAAAGTAAAGTATATTTATAGAACCATTAATAATCTAAGTAATAATTTTGCTGCTTTATTTCAGCAAGTGATTATTTCATCGTTTTGAGCTAGCTACTGGAACTATTAAAATTTGTTTTCCAAGCTTCTCCCAACATACAAGTGGTTCAGATGGAAATATTAAATCACTAATGCCCAGTGATATAAAATTATTTATTTACCACACATTAAAACCTTAAAAGTATTAACAGTTGTTAATAATAGAGTTATTACTCTCTGATACTATTTAAAGTCAAATTAAATTTCTCATTCTTATGAATTTATTGCCTCTAATTCTTTTGGCCAGCAGTAATCACAATGCACTAAACACATCATAGTGAGAAGTGTCCTGAAGCCCTGATTGACTCAGCACGATGCACTGCTCTGTGGGCAGTCACAGAAGAGCGAGCTCAGCCTATCCAGAGCCAAATGCTGCACTGTGAATAAACCCAGCCCTGCATGTGCTTAACATGATGAGAGATGTCTTTTCACTGTGAGTCATCCCCATTAGTCACTGAGAAGTGAGGCAGACTAATCAGCACTCACTTGTAGAAATGTGCTGATTTTGTCTGTGTTTTGGTAGAAAGCCTTTATTTCTGTAACACAGAGTACATATCTTCAAATGCAGCTTCGATGTAGCTGTGCAGAAGATTCCTGGCAATGGGACATCCCCATGTAACAGCTAAAGCCAGCAATGAACAACCTGTAATTTTAAAGGCGGGCAAATATTTCTGGTAGTGCTGGATCAACACTTCTAATTACAATGACTGTAAGACAGGTCATGATGTGGTTGTGTTAGGGAAGCTTTCCTGTCTGAGCATCCAGAAGCCACTCTGGCAGTCACACTCTCACCACCTGAGCTGACGGAGACTCCTTGGTGGGGTTTGGCTCCAGTGACTGACAGGTCCCCATTTGATTCCCTGCACACTCCACTCTTACACAGACAGACCAGATTTCCTTACTGGCTCAGCCCTGGATTACCCAAAGCAGTGTCTCAGACCTCTTGATACTTAAATTAATTGAATCATGGTGCAATAATAAACATGACAGGTAGAGCTGACTGCCCTTGAGAAATGACACTGAACAAAGGACCCTATAGGTTTTTATACCCTCTTAGTCTGAGTGTGTGAAAATCTGCAGTTTTCCAGCTGAGTCCTCTGCTTCTGCTGTGTCTCTTGAGTGTCTGGTCTCCTGCTGGGTACAAATCCCTGTCCCTTTTGCTTTGTAAAGCTCAGCACTAGTTCACAGCTTCTTGCCTTGGGTCCTGCCCTCCCGAGCTCTCTGCAGCTCACACTTAGCTGGCACACTGAGCTCTCTGCACTAAATGGATTTCCCAACATTTGTGGGGTTTGGTTGCTTCTTCTTTCTTATAATGAAACATCAAGCTGCTTCTGAAGGCTGTAACATTTTTTAGCTCTTTGTTCTTAGAATGATGTCCACAACAGGGTTGTCCAGGTCATGACAGCTAAGATGAAGCCTCACTATAGAATGGAGCTTTAGATATATACAAAAAGTTCACTGAAACAGAACATTCACCTATCTAATTTCAAAGGCAAAATCAACAAGTTCAGATTCACATTCTTTTCACACCAACCTTCTCTTCCACTCACTCTCATTGAGGTACTTCCAGAAGATTATAGCTCATAGAGCTGTAGTCATGTTAGAATAAGTCCAGATGAAAGCCACCAAGATGATCAGGGAGCTGTCTCATATGAATATAGGCTGAGAGACTTGAGGCTGTTCAGCCTGGAAAAGAGAGGACTTTGGGGAAACCTTAGAGAAGCCTCCCAGTACCTAAAGGGGGCTTACAAAAAGGTTGCAGGGACTTTTCACAAGGGCACGTAGTTTAAAGGGGAATGGTCTTAAATTGAAGCAGGGCAAGTTCAGATTAGATGTTAGGTGGTAATTGTTTATTATAACTGAAACAAGTTTGCCTAGAGAAGCTGTGGACTCCCATCCCTAGAAGTATTCAAGACCAGGCTGGATGTGCCTCTGAATAACCTGGTCTAGTGGAAAATGTCCTTACCCATGGTGGAAGGTTTTAGACTGGATCTCTAAGGTTCCTTCCAACACAAACTATTCTATGATTCTATGATTTTAAGGTGAACAGTTGAAGTAGGCTCTGTTTTCCCTAACAAGTAATGGGAACTAAAAAAAAAAAAAAAATAAAAAAAAAAATGCAGCTTTCCCTCAGAAATCTCAGAATTCATATTTCATCATTGTATTTTCACATTTTGTAGAAGTGAATAGTCACTAGGAACATGCTGCTCCTAGTCAAAATTCATAAATAAGTACAAAGTGAATGTTTCATACATTCCAAACAAAAAATTGCAAGTTCTTGTGATATACAGTAAGTGAAGTCTGCATATTAAAAAAAAAAATGTAAGTGGGAAAGAACATTGGGAAATAAAAGTTCTTAGGAAAACACAAAAACAAAGCTAGAAGATCAACATTTATTAATATGAGCAGATGTAGTAGATAAAAGAATTCTGTATGTATAGAGACAAAGATTTCTATCCTGGGATGCCTAATACTAATAGAGAAATATATATTATAGGTGGGAAGGTTTGATAGAGTTCAAACTGACTTAAATGCTTTGATATCATGAGTTGAGTTGGACAGAAAAGCAATTTTGGCAGTTTTGAAAAACTTTAACATTTGCACAAAGACTTTAAGAACTGGCTGATGATTCAGTTTTCTTTACTTCTAAGTTTCTAGTTTGAGATGCATAATGGAAATCTCCTAAAAACTCTGAACACATTCCTTTGAAGTCAGATTTCTTATGATGTTTTACCTTCACAAATGGCTACTGCCATTCTAACCACTAGTCACTGTTTTAAAACACAGACTATAAAACTAAGTATTTTCTTTCTCATATTCACTCCATGTTCCTGTACTGATACCATGGAAACAAAGTTATGTTTTGCCATCTCAAGCCAAGAGAAGTACAAACAGCTGGGAATATAGAACTAAATAATCCTTATTCCTACTTCCTGTGAGCTTCAAATATCCTAGAATAATAATAATAAATGCTAAATATGACCCCCAAAACACAGTAAAGTTTGATTTTCAAGAATAAAAATATATTTCTCTGACAACTTATAGAATTATAATTGCTTTACAGTGTCAAAATAACAAAAAATAAATACAACTTTTTTGCAAAATAAACAATACCTAATGGAAATAAAACTCGATGAGCTGAACAAGAAGGCTCTGGTCTATGCATGGATTTAAGACTTTACTTCACTTTTGTTAGCAATGACATCACTTTGCCATGGAATTCATCACTGAATGGTCAAAATTAAATACTGAATGAAAAAATACCAAAGCTCTTAACAAGTATATTACCAATGCATTTATATCTAATTTTAAATTTTAGAGATAATTTCTTGGGTTCTAGAAATTAAAAAAAAAGGTTGAATTAAGTTAATTTAATCCCCATTTAACTCAAGCAGATACTGGGACAGTGGGAATTTCTGGTTTTCCAGGTGATCTTCTAAAGTACTTCAAAGTGGATAATTTAAAATTTAAGCCTGTAAATGCATAAGAAGCAGGATTAAAGAAATAGTTCAGTTTATCAGATACAACTACCTTATACTAAGGGCTACTCCAGCCTATGATGCTTTTCATAAAATGAACAATGGTCTCCTGAATGTTCAATAAGCTAAATATTCCCTGGCTCTACCAAGAACACGTTTCTGATACAATTAATAATAAAACAGTTATGCACTGGCATTGCTATTGTGAAATTAATTGTGATATTTGCTCCATTATTGACTTTTTTTCTTGATTTGATCATTCTTTTCCCTTTCTAATTGATTGAACTGTCTCCTAATTTCAAGAGTTTCCACAGGCTTTGGTTAAAGTCTTGGGCAAAGGAGCATATTAACTAATCAGGTCCTCAGAAGCAGATTTAGAGCACTGATTAAAAGCAATTGGACCATCTAACCTTTTACAGCTATGATTACTCAGACAAGCAGCTTCCTCTCCGATTCCTGCTGAAGGTTAATAAGGACTTATTGGCTTCCTGATGGCTGATTTATCTCTATCAAGTTAGCTTACACTGGAAATCTTTTAGAGTAAATTTTTTCTCTTAAGCAGAAGTGGCCTATATGCATGCTCCACAAATTAATGTTTGTTACTGTCCTGGTTTAGGGCAAGTTTGGGAGATAACCCCCAAAGGGGCTTCTCTACGAAAGCAGATTCAATTGCCCCTCCCCCCCCAACACACAACTTATACAGGTAAATCAAAGATTATCAATCAGTTTCTGTTCCTTTGAGTAGTGGACCAATGGCACAAAACACAAAAAATAATTTCATTTGTTTCTTCAATATTCTTTTTTCACATAATTAAATGGAAGTTAATTTATTATTCCTTTATACAACAAGCATAGAGGTCATGTGGATTACTGGAATTTGATAATTCCTAATTATATTTCTTTGTGTTTTGTCCCTTTTTTGGTGTTGATGTATCTAAATACTACCTATAGTGCATTTGACTACATGGTAGTTTTGGTCAATTAAGTTACCAAGGTAAATAAAATACTTGGCATGAAGACAAGAGTTTGTAGAAGGTTAATATGTTTTTCCTTTGTCTTAAAAGAGTCCTTTTAAAGGCAATTATGCTTTTTGTCTTTATGTAGCTTGCATATTATTTAGATTCAACAGTTGAAGTGTTCTTTGTAATAACAGTGATCCTTCTTTGCAGCTTGTACGGAACAAGACAGACTGATTGTCCTCTCCTACTAACTCTTTTCATGTGAGATGATTTTTAAGGCTCTTATGTTAGATACAGTCCAGTAACATCTGTTTTTTTTTTACCACACCATTGGAAAAAAATCAGTTATGAAAGACTTTTATAACTTTTTACTAGCCTTTTTTTATCCAAAAGAGAAATCACAGGAAATGAAATTTTTGCAGATTTTGGCTCATACTCTAGTTCTTCTTTTTTCAGCACCCATTTCACAGTGTCCACTGGAACTGGCCACTGGAGTCCAGCCATGAGCTCATGAACATTGACTTGTAGATGCATGATTTAAATACATCAGCTTTCAAATAAATTGTCCTGATCCCTTAGTCTTTACCCACTATCATCTGTCTGTCTGTTTCAAATCCAAATGCGTGTCAGGCATGTGAATCACTGACAGCGAATGACAGTCTGGAGGTGCATGGGGAAAACTGTTTCCCATGCCACCAGAGAACAGCAAGGCAGGCAGGTCAGGGTGACATCTGTGCTTAAAAGCAATGAAATCCCTGCCTGGGAAGGAAGACAGCAGTCCAGAAAGCTTAAGACTCAATGTGTTCTTGACTCCCTCCATTGCTGCAAGGAAACAGTGTGCCAGGTATGGTTGTGCTTACAAAGGCAGAGAGAGAACCTACCTCAGTCCTAATCTTATGGTTGCTAAAAATTATCTCTTCCTATCCAGTTAAGAACTTCTCTTATGCAGCAAAGCTAAGCATATCTGATTTCTGATAATTTTTCCTTTCCAGTAATCAAACACAGAATAGGAACCCATGAATGTATGACCAAGCTACCAGATCAATATAGGCCTACAGAAATGTGCATTTCTATCTGAGTATAATGAATGTTAGACATGTAAGTCTAAGTCTTCCTTATTTTGAAGTAGAAAGCTGCAAACATAAAACATAAGGATAACGTGGAAATAAAACACATAGATTTCATGGGTTTTTCTTCATCTATTCTTGCATTCCTATGTGATCATCAGACAGCTTTTTCAAAGAGAAGGATATTTTCTCTTTATTGCCAAAGAGTCTCTGTCACTCTGTCATTGTATGATGGATCAAGATCTGCCAACCCAACATGAATGCAAACCAGAATGTGCACTTACCAGATCAGATTTCCAGCACTGGTTTCCAGGTTTCTTTAAAGTGGTTGCTTTGGATTAAAAATCTGAATTTGCATAAATGCATAGGTTTAAATCTATCCTTGGAATTTCACTTGTAAAAAAAATAGCACCTAACCTTCCATGGAAATATATTGTGTGTTTCACAGCTGTGTAATACCCATATATGCAATCTTCACTTACCACTGTAAAGGATTTCAGATCAGTCCATAAGAAGCCATTGTTTGAAAGAGTGCACTATTTATTCTAGTTAGGCAACGTGTTTTTAGCAAAAAAAAAAAAAAAAAAAAAAAAAAGTAAGAAGTTGAGAACTTTTTTTTTCAATTTTTGTATCCTGTTTCCTTGAAGCCCTTACAAATTCTCTTCCAGTCAGTCAGGGACTCCATATACAACAATTTCAGCAGTAAAAGGAAAATAAAAAAGGAATGCCTACAATAAACCCACTTCTACTTTTGTTACAATAAGTAGGATCTTGCTTTATTTCACATGTTGGACAGCATATAAAGTATGCTGATTATCAATTTGTGCATCTTGTTCCAATGGGAATTGAAGTGAAATAAGGAATCATCATGTAATTTTACAGCATTTTACCCATACAGCATTTTTTGCTGTGTGGCTTTCTGTAATGTTTTGTATTTTAAGCAAACTAAGCAAGTTGGAAAAAGTACTTTAATAAAAGCTGGAGGGGTAAAAAGAAGTATGAAAGAGAATCTCTGAGGTACTAATTCATTAAAAATTAGGCTCAATTGTTGAACTACTCAGAAGAAACTGATGGCTAGGGTTCTCTCTGTGTTAAGTTTGTACTCAAAACTATCAGATATAAACTACAGAATAAAATAGCAATTGGTATGGCCTAGTAGTGAGCATAAATGAAGTAATTCACTGTTCTTTAAATAAATTTTAAATATTCCCTCAAAGCTTTTTAGCAAAACAGGTTTTCAAAGGAATGTTAATTTTGCTTCATGCAATCTTTTGACTAAATTAGTACTTTTTAGTATTTTTGCTTGTCTTATTTTAATAGAAGCAATTCCCACCTCCAGTTTCTGTTTTATCCACCTCTCTGTCTGAAATGACTGAAAAAGCTTATATCAATGTTTTTTATTTTTCAGCTCCTCAAAAAATGGGAAAAGTTGAAAAAGGTCAAAGTTCCTTTTGGGTTTTGGAAAAGAGTATTCTTAAAACCATAAAACTAATAATATTTTCAAAACTTACTCTTTTAGACATGACTTTATCAGAATTATTCAAAGTTCAAAAATATGTAACTGCAAAATTAGTGTCATCTATCTTGTAGTTTAGATCATAGTTTAATTAGTGATACATCATAGAATCATCCCCCTGCATTATTTTTTCCTAAAATGATTGTTCAAGATAACAAATTGTAGTCCAAAGTAGGGAAATGTCTATGATTGGAAAAGATTTTATTCATCTACTTTAGCCTACCTTAGTTTTCCTACTCTTAAATTTGTTAACTTCTACAGGGAAATGCTGGCATGAAAAAAGATTAGAGGACTGAGCCCACTCTTTATATCTGTGGCACCTCTGGGGGGAATCCAAGCCCTTCTATTTTACTGATGCTTTATTGCACTTTTAGCTGCCTCATAGCAAAGCATTTTCTCTGGGGAGCACAGACCATCATTGCACCATCACCACAATACAGTAGCTTCAGCTGGGATGTTGGTCTGGCCCTGTGTTTTCCAAAAAGCTGAATTTCTGTGTTTAAAGTCCAAAATCATATGCAGAGATGGAGCCTTACCCCACAGCTCGGGCTCTGGCCTGGCCCGGCTGCTGCAGTCTCTGGGCCACACCAGGACTTGCTTGAAGGAGCCAAGACTCTTTTTCTCCAGGAAACTGGGCTGGATTGCTTGTGTAGAATCACAGAAAGGTTTGGTTTGAAAGGGACCCACCTTAAAGACCATCTAGTTCCAATTCCTGCTGCCAAAGATAGGGAGACCATGCGATAGATCAGATTGCTCAGGGTCCCATCCAACCCGGCCTCGAACACTGCTTTGAACACTTCCAAAGAGTGTTTTTAAAAAACAGTGGAACAGCCTGTGTTTTTGTCTGGGTGCCCCTGATGCCTATTTAGACAAGTGTTTGGATTCAACCAGCTGTCCTTTTTGGCCTAGACCTTTCCTAGCTGTCAGACATCTGTCACAAAAATCCTGAAACAACTTCTCCCCTCTTAATTGGGTTACTTACACAATGTGCTTTACCACATTCTTCCCAACATGGCCTTCAAATCCTGCTCCCTCGATTTTGCCCATTTATTTGTGCTACTCCAGCACAATATTGCTGCCTGACAGCAGTCACCAGCTGACAGATATTTGGCCATTCCTCCTCCCTCCCCTTGGCCCTCGTCACATCTTCTCCCACCTCTGAGCTGTCACTGCCTTCCTCTAAGCTGTACCACGGAGAAAAGGAGAAAATTAATTGTGTCATTTTCACATAACATCCTTCTATCATCATAACCCTGGAAATGCTACGTCCTTGCAATTACAGTGAGTTTGCACAGGTGTAACTTCATTTATTTAAATAGCCCGACATCTGATTGACACATGCAAGTATGTGAGGAGAATCTTGGCCTACGTCTTTGTCACTTTGAGTTATTTCAAATGTAAGAACATTATTTACTACTTCCAGCTATATAAGGATAAATATATCTAGATAAATATTGCTGTTGTCACTTCTCTCCCAAAATACAGAATTAATGACATCTGACCGGACAGTTTTGGCTTGTCTCAGATTTGTTTGGTGGAGGTTTTGGGGACAAAATGGATATCACTCTTTTTTTTTCAGTAGTTAGGTTTTAAATTTTTATAAAACTTAAGTTACAAACTTTTTCTCAAGTTATGACATGAAACTTTTCTTTTGCTAGAAAACTTGGTTTCAAATCTAACCTGCGGAATGGTGAAGGGGTTTTTCTGGTGTTTTCTGCAATTGTAACTGGATCCATTTGGCCCTGAGACTACAAAGTTCATTTGTCCTTTAATGTATTCAAAATGCTGCTGCAGATAAAAGGAAACTCACATTACACACAAAGGCTGGAATTTATTGCTAAGTGTAGATGAAAACTTCACAGTCAAAGCAAAGAAATATTATAAGTCAATACCTGATTTAAGAGAAGGAAATGAAAGGGCAAGGGCAGGGCAGGGAAGGGCAAGGAAGGGAAGGGAAGGGAAGGGAAGGGAAGGGAAGGGAAGTTTTCTCTCTCCTACTTTTGCTTGCTTTTACATTTGTACAGAAATGTATAACTTTAAAAGTACTTATTGCTATTTTACTTTGGTTACATCTTTTAGTAATATTTGCTGGGACTAATTGATAGTTTCACCTGCCTTAGAATAAAACTTAAAGGTTTATTTGCTAGAAAAATGCATTGCTGAATAGATTATTGTTGCAGAATCTAGAAAGAACCATTTGCTGGTGCTGTTGTCTCATGTCTAAAGAGCCACAAAATATTTTCTGGCTTCTAAAACCCACTGCTCATCCAAGAAGCAAAAGTCATTTTGCATGCCAATTGCAGATCCAAATGTCACTTTCCTTTTAATATCAATAGTTATAAGCTTTAAGTTTATAGTTGAATAAGAATAGTTTAAGTTGAATATGAATAGTTCATAATAAGCTTATGTCATAAGCTTATTATAAAACTGTCTTCCAAATTTTTCTAGCTTTTTTACTTTTTCCCTTTTATCACCAACCAGTAATTACATATAATAGCTTCTTTACCTTCCATCTCACAAGGCAAACTGATTTTTGAACCACAAAAAATTTGCAGCAAATCAGTTTTATGCATCAAAGAAACTACATAGGAAAACTCTTTCAAATAGCTTTTTTACTTGTATCAAACTTTTGATACAAGTCTGCTACCACTACAAGAACCTTTCTGAACTTATTATTACATGGATTTTTAAGTATTAAAAATGTGGAGGACAGAATTCTTGTAGTCATTGTTGTCATTGTTATCATTATGTTGAAATATTTTAATTGGAATATTTTCTTGTATAACTCATGCAATATATCTTATTAAAGAAGTAACCTGAAAGGGAAAAAAGGCCGTCGATTTTATGGTTTAAGTTCTTCGTTTGTTTTTTTGTTTCTACAATCAAAAAGTGATAATTTTTTTATGTGATTAGCTGTGCAAGTCCATTGACTGTGAGGTCATGAGGATGTGCATGCAAAAATTCTGACAGGATCATTAAATACTATATTGAGCTTCTCCGAGTCTTTCATTATTTTGACCATGTTTTTTTTAACTGGGGTAAATGATAGGATAGAATTTCAAAATACATTTTGCTCTTTGTATCAGAAGAAAACACAAAAGTTCACTTCTTAAAGGGGAAAAAATAGCATTAATTTGAAAGATAATGAAAAAGAACTCTAAATAGTTTTGGCCAACATTTTAAAATGAAGTGTCTTCTCTCTAGAAAAACGTTGAATCAAAATATCAAAATTTAATTTTTTTCCTTGGTAGTTCATTTTTAATCATGTCTAGTTTAGATTTAGAAGATTTATTAGCTTTACTCAGTTTAGAAATAATTAAATCATAGCCCTCTATTATTACCTCTGAGTTGAAAATGTTCCCTTCTGTCTCCATTAGGCTTGTACCCAATTGCTCACATCTTTCCTCACTGGCAGTAATTGTTTCATGCAGAGAGTCCAGCTGTTAGACCATAATACCATGATCCCAATCTATCATATTCAATGAGTTCTGGAAAGATAAATCATTTTTGAAGCCCACAAGGAGGAGATATCTAAAGGTAACTTTGTATATATAGGACAGGATGCTTTTACTGATAGAAGTGCTGTTTATTCTTTTTTTCAGCAATCCCCAAAACAAGTTCCATGAAAATTTTAAGAGGAATAAAACCACAACAACCAAGGACTTGTTTCAGCTTTTGAAGACACTGGGGGTTTTGTTGCATTTATGGAAATTGACATTCTCCCGAATTTTATTTGTACAAAAATGTCTTTTACTACAGAAGGCAAATCTTTTTGGGAATTGCTGAGACCAGTCAGATATGTAGTGTATTCCTTTATCATCATGGAATCAAAATCTGCAAAAATTTCTCAAATATGGCATGCTTTGAAAATTCCTATATTTGACCTTTTCTTATATTAAAAAATACTAAAACTGATTTGCAGTTAATATTGGGGGTTTTGCTTCCTAAAATAATGAGTTTGGTGCTAATGTTGCAATTGAAAAGCTAAACCCTTGTGAATAGTCAAATTCTGATATTGGGGAAATGTGACTTCTAAAAATATTGATTGTACAACATTTTGAAAATATTTATGTTCTTAAAACCTTACATACATAAAAGCTATAGTTGTTACCATTATTATTAAATAAGTTTAAACAGCAATAGAATTTAACTGTGATGATATATCACAAGCCTATTAAAAACGTCATGCTTTAACCTTTATAGAACTAGGAAATGACATTATGCTCACTTAATATTCTTCACTCACACTTGCGGAAGACCTAAAGCAGTTTGTCATCTGAGGTGTATCAAGCACCATGACAGAGACTATAGGGATATTTTGCCACATGTCAAATCAAGGTAATAGGTACATTACCCAGGCAGCATAAGGAAATTATTATGAAATTCCATGGTATCACAAACCTGTCACCACCTGGAAGAGAACTGGAATTTTTACAGGAAAGTTGGTTTTCATTTTTGTAAGTACAAATATCATATAAGGAGGTATTGCCTGTAACCCAGCCTAGGTTTATCTGTTCTTCAGTCATAGAATTTTAGAGCCTTGCACCAATGGTACTATTCTTCAGAAAGAGTGAGAATCCTGGTTGGATGATTTTCCTGAATTTATTGTGAGGTGTGAGCACACTGAATTCCTAGACCTTACATGTTTTGATGGAATTACATATGCATAACATTTATAGCTCAGTTTGAAGCAGATGAAAACACCCCAAAAATACAAGACTGAAAAATGCTTGCTTATTCAGATTATTAGTGCTCTGTGACTATTTAGATGTGTTTACTCTTAACAGCGCAAAATTACCATCTCCTTAAAAGCAAATTAAACAGGGGCAAGACACTGGCCCAAAAGCTACTGCTGAGTCTTCAGGGTTGTTACACACACAGCAAGACCTGGAGTTTCACTTTGTCTTGAGCTGGAACCATCTCCTGTCAAGGGACCACACCAACCAATCTGCCTTTTGGGCAGCTCTGTGGACACAAACAGGGCTGTGGCATGACTTGTTTCAGAAGCAGAAACATCTCTCTGACATTTGCATTTACTAATAGCTGCTGTTTCTGCAGAGCACTGTTATCTTCTGCCATGAGTTGTGTGAAAGGAAACAGTAAGACAACAGAGACTTATTTAAATCGCTTTTTGCTGTGCAGGTACCCTGCTGTCTTCATCCCATGCTGCAGCCTTCCTGATGTCTTAGAAAACCATAAAACTCTGAGACACAAAGGCAGACATCAAAAGAGTATGGTGAGATTGCACTAAGCCATTTACTTTAGAGACATGGGTCACTAACATGAAAATAAAGGGAGAAAGGGGGAAGTACTCATATAAAGAAGCTTCATTTGAGCTATTATTGCTCTTTAGCTCAGATCACTGACACAGAATTTGCATCTCTAAAGCTGAATGGATGCTGTGATAGCCCCTTCACAGAAAGGGCTGTTATCTCCCAAATACCATCTAAAAGATAAAACCACGATTTTATGAATTCTAGTTACAACCCTGACTATAACATCCCTATAATATATCTTTTCAGAAAACTAAAGAGAGAAAATTAGGTGCTCAGTCTTAACATTTCTGCATATGTCCATATCAGGAGAATTTGTTTGGAAAATTGCCATTTTGTCTATGAATACTATCTCATTTTCCTTTGCAGACACTAATTAACTAGAGGAAGAAAGGAGAAGCAGTTGACTGCACTTCTTTACCATGTGACACAGGCAAAAGACACAGCTGAGCACACTACACTGAGGTGGCAATCACCCTTGCATCCATCTTAGTTTCAAAAAAACTTATCATTTCCATATGTGACTTATGGTGTCCTTATTAAAGTTCCCTGGAGAAAAAACCTCTTCTCCTGCATTATTACATTTGTATGCAGTGATAATTACTGAAGTGACAGAATGGAGTAGAGATGGATTGCAGTGTGGGCAGGCTGGAGAGTGCCTCTAAGGTATTATCAAGCATGAGGTATGAAAGACAGATTCCTTGGGCCAGAACTAGTTGGACTTCTTATTTGGAGTATTTTGTCACTTGACTGTCATTTCAGATATTAAAACCAAGTAGCTGATGAATTGTTTTTTTTCAGGAATTAAGAAATTCAACAATCTGTCTCTTATGCTTTCTCTGATAATATAGAAAATACAAGATACCCAAAACTAAGTTATTATGTTAGCATCATTTTAGCAAACATAGCCTTCTGCCAAACTACTTTTCCCTACAATGCTTTGAAAACCTACTTGTTTAAAGAATGGAATTTTTTTTGCATTTAAGATTGTGACCAGTAAATCCATTCATTAGTATAATTTTAGAGCAATTTTTTTAGGGTCAGACAGACTAGCACTTAGTCTTATAAGTTATCACAATATGTAACACACAACGTACATGCAAATCTGCCAAAAAATGAATAATTCCATGTGCTGAATAATAAAGATTTACTAGCAATTAACCCAAATGCAAACTATCAAGCAACTCACAAGAATAAGTGGTATTGCACTTGAATGGGGAAGAAACTCTGGCCATGTGTCAGCATAGCAGCAAAGAAATAAGAATACAATATAAATTACTAACCATAGGCAGAATTACTAAGAGCAAATTGATTTTTAAAAATGCTGAAAATAAATCTTAATAGCAATGTATGCCACTGAATTTAGCAAATTTCTCCAATAGAATAAATTGATAGATCTAGTCCACTTCACTGCCAGACGTCACTGAAATTATTTCAGGATCTATGAACAACAGTGGTGTGTGCATAATCACATGTTGTCAAAAATTTGGCAGCCCCTCTCATCTTTGCTTCATTGCTTTGCATGGTTCCCATTTGTCATTTAGTGTCACAAACTCCCAAGCACGAGCGATTAGAGTGCTTCAGCTAGCATGCTGCTACAATGCTTTGAATAAGGAGCAGAAACTCACTTTCTAAATGTAGTCCTTAGAGACGGACAAAGAAGAGTACTCAAAAATGCCTAACAGAATTGATTAACAGGTATGTTTCCAAGACTCGTCTCCTTAAATTAGACCCGAAAAGTGCAAAAAGGATCACATCTTTATCAATTAAGCTAACCCATCTATTAAAATTTTCACTTGAAATGAGTATAAATCCATCTAAGGATGATTATTGTCAATTTCTTTCATTCTATTTCTTTGTAACATGTCATTAAAGTCTTTTACATCTCTGTTTAGTTTTGAACCCACTAATTACAGGGCACTACACTGAAACTGTCTCTGCAAATGAGTATCTAGTCAGGCATTTTTCTTGTAAGACACAAGCTAAAGTGAAAAAAGATAAAAAATATTTAGCTTGGATGTTTTAATTTCTCTAGGGAGAAATTTGTTTTGTTAAAACAAAAGGAAAATTCTTAAATGCTCTTGTTTTTAAGACAGACTAATGTGATTTAGAATGTAGTTGTAAGATCTATAAGGATTTTTCTTTAGCAAACCTATACCATGACTGATTGCAGGAGAATCCCTTGTTTGGGATTTTAAAATTGACAAACTCTTGTGCATAGTCAAAGCAAACAGAATTCAGTCATATATGTCTGCAAATACATTCACACAGTCTGGAATGTGGTGTCCTGTGTTTGTCTCAGTCTGCAGGAAGGGCTGCAGATCACTGCAATACTATTGCAGTGTTTCAGCAGATGGTGAATTGCTTTATTTCCTTTTTTTTCTTCCAATTGTGGTATTACTCCTATAAATTGTACACAAAGCTATACTAATTTTATTGTGATTATGCCATGCACTCTCCTCTCTTCTGTAACATTTTGCTTTGTCCTTCTCTTATAATTGGACTAAACTCATCTACAGTCATGATAATCTCTTGCTTCTCCATTATTTTTTCCTCCTGAAAGTACTTGTCAAAAATAAGAATTGCTTGCTTCTCATAAGCAGAAGGAAGTTAGACTTAGATGCCATACATGGCACCTTTACATAAAAATTAACTATTATTAGACTTCCTCGTTCAGCCATGCTGAATTTACTGACTCATTGCCATTTCCCTTACAGCTGTGTATTTCTGGCAATACACAGAAATACACAGAAATACCGTATACTGAGAGAGTGGTCTTCATTCTAAGTTAATTCATATTAATAATAATTTTCAAAGGTTGTTCTAATTTGCTGTGTTATATGTTACTATGTCCTTTTTTAATTTTTTTGCATGATATCTACATTAAAACATTTCTTATGCTTTAGTTAGAAAAATAATACACTGTAGAAAAAACATTTAAATAACAATTGAGTGAAAAGAATATGACTGTATTCCAAACCTCATTTCTGTTTAAAGCAGACAAATAAACTGATGTATAAATAATTGTTCTCATTCTATAAGACCTTTAAAAATCAGTGATGACCATAACTTCTTCCCTTATCTTTGCTGTTTGCTCAGCTGAGCAGAGGTTTATACTTTTCTGAGCTCTACTGATTTTTGCAGAAATCCAATGCACTACATTTTTGCAGTGGCAAACTTTGAAAGGAAAATTATATTAGGAAAAGAATACTGTATTTTAACTGAATTCTGAACTACTGTGGTTGTATATGTTTCTGCATGTGCACATATATGTAAACATGTATATGGATATTCTAATTCTGAACTCAAAATACTATATATAAATAGAAAAATGTAAAGAAAGCTGTATGAAGAGCTTACATATTAGAGGAACAGAGGAGTTCTTCAACCTCTTGTTTAGAAGTTAGAGTTAAGATATTATGGCATAGTAAAATAACACCTTTGTAATAAAAAAAGATCTGTGGTGCTTTGAAGACAGCTAGAATACTGCAGCTAATTTATCTTAAAGAAAAATATGCAATTCAGTAATGAAATCACTATTTGTGTATACAAGGAACAACATGGAATTAAATAGGCAAATAATTAATAGATTAAAACTCTGAGGAAAATTAATGGACTCATTTTGGGAAACTTTAGATGCCACTCACTCATCACAAGTGCATCAGCTCTCTGGGTTTGTCTGAGAAAGTGCAAGTGAATAAAGTCAGGCAGAAGAAAAATCAAAAACAGTAACAACAGTAGAGAATAAATAGAAATAAAAACTTATTTCCTGCACTATATCCCTATAAACAAACTGGTAACATTTGGATAAAAAACTCTGGAATTTCTTATGTTCATCACTCTAGGAAATTAAGATCTCAAATCTGCAGGTTTGCAGTCATAGCTAGAGGGGAGTAACAGCTAGGAATCTGCCAAGAATGCTAAATGCCATGTGAGAATAATCCTGTTTGTTCAGTTACTGTGAGGATCTGTAATTTCTACCTACACTATTTAAAGGGACAGTGGTTCCCTTTACTGCAGTGCTCATCACATATATGTGACATCACGAAGGATATATCTTAAGGGATGTTTATCCACAATATTTCTCTTTCCTGGCCAAATAGCTTTGGGTTGCTTTCATGTACTCCTCTTACAAAAGAGAGAGTTTCTGCCACCTCTCATCACCTCTTCACAAGAGCATTTTTAAGAAATCAAAGAAAATTATCCTTCCCATCTGCACAGCAGCGGTAAGAGGCAGCTTGAAAGCTGAGTCCAGCTCTGGGATTCCCACTCCAAGAGAGAGATGGGCATGCAGGAGCAAGTCCAGCAAAGAGCCTCAAAGAAGGGACTGAAACATCTCTCATATGAGAAGAAAAGCTGAGAGAGTTGGGACTGTTCAGCTTGAAGAAAAGAAGAATCAGGAGCAATCTTGTCAATATATATGAGTACCTGACTGGGCCACTTCTCTGTGACACTCATACCTATTCCTCATTAAACATCACTCAGAGACCTATACTTGCAGAGAAAAAATTAATGCTGCCTCCAAAGACAATACTGGTATTCAAAGCACTAACATGAAAGGTTTAATATTACATCTCAATTCATCTGTTCCCTATTCTCTAACCTTTACTTGTTTGTCTACTGACCTTACACCACAAAATTCTCAGAAACAAATTACTCTTCCTGAATAAATATTACCAAACAGACAGAAAACAGTACTAAATAATGGAGAGTTGTGGAAGAGAAAATGGAATTCATATCTGTATTGAGTCAGCAGAAGTTTGTGGTAATGTTGGAATTTGCTTTATCTCCTACTGAAAGGAAGTGTTTGAATTTTTGTCTTTACTACAACACTGTGTTTATATGAAATTTAACATTGTGTTCTCTGAACAAACTACAAAGAGAACTACAAAGAGAGCTACAAAGAGCTACAAAGCTAAGAAATAAAGGGGAAAAGTCCTTTCACATAAATGCAATTCCATGAATTTCTCATGTGTGAAGATGAGATCCAAACTTACATCTTAAGGAGTGACGTTGAGATTGTAAGGAATTTCACAGAATTATCAGAGTTCAATTTCAATCTTAGCAATAATGTTCCCACAGAACACAGAAACACTTTCTTATATATGTATTTAATTATATTGCACCGATAAGATTAGAGATCTTGAAAAAATTTTACAAATCAAAGGCTTTTTTTATATATTGATGTATTTTTCTTGTGTTACATCTGACTGCTATTCACTTCATAGGTTAAGTATAGACATCTGAAAAAAATCAAATTACACCTCTCTTCCATGGTAGCAAATGGTCGGTTTTAGAAGTCAACTTGAGGATGAAACTAGTGTTACCACAGAAGTTCCACTTCATAAGTGTTGACAGTAAAGGACATATAGACAATTAACTGAGATACGAACCTCTGCTACATAATATAAATCTGCCTTGGGTAGCATGAATTTCTTCTGGTTTAGCAGAAAAAAATATTTTACTTTTCCCTTTAATTTATTTCACCAAATTTCTACTTTCTCTAAATCCTAAAGCTGGTGAGATCATATTTTAAAACCTGTATTATATCAAGCCAGGTTCTAGCTTAACTGTGTATTTGCAGAGCCATTAAATAAACTACAGCATCTTCAGTTGTGTTCTGCACCTTCAGAGGTTTTCTGTCCATCCTTTAGTACACTATTTATTCATATTTGACATTATATTTACTAGAAAATGCTCGAAGTTATATTGATATGTCTGTGAGCCTGAACAATTTTTTCCATTGTTGATCTAGAAGTATCCAGATGTCTGGTGCACTTATAAGCTGCCCTGAGCACTTAAAGCAGGTTTTATCTGACCCCCTAGGTCAGTTATCTGCAGTCAGTTTGTAAATGTGTGGGCAGGGCACAAATTTTCTTGTTCAAAACATCAGATTAATTCTAATCTATAAGTTCTTATTTCTCTCCCCTCACTACCAAAGAGGTTTGGGTAATTACCTCTGAAATATTGATCTCTAGGGGGGTATCAAAAGACAGAAATCCTACTCAAAGTATTTGGCCTAATCTTTAAACAAAATCAATGCTGGTTAATTACTTCATTTGAGCTCACTATTCAGGCAATCATTATTGATGTCAAATACATGTGCTACACCAGCAGTTATGGACTTACTGTGAGCTTTGAATGGATACAAAGCTGATAACCTGCATCTCAGAGCTATTTACACTACTCATGACATTTCAGACTTGAACTGAAGGGAGCATCTCCTTTTGATCTCAAACTCATTTTAAATTTCACAGCAACATTTATGTTAGCAATATAATGACATTGCACACCACATTGTATCACGTTTTGGGATTTTTGTGGACAATGCTATTGTATGCAGCTCTAAATGAGCTTTCAACCAAATCTTAAAGTATCACTCCTGCCTCAGTCATACAATGTATAGGATATACCTGATATTGGACTTCTCTTAAGGGATAATCCCTCAGATAATCCCACTAACTTCTCTAATTTTTTCAGACAAAACTGTAAATGACAGGGTGATACCAGTAAAACTAAAAAGATATCTGGGTAGATCATGCTTTCTAAAGTATTGATTTCTATGTTTATTTCACCTTCACCCCCATTATCAAAATTACAATGGTAGCCTGAGTGTGACATCTGACAATACCATGACATGCTAAATGAAAACCTGTGTCTCACCTGAAGTTATGTAAGGCAGAAAAGAAATAAAAGGACCATAAAAATAAAAGGACCAGAAAAGAAATAAAAGGAAACAAAATACCTCGAATTACACTCTCATTAATTCTGTCATCTGTGCTCCGAGTTTTGCTTTCTTAAAAATTCAGGAAACTCAGTCAATTAACATTTAGGTCAGTGTTTACTTCAGACCGTTATTTCTCTGGAGCAAAATTAAAGAAGTTGTCAGCTATTTTTATCAATCCATCTTTGTGTCTCCCAGGGAAGATATTAATGTAATTAAACCATGGCTAGAAGTACCATATGGACTTTGAAGCTGTACAATATTAATTGGAAGAGATAGCCTATGAATTGATTTCTGGATTACTAACACAAATGGGTTTTCTTTTGAGATTTTCATTCTGATTTTTTTCCCTTATGTTTTGTTGGTTTGTTTTCTCTTTTGTTGTTGTTATTGTTTTTGTTGGTGGCAGTGGTTTGGGTTTTGAGTGTTTTTCTGTTTGTTTGCTTTGGTTTGTTTTTATTGGGGGGGAGGTGGTGATGGTAGTTGCTTGGGTTTTTTTTTTCCTTAGCTTCTAGGACGTGGAGGAGCCATTTTAATAGTTACTGGCTGGAATTCTTTCAGTCCCTGCTGTTTGGAGTGCTAGCTGTGACAGAAAAGACTGATGGATTTTTCAATAGTTACTGAATGATTTTGAATTTTAGTGCTCCCTGCAATATTTTCCCAATTGACATTAGAAAATGAGAAAAATATTATTTCTTGAAAGAAAAATACACACAAAATATGCAATTAATTTTGTAATACATGTTGGTAAAGGAGTTGATAAACCTGCAGATATAGAAGGTAAATGTCACTGACATGAACAGTACCTTAATAAAATGAACTTTTGAGACTTTAAAATATTTGGTATCATCAAGAGATGAACCAAAGGTGTGTTATTACATTTTTCTTCCCCTTTTTGTTCATCATCATAAGGACATAGCAGTTATAATCCTTCTATCACGAATTTTAAAACAAAATCCAAGAAACAATAATGAAAAGGCACAAACTGCAGATGTTTCTACTTATTTAGGAAAATTATTTCAACTTCTATATTGCATATTTTATGATATTTTCTAATTTAATAGCTTATAAAAATGGGCTGAACATTTGTGCATTTCAGTAATGGATTTTCATTGAGTTGCACAAGTTTTTTATTCAATTTAATTACCAGGTTTTGTATACCATCTGAGAGAAGCATTACTTCATTACCATTGAAAGAAAACCAAATAAACTCACAAACATGCCTAAAGTCTGCAGTGCACTGATATCAATAAGTGACTAATTGATTTTAGAGCTTTCATTCTGGATGGTATCTAAAGATCTTGGAATTTGACAAAGAGCATTAAACCTTGCCCAGCCAACCCTTAAGGGCTCATGTCCTAACATGATGTTAGCATCTTCCATCAAGTCTTTCAATAATGAAAACAATGGGATAAGTGGGTATTAGAATAGAACAGCAAGTGAGCAGAATAGCAACTGAAGCAAGTCCAAGCACTGATGGAAGATCCACAGCCTCCTTGTCAGTAGTCTCTGCCTAGTCCCAGATGTAATCTGTAGTGATCAGAACAAACATAACTTAGATTTATCAGCTGCAGCTGGCTTATGGGCCAAACCCACTGCCAACATCCACACCAACACAATTCTAACCACAGTTTGGAAATTGTTAATAGACTAATTCCAAATATCTCTCCACCAGTACCTCATGAGTTGGGCCTCAACTTAATCCTAACTGGTTTATGTATCTGTTTCTACTCAGGTTTAAGACAGATGTGGTTGGTTTTATTATTTTATTTTATATTTTATTTTATTTTCTCAGGAAGACACAACTTGTAGTATTGCATTTGTTCCTGTTGGTTCCTATTTGATGAAATCCTGTTCCTCATCTCAGTCACAACACCGGCCTGGTAGACCATAAAATAGAACTATCATAACGCGTCAGTCTTTCCAGTCTCAGCTCAAGTCTGTAGACCATTCTGAACTTTAAATCATCTTCCCCAGCTGAAAAATCTTTTTAGTCTTTGCCACAGGGTCATCACCAAACAAAGCTCTTCCTTGATCCTTTCTCTAATTCTCTTTTGCATATTTGTCACCCTTTCTTATCATGACTTGCTTAGCTTCTAATGGCCCTGGCCATAAATGTCATTGTAGCACTCTTAAAGTCAATTTTGTCATGATGTTTGGTAGAATCTAGACCATTAAAACATTATGAATTCTAATCCTAATCTTTAAAATATGTAGTTCTGTAATCTTAATCCTGTGGTTCCTAATCCTGAAGCCAACTTTCTTCAAAAAGCCTTTTTTCTGGGTCATGCAAAAGCAGCAGAAATGTCCTAAACCAGCCTGAAGTGGTTAACATAAATATCAAGTGTGCATCAGCCTTTTGGTTATCTGTAGATGCTTTTCTGCTTCCTGCTTAACAATGTGACTGCTCTGATGCCCATTTAGATGTCTAAATCATCCTCTACATAGGGACCAAATGACCCCTTCTCCTGGGTTTCACCTATTTGGGTGCATGAATCCCTTACTGGGACTGACCTACCGTGCTAAAATGAGGTAATGACTTGCAAGGCATACATTTTAACTGTGAAATATCCACACCTCTTCATGCAAAACTAATAATGAGGACTAGAAGAAAATATCATTACACATGGAGTTTACAGCTTATTTCTTGAAGTTGATTTAGGCCTCAATCAAGTCAGAGAGGTTCTTGGTGGCATTTATGTGAAATTGCATTCTAAATAAGAACCAAGTGATTTCATATGATTATGAGAATCTTTTACTCTAATATAATTACTTTTCTGTTTATTATGAGAAAATTAATTTTTTTCCTCATCATTTTGTATTGGCTAGATCTTTGCTGTAAAATCTTTAATGGCCATTTCTTTACTGTTTCTGATAGCACAAATGTAACAGCAAAGAGACTGATAGTCTAAATGAAGCGTCTTGGAAATGTCACTAGTTTTACTTTAGTCATAGATTATTAGGTTCAAAGATATGGCTCTGAAAGTACTGTAATATAATTTTTCTTTAATTGTTCTGTAGAGTAAATTATGGCCTCTGTGTGACAATACTGATACTCTAATGCGATCCTCCTTCCATATTCCTATCATACATAATTAATTATCAGCTCCATAAAAGTCATTCTTAGTCCTTTGATCAACATGTTCATTTGTGGATAGTGACACCAAGACTTTCTTACCAGAGTAGTATTGCCTCTTTACACATGGCTGATGAGGAATATCCATGAAGAATAATTGCTTTCTCACATGCTTTTACTTTAGGAATTTATTTTTTCCCTGAACTTTCCATACTGTGAGAATTTTTCCCTCATTAATAAAATTCATAAAGCTTAAGGCAGAAATTGATCATGAGATGTGATTTCTATACTTAAAAAACTGAGAAAGAGCAGAGTTTAAAAAAACCCCTGAAATTATCTGAAGAAAAAAAAAAGGGAGGAAAGTGTTATTTCTTCCTTTAGAAATTCTGTCCAGATGAAAAATTCACCAATTAAGAAAATACCTGGGGAATAATGAAAACACATGTTTGTCCTAAAATTTTGAGGAATGTTCTACAGGGAAAATGCCCCTGAGGTGCCTATCCTCAGTTTGTCAATTAGTCTCCTCCTATTCCTCATAAAAAGAGATAAATAGCCCCAGAAAACAGTTTAACCAGCTACATTAAATATTTAAATTAGTCTAAGATAAAACCCAATTAGGACGTGCCACTTGCCATCTATATTCATTGACTCAGGGGCCTTAAATTCTCAACTGTTCGTCTTGCCTCTTACACAGTTTAAGAAAGAAAATTCAGACAAAATTGATCCTGTCAACTTAAGGTTGTATGCACTGATACTGGCCAGTAACCAAGAAATATACATCAGGTGAATCATTCTTGGCAGATACAAAAGATACAATTAAAGTCTCTGCAGTCAAAGAATTATGCTGAGTTTTGCGTAGAGTTGCATTAAAAACTTTTAGGGCTGAAGCAATGAAAGCAGCAAAAGCAGGGATTGTTTACATTAAATAAAACCTATGACCATTCACTGGGGAAGAAAAAATGCCCCAAAACTGCAAAAACTTATGTCAGGAAAAGCATCTGATGCATTTGAATTCAAATTCAAAATTTTAAAATATTTATTTGTGCTATCTTTAAACTCTGTTTGATCTACAGCTATCTAAAACTCTATCGCTTCCTATGCTTTTAAAAGCACTGAGTGGATTTTCAGTCTCCAAAAGAATTAATATTTGATCCGAGGTACTAGGAAGAGAATAAATTCTAATAGGGAAGCACTTTTGATAAGGCACTCAGTTATTCTTTTTTAATCATGATTGAGTAAAGCAGCTAAAAGAGAGACTGGTATTAAATGATTCAAGAAAGTTATTTTACTACACAAATACAAGGGATGATGTGTGCCAAATGAAAGTGGAAGTGGCACTTTTAGAGAATATGAGATGTTGTTTGGTTTATTTAATTGAAGAAGTTAATTTGACCCAAACCTATCACTGAAGACAGTATATAGTGAGAATTTTGAAAAATTCAGTAAGGACTGGGAATCTTTCTAGCCCCAATGTAAACAAAGACATTTTTCACAGCACTGTGCATATCCATATTTATGATTTGTTAATTTGTAATTAGTTTCCAAAATAATCTTTCATGTATTTTCAAATACACCTTTGATTTACAGTGTATACCAACTAAGCAGTCAACTACATAGTGCAGTTTGTCTACAATATTCATGCATAAATGATCACTGTCAGTAATTTTGAATTAATCTTGAAGAGCAGACTGTGAAAATCAGTTACTATGCAGAGGAGTGGTATTCCAGTCATTCTGTTTCACAAGTAAGCAAACCTATTCCAAATAGTGTGTGAGGTAAGAACACATCTAATATTGACCTCCAGTGCACAGAGCATGGAAAAAGAGGTGCTGCTGTGCTACACAGCAGTCATGTGCTCCAATACAAATAACTCCGCATCATTTCTTCATAGATACAGATTTGAGTCTGCTTAGGATAAAAAAGTTATACTGACACACAAATAGGTAGCATAAATCAGGGCTGAGTTAATAAAAACAAAGCATAGTTTAATTTTTACACTGAAAATGTTTTGAGTTTCAAAGAGTTTTTTCCTGGGTTTAAAAACCTGATAATTTCACCTTTTATTATTGATGCTGACTACACTGCTACCTGAATACTTACTGGTCCAACATAACTTTTGGCCTTTTTATAAAATATTACAATTTTTTCTTAAACTAAACTACGGAAATTGAACATTCAAATTATGATTTTTTTTTTTTTTTACTGTTTTAGGGCTTCAAATTTTACACTTAATTCTGAATTTTCTCAGAAATTTATTAAAAGCACATGGAAAAATAAAATGTGTGGAAGATTTTTGGGGGATTGCATTACTCTGAATGATTTCTGTAAATACTTCTTACTTTTCACAGAAACCTGCACAGTCTTACATGCAAAAATAAATTTTGGAAATGTCTGATATTATTAGAAACAGTGAAGTTTAGCAAATGCTAAGACACTTATAATTTAACAAGATTAGTGTCCCTGGGAGCTGTAATCAAGCATCTATAGGTTTTTAGATATATTTCTAACAATGGTTATCTTCTGCCCTAAAATTAGAGAGGCTGCTATGATTTCTAAATTGTCACATTTTAGTGGAGAGCAAGGGAACTGTTTCAAGATGATGGAGACAACTTTTATTTAGCAAATAAACAAGATGAATTAATGAAGATTAACATTTTCAAACAATGTATTGGGGCAAGCATAGAACTAATGGATATTTAATAGCCAAATCCCATTCACAATTTAGAGAAGCCTTTTCCTGTCTTAAGACCAGTTCTAGTTTTCTTATAGAGCCAAGAGAACATAAACTCTTGCAGTGTGGTTTTTTACACACACAAAAATATAAAGAACAGGGCAAGCAGTCAGTGGGCAGAAGGGAAAGATCTTGTTCAAGGCAAAATAATTTTCCACAATAAAAAAAAGCCTGTGAGCAGAAATGGTCCCATTCATGAACATTTACTCCGGTGACAACAACTTTAAATGCACTATTTATAACACTGCTACACATGTAAATGCTGCCAGCACTTACCACAAGGACCATGAAAGCCCTAGAAAGGGAACAGGTTCTATGAAACATGACTAGCTAATGGATGGCATTCAGAAACTTATGCTGTGACCACTCAATCCCAATGACTCAAAATCTCATCACTTGGACAAATTCAAAAATCTGGTCCTTAAAGAGGCATTTTTTACTTTTGAAGCTACAGAAATAATAGCGGAATCTACCAGATTTGAATCCACACATTTCTGATATATATTTTCCTTTTTTTCTAGCAATATAGAGCAGCTGTTTATATCTGATTATAAATTTATAAGGCAAATGGGACAAGATGTTTCAACATCAGTATGACTGCAAAGTCAATTTTCTTGACTTTAAATATATAAACTGTTCAAATAGTCTTCAAATAATGCATTTTTGTACTTAATTAGTGTGATCTATATATATTTATCAAGCAGTGTCTTATGTTTGATGCACCAAAACCAGATAAATATATTAGCCAGCTAGTTATGGGCTGTTTCTTTAAAAAGCCTTCATAGACATAGACATAGAAACAAGCTGTGTGGTTTTTATAGGATGGAGACTGGCTATTCCTCTCTAACTCTTAGGCATGCAAAGCCAGATAACATGGTGTTATTTTTCCTACTTGCATTTGTCTTCTTGAGTATTTTAGCCTGGCTACCAGCAAAAAATACATTAGGCATAAAGGTCTAAGAGCAACATAGTTTGGAACAGAGCAGAGAGGAGTTCTCCTAGGTCACTTTCCACCTCACCTGATCACCTAACCCCAAGCATAAATTCAACAGCATCGATTTTATTAAATGCAGCTTGGTTCCCCTGTCCTCATACTTGGAAGTTACTCCAGAATTAATTCCCATGAGCTTTAGAATCAATCTTCTAATTTATAGTGTGCACCAGGCTACATCTATATAAACAATGTGCAACGAGAGCACAACTTTTTATCAGAGTAAACAGTAATTTATTATTTCAACAAGTTGTAAATAAGAGCTGTGGTTGGCAGCTGATGCATTATATCTCCTATAGTGCCTGTGGAAACATTATATCACATCTATAGTTCCTCATATATTATTGCAAATTTCAAGAATAATTGCTGGGAAACACTGCCTACATGAAATTATGTTTTTAACCATACCAGAATTTATCTTCACTTTCCTGTAAATATAATCTATGTTTATCTCTTGAGTAATATATACGTAAAAAGCATATGAATTTCTGGTTTGATATTGACAGCATTTTTTCTTCTTAATTATTTTCTCTTGGGAAACTGATGTAATGGTATAAGAATACTAAAGAATTCATAATCTTCTTTTCACAAAAATATCCCAAAAACAACTGACAAAAAAAACCCCCAAACTAAGACAAAAAAAATCAAGCTTATTTAGTGTTTTAGTTGTATGAACAATAACAATATATAATTGATCAGTTTATTTCATTAAATCTTCATTCTTGAAAGAGAAACACATGAAAAGTTTCATCAGAATATGCAGCATAATTCTCCCTAAAATTTTTTACCTGTTTCATTTTTTTTAAACATGGGACATTAATGTGGTATGTGCTGGCAATCCTCTCCTGTGTTAGATCAAGACCAGGTGATCACTGGGACACATGCATGCTCAGGCAACCTGTCCACTTTATTAAGATTATTGAAGTTTATAAGTATTATCATCTTCAAATTATAAATCTGGTTTTATTACGTCATTGAGCTGGGAATTCAGAGCTTTCAACTCTTCCTCTGAAAGGCATTTACTTTGACAAATCTTGGATTTATTCTACATGGTGTCTCCCCTCTCTTCGACACTGTACATTTATTTAAACAAAACTAAAGTCAGAGAGAACGAAAAATTACTTTGCATTGTCAGTCATTTTCAATTGTATGGTGTAACAAGCAATGCAAATTTACAAAAGATCATATAGATATAATTGTAGATGGAGGCACAGGAACTTTATACTACTGAGACTAAGCCCTTAATATCTACTTTGGGGCAGCATTTGAGTCTCTTCTGAAATATATTTGAGTTTTCTGTGCTGTAAATAGAATGACTACTGCAATAATAACCCTCAATAATAACCCTCAATACTGCAATAATTACCCTCAACAAGCCAGGTTTTATTTTCAAAGTACATTATAAATATGTGCCAAAAATCCCAACATATCTCAAGCATTCCTTCTAAGCAGGCACTAGTCTAATACTGTTTATCCATAGAGCAGAAAGTAGTTTCAAGAGAGCTGGACAAAGCTATGCCAAGACTGGCAGCTGGGAGTGTTTGATTCTTCAAACACTGTTCCAAGTGCTGAGTCAGAAACTGCAGGTTTAATGCAAGCTACCAGGAAAATCCTAAACATTTACTGTTGAGGATTATCATCTTGGATTAGACTTGAACCAATGTGTGCAATGTGCTGTCCAAGGGACTCATTCTGTTACCTCAGGGGATTAAAAATTTAAAACTTAGGCTGAGGAAGAAAACACGAAGCAGAATACGGTACAAAGTTTATTTAATCAATATTGCTGTTCTTGGGCCAGAAAATAATGGGCATCATTGGATAAGAATCTGATTGTTTTTCTTTTTTTGTCTTAACACTTACACTGTTTCCCTCAGTGAACAGAAATTATCTGTGAAAAACTAATGCCTGGAAATCCAAAGATTATTAAAAATACTGTTCTGGAATGATCCAGAAATCATTTGCTCTTCTATGAAAATATTTTTCTGGAATTAGAAATTTATATCAATTTTCCATATATGATTTTTGGGCAGAACATTGAACTGCAACATTTAACAAAGTTAATAACTGAGAAATGTGATTAAAAAATATTGCAGCAATCACTAAATACTCCTCTTCTCTCTAAAGATGAGAGCAGAGGAGATTTCATCTTTCCTGAAAATATCCTTATGGAAAATTGAAATATTTCAAGTTTTTTGACCAACCCAGTGATTTCAATCTCTCCAGCCATTACCTCAAAGTGCCCTCTTCACAGATTTAAAACAAACATCGCTGCATTATTTTACGTCAGCCCTTCTATTGCATATTCTGTTCACAGGAAAACAAAGATGCTCGATTTCATAACCTCCAAAACTCATCTATATGGCAAATGCAGAAAAGCTATTGCCAGTCTTCCACCAGTTAATCATATGGGGATTCTCCTTTATGGATAATTTGGTGAGATATATGGCTGGTACTGTCATCAAAATAGCTACATGCATGAGAGGGAGTCTCCTGCCTTGCCTCGCTGTGTTCTGTGCTGCACAACATCAGCCAGTTCTGCTCAGGGCTTTGACAGCACCAGCTCATATTCTCTGGCACAGCAGATCATCTCTTAGCTGCAGTGTCCCATGTTGTACAGCTAATGCCACACAGCTCAAGATTTGCTTTTAGCACATCTGTTTAACAATTCATTGCCTGACCTCTCAGCTGTTCATACACCTTAAAATAAGAAAATAGCTCTGAGCAATCATTTTTCTGAGATAAGCATCAGATGCCTGGACCAGTGCAGCTCAGCCCCAGAGGAACACTGTCTCAGAACTGCTTGGGATCATATCGTGCTACACATACTAACATCACTAAGGGCAGAAAAATAGGACACATGGAACTGGCTGGGAGGCTTGATGTGAACCTGTTCATTTGTTCAGGTATTGCAATCATGGAGAAAAATGGTGACAACCACACAGTGCACATTAACATTTGTTTGAAGTCAGATGCCGTTTTAATTCCAGACATGCTGATTTAATGGTTCAAAAGCTACATCAGCTTTTGCTCCCCTCTGCATGGTTTCATCATCAAGAGAGGTAGTGAGAGGAGGTGCTGCCAGACTGGAAGATTTTGTCGATGTCAGAGATTTCTATACAGTACTCCCAGTGCCGTGCCAGGGAGAGACATGCACAGTATCACTGCATCACACTGAGGGGCAGGTTTAGATGCTTAATTGTGCAGACAAAGCAGCCAGGAATGGAGGGGTACAGCCTGCACCAGGAAGACCTTTTCCAGCAAGGACCACTCAGTCTGCGTCTTTTAGGTCATCTTAGAGTCTCTAGGTCAAACATGGCAACACCTGCAGAGGTAGGGCTGCATAGCACCAGGCCTGAATGTGAGAAGGAGCTTTCCTCACAACAGTCATACCACCGGAACAGTGGAGCCTCACATGACCATGTGAGAAACCAACACTGCCTCTGTGATGCAACTGAACAATCTGCAAATTCATCTGGATAGCTGAATGAAGTGAAGCTTTCTCCCATAAATCCTGACAAGTAGTAATAGCGGAGCCAAGGAGCCAAAATCCTCCACTGACTGACACTCACAGGTCTTGCTTTTCTTCTATTTATATCCCTTGATTCTTCACAACTTTAGAAAACACATGGATCACGCCTTAACACCAACTTTCTGTGGATCACCTTCAGCTTCAAAAGGTTGCAGAGCTCTATGGCAGAAATTATATATTCCAGTCATTATCATACTGTGATGGAACAGATTTCAGTTTGAGAAAGTGGGTGATGTGTGCATCCCTCAGCTACTGTGAACTTTCATTTAACATGCAACAGTGAAGAGCTGCAATCACTTGTGGTTAGATCCTATCCTCCAGATTTGTTTATTTTGGAAAAAATGTCAGCAATACTTATCCTTGCACTGTAACATCTATTTCATGGTCTCAAAAGTCTTCAGCAGAGTAGATGATACTGCAGTTTTCTGCCCACTGGACTACAGTGGATATTCCATCAGAGAAGGATGATGGATAACTGCATAAACTGTTGAAGAATTTGTGCTGGGAATTTGTCTTGCTCCCTAATAGTATTTGATTATGTTCACTAATGCCAGTGGAGTTTTAAGGACTTTCATGGTTTAACCCCAGCTGGCAACTCAGCCCTACACAGTCAGTCAGTCAGTCAGTCACTCACTCACTCACTCACTCTCACTCACTCACTCACTCACTCACCCATCCACACACCCACCCCTGTGGCAGGACAGGGGAGAGAATCAAAGAGTCAAAGTGAGAATACACATGGGTTGAGATAAAGACAACTGAATAAGCAAAGCAAAAGCCACACTCAAAAGTGAAGAAGGAATTCATTCACTGGTTCCCATCAGCAGGCCCATGCTCAGCCATCTCCAGAAAAGCAGAGCTTCATTAACAGTTACTTGGAAAAAATCTGTGATAACTCTGAATTCCCACCCTCCACATTCTACCCCCTCATACCCTCATTCCTAGCTTGAATCTCCTCCCTGTACGCTGCTCATCTTCCAGGACAGAAAACTTTTCTTGGGCTTCCTTAACTGTGTGCTAAGATGGTTTATTATGAAAATATTTTACTCCAACTTGTGAAGTCCATACATATAATAGTGAACTGATGAATCTGCCATTTCCATTAAACCCATTCCAAAAACCATCTTTGACAATATAGAAGTACTTTGCTGGGTCACTCAATAGTGCCTGTTTGAGACTCTTCATTTACTATGATTTTGTGTTTGAAAGATGCAATAACAAGTCTGCTTTTCAGTGATTTTATTTTATGACTGTCATGGGGAATAACATGGCATTTATCATTTTAATGAGAATTTACTAGCTATTCTGCAAGCACCAGGCAGTTAAGGATACTGTGCTGCTCACTAAGTGATAATCTGACCAGCAATCTGCATCAAATGGTCGGAGAAACCTGACATTGAGAACAGGAAAGTGCTTTATTAGGATACTAGCAACACAATGCTGTCACTATGATCATAAATGTTTTTCTAGCACTTTGGCCATTTGTTGGAAAACTGAACCTTATCTACTGCCAAAATTTAATTGATAATATTAGCAGCAGTGTTGCTGAAGTTTTACTAATTGGCAAATATGTGGGACTTTTCACTAAGTTGCCACAATATATTAATGAATTTATCACTTCTTTGAATTAATTTAATAACATTTTTTTAAATAAAACTATGACCTTGTCATTAGACTGGTACTAATAGAGCTGCCCAGTGAAGCTATAAAATAATTGTTTTGCATATTAACTGGAATTTAAGCATCTTCATTGTAAATCCAGCTATAACTCTCCCTTTCTGATTACTTATGCTTTAGTCTCTTTTATCATAAGCAGAAACACTGCACAAGAATATATACAGAACAAAGCAACTGAGTGTCAGCCAGCAGACAGAGAAGATAGCTATGGCTAAGGAGCTGCAAGGCTAAGCATCAATATACTGACCACTGCTGGTAAGATGATAGATGAGGATTTGCTGTCCAGAGAGCTGTCAGTCAGCTGGAGAAGGATCACCCTCTGCTTCTTCTCAGAAAAGGCTGTGCCATGATACTGCAGAGCTGCAGCCTCTGCAGATTCTCTGCGATTTTGGTGCTTTTTTTTTAACTTAATATCTTAGAATTTATGTGTCAGAACATTTTTTTTCATAGCCTTGATCTGCTAATTATTTTTATTTTTCTTTTCTTGTATGACTTTTGGTCAAATTCTTCCTGATATCTTGACAACACTATTCTCAGTAAGATTCATTTAGAGTCAGAAAGACATGTTGCTCCAAATTGATGCTAGATTACCATTGAAATGCTGGAGTGAGTGATAAAGATCCCTTTCTTCACAGTGCTATGTTTTCTGATCATAATTGCTTGGTCATAAGGTCTGGGACCTGGCCTGAACCCCAAATTATACCTTTGCCTATTGTGTTGTAGACACCAGCAGAAAGAGTTTTGCTAAGATCTGCTTTGTCAACATGATACAAATCAAGTCTATCAAGAAGTTCTGAATCCCTTTCAGTTTTTCTGCTAATACTAAGAACTACATAAACATCTTTAGTGCAATTCATTGTGAGGCTAAATTCACATGGCTGATACAGGTACCAAAATTCACCATAGTTGTAAGTGTCCATTACTGTCAACTCAAAGCTAATTCACAGGGTCAGTACAGCTCAGAGAGTTGTTCAGCTCACCAGCCTGAAAGAGAAACACACAGGAAGTGCAGAAGATAACAAACAGACATTTTTTGGGGTTTTTTGGTAACTTAGAACATCAAAAATTTGATGTAACATCCTTATAAGTGGCATGGAATGCTAGAGAATAGAATTGATTTTTCATATCACACATTCCATACTACTCTCTGGTGGCTATTCCAGCTGCTCTCAGGGGAGGTTGAGAAAGCAAAGAACAAGGGCCAGAGGAGCAAAAATTAAGGAAAACCAAGAAAGAAAGCAAACCCCCAAAAGATTACACACAAAAATGTTTTTTACTATTAAAGGAAAATGACTGTTGCATAATTTCTTTGTCTTGTGTGAAACCAGTCTTCCCATATGTTAGTTCAGTTTTCTATGAATACCTCTTAATATTAACAGACATGCAGTCTCAGCTCTTCACAACAAGAAATTTCCCTTTCTTCCTAAATAGCAAGTCTGTGTAGAAAAGTTTCAGCCAAGAGAAAACCACTTAGTGCAAGAGAAAAACAATTTCAGGCAAGAGCAGGGAGAAAAAAGGAACTGATCAAACTTATGATCTTGAAAGACAATATTCATGACATAGTGTCAGTGATCCTCTGCTCCATTTTCTTTATAAGCTACTGTGAGAATATTTGATACAAAGAAGTTCCTTTCAAGTGCTTCCTTTGTACACTTGTTATGAGCAATTAGTGAAGTCCCACAGTCGTGTGATCTGACTTAGGAGGTTTTATTTTGTTCCTTCTTTGGTGAATTCAATGTCTGCTCAATGTTCCTTTCCCTGTGATCCTCAGCTCAGATGTCTAAACATCCATTTCTGCTGGGTCTAATTTACTGCTGTCTCACTTCGGTTCTGGGCTGACATAACTCCACTGAATTTTTTTTTTTTTGTTAAGAAAGAACTAGAAAGAAATGAGGACTTGCCACCTGAACTATTCCCAAGCTGAACTAATGAAGAGAACACTAAATTTTGTCACAGAAGTTTCTTTGTATAAATGGGCCAAGAATGTTTTTATTATTTTTGCAAGGAATATTTCAGAGAAGACAAAGGCTCTGAGCCCATATTTTGGAAATAAAGAATCATTTTATGTAGAAATATCTTTATAGTTTAGATTTTTTTTTTTCTATAAGCACAACAGCCTAAGTGAAAGTAAAATTTGGAGTGTGGTTTCTTATTCAGCAGAACAAGTAACCCCTACTGTAAACAAATGTCTTGACATGTTCCAACATTTTAATGGTTTTGAAAAAGGTGGCACCAGTCTCAGCTGACTTGATTTTGATTAAAATAAGTTATATACTTGTGGCAGAACAACTTCTCTTTCTCAAAGAAACCAGGAGAGGCAGCTGCAAAACCTGCTGTTGTATTCCAGATGGTTTGTAGGGGAAAAACGAACAATGTATTTCATACTGAAGTCTATTTAAAAGCAGAACTTTTTTTACACTGATGAAAGGGATGGTTTAATTGCTGAGTAATTCACTCAGAGAGGAACATATTGAGTACAGAGACTCTCACCCAGCGCTACCATGCTCTTTTTGTTTCTTGTGCAGTCATATAAAGAGGCACTTGGCTGTCACACAAAGTAAGTGAAGAGACACAGGAATCAAAAGCAATAGAGATTTACCAAATTATGGTCTGGAAGAAAAGACATGCAATCCCTTTTTGTTTCTCTGTGGATGTTGTCCATTTTTTACTTTAGAAATGCCCAATTTACCTTTTGCAACATGGAATCCATTCATCATATAAGATTAATTTCTCTGAAAACTTAATCTCTTAAAAAAATGAGGAAAATTGCTCATATCTATATAGACATTACACATATTTAAACTTACTCAACCAAACTCTTATTTCAATTAATTATGTTTTTCTTAATTTGATAGATGATATACGTTGAATGTGCTTGGTGTAGCAATATGCTAACATTCTGTCTCACTGATATAAAGCATAATGAAATCAAGGAAAAAGTAGACAGTATATGATTAAGCTCAGGGAGTCTATTAGAATGCTGACTATTTGAAAAATCTCCTGCAAGCAGGCTGCTGCCAAATGTCACATGTACATATTTCTGCAGTTTTAAAAGGGGTCTTTCTCCAATTTCTCATGGAAAGTAAGTGAATAAGTAACACAAAATTAACGCTTCTGCAAAATTAATAGTTGGAATTAAGTTGTATTAACTCCAAATGAGAGCAGTAAAATGGGAATTTCATCTTTGGGATTTGGTTTACTACTAAAACACATAAGTATCATATTCGTAGGGACAGAAGATGCATGAGTAAAGGCTGGGATATTATAAGCACAATGACCATATTACTCATATTTTGAACCTGAAGAAACTGGATTTATTGATTTATAATAACTTTTTTTAAAATTTCAAATCATCCATATTTAAGCAATTAACAGAGACTATATCAGGGTTTGGGGCTTTTTCTGCACTCAGAGGTGGAAAGCAGGCAAAGCCTGGGATGTAAAGAAAGCAGAGCTTTTCCAAAGCAGGGCTGCTGCAGACCAGACCAGGCAAATACAGAGGATGGCCTGTGATGGGCTTGCTCTTGCTTGTCTTACACACTGGCTGCAGCAAGTAGCAGAAACCTGTTGTACCCTTACTTTGTCCCTTCTTTCTTCTCCAGAAAAACCTGACTCTCCCCACTTTTGGACAACAGTCTGTAAAAGGAAAGACTCCACTGCCCAGTATCAATTGCTTCAAAACTTTGACTCTCAACCTCTTTCCCATAATAAACCCCTTGAAATTAGTGATCCATTCCAGGATCTCTCCCACTGACCCCTAACTCCTCCTCTCTGATTCCCCATCTGCCTAACTGAATGCTCTGGACTGATTTTATTTTGTTTTATTTTTCTTTGGGAAAAAGATTTCCATGCAGCCCTGCTTCTGGGAAGTCTTGAACTGACTCGCCTTGGTTTTTTGTAATAAAGCAAATAAACCCTTCAAATATCCACACAAAGTAGAAACATTTTCTTTTTATATCTCCTTTATATCTTTTATATTTGGCTTTTACCTCCAGCAACCTCTTACAAGACTACCCAGAAAGCAGATCCACTTTGTGTACTGTTGCAACAATTGCATATCTACTATTAGATGCAAATGGTTTTCTACTTAGGAGGGTTTTTCTGTTGTACACTTTATGAATGTGTTACCTAAGGACTTTCTAGAAATCTGGAGATCAGAAGAAGATTGAATATAAAGGAAAGGTAATTTCAGTTTTATCAAATTATTTAAGCTTTTTAATTTACTTAAACTTTTTGAAGAAGCACCTGATAACATTTAGCCAAGTTTAAACTGTACCAAAGTGACAAGACTGTGAGTTTAATATGGTTCCCACTGGGTAATTAAAATTAACAGAACCAGGACTTAGCTTAACCACTTTATTTCTTTCATACAAATCTAGATCTATGGGTGAGCTGTTAACACTTTGCAAGGGAAATTTTATTCTGTATTTTGAGATTTGTGTTTAAGAAACACATTAACTGTTCATTGTAGATCAGCCACTCATCCTGTAGTATATAGACTGGAAGAAGAGAGTCAGGTATATTAACCTCAGTTCAGAGTAAAAAACCACAGTTTTGGAGGACATTTCTTATTCAGTCTTCATTTCTCCCTTCCCTAGTGTGAAAGGTTTGAACAGCAGCAATAAAATTTATGGAAACAGACTTCTGCATAGCTAAAACCTTTTCATATATTGTCCACTTGTATGAACAAGCACCTGAACACAATTCCTTATTCATAATGTTTTGGGAATTCATCTTAGGATTTAAATATTAAAAATTAAATATGTATGTTCATAAAATACATGTAATAGCAGTTTTACCCTAAGGATTGCTGAGCCATGTCATGTCAAAGCCCTTTTAGTCATTTTTTCATCTGGCCAGTAGCATTTGCCTAAGGAATTAAGAAGTAGACAGTTGGAAACAAGAAAGAAAAAGGGGAAGAAAACATAATATATCTTATCAAGAATGCTGCAAGTAAGCCCTTGAAATAAAGACTTTCAATAGTTTGGTTTGACCTGGTAACATTGTTTTCATAACCTTAGAAATCAGAGACTGGTTACTTTTACTTTTCAAGTATTTATGTGAATATAAAATATTGAATCAACAGGAGAAAATGCTTGGAACACGGGGAAAAAAGTAATCAGTAACTAAGGCTTTCTGTGGGTTTTGTTTTGGAAGTTTCCTGAAGTTTTCCACCCATCTGCTATGACATTCTAGCACATTTTATTTCAGGTAAAATTAGAAAACTCTCATTAACTACAGAGGAGAAAAGTTACAGCTAGAATCTCCCAGAAAATGTTTACATCTATCAATATATTTGAGTGAACTGCTTCTTTGTGTTTAAAATATGGTAACTGAAAGATTTTAACCATAAAATATAATGTGCTGTGTTAATTAGGAAGTTAAACATCAAAAGAATATTTTAGCAATTGAATGGGACATGATTGGCAGATGCTTTCAATGAACAACATGCCATTTTTTCCTTGGAGAAACACTCCATTTAACTGGAAACTTTGGTATGGAACATATTTTATCTGCATTACTACTGATTCTTTTGTAATCACAGAGTAGAAGGAGGAGAGGAACACACAAAAAATAAAATGGACAATACCACCAGGAAAGAAAAAGATAGAGATGTGAATGGGTGTTGCTGCCAAAAAGAGCATGAATACAGAAACAATGATTTTGAAAACATTAATGATTTGAAACAGAAACAATGATTTGAGGAGTACAGGTATGAGAAATGGTCTGCCATCCAGGGATATTTTATGACTAAAGGCAATAAGGAAAGGGTTTAAAGAATATTTCTAACAGGTTTTCCTGTTGTTGTTTTTTGGTGGGTTTTTTTGTTTGTTTTGATTTTTGGTTTTTTTTTTTTTTTTTTTTTTTTTTTGTTTGTTTGTTTGGTTTTTTTTGGGTTTTTTTTTTTGTTTTTTTTTGGGGGGGGGAAGGTTTGTACAGGCATCCATGGAAGCATAACATTTTTTTAGTCAAAACTTCCCAACATGAACTTGAGAAGTGCAGTGCACCTTTTCTATTCATGCTGGCTACATGTTATGAAATTACAAACTGCTGAAAGCAAAAGATTAAAGTGGAAAGTTTATCTTTCTCAATACTTAATATGACCATTATTTGAAGGGGAGATTTGCCAGACTCATCCAATTATATATACACAGAATATTTCACTACCCTTTACAGATTCTGGTTGGACTCAATTGGTAGGACACGAATAGAATAAATCAAATATTTCCTTCAAAGTAAAAGAGGAAATTAAGCAAAATTTCTGCTGCAAAACCAGCTGAAGCTGTATGTAGAACCTAGTGCTTTAAAATGCTTTTTTGTTTGCACTGACTTAAATGAATTTTTTTTAATAAAACCAGTAAAATAAAGACATAGGATTGAATATATTTCTGTTCTGCAGAACTGCATGAATATATACTTTATAAAGGCCCAACTCCATTATTAAATTCTAAATACATCCTAGAGTCTTCTATTCCCTGAAAGTCATTATATAATTTCTTCTGTTACCACAGGACTATTTGTCCTAGTCCCTGCTGTTTACTGTTTTGTGTGTTAAGTGTTTTTAAAGCACTGCTTCCAGCACTTTTTCAGCTATTCCTGTTTCTTTTACTTTTGTACTTCCTTTTAGTGAAGGAATTTAACCATGTGTTGTAATAAGAAAAACAAAATGTTGCAGACTTTCATCCCAATGTGTGGATTTAACTTCTGATACCATAAAAAACATCAGACATTTAATAGGTTTTAGAGAAACTGGGAAAGTCAGGGAAGCCTGATGTGATAGTACCCCTCTGTTACTACAGTCAAATGAATAAATGCCCTCTCCTGTGATTTCTACAGTCAAACCTTCCCATCCACCTTCTATAGCAGACACTAAGTGCAGTATCAAGTCAGTTGATTCACATTTTCTGCCTGAAGACACCATCCAAAAAATTGCAGCTAATCAAAATAAGCCACTACTGTGGAGGTAGTAATGGTTCCTTCAGAGGTCATTGCAGTTCCATAACTGGAAGGACAGAAAAAAAATCTCTTTTATATTTTCCAAACACGGGCAAGTTTCCACAGCTGCAGCCCATTTTTATTTTGATTCATTGAATGGATGACTGAAGGTTGATCAATACCAAACATTCCAGAGATCCCAGAGGAACTTCGCATGAAAGTGCCTCAAAAAATAGAAGTTGTGAGGTACCTGGGATGGACTGTCATGATTTTCAACTCCTCCAGAGGTATCAATCATTACAGTTACAAACCTTTGTACCTAAACAAACCTTCAGAATACAAATAGCAGCTGCATCCCTTCATACTCTCCCAACACTGCATCGAATAAACACAGGGACTAACACTGGAGAGAAAAACTATAACAAAACACTACAGCATGAAATTATTTTGTTTCTGACAGGTGCAGATTCTGTGTCACAAACTGAAAGAATTCAAGAGTTATAATGAAGCTGCAAAATATCTAGGAAAATAAGTAAGAACTTATCTACCTGCAATTCTTCTGTGCTTGTAAGTTGTCTTTTTCATCTGCATAAAACAGACAATTTACAATTAAACACAAAATCTGTCTTTACATTTAATACTATCACAAAAAGAGGAAAAAATATACACAAAAAAAGAAAAAAGAAAAAAAAAAAAAGAAAAAAACCCAAACAAAAAACCCAAAACAAACAAAGAAAAAAACCTGCTTTGTCTGATAAAAGCAAATTTGCCTCGAGGATTTTTTAATGAAAAGTGAACTTATAAACAATGGTTCCTGGCTGTGTAGGTTAACACAATGGAGCTTTCTGTAAACTTTTATCAGTTATTTACATATTAAAAAGTACATCTATACTGCATCCTCAGATAGTGTATTTTTGCAGTTTTGAAAGAAAAAAACCCAAAACTCTCTTACTAAAGTTACTTACTGCAGAAAATAAAATTTCCATCAGATTTCATTTGTGTAGCTGAATTAAAAATAGAAGGAGGATCTCCATTTTTGTTTAGACATTTGAACAGATCAGTGTAGAAAAAAAATAATGCTAATTGTGAAGAAAATAACAGGTAAGTAAGTACCAGACTCTATCCCAAAGGCATTATGGGAAAAAAATGGGACAATTGTCAGGGAGGGGTGTGGAGGGGAATACCATGCTCTTTTTAATATCAGTGAAGTTGAGAGGATCTATTAAATAATATCAAGGTGCTCCCATGAGTGTCTGGAGTTGGGAGAATTTGACATTTATTGCCCCTCTTCTAAACTTAGAGTTCATCACAAAAATCCTCCTGAAAAAAAATCTAAAAGCAATTTTATTTTGGTTTAAACATATCTGAAGAATGAGGAATAAGGAGGGAGGTGATATTTTATTTTGGTACTATTTTCAACTTTAAATTTACAACACTATTTTGAACCGTTACATGTCATGCTTTCTTGAATCATTCATCACTTTTTTAGAGACACAAAAATCCACACAATAAATAACAGCTTGGATAAATACAATTCCATCTCTTGGTTATGGATACATTTCCTACAATCAAGGCTGTATTGTGCATCCCCTTTTCCCCAAACTATTCTGACACTGAACATAAACTGCTGAAATAAATGGAAAATTATGCCCAAAGCATTGGATTGTCAATTCTTTTGCTTTGTGCATAACTTTTTTACAGTGATTTTTATCACTGAGTTTATTTTGAACATTGGAAAGGAACAAGAGTGAGCCAGTGAAGACAAAATGAGTGAAAGGAGAAATAAACAAGAACTCCAAAGACTTTAAATACTTGGGAACCAGCATTTGAGGGTGGCAGGCAGCAGCTCAGCTTTGAAAATAGCTCAGGTACCTGGAAGCCTATGAGAGGCTTGTCTTTCTCAATATCCTGATTTATAATTCCTCTCATTATAATCTCTCTCATTGGTATTTATGCATTGTCTTGCCTGTTATCTGTGACAAAACATGACAAACTGAGTCCATTCTTTTTGCAGACAAGGATGATTTTAGCTGATGACGGAGTTGGAAAACTACAAAAATTTTTTATTTCAGAAGTTTAGACAAAATCTTCTCTGAACTATGGCAATACTAAACCAAAATGCTAATAACTGAAGAAAATGGTGAGTATTGGGATGAGAAACATCTCTGAAAATATAATCCATGTGGAAATTTTTAACAGTAGTCCAGACTCAACTTGCAGTTTAATAAATGTTTTACTCTAGTGTTAACAATAAATATTTTACTTTAGTGTTAAGAATTTTTATTTTTATACAAATATTTTTGTGTTAAATTCTACTCTTTGTCCCTTAAACATTCACAAAGGCAAATGGCTTTTCCATCTTGTTTATGGCCACCTTGTAGTTCAAGCAATCACATTTCAATGGTATGAAAAAAATTTCCATGCCATGGCTATTTCATTGTGCCCCTAAATGGAAAAGAAATCTATGTCTAATATTTAGAGAAGTCTCAAATCACATCCAGTACAGCCACTGATATTCAATATTCTAACTTGGTGCCTTAAATGCTGTTAGGTCAAGAAAGGCTGCAGTTTAATCAAATATGGGCAACATTAAATGAGTCATAATTTTTTCCTGCAATTGAGAAGGTAGAAGAACAAAAATAAAAGCTCTTGCTCTAATTTCTAATTCAATATTCATGATGATTTTTCTAAATGAATGTGATGCCAATGAAGGACTTAACTTGTAGCTCAGCTATAGTCAGGAAACCTGTGCTGTTAGGATTGTGAGTGAACCAGTGACAAATACTTTGGATGGTACCATGCAATATTCTCACTTGCCATGAAAACACTGAGAGCTTTTCTAGGTAGGATACTAGAACCAGTCTGAGCTCCTTCTCATTAGAAGTCAATCCTCTTTCCCTGCATTTGGAGAAAAGTTACTATTTCTGAATAGAATCAATTATCTATTTGCTTCATACCCAGCTTTGCCTATCTTTTGGAGCACAGAAACAGAGAACATCTAAATTTGGCTGGACAGGTCTGTATTCTGCCTTGAATTTTACCTTAGGTAGCCTAATGGAGAGTGCACTGACCATAAATCCAGGATTTTGAGCAGAAAATAGGTGTCTACTATATTTGCTTAAAAAAAGTAGAAAAATGACCCAGGGAAATCTTCAATCAACAGAAAATTTAAAACAAAATCTAAGAGTATCTGGTCATAAAGAGCTGATTCTATTTTGCTTTTGTTCCAAACAGAAGCAGGGTTATCAAACAGCTTTTTATTCTGAACTTGGATAAAAGTCATTCAAGGAAAGAGCTCTCTTTTTACTAACTTTTTTTATCATGTCAACCTTGAAAAAATGCAGCCAGTTCAATAGACACGAAAAAAATCAAGTGTCCCAGATCCTTCCACGTTTCAGTGTCTCAGAAGAACGCTAGTTTGTGCCAGTATAAAGAAAAATGGGACTATAATGTATGCTACTCTTGAAACAGGCAAGAATTGTCTCTGGTGAAGTCAAGTGCCAGCATTAGTTTCTAGAAGAGCACTTACTCTTGTAACAATACCATATATTAAGTTCCACAGGAATAGCACCTATTTCTTCTCTTTAGCTAATGTTATGTAATATTCTATTCTTTCCTGACTCTCTTGTGTCTCTTTAGTACCCCTACTTTAAACAGGGAAAATAAACATTGTGAGGATGCTGCTTTTTGAAAAGATTATACGTCTTATTTGACCATGACAAGGAGAGATGCCTGTAAATATACAGCCAGATTTGGAGTGCTGCAGCAGTATTTCTGCTGTACTTACATTGTATAGCTGTTGTATATCTTCTAAAATCCAGGCATTTACTTAGATTGTCTTGACATTTGCCATATGTCATGAGGAATGAGGTATGAATTATTTTGAAAAAAATATCTCTGTGACAGAAATCACTGTTCATAAAGTGAAAGCACCCTGTTCAGTTCCTTCTGTGTACTACGTTTTGATCTGTGATTCAAATCATACCCTGTCTGATCTTAGTTGCTGCAAGAAACAGAATTATGCAATGCCCAAGTTGTTTCCTTGGCAATTAATGCTGATAATCAAAAACACAAGCTGCATTAAAATGTAGAATTTCATACTCAGATCTACACAAAGCAAAAAGTACTTTGTAAACACATGAAAATGTTGGCAGGAAGCTATGACGAGAGCTGAGTAGCACAAGGTGTCTTGCTGATCTCTTTGAACCTGAGTTGTGCCTGAGGTCTATAGGTCTCCTGTGACTTGCTCTTTATCCATGTTTTGGTAGGAAATCCTTTCAGAAGGTTGCTACGACCCCTTACTTTGCTTTAAGTTTTTTGAGGAGTTTTTTGTTGGATTTTCTTTGCATTAGAAATACTGACAAGGAAAGTGGCATTAATTAAACAGACTGACTCCAAAAACTAGTTGGGACTGTGATACTGCTTTTCCTGGGTGTTGGATATGAAGCAGGAATGTAAAGGTTATGTGATTTTCCTGCTCGACTAATGGGCTGCAATGTTGAAACACATTCCAGAGCTCTGCTCTTACAAGTGCTACTAACATTTTACACAGATGCACAAGGCACAGATGCCGGGCTTTTTCATTAACATGAAGTTTCAAGGTGAAAGCAACATACACTGTTGGGCCCCCTCAATAATACTTATGGTAAACAAAAGCTGTCCCTGACTTCTGCAGCAGCAGCCTTGTGCTCCTCTGCCACAGATAACTGCAAGTTGTGGGGCAGAAGGAAACCCCTCCTGGTCAGTTTGGCTGTTTGGTGGTGGCGTGAGTTGCCCTGAGTTCTCTCTGGGCCAGAGAGGGATAAACATTGCCTTTTCCTTAGTACAACCATGACCTATTTGCTCACCCCACAGAAAAGTACAGTGCTACATTAAGCTCCCTCAATTTTATAAAACATATTGGGTAGAAACCCTTGCTTCAGCAGTATAGACTCCTGGCAGGGACACATAACTCCTGAACGAGCATCAAAACACCTCCAGCAGAGGCACATCCAGCATGAACTACAGCTCCCACAGAAATCATTGATTAGAATTGGTGTGTGCCATCCTGTACTGAGAATCATACAAATAGGCAACATGTCCTGATTCTGAACCCTATTGATCTGCATGAATCTTGGGAAAGACATAGTTGTACATTTGAACAGGCCACAAAGTGGAGCTGATGCTTCATAGAAGAATCAGTTTGTTATATTTAAAATAAAGATTATAAAAAGAAGGCAAGATTATGAAATCCCACATTTCAAGATCTAAACCAAAGTCTAATTTAAAAGGATTAGAATGAAGACCACTTTACATTTGCAGGCATGTCTTTCTGCAGTATTTGCTGCAGATCATCAGTAGGAGTGGAAACACCCTACTAGTCCTGGTCTAGTCCAGCAATTACAATCTCCATAAAGGAATGTAACCACTAGCACAGTTCAAGCTGCCAGTTTTTAAATCAACCCAAAATAACAATAGACAATATTTTAGCACAGAAAAAAAAATCTCCTCAATCAATGTTTTGATGGAGAAATACATACATTTCTTAAAAGAGTTTAAATTGGACACAAAAGCAGAAACTGTTGCTGCAAGAGGGCCAGGGTCTTGGCTATATGTCTTCTCCAAGACATGACACTTCTTATGGAAGACCAACCCTTTTTTCCCTCCTTACAACAGTAAGGCATTATCCTAGCACCTAGATATTTTTCTGTGCTCTCCTGTCCAATTAGCAAAAAAGGTCAGTCCAAAATAAGTATAACTTAAGTTTATAAGGGCTGACAAGAAGATGGTAGGGGATGGTATGAATATAATCATATTAATTCTGGCAATGCTTTTCCACACATTAGCAACTCAGTTGTTGTGCTCAGAAAGAGAATTAAATAAGAACTGTGAAATTCTGGCAGAAAAAAAATAAAACAGTAGATCCAATGGCAGAGAAAGTACAAATGCAGTGCACCACAACACTGCTCTAATATAACCAAAAGTACCAATGCCCGAGGAATGCAGCTGTTCACATCATCAGCAATGCAGTGCAGCTGTGAGCCTGGAGGAAAGCTGGATGTTTCCCTACAGATTTCTAAAGAGAGTATTGATTCACACACTGAGTGCTTTTGTTCCCTGATACCCTGCTGCCAGGCACCCCATGTGCATGCAGTCTCTCTCATTTAGTTCACTTTAAGTACTCCTTTCCCCTTAGGGGCTGTCATCCTTACTATTGTGATGTCCACCCCTTTCAGTTCTTGGTCAGCTGTAACCAGTAAAGTAAAACATGAGCAAGGCCTTCACAAGTGACCCTGTGATTATTACTTTTTAGGTTTTGACAAGACATTGAAAACAACATGGGAAAGAAATGCTGTTTCTCATCATTTGTACCTGCACAAACATTCTCATCCTGGCAGCTGCTTCTTTTACTTCAGCACGACAAGCATCTACTGTGAGTGAATTTGTGATCCAGTTACTCCAGGAAGCAAAGGGAGAGGAACAACTTCCTCAATATATTCTTCTTAATGGCTTAGAAGTCATGGTCTTTTTATGCCTACAGACTGTGTCTGTGCTTTGAAATATCACTAACAAAGCAAACAATAAAACAATTTTTTTTTCAGCCCTGTACCATGTTTTCAGCATTGACCACAGTGGATATTCAGGGAGAGACTATGAGAATATTTCCATACATTTCTCCATTGCTCATTCCTCTTAAAAGTGAGTGAGTTCCACTATTAAAAATATAGAAAATTATTTGGTTTTGAGTAGCTAAAATACTGCCTTGCAATATCCTGCTTTCCCTCTGCTTATTTCTAAGGAAAACATGGAAATTTTATCTTCTCCATAGCTCTCATGACAATTAACACTTATTTTTTCCCATTCAGCTGTCTCTTTTCCAAGTTCTATTTAGTTTACCTCCCAACCTCTTCTCATAATGCACTTCACCTTCTCTAAGACTTTCTAAGTTCTACTCTATCCATTTGGAGGCTAGAACAGCATTTAACAGGCATGCCATCAACTGAATAGTGGCTTACCATATTTGATTTGTTGCCTCTTCTTTTCCTAAGAACTTCTGTCTTTCTGATTTTTTGTTTGACCAGTCCTAAACATCATGTTGGTCTTTTCACTGAACTTTTCATCATGACTCCAGACCTTCTTTCTGATGTGCTTTCTTTTCTGAAGTGTTGCCATTCTCATTTGTCATCTGCTGAAATTGTGGTTTTAGGCCACGCATTAACTTTAGTAACTTTGAATTCTGCATGCTTACTTCCTATATAGTTAGTCAGTAATATGAGATTCTCCTGTGTCTTTTTGTGGCACCAAGGACCTGTTCTGAAGTTGCTGAAGGCAGCATAACCAGAGGGATTACATTTCCAAGGGACTTTCCCAGCACTCTTGACTGACCAGTTATTATCTGAGTGCTGTCAAGGGAAGGACAATGCAGCTGGGCTTAGCTCTACTCACATGTCTCATTACATCAGGGGTGGTCACACCGTGACTGCTTGCATATGCAGCATTTGAACAAATGGATCATCATTTCACTTGAAAAGATGAAATACAATTTAGCATAATGTACTTAATATTCTTACAGAGTACTGTTTGTGAAAGAAATGGCAGGAGTCTGAGAACCCTGATCTGCTTATAAGTGTAATGGGAAAGAAATATTTCCTAAAGCTTCTACTAGTGACACATAAAGATGGAGATGCTTAAGAATTCCTATAGCAGAAATGTATTAGACAGAGCAATCTGCAAGGTAAATACTTGGTGTTTAACTAGGTAACAAGCTCCAGGAAAAAGAATTTGATTCCTCTAGTCAAAGTTGAGAAGATTTGAGAATATGGACACCAAGTAATTTAGTGAATAGACATAAATGTGTACAGAATTGTCATGGTTTGACCCGGAAGTAAGGGTTTGGGAAGTTATGGTCAAACCAATCAGTGGCCAAAGATTTTTTTTTTTTAATAGATGGGATTGCAGCTTCTCCCCAAAAAATGTACTGCTGAGCACCTCAAAGTCATCAAAATGATGGACAAAATCCTTGATACAAGAAATTATGAATACACTTAGAGCTGAACTATGGAGTTTAAGAATACTGTACGGAAATAAATGTTCCATAACAACTAAAATATTACAGTCAAAACTTAATAAAAAAAATGTGAAATGGGAAATGTGAAAGTAGAAGGCTTGATGACATGAATAATGCCAAATGTGAAAGGCAAAGAACACAGGCAAAGATGTGACAGAAGGAAGGTGCAATAATTTGAGTTAGTCTCCTTTGAAAGTCTTTTTTCCTCACCAGGATCTTTTGGCCTCCTTAGCCACAGACATAACTCCACACAGAGTCCTCAGGTTATTCAGGTAATTTTTAAAGCACCAACATTCTAAAATTTCAGTATCTAGTAGTCTGAGTCTGAAGGTTGACCTCTACAACTCTCCTTTTATAAAACACACATCTCAATTCCAGGTACCAAACACCTGATTATTGTTTACTTGGCTTGTGCATACTGTAATCAGGTAAAGGTCCTAACCATACCTTTAGCATTTACATTTGGTTTATAGCTCATTTGCTCTACAAGGATCTTTACTCCTTTTTAAGTTCCACCCCTTATCTACACATGTCAATTAATTCCATATTTAACTTCTTTGCAAAGATCACAGCCTGAAGCCTTCTAGTTAGACTCAACCAGTCCCATCTCAACAGATGAAACTGAAAACTATCTTACAGCACTGATTTTAAAGCAACTCAGGGAAGTGTTTATTCAGAAATACTGCTGCTTGAGTAAAGGAATTTCATCTATGTTTATAAAAAAATGTTTGCACTATCAGAAAATGGGAAAAAACCCTCTTATTCTGCATTCTATTTGTATAAAAGATACTCTAAATTAAATTTAGGTATAATTAAGTGTTTAAGTGCAAGTAAGAGCGCCATGAGATGCATATAGAATGGTCATTGGATCTTCAACATCAACAATTTCACTTCACAGACCCATAAGAAAGCTCTGAGTTACTTTGCTCTAGCACTGCATACAGCTTCAGAGTTTTTGAACATTACATACTAAACACTGACAGTTCTGAGTGTGGTGCAAAACAGACCAAGACACAACCATTCCCACATAAATGTAGGCTTGCAGAGAGGTTTTGTAACACTTCCCTTACATCTGTCAGCTCATTGCTTGTACTTGCAAGTCCCACTGAACCTGGAGGAAGTGGGAGCACCTGTTCTGGTATGAACAGACTGGAGAATTTAATGGAGAGAATCACTGCTTAGCCAGGAATCAGAAACTGCAAGGAGGAATGTGAGTGGAGAGACTATATGAAAGTATGCGCCAGGAGAGAAGGGGATCATAACTTTAGATTTAAGTGGTTAGATTTAGAAAACTGACCACAGCAAAACTGCAGCAGTGACACCTTTCTGGTAGGATTCTGCCAGAGATCAAACGTCTTGTACAATTAAGATTTAATTACAGTTAAAGCACCCTGCAACCTCAAAAAGTTCCACATATACTCATCTACACACAAATAAATAAAAATGTAAAAATTGCTCTTGGTGGTAGTTTTTGTTTAAGCTCATTTTTCTTTCATCCATTTTCACTGGAACACACACAAAAGTTCTTTACAGAGTCCATTCAAGATCTCTAAAGAAAACCATAACAGTTCAAAGAAGTTCACAGTAAAAGCTCAAGATTTCTGATGAGGTTTACAGAAGTACATGCTTCAGATGGAGATTATCCTTGCAAAAAATTATGTAGTTGACACCTGGTCCACAGCATAACTTGGCAAGGCAGTGCAAGACTCGGGAGAAAGAGAAGACATAAGCACATAGGCGGCTAGCATACAAGATTTGATGGCAAGACAAGGTAAAAGAGAAGGCACTTGAAGAAACTTGAAAGGCACTTGAAGGCACTTGAAGAAACTTGAAAAAAAAAACCAACATAGGAGACACCAGTTTTCATAGGGATATAGGAAGCTCTGCCACTGTCTCCCTACAGGATGTGTAGTTTCAGACACTTCAGCTCCATGGCCCCAGTTTGATGGGCAGGCTGACCAGGCACTCTCAGAGCAGGATGGCACTCTGCACACTTGGACACAAGAGTATGTTTATGCAAACACCAAGCATGTGTGTGAGGATAGTTACTGAACACTGAATATAGAATTAGTCTAAACTGAAACACAGCTTTTAATAAGTAAAAATGTATCACACAAGGTTAAATAAATATTTAGGATTTCGTAGTGTTTTTTCAAAGAAGAAAACTGGACTCCTACCACCAAACAGGAAGTGAAGCAGCTGGGAAAAGCTTAACCAGACTTACAATTAGTATTGCAATGAACAAAACAAGACTGTAATAGTGAGAAACTTCTTTAAACTTTCAACACAGTTCTTTCTGAAAACAATACATGTACAAGGGTGTGGAGCTACTAATGGCCATAAGTGTGCACAGAGGAGCAATAAGCTTCTAAGCTCTTTGCAGAGGTTTCAGTGTACTGAAACCTATCTGGAACCCCTGTTACACAATCCAAAGAACACATTTCTATTTTCAGTGTTTGACTTCTTCAGGATTTCTATTAAGGAAGGGGGGAGGGGGGGTGGGGAGTCTATGTGTGTTGCCAGACAGACATAAGCAACACACTGTCATTTTTACAGTCATTCTATATTGAAAGGTACCTTAACAACTTTGCTACTGGAAGCCCTTGAAACATTTGTCAGGAACCTACTGAAAGCCTGAACTACTGCATAACACTAGTGTATAATAAATTACATTAGGATGGGATTCCTTGGCTGCCTGAATTTTCTGTCTTTGAAAGCCAAATCTAAGAATAAGATTGAGTTTTTGACTGCATTTTTTCAAGCTTCACAGAGTAAGAGAATCAGCTGAATTGGAAGAGACACACAAGGATCATCAAGTCCAACTCCCTGCCCTGCACAGGACGCACCATATGCTTGAGAGTGTTGTTCAAACACTTATTGAGCTCTGTCAGGCTTGGTGCTGTGACCACTCCCCTGGGGAGCCTGTTCCAGTGCCCAAACACCCTCTGGCTCAAGAACCTTTTACTAATATCCAACAAGACCAGTCCTAGCTGAAGACTAATTTTAAGAATATTTGTTTTAGTAACAGAAAATTAGGCAATAGTTATCCTGTCTTAATCACAGGTTTTCTTTTTTCCCCTAATACTTTTTCTCTTTTAGTTTTTGTCTCTTTGGTCTCATCAATGACATTTTTCTGTCACTGGTTTCAATTACTAGAGTTTCCATCACGGAAAGAACCATTAAACAATCTGATTTCATCTCTTGGAGGGAAAAGATTAAAGGGTGCTACCCACTCACCCTATCTGAAAAAATTCAACAGCCTTAGCAAAAAAGCATCCTAGCAGCATCTTTTTTCCTTTAATTTGAAGTCACCATGGGATTAGAACATTGCTTCTTTCCTTAGTTTGTTCCACAGGGGACTATACTTCCTAATGGTGAAAATGCATGCCCTGCTTTTGTTTGAATTGCCTGAGTTTGTTATCAGTGATTTTATATTCACTTTCAGCCATTGACTGGAACAAGTCAATACTAAGGAACCCTACTAGCTGAGCTTCTATGCCACTGTGACTCTCCACTAGAAGGTTATTTTCCAGTTATTTTCAATAAGGCAGTTCTTAATCCCTTTAAAAATCTCTTTAGTGATAATTCATTGTCATATTTTTGGCAGTCAAGGTGTTATGAGTGACTAATAGAGCACCTAAATACTTTTGTTCTTTGCTTTTAATTTTGTGAATCCCAGTTCTAATGATATGAGTGAAAGAAAGCATGTTTCCTAGACAAGACTTCTTTCTATAACATTAAGTTGCCTGGTCCTAATTAGATTTTTGGTTGTTTTATTTTCAGCCTGGTTTCCTACAGAAATAAGACACTGTCTCTGTATTCACTTTCTTGTTGATCGATCTCATGACAGGAACCATGAGCTGACAAGCAATTTCAAACATATTTGACAAGGTGGAAGAGATTTCAAAGATTTCCTGTTTCTGGGGGTTTTTAAAGTGGTAAAAAAAAGAAAATAAGACATTTTAAAGCACCCATGAGCCGCACTTTCATTAGACATTAGATCTCGCAGGTCTTCAAGGCTTGGTTTTCAAGCCTTCATAGTTTCTGACACTCACATGATTTGCTGCTGGTTCATTGTATCCATTCACAGCTATTACTTTTTGCCTGGGATTCCTGTGTGGCTAACTAACCGATATGTAACTTGGTAAATGACATGAAGCCCAGACTAATTCCTAACTGGAGGGTTCTTCTATAATTTTAGAATAGCTTTCATAAATTTTTTTAATTAGTATCCTTTAACCACAGAAACATGGAATCACACCAGTTTGAAGGGACACCCAAAGCTCCTTTGCCCAATGAAGTCCTCGTAAGAACAGGTTGTTCAGTGCCATGTTCAGCTTTGTGCAGCTTCAAGGATGAACTCCCTGTCCAGACAACTTTTCCATGTTTGACCACTCTCACAGAAATAATTTTTTTCTTACACCGCACTGGAACTCCCTGTGCTGAACCTCCCATGTTTTGAGTAGCACTGAGAAGTCTGGCTGCACCTTCTCTCTCACCCCCCAATAAACAGCTACAGGCAGCAGCTGGATCTTCCTTCAGCCTTTTTAAGGATGGATGCCTTCACCCTACCTGTTCAGATCTTACCAATAGTCAAAGACAGCCCAAGATGCTCTTGGCCTTCTTATTTTCCAGGGAAAACTATTGGTTCATTTTAAAGCTGTTGTTCACCAGGACTCTCAGGTTTAAAAAGAGCATCTACTCAATCTTAAAAGGCTTCTGGGCAAAGCTATCTTGGGTTTTAGATATTAAATACTGATTCTATTATTGCTCTCTTATGAGCTTTTAAAACAGTGGAGAGAACTTTGTTATTCTGATACATTAATATATCCCCCCCATGTTAAAATATGAAAATAAAAAGTTATTAAATACTATTGTTTTTCATCATAGTTTGGGTGTTCAAATCTTAGGGTTTCCTTGAGTGGTACTGGCATTTCTTTCATTACAGATATAGTTTAACCGTATTATAATTTATACTTTGACATTGCTATTGCCTTCACAATGGTAACTCAACAGGAAGTTGTTCCTGCTATGTTTAGATTCCCATGTCTATTTATTTCTTATATTTATAACTCACTACGTACACAAATTACTACTGATTGTAATTTTTATATGTGTCAGATATTGTAATAGTACTTGCTATTTCTTTCTAAACAAAGTTGGGAACTGGGGTGCCCTGAGAGCCAAAGTCATCACACTGTGCACTGTAACAGAATAAAGCCCCTTCTGAAAAAGTCCTTTTATTTTCTGCCTTCATGATCATATGACTTGATCTTCACTACTCATTTTGATAAAATACTCCCAAACCTTTTGGTAGTCTCTTGTATGCTGGACTTCTCACTAATTTAATTATTTTTTTATTGAAGGTGTATTATTTATGGTTACTGACTGAATTGGATTTTTACTCTCTTTTCCTTTGGCTGCTTTTCATCTATGTGACTGTCATGTAGTAAATAAGTGAAAACCACAGAAAACAAGAACATATGACAAGAAAAAAATTACAGAATTACAGAGGGAGCATCAACCAGGCTGACTAGGTAGCACCTTCAGGCAAGAGAAGAGAACCTGTCAAGCTCTTCATCACTGTGATAATAATGAGAGTTCACACACATGGCCTTCTTGGCAGCAGAGCTTGAAACAAGCCAAACCAAAAGAAGAAACTGATACAATAATTATAGAAATATAGTCAGTAAGAGGATGTTTTAGGGCATTTTTCACAATTTAGGAAGTTTGGGATTTTTGAAAATATATTTCACCCTTAAAAAAAGTATCTAAGTAGTCAATTCCTGCTTTTCTTCCACATCAAGAATCCAATTGTCTGGCAAAGTGTAGTTCTGGATAGAAATGAATACATCTTCTGCTGTAGATTTTCTTCAGGATTATTCATATTTCAAGAGATGCAAGAAATAAATTCATGATAGACAACACTAATCACCTGGAACATCTCTTTAACAACACTGTAAGTAGTTTCATGCCTTTTCTGTGAACTAACAGTCACCTTTTCTGTGACAAAAGTTGCAAGAAAGGGGATGGATGCTCTCATCTCAGATTATTTTCTTTGCTTTTCTTCCTTCAGTTGGTTTCTCTCCTTATTTCTGTGCAGACTTCTGAATTCCCCAGGCATAACTTTCAAAGCCTGGTAAGTATTTCAGGAGACTCTTTGGTTTGCTTGTAATATAATGACAGTTGCCCTATTTTAGACAGAAACAGTCGGCCTGATTACCTTGTGTTCATTTACAATTGAAGTACAGACTTGCTCATATGCATATGACACACACAAGTCCTGAAATACCCTGGCTCAGCTATTATCAAGACCTGTATCTTCCAACCCATACTGATCTAAGAACTTTTCAGTCAGATATTCTGGCAGTCCATAAGGCCTCTAGATATCCTTTTCCCTAATCAAATTAATTGCAAATTAATTGCAAAACAGCCTTTAGGAATGTGCAACCTCTTTATCCCCCCTATTCCCCCCAGCACACATAAATGCAACATTTTTAATTCCCACTTATTCCTGCCCTTACATTACTGTGTGACTGGCAGGAAGTTAGAATTCTTTGTAGATTCTGTGCAAAGGGAAGACACCCTGTAAGAATCCCACGTAAGGGAGATGTTACAATATGATTTCACACATTGCTGGATACCAGAAAGTTCATGAGGTTAACACAAGACAAGTCAATAAGAAATAAGGTTTTCTTTCTTGCATGTCTGATGGAGAAATATGCTCTGTGGCTGCAATATAGGGTTCACCAGAATACCAGCAACACAAAGGCTTGTGCTAAGGCATTGACTCATGTGTGCATCTTACTGCAATGGTGGAAAAGGTATATTGTAGTAAGTGCAGAAATGAGATTGGGCTAGCAAGGGGACATACAGGACAGGACAGTAAAAAAACAAAGATACAGCTGGCATGTGAGAGACATGTGGTGCTATTTTTACCATATCACAACAAAGGATAAAAGTCTGACAATGACCAGTACAGGGTAAGTGATAGCGCTGTGTTTCTGCAAGCACCTTTCCATCAGTACATAGCCCTTAACTCCCTTCCTGGTAGGTTAAATGTTTTGGAACTGTGCTTGCTTCCAATAAATCTTAGCCTTTGTACCAAACTTTTGGCCATTCCTCAATTTAAGAGTGTTGAGATCACTTGACTGCAAGTAAGCTGGCAATACAATATTCAGGACCTCACAAATATACATCAGTAACTCCCAACAACAGTAACAGCAGCAGCAAGGATTACTACACTGATTACTGAGCTTAGTGACCACTGACACTGGTGGATACTGGTAATTGCAGTTTATGATTCAGTTGATGCCAAATTTCCCCTTCACAGACTTGCAAACTTTAATGGCAGTCTTCCTTCCACTCTCCCCCATAGATGGCTAAACTATGGGCACAGAAATTAATAAAAACAATTCACAGGGATTTTAAAATATGCAAGCAAGGGCTACCTGGGAAGGAATTAAAAATCTATGACACAGTTGCTTTGAGAACAACAAGAGTAAAAAGAAATAACATGCAGCAGATAATGGGGACAGTTCTGGTTCAAAAGCTGCCTTAGTCATCAGTGTTAGCAGAGCACATCAAAAAAGGGAGAAAGGAGTCAGACAACATTTCAAGTAATGGAAAACTGGAAATCTCAATCCTTACTGGCAGACAGCAAGCTACTCACTTATGAGACATTACAAGGGCAGAAATAGAAGAAGAGGCTAGAATAGCCTTCTGAAAATTTAATATAACTCAAAGTAGCACTCTCTATTAACATAACATCCAACACGTAGATGCAGAAATGGAAAAAGACAGCTCTAGTAACATTAAAAAATTAGCTCATAGATGACTTGACAGAAAGGCTTTTGCAAGCCTTTATATCCTCAGGGTGCTTTTCTACGAGAGACGCATAACTACTTCACACTAGTCAACAGCCATCCCAGCAGACTCATTTCTCATATTTCAAGTGAGATAATACTTAACAGTTCAGGCCTAGGGAAGCAGCTCTCTGCTTATGATGTGTTGCATTGCCATGTTTTGTAAGCATTGCAAGGTGCTGCATAGGTTGTGTCGGTTCAACATGAGTGTTATCAACACCAACATGCTTGGTCCTCCTGTACTGCATGTGCCCAGGGTCATAGGAAAGCAATGGCTTATCTGAGCATCCCTCTTGACCTGGCATACTTTGAATCTCATATTAAAGACAAACACGAATGTTACAGACAAGATGGACAGTCATAAAGATTTAACCTGACCATGAGCTGGAGTGCGCTTATCTCATAGAACAGAAACAGTTCTCAGTCAACACCTAGAAAATCACAGAATACACTGAGTTGGAGAGGACCCATCAGGATCATTCAATCCAGCTCCTGGCCCTGCCTACACAGTAAGCATCAGTCTTAAAGCTGTAGCAAAACATGAGAATTCTGCAGTCAGATAAAAGTGTGTGACTGAGATGTCCTGACAAGTCGCCTGTCACTGCCTGTGGAGTCTGTGGGATGCCAAAGTCAGACTAGCATCTGAAAGGTGCTAATTAATTTAGGTATTAATACCTCTATCCTACAATATTCACATTCAGGATCTCAATGTTTCTCTCTTAGATAGAATTGTTTCCACACCTTCTTGCCTGTGTTTTTGGTAATTAATATCTTGGAGAACATAAACTTCAACCTAAGGTATTTTCTACCCAAAGTACCCACGCAATAATCCCTCTTTCCTATACCTCCTAACTGCAAGTTATCTTTATGACTTTATATGCAGTCTGGAGTTAGTAAATTAGCAAAAAGAACCAGGAAGAAGGCTTTCAGCTTATACTTGCAAGGTAACAAAGTCCTCAAGAAAACACAGTCTAAGACAGAATTTGATCAGGTTCTTTGATATTTATCTGTTTTTATGAAATAAAAGCATATTTGATTAATACTTTTTAAGTAAGTATTTAAAAATTCAGCACCAGGACAGATAAGTGTAATTTCCTGCATCTAGGACAAGTGTATACCTAACTGCTGTGAGTAAAATAAAACATATGAGTTCAGCACAAGTCTAAACCCTACATTTATATTTTAAATTATTTCAATAAAAATAAAGTCTACTTTCTTAGGAATCAAAAATCTAAGAGATAAGTAAGAATAACCCTGTTCTGAAATGAAGAGCAGACAGCAGCAACTGCCTGAACTGCAGGGAAGGCAGCACTGTGTATTATACAGCAAAGTTATCCTGAATAACACCGATCCCATGAGTGGTGGTCTTTATGGTCTTGCTTGCCAAATGTATTTTTATGACTTTGAATCTTCTTTTCTTATAAGAATTGCAGAGTTGAGTACAAGATTTTAGGCTTAGACATAAAAGATTCTGGCAAAGCCTTTGAAATTTTCTAACAAAAATACTTAGCATATATAGAAGTTGGTATGCACAAAAGTATGTACTATATTACATAGCAACAGATATTTTGAGACATCTGCTAGCCTAAAGTTTTCTTTTCTTTTTTCCCAAGTTGGTGTCAGCCTAGTATGATGCTAGCCTTTTTTAGTTTAGCTGCCTGCTCTCAGGGAATGAGTTCTTTAGTCTGATTGATCTAGGATACTAGAAAATGCCAGGCAAATGTGACCCAGTATATAAATTCTATCAGAGTGAGAAAGAAATCTGCTTCAAAAGAAAAACAAAAGGATCAGCACAAGTGGTTTTATATTGTTTCCCATCTCTTATGCTTGCTGTATTAGTAGCAGGGAAATGCTTCTGTATGTCCGCAATTCAAAAGAAATGCTGCTTCTGAGTATGGCAGTCTTGAGACAAGCCTGCCTTTGCAGCAATAACTTTCACCTGGGACCATATTTCATCCTGCAGTTTCTCTGCTGGTGCAGCATAAAACACAGCCTGATAACTTCCTTTTTAATGTTGTCTTTGAAATCTGTGCCACTAGCTACTAATTAAAAATAGGAAAAGTTAGTGATAGATGACATGAGAAAGGAGGAAAAAGGGAGAAAGTATGAATAGAACAGTGGGAGTAAATAGAAAGAACAGTAATTGTAACCTTCCTTTTCTCTTTTCTTTTTTTTTTCTCCTTTCAATCTTCCTTAATGATAGGGAGACACTTCGTGTGCCTCCTCAATTTCAACATTACTATTTGAATCACACAAACAGGATCCACTTCATCATTACATGGACATATTAGCCACCCTGTAGCGAAGGTTGCAGCCAGCTTCTATTAGAAAGCTCTATTCAGCAATCTTATGAATTTGGCAAGGAAAATTAGTGTGGCATGAAAATACCTGTGCATACTGGGCAGGATCAGGAGAGAGTCTGTAAAAATACAGAAGAGGAGATATCAAACGGCTTTGCAGTAGGTGACTGTGCTGGTTTTGGCTGAGGTAGAATTAGTTGTCTTCCTAGTGGCTGGTACGGGGCTGTGTTTTTGGATTTGTGCTGAACAGGGGTTGATAATACAGAGATGTTTTTGTTATTGCTGAGCAGGGCTTACACAGAGCCAAGGCCTTTCCTGCTTTTTGTACTGCCACGCTGGTGAGGAAACTAGGGGTGAGTGAGAGGTTGGGAGGCGAGAAAGCCAGGACAGGTGACCTGAGGCGACCAGAAGGAAATTCCAGAGCATTATGCTTAGTATATCAAGTGCAGGAAAGAAAGAAGAAAGGGCAGTGGGGGCAGGGCAGGGTGGGGCAGGGAAGGGGGTGTGGAGTATTTGGAGTGATGCTATTTTGTAGGTACACAGCTTGTGGTAATTGGGAGTGAGCCGAGCCTCATCCCCAGTGGGCACAGCTGTGAGAAGCAGGTGAACAGCACTCACAGCAATGAGCCATGGAGTGCCCACAGGCACTGACCAACCACCAGAGGGAACAGAGGTGCAATGCATGAACATGAGGGGGTATAAAAGGTTGGACTAAATAATAAGTGGGTTGGGGTTTTCTGAAATGGCAGGGGCTGTATGGGTAGATACTGGAAGCCTCTTGATGTGGTATGGTGTTGTATGGGTTGAAGCCTTCTGATGCTGTATGGTGATACTCTGTGTACTGTGGCTATCTCAGCTCTGACCTGTGTTGCAGTTTGTCCTCCCAAGGGACTGCACATGATGGGGCCCTGCTCTCCTGGCCCTGGCTGAATGCCTGCCTGCCCTTTGGAATTAATTCTTTGCTTAGCTTTTGCTCTCCCTACTAAACTGTCCTTATTTAAACCCATGAATTTTCTACCTTTTACCTTTCCAGTTCTGCCCTGATGCTGCTGGTGTGGGGGTGAGTAACAGGCTCTGTGGGGCTGGCTGGGGTGAAACCATGGCAGTGACATGACATGGCTGAAGTTCTTCAGCTGAACTTGAAAAGCAGAGCACTGCCTTCCCCTCTGCTTGCTCTCAGGCCTGGCACTATGCAGACCCACCACAACAGCCACATCTTGAGGTGACAGAAATGCAGGGGGCAGGGTCTGCAGTCAAAAGGGCAGGGGCTGCTTGTCTGTCTGAAGTCATGAGGATGAAAGCTGTGGGGCTGCATATGTTGCCAGGCCATCCAGATGTAGCAGCTTCCTTAAGTTTCTGAAATAATCTGCAAAAAAACTATTCATTTCCTTAACAACTTACACCAAGATAAATGCTGCCAACTCTTCTGGCTGCTTCCTTCACTGTAATTATTATTTTCTCTACTGGAAAATATCCCAGCCATCTACCTTATACAAGCTCATCAAGGCATTATGTATTTTGTTCTGATAGCCATAATTTAAATTCTACATTAATATTTTTATTTTAAAAAGCTACTGTTCATAAATTATTTTTCAAATTTTGCTGACTTCTAAAAAAAAAAGTGTTAGAACATCAATTTGTTCAAATTGCTATCCCTTATTCCAAAAGAAGAAAAAGCATACACATGCAAACACTGCAGATCAAAGAAGACCAGAGTTCTCTAAGAATTAACTTTGTTAACACATTGTTCACACATTGACACAACATTAATACAATTATTACCTAAAAAACCCATAAAATATTCACAATGTGTTGTGACTTGAACCAGACATTATAGTTGCCCATTATCTGAAGCAGAATGTGGTTAAAATAGTAAATGTTTAGCACTCTGTACAGAAGTATCACTTAGAGAGAAATACTATGTTAGAGCTTGCAAATACAAATATGTGTGTAATTTTAAATATATTCCTACTATGTCACAGGAAAAATATTATGCTGTGATTTAAGTTTCCTCAGTGATATTAATGTGTCCATGGTTTAATAAACAAACAAAAAACATACAACGACCAAATAAACTAGATTGACCCTTTCTGTGCTTTACAAATTTCAAGTAATGATACCTTCAGATTAATTTTATTACCTGCAGGCACAACAACAGGCATCACAGAATATTATTCTGTGATGAAGCAGATAAATCACATACATACAGGGCAAAATGTACATGTATATTCAGACATCCATACAGATTGAAAACTAGATTGAAATAATAAACCAAGGTACCACTCTATTTTTAATGCTACTTCAAAGAGCAAAGGTTTTTGAAGGCCAAACTGTAGGTTTAGGCTGGAAAAAAGTAGCACAAATAAGGATGAATTTCTCCTTGTGCTTCTCAGTTACAAAAATGAACAAACAGGTAGATACCAAAGAGGTGGACTTGAAAATCCTATTTATTGATCAAGGAAGACCGTGTGACCTGTTCCAGTGCCTCACTACCTTTCAGGGAAGAATTTCTTCCTAATGTATAATTTAAACCTACTCGCAGTTCAAAGCCACTCCCTCTTGTCCTGTCACTCAAGGCCCATGCCAAAAGTTGCTCTTCATCTTTCTTGTAAGTCCTCTTTAAATCCTGAGTAATGAGGCCCCCCTGAAGCCTTCTCCTCTCCAACTCTCTCAGCCTGTCTTCATAGGAGAGCTGCTCTAGCAATCTCTCTAGATGAAGGAGAGATTTTTCATTCCTAGTGCCCTGAGGCATCTACTTCCTAAGAGACATTTGTGGGCAAGCTGTACTGATGATTCGGACTTCATCTCCCAGTAGGTTTTGTGGTTTGTTTGGGTTATTTTGGTGAGAGAGCAGGTTGTCCTAGGACACAGGTCATGTGGCTGTTTTGCTCTTCTTTCTTGAATGTGCATATAAGCCTAAAATGTGTTTTTTGGTTTTCCACTTCAGATGGGAGAGGGCAATATTTTATATTTTACTGACGTCACCCAATATGCATTAGCATTACTCAGAAGTGAAACAACAACATTCACAAAAATCTGATAACAACAGAGGAAATCATGCAGAAGGTCTTTCTCTTAATGATAATGGTATGAAACTGCCTGGATTATAAGGTTTATATCTTTGTTGTCATAGCATCTAAACACCTAATTTTGATTGCACCTACATTTCCCATAATCTTTATTTCATGAGACAATCTTTATTTCATGAGATACCTAGAATTCTTACACAAAATGTCAAAACACTGCAGAATACCTAGAACTGTACTATAAGCCAAAACCTATGGTTACAAAGTGGCACATAAAGAGAGCAAAAGTACTTGAGGATTTTAGTAGGGCCACATATCAGCAAGAAATTTGTTAAGTAAAATCCTGATTTGCTGTGTACTGCAAATTGTTCACATCTCATATTAAAGGAGAAGAAAATTTTAAAAAAAGTAACATTACAATCTCACATAAGGCAGATAAAGCAGCAGTTAGATTAGTTTAATTTTGTTCAGATTGGAAAAGAGAAGGTTTAGGGGTGACCTAATTTTAGCCTTCTAGTACGTGAAGGGAGTCTACAAGAAGCAAAGAGTGAAGTTTTACAAGGGCATGTAGTGACAGGACAAGGGGGAATGGCTGGAAACTGAAAGAGAGTAGGTTTAGATTCAATATTGGGAAAAAGCTCTTTAATGTGAATCTGGTGAGGCACTGGAACGGGTTGCCCAGAGAAGTTGTGGATACCCCATCCCTGGAAGTGTTTAAAGACAGCTGGGATGAAGCTCTGAGCTTTAGTCTAGTGGCAGGTGTCCCTGTCCATGGCAGGTGGGTTGGAGCTAGATGATCTTTAATGTCCCTTCCAACTAAACCCATTCTAATTCTATGATATGTTGTCAAATGCCTGAAAGATTTTATTACCACAAAGACATCTGCACATTTTCTGTACTTCTTTACAAAATCTCTCCAGATTAGAATAATCCCAGCTGTGATTTGGCTCCGGTCAAATACCTTTTGCCAATATATTGCTGGGTGAGATTCAGGCATTAGCTCAGACCTGAGGCAATTCTCACTAGGAAGTCTGGAGGATGCTCTGTTTTCATAGAACTGTTGAGGTAGAAAGGCACCTCTGGACATCATCTAGTTTTACCACTTGACTTAGAGCAGGGACAGTACAAGTTGGTCAGGGCTGTGTCCAGACATGTTTAGAACATCTCTAATGAAGAAGGTCTCACAACCTCTCGGTGTAACCTGTTCCAGTGTTTGACTAAACTCACTGTAACAGCTTATTTCCTAAATGTACACAGAATTTCCTACTTCAATTTTTCCTTATTGCCCCAGGTCCTCCCCTGGGAACACCCTTGAGAGGAGACTGGCTACTTCACCTTTTCTTCCTGACATCCTCCCAAGCCTTCTCTTCTCCAGGATGCAAAGTCTCAGCCCTCCTGAATGTAAGATGCACCCACCCCTCCACCACCTTCTTGGTCCTTTGCTGGGCTTGTTCGTGTCTGTTATATTGGATAGCCAAGGACTACACCCACCACTCCAGATGGGGCCTCACCTCTGCTGAGTAGAGAGGAAGAATCACCTGCTTTTACCTGCTGGCTGTGCTTTTCCTAAAAAAAAAAAAAAAAAAGGAAAAATTCCCAAATTCTTAAAAATTCCTAAAAAATTCCTAAAAATTCCTAAAAAAGGGAAGATTCCCAAATCTTCCAGTCTGGGGAAGATCTTAGCGTTAAGTTTTACAGTAGTGGTCAAGAGCACAGTAACTGGTTTCAGAAAGAGAACATGGGTCTGAAACTGTTTACTATGCATCTAAAATGATAATTTATATGTAGTTCATATATGCTGTTCATTTCCAAAACTAAACTGAAGCAATAGGGAGTTACTAAAAGTTTAAAATTAATTGGGAATTCACAGGAATGCCAAGGGTTTCAGGGATTCTACAAATTACTTCCCTTTGCATGACATAAATGATAAAGAAAAACTGGGTTTTTTCCTAGTAAACTCCGGGTTTTTTTCAGAAAGTGAAGGTGTGTGGAAGACACTAATGTTCAATGCTACTTATCTTTTCTGTAGACAGGCTGTTTCAATACCATTTAAAGGTGCTGTACACATATTGGATTTTAGCAGCCTCTCAAAACTGAGTATAAGAAGCCTATGTCTGTTTTAGTGTGATAAGATGTTGCCAATGATTTGGTAAACAGTACTGCTTTGGCTAAAAAAAAATTTCTATTCAACATGTTATACCTCACCTTGTTATCTCACATCTTAAGCAATGCTGTAATCAGTTCACATACTGCACGGACAAGTCCGTGTAAGAATCCACTGTATTAAATTATCTTTAATCTATAGAGTAAAATTGTTTCTTATGAGTTGAAAAACTTTACTTCTCATTCCCACTAGTTATCCACTATTTTTTTTACTCACAAAAAGAACAGAAGATCCCAAGAACCTTAGATTTAAAATATGCTGTAGTTTGCTGTCCCAGAGTAAGATAATCTAAAGATCTAAAGCTGAGAAACTCATCTGGCACAAACAAAATCAACTAATATGGGTAAAATTGAGACACACCTAAGGACATAACAAAGGAATCAGAGAACAGAATTTCAATATGCAGCTAAAAACATAGTTTTCCTAATCTCTATATGATCTTTTCTGTATTGGTAAGAAAGTCAACAATTTTTAAATCTGCTTTCCCTAAGGCAGGAATTTGGAGTATGCCTTCCACACAATTAGACTAAGGTCCATGACAAAAAACTGGGCATTTATCTTTAACAGGCAGTCTAAAAAAATTGAGGCTTTGAGTGCATAAAAAGCCTGACTACAGGAGAACTTGGTGGGTCTAAGGATTACCCACAAAAAGCCATGCCTTCATATTAAGAAAAAGCCCAAAACCGAGAATGTGTTTGATTTTTTTTGAGACCCAGGAACACAAAAATCACAGTCCTGGTTGCACATTAGATACTTTTTCCACTTGAAATCCAGAGCCACCTTCTACCAATACATACTTAAAAGAAAATACACTCTTTCTAACACCTAAGTTGAGTGGTGAAGGTTTTCACAAAGATTTATTTGATCCTGATGAGGTTAAATCTTCCCAGGCTTCTTCTACAGATGGCAATGAGAAATGAACGGTACCTGAAGGGTAATAGAACACAGAAACCCACTGCAACAACTCTGCATGTAGGGAGAAGACCCTCCTTCTACATTAACTACAGAGACATCCCAGCAGGATCACCCATACTAGATGGGAGTGGACAGTAAGGACAGAAGCAAATATTAAAGTGGCATCAATCCTGAACAGTAGTAAGAGCACTGGCTGGACCAGGATGAGATGTAATCTCCAGGGCAAGGTCAGTTATCAATTAAGAATATCCATAAGCTGGTCAGTGTGAGTAGTCTTCATGAGTAAGCTTTTTTCATGACAGGCTTTAAGTCACAGCATTTACCCAGGATGCAAGATTGGGTTCTAGGTATCTTTAATCCAAAGGGATTCTAGGCTGTTATCTCCTGCACCAAAGGGTCACACTAGAAAATCACCAAATAAAAAAACCACAAGGGGGTCACAATCCAGTCCTTTTACTGTCAGCTGGATAAATTCAGTTCCAGAATCACTTATTGGTTCCACCCCTCCTGCTTCAGCTATACAGACCTCAAAGTGTCTAAAAGCATATGCAAAATGGTGAAGCTATGACAGACTTGAAGATCAGCTCCACATCCCAGGCTAGTAAATACAAGGAGATTAATGACCATATGATTAAAAGTTTTCTTCATATGGATAGGGTTCATATGCCCAGAGTACAGCAGATTGGACACAGTGGCCATGGCTTACTGAAGGATATTGGCTAATCACAGCTAAAACTTAGATTTCACCTGCATAAATTAGATTTTAAGAGCCCTGTGAAAAGGAGGGAACAGAGACTTACTAGCACCATCTTCTTTTCAGATCTACTATTCAATCTAAAAAGCTAATTGCTCAAACTTTCCTATACACTATGTTTGGGTTTTTTTTATTATTGCACATTGCATTTAAACTCTTGAGCAAAATAAAAAATTTTAAAAAAAGGTTTTTCTATGCACAAAGGTAAATTGTAAACCACTCCTCTGCAGAATACCAGATAATCTATCTTAATAAAAGTAACAGGAACTTTCCCAGAACCCAACTCCTATTCATAATGTAAAACTAAAAGAAAGAGAAAAGTTCAATCCAGGCCTTATAGATCTGCTGTACATACAAAAAGATTATCCCATCCTCAGTGACACAGCTGGCCAATGTGCCTGGCTGTATTGCTCAGCAACTCCAAGAACAATTCTTTCCAAACAGTAAGAATGTGAAACATAAGAATAGATTCTGCAGAACTTTATGGCTTCAAAAGCTTCAAAGCTCCACATAAGCATCCTGTGACCTAGGTAAAATATAATTTCCATCTACAAGTTTGGGGTTCTGCAGTGTAGGAGAGTTAAGTTTCCCAAGACCAAGAATAAGCCAACACAAATGCTTAAGTCTTTCTGCCCAGTGCCTGATAGAGCAGACAGCACCAGATCCCTAGCACAGTGGATCTGAACAGAGTAAAGGTGATGCACTTAAATTTATTTAGGGCATGGAGTAATTAATACATTTTTCTTATATTAAATTGAACAAATAATGGGATCATATCTTAGTAGAACACACAGAGAGCCTTTTCCACAGACAGCAAAGCAATAGCAAGAACCACAAGTTACAGAAAACATACTTCAATTTAATTTCACCACATCATAAAGGACTTCCTAAAATGCAATCAGTCAACCTTGAGATAAAATGTTTGAATGATCCTTTTATACCCTGTGTACTTATTTGTGTCTCACAATCCCAGCAGTGCAGATTAGTCAACTGCAACTGTGCTTTGTGAAAAAATGACAGATATGATGAAAAATGCAGTTACAAAAAGAAGCTGACCATAGTAATTTGTATTCACACAAGCTCTGCTTTGCTTCTTATTCATTAATGAACCAAAAAAATTCAGAAGTTTGATCTTTTTTATTTTGCTCCCTCTCTTCTTCTTTCATTGTGCATTTTTTTAACTATTATTGACTATTGCAAGTCTAACGGGAATGCCTTGCAGAACAAGCATCTGTGCACCCAGTCTGCTTATGCTGCGTGTGATAGAGACAGCAAATTTTCCTCACTGATGAAAACTTCCTGCCTAATTGAAAGGCCTCAGAAATGTGCCCATGAAGGGAAATGAGGCCACTATCAGACTTGCTAATCAGATATTTCTATGAAGCATATTGGGATGTGTGCCCCACCTCAATTGCCTGTCCCAAATGCATGTAGCAAAAAGGTCATATGCTACTAGAAAAAGGGTTTAGTAGGGTGTGAGGATGATACTATGAAATATGCACTTCTTTTATCACAGCACCATTTATAGATATTGAAGTCAAGAACAAAGCAATAAGCTGTGTCTGGACATCACCTAATGCAATTTTGAATCAGCTGGCACAAAATGCAATAGAAGTTTCTTTTATATAACGAAACATAGAATGATTGCTTAGTCATGTATATATGGTATAACTTAAAAATCAAACTGGTAGAATTTCAAGCCTAAATAAAAGACCAAAAGCTGCTTTATTTAAATTTAAAAAAAAATCACTAATCTAACCATTGTAGATGAGACAAAGGCTTGTTGATTTGAGGATATGATAATAGAAATATCTATACAGTAAAAATAAAACATGATAGCAATCATTAAACACTATCAAGTTCAACACTGAGAAATTCTTTCTAAATAGAGCATTTGGCATTGAAATGAACTTTTTATGAAATAATTGTAGTAAGATAAGCAAAAATACCAGTCTCAACCCCATCCCGGTTTAATATTTCAGATAATCTCTGTTTCTTCTCAAAACACTGCATTTTATATGGGCAATGGAATTCATAAATTAATCCTGTAGTTGACATGTTCATCTTCTGTTTAGTTTACCCTTAATATTAATCTATTCACTTTGTATCTCATACCACTAAAATATTTCCATTTTAGTTGCTTCATTTAATGCATTCTAGTCAGGAAATTCTTTTATCACTTACCTATCAATATATTACTGGCTTTGTTTCTAATGCAACCCTTGTTTCACATTAAACCTTGTTCAATATCAGAGTCAGCTCTATCACAGAAGCTGATACAATTTCTCTAGCTCCCCTTATACAATCCATTTCAAATTTACTGTTTTGTACTCTGAAAGACAAACTGTTCAGCGTCTCTCTTTAGAAGGAATTAAATTCTTTATCTTTCACTACAGCTCTTGCTTTGCAACCGTCTGAAAGGTCATTTTGAACAAATACTGGGAAAATGTTTTTAGGTAATCCCAAAAAGGTGTCTGATGATAATAAAGCAAGAAAAATTCAGGAATTTTATTAATTACCATTTCACTCTTTTATTTAAAAATTACTGTTTTGATTTTACTGTGGCTTTTTTTTCCCCCATTTTAAACAGCAAGATGTAAAATTAATTCCAGTACATCTCAATCTCTTTTAAGTGGTTAATAGTAAATATTCCATCACTCTCTATTGTCTCACCAATACTCTCTGATGACCTTGTGTTCAGAATTCCCTATTGCCCACCTTTATGAGAGTTCAAACCATCAACATTAAAAAGGTGTCATAGATATCCCATTAAATATTTCAAGGTTTTTTAGGCTGTATCATAATATTTTTATTCAACATCAAGTTGGAAGGAATTTTACACTGTCCATTTGTCTTATAGGGTTTTTCTTACTTGATGGGAGAATTCTTAAACTGAGGAGGATTTTTTATGCTTACCAGGCAGCATTTTTCCTTATAAATATTTTTACAACTTGGCATTTATTTCTTTATGAGTTCCTTATTGTGCTGATCTTCACATTGTTATTGAAAGTCCATACCCCAAAAACTTTCCAGCAGAATATGATACATGTACAAAAGGCATCCAAGCTAATCCAGAACTAAAATGAAATAAATTCATAAAAATCTGAAGTCTGGAGACACAAAGGAAATAGTAAGGATATCTGTAGCAGGCGTTGGCAAATTTCATGGTTCTGTGTTACTGATCTTGCTTCCAGTATTACAGTGAGTGATGAAATGCAGAACTTTGGTTATCCACTGCTGTGCAGAGCAATCAGCTCCATTTGTTACACTGAGCAACCAGTGACAGTCCAGCAGTGTGGCACAGTGACTGTGTGAGGTCCTTTCTCCATGTCTTCTAGATAATTATGAAAACATGTCCTGATTTATTCAGTTTCCTACAGTGCCATTCAGCTGGCTACTGTTTAGTAGAAGCCATCAATTTAATGATGCTGCATGGTGGGACGTTTGTGAAGATGAGTGTTCTTATAGACATAAATAAATACAGTCAGCATTGCTTTGAAGTTCACTGCACAGAGATTTCATCTCCTGGAAACATTCATTCTGCAAAGGAAACCACTTACCTTGTTAACAGAAAGAAAAGAAAAAAAAATAGAAAACTAATTTTGTTCTCCTTTATAGAATTTTTATGCAACATCTCTAAGAGTGAAATTGTAAGACTTCTTCATTTAAAATAACTGAGTCAGAACAGTGTGGGATTAAAATCTATGGGGCATGAAAGCATTCTTCACTTTCATCTGATTCCTAGAACCTGAAGCACAGAATGATTTCAGATGACAGGCTTTCAAGTGAACATGAGAGGAGAATGAAACATTGCCTGAAGAAAAGTATAAATATTCTTTGTAAGAAAGTTCATCCAATGCTATGCTTAATAAAACTCAATTAGTAACAGAAAAAATATATATATACTGTATGTGATTTGATTATATAGGGTAGTTCTTCATTGTATTCCTAGAGAGAAACTAGTAAGAATTCCCCTCCATTTTTTGGCAGTAGAACAGTCACTCATGTCTCCTATATGAAAATAAAATTAGTTGTCTTACATAATAACCAAGCTGAAAACATAATGATTTTGGTTTGTTTGTTTTCCTGCCATTGCCCTCTACTTGTTTGTACTGACTTCTTTGTTTAATCACACAAAATAAGGCATCAGAGTGGGACCAAGAGTAGTTTTAGGTAACTATCAATATGATTTTCAACATGGAGTTAGGAATTGCCAGCACATTCTAGCTTTCATCACTTTCCCGTTTCAGGCACCTCTTACTTAAGAATCACTTATGATCTAAGCAAATCCTGCAGCAGATCTGACCTATCACTGCACAGAGTTAGGAGAAATTATTTGGCCAAAACCATCTTCTATGTTTTCTTATAGAAAAAATTGAGGTTGAGTTTTAAGATCTATATTACAAATTAGCAAGCTCTTCCTCAGGGAATGCCATGTGCAGAAGAAACAGCTCAATTCTACTGTGCCATTGGCCTTGACATAATATCCCAAGCAATCTTCAAAGTCAATGATTTGGTATACAGCTAATAAAGCATGAGATAACTTGTACATACAGCAGATGTATTCATTTAAATAAGTTTGTACTAGCAGCAGGAGTGCAAAGTGTAGATCATTGCGTACTTCATGCAGAGCATTTTTTTTAAGAATAAATGTTCTTTCTGTATCAGATATTTTGAAGTGAATCATCATTATCATTAATAGTGATTAGCAAACACTGCTACATGGTGAGATACCCTGAAGCCTCCTACTAAAGGACAGATAGAACAGCAAAACAGCCCAGGCATCTCTCTACTAATGCAAGACTCAAATCACTTGCCTAAAATGTAAGTACACACTAGGAAATCCATATCGGTAGAAGCCACAGAAATTTCATTACTATGCGACTCTTCAAGCAAAATCTAGAGCAAACTAAAAGAGCAGATCTAAGGCCGTGAAGCGGGTATGAAGAACTATGTCCAGCAAGTAGCAATGACTCAGCTTCAGCTGCAGCACTTATGGCTGTATATCCACAGAGATATCAAAAACCAAAGGGATAAGCAGAGAAATATGGCACCTCGCTAATGAAAACTTTGCAAAAGGAAAATTTTGAATTGGAACATCACTGGAATACTAGAACGGCAAAAATAAAAGCACAAAAAGACTAGACAGTACTCTTCAAAATTCCATCGAAATATGTCTGTTTGCTTAAGGCCTTTTACAGAAATGTCAAGTACCATGCAGCAATCCATAAGACCACCTCAGGTAGGTAAAATAAATTCTTAACTGTTGTTTGGTGTTGCCATAAGTGGAATAGTACCACTGCCACAACACAAAAACTGTGGAGCAGGCTCTGTTCAGAATCAGCTGCTCCAAGAAAACCACACGTGAAGAAGAAAACAAAAGAACAAGTAACCCTAGGAATTTATCTGTCTCAACAGAAATGCGTAAGATGAAAGGAAGCGCTCAATAGGAAGTGACATTTTAGACAGGAGAAGCTGAAAGCAAAGACACACAAAATATCTGCTCTCTTTTTTTTAACATAAAATTTAAATCTCAAACATAATGTCACTGAAAAGAAGCAGTTATGAGAGCTGGAGATTAGATGTCTAAATGTCTAAAATAGACTACAAATTGTTATGAGAAGATCTGGGTGCTGGATAGAAAGGCTTTGTCCTTCAATAAAGAAAAATAAGTAATTACCAAGCAGAAGGTGTTTTGCATCAGAAAGTGAGACTGGAAATATTTGAGGCATATATACTGGATCTTGACACCAGAGTCCCACCAGTGAACCTGGTAAATGGAAACCAGCAAATAGGAAGTGCTACAAAGACAAGAGAAACATTAGGCAAAGTCATTAGCAGTGAATGCCCAGCACAACAGTGAGTCTGCTCTAATGAGAAGTCAGGAACAGCAGCAAAAGGCCCAGAACAGGAGGGATCCATGTACCACTTCTGGCGCTGGGCAGCCTTAGCACAGCGAGTGATTACCTGCCACCCTTCAGGTAACCATCTCCATGCCTGACATGGTTCATATAAAACAAAACACTATTCAGAAACAGCTAGCATGAGGCTTTGGCTCAAAACTGTGGTAAGAGACAATATTTCATAGACTTTTTTTCCTGTTTAGCCCTCATAAGAAATACAACACGACATGTACAATCAAGGTTCTTCCATCAGGTCAGAGCATTCTTCATTACAAGCACTGGCATTACTTGATGTTCTTTTCTCTCACCCAGCGTAATTGTCACAATCTGAAAGCTGTCATGCAAAATATTTCAGACAAATGTGTTTGTAAACATAAGACTTGATGGTTCCCTATTATTCAGACAGCTGGTGTGCTGTAAAAATCTTTCAAACATGAAAATAAACAATTGTAGATGTAACTGATAAATTAGGTCAAAATCTCACCCTGACTACTCAGCTACTGGGTGCAGCAGATTAGCCTCAGTCTAATCAGTGCAAAGCCATCCCAGACACGTTTGAGACAGTGGGAGCTATTAATTTCTCTTCTTTGAGGGGAAACAGTGTCTATTCTCACTCTTCCACCCCACTACAGTCTGCGACTCTATTTGCATTTTGCATATTTTGTGACTAAGTGCATTTGCATGCTCTGCTGGTGTCTCTAGTAATTTAGATTAGATCACTAATTAAGAAAACATACTTTTTCACTTTAAACTTTAATCAGTTGTGAGCTGTCTGTTTTAACAAAATCTAGGATATGCAGATATTCCTTCATACAGTTATCCACTACCAGTTCCATTTGAGAAGACAGTTGACAAAAGCTAATTAAAACCAAAGAAGGAAAAATGCATATTTTCTCATTTATTTACTTTTCATCATGTAATTTACTACAGTAAAATAGCCTTAAGTTTCATAAAATCTGGTAGCAAATAAAGGCTTTAAAATATAAACCCAGAGCTACTCATCAACAGAATATCAAAGAAGTTAATTGAAGCTATTTAAAAAGAAAACCCTGTCCTGCTGTCCTGTCTATCTACTATTGCAAAGATTACATTTTTCCCAGCCCAGTAACTCTCAGACACACTCAATACATGATAGAGCAGCATGTCCATTGTACAGCATATGTAGAGGGTGCTAAGAATTTAAAGTACTGTCTGCAGCCAAACATTTTTTTTTGTGAGTGTTTAAATGTATTTTATGCCAACTCTGCAGAAACAGACTGCCATGTACTGGCCTATCAACACCACACCATCAAAAGCTTTTGTTCCCTTCCTATATGTCCTGTCAACTCATTTGGTGGAACGTTACCTCTCCTAGACTTTTAGCTCTGACAAGTTAATTTTTTTTCCTTAACAACTCTGCTTAAAGAAAAAAATTGAAACCATAAACTGCTCTAACATGTCAGAAAACAAACAAACCAACAAACAAACAAAACAAACAAAAAAATAAAATTAAAAAAGGGTGGGGGAAAGCCAAAAACAAAACAAAAACCAAAAACAAGCAAACAAAAAACAAAAACCAAAACAAAACAACAAAAAAGACAGTTTGTAAAAGTTTTAATTCTTTGCAGTGAATTATATAAACACTGAAAGTCTACCAGACTAGTCTACCAGACTATTAGTATTGTAAGTCTCTCTATTATTCCCTTCTTATAGTCATCTTTACTTATTGCCATGACATATTACATTCTTCACTTCAGGTGTTTCCATTAAGACTCTTGTGGTAGCATAATGAAATATTGAAACTGTAAAAGATGTTTGGATTTTGAGAGCATCGATTTGTCTCTCTTCCAAAATACAGAACACAAGCAGGATGAGTAACTTCTGCATGGGTTATTTATTTTGCTGTTTTGGAGTGGCAGCCAAGAGTGTCACCTTTCTTACTATGATTAATTGACAAGTCAGTCATAATTACCTAGGAATCCCCTGGTGTTGCATGCCATTGAGATATACAGACTGAAACTAATAGAGAGGCTCAGGTTTTCTGAAAGAAATCTAAAATCTCTGCAGTTGGTAGTTAACTAGACCCAAGGGAGGGTTGCACGTAGATTCAAATATAGAGACTTGCTGTTATACCCCAGAGGATGACATAAGGATTCATACACTTTATAAAGCTCTATATTTACCATTATAACTCAAGAAGTTCATGTAATACATATGAAACCTTGATTGGTTTTTTTAGTCATATTTTTCTTCATTCACTCTTGGTAATCAATTATGCATGTTAATTGCAATTAATGCAGTAAAGAGCCCTTTCTCCAATTTTCAATAAATTCTTCTATTTCCAGTAGAAACACCTTGTTTTTGTATAATGAAGCAGTCCAAGTGGGAAATACAAATCCACTTTCTCCATGCCATTTATTACACCGTGCAATGCACAGCTTCCTGTACTCACTGCTCGTGTCATTTAGCTTTCATACCACATTTTGCCAGCACACTGCAAGCCCCTCAATACCAAACCTTCATAGCCTTTTTTTTGGCATTAAGGAGTAAGGAGACAGTGCTATGGGCTAACTGTTTGCTCTTGGATTCACTGATGCTGCACAAGAATGACTTCTTTTTGTGTTAGAGATCAGTGATTATAGTACATGACAAAGGTGCCAGAGACAGGGGTCAGCTCCCTCACCAGAAAAAGATGTGAGAAATATTGTCCAGTTGATTAAATCTCAATAAAAGCTGCAAATTGCGAGTTCTGCCTTTGAAAGGTCATCAAGATGTATTATAAGGGTTCTGAATGAATCCCCAGGATGCATAATTAAGCAATCAGATACATTGTATTATCCATTTCCATAAATTAACATCTGAATCAGAATAGCGTGCTCAGTCAGTGTGTCACAAAGGAAAATGGAATATCAAGAGAGCCACTCACCAATCAACACTCTCCACTTTCCTCAAGGCAGTCCTTTCTGTAAGGTTAATATGACATTAGGTTGATGGAGTAATATTTTTGCTGATTGTAGCTGCCCACAAACATTTTTCTGTTACATATCATAGCCTGTAAGTGGAATTTGTTTCTGTTCCACAGTCATATATGCTTGGTTTTTCTGACATTTGAATTCCACTTAATGAGGGGAAAAAGAAAAAGAAGTTGAAGCAGCATCCATCATAATTTTACTGCTTAATTTTAAAATTATTATACCTATTTGTAATCTCCATTACCAATGCAGTTTCACCTACAAATACAGAAATAACTTTGGTAAGGCAGGAGCATTAGACATAAGTTTTATGCCAGTCTTTATATTCAGAACTATAACTGTTATATGTAACTGGTATATCTCTCATTTCCCAGAGTATGACTGGTTCCAGTAAAGATTTGGACCTTTTCTGGCTACAGAAATTTTCCCTGCGCCACACCACTGAAGAAAGGAAAACTGATAAAAAGGATAATTATGGAATGAAACCTGCATTACCTGTCAGTATAAAACAGTTCTAAATGTTACACAGTGTGTGAATGATCATAGTGTACTACCCACATGGCAATACCGGAACATAACCTGGCACATTTCCAGATATAAATGTTTTCTGCAGTGATTCTACACAGCTGATTATTTCATATATGATGATAATTTAAACAAAAATTAGATGCAATTAAGAATAGTAGCTAAAAATCATGTATTCAAACAGATGGGTGTAAAAACACTACAACTTACTTTTAAAAAGATGCAGGAATTCATGTTTTGAAATCACATACTTTTTCCTCCTAATTCTTTGATATGATGATAACATAAGTTCTGGAGGGTCTCCATCTTTTCGTGGTATTTAATTAAAAACAAATTATATGTTTTTCTCTTTAGAAACAGGAACAGCATCAACTCAGTGTCCCACAGACAGCTCTCCAGCACATTCGGGAAAGCAAGGCTGGTTGAAGAAACTTTTTCTTCACCTGCCAATTGCATGGCTGTGTCACACAGCATCTGCTTTATCCCACAGCTTCTGACTCCAGCCACAGACCCTGACTCTCTGCTCTCAAACTCACCTGTTGCAGTTAGCTTCAGTTGTTGCAGGCAAGCTACCTCTTCATTCTTAACAGATAAAATTGGTTAGGATTGGCTTTAGACAAGGAATAATTCCAACAGGACACTGTGTTTGTTGAAGAATCCACCAGCTGTTCATTAGTCCTTGGAGACAGTAAAGTTGCAATGTGGATAGCAAGTTAAGCAAGACCTGGTTTTCTAATGAAAGGACATTTTTTCTGCCTGGTCAAAAGTGTGGTGCCTTTATGTAGCCAAGTCAATTTTTAAACAGAAATTACCTGGAGGCCATTTCTGGGTTTGTGCTTTACATAACAGATGGAAGAAAAATTATTAAATGCACTCATCTAGGGAAAATGGAACAATTATTTCATTTTAATTTTATATTCCTGTTATTATTATTCTAAAAAGGCAGTGAAATTATATTATCAGCACACATTTATGGAAGTAAAAGTAATAATAATAAAATATAAGCAATACTGTCATAATGAAGCCTTTATTAAAATATATATACTAAATTCTCCTTTTCTGGAAAAGGTTGAAGAGAATATCTAAAATCAGCTTGCAAATACCTATGAGGAGTTTAACAAGATGAAGCCAGACTATTCTGTCATGTATGGTGGTAGGACAAGGGACAGAGAGACAAATTAAAATGAGAGATTCAGAGTAAAGGTAGGAAAACCTTTCCCACTTCAAGGACAGCCATGCAGTGAAGCAAGCTACCCACAGAGGTTGTGCAGCCTCCAGCCTTGGAAATTCACAAGATCAAGCCAGATAAAGCCCTGAGCAGCCTGGCCTAATCTCACAGCTCACCCTGCCTTGAGCAGCAGGCTGCACTACAAAACTTCCACCTCGATTTGATCCAAAGAAAGCTTAAAACAGGTGAAAAGATTTTCCAAGTTTTTTGCCATTTAACCTGAACATACAAAATATAAAATTCCTTGCAGAAAATGTGAAAACACAGATTTTGGGAAAGGTCTCTTTCCTGAGGGAAAAAAAGAAAAACAGTAAATCAATGAAAACATTTCAGATTTTACTCCAATATTTGTCCTTGCAATGTGCTCTTCTAGGGGGTTTGTTTGTTTGTTTGTTTGTTTGTTTGTTTGTATAGCTGGCTAGGTTTTTCCTTGTTATTGTTTGGGTTTTTTTGGGGGGTTAATTTTAATTCAACATCTGAAGAATATATTAATTGCTAGGTTTCTGAAGATGATACCACATTTAATTTCAAAGATATTGTATTTTTTCCTCTGAAGGGAATAGAAGACAAAGAAAAAAAGAACTATAATAATTTTTAAGATACATGCAACCAGAACACTGGCAACTAAAATAGTTGTACGGCAATCTTGAAATATCTAGACACAAAGCTCTATCTGTGATTAGTTTACATTCCACTGCATAAAAATGTGAAACAAATACAGCAACTGCCCAGTACATGCACTCTTACCAGATTTCTAGTACAGAAATAGAGGTTTTGCGACCCTGAAAAGAAAGGCTTA